>NC_057794.1:176564279-177164279 GCF_018294505.1 Triticum aestivum | reverse complement strand
TAACTCCGACAAGGGGGAAGCTAGTAGTGAAAAAGCTCCTTCTTCTAGTGGTAAAAATGGCACCGGTATCTTTGCCCATGTGGAACCACCACTTGTTTATGGTGGACCGATTCCTTCCACTCATTTGAATCATGCTGGTCCTCCCCCTAAGATTGTGAAAAATGAGGACTTTGATTCTTGGGTTTATCGCTTTAAGCATCATTTAAATCATGTGAATACTAATCTTTGGAGAATCATTGAAGAAGGTTTCTACCCGCATGACCCAAGCAACTTCACCCCTCGAGAAGCCGTGGATAATCAATTCAATGAGAATGCTCTCTTCATCATCCAAGATGCAATTCCACCCGAAGATCTACCTCATCTTCGACCCTTCGCCTTGGACAAAGATGCATGGATTTGTATTGTCTCTCTCTACCGGGGAAGCGCAAGCATTCAATGCTCTAACTATGAAGTAGTGCAAGATGAAGCTAATGAGTTTGCTATGAAAGAAGATGAAGAACCTCGTGAGCTTTATCGGAGAGTAACCAAACTCGCGGTCTCACTCTGAGATCATGGGAGCAAGGACACGGGTGACAATTGGATCAAGCGCAAATTTCTCAAGGCAATGATGCCTTACCACAAGAGCATGTCCTCCGTCATTCGTCAAAGGCCGTACTTCCACACTTTGACCTCAAGTGAAGTGTTGGATGAGTTTGTGGCTATGAACATCTTGGACAAGACCGCCGACAATGCGGTGCTTCGCTCTCAAAGGGCAAAGAAACCCAACCTTGCATTGAAGGCCAAGGTTTGTGTTGAAGAAGAAGAATAGGAAGAAGAGGAAAGCAACCCCGAAGATACAAAGTATGCCTATCATGCACACATGGCACTTGCTTCAAGGCAATTTTGGAGCAAGAAGAACTCAAGGCCAAACTTCAACAAGAACAACTCAAGTGGCACGAAGAGCAAGCAACATGTGAGGACTTGCTACAATTGTGGCAATGTGAGCCATTTTGTTGCTGAGTGTCCGTATGGGAAGAGGGAAGACAATAGTGTCAAGCTCATTCGAAAGGACAAAGCCAAGTCTTTCCCCAACAAGAGCAACTTCACCAAGAAGACCCCTCACAAGGCGTTGGTGGTTCAAGAAGAGTACCATGAGGATGATGATGATGATGAAGATGGTGAGTCAGTTGCCATGGCCTCCGTTGCCATTGCAAAAACTCCACGAGTGTCTCTCTTCGACTCACCCAATGAGAACATCACCGCCAAGTGCCTCATGGCCAAAGCCACCAACAAGGTAACCCCCAACATCAAAACTACCATCATTAATAATCCTTCCTTGATGGATTGCATTGATGAATATGAGGGATCTAATGTGGAGGAAAATGAGTTTGAGTCCTTTATGGGTAAACTCAAGGGTAAATCCAAGAAGCATTTTGTTGCTCTCTTGGAACAACTTGGTGAAGCCAATGACATGATCGAGGCTCACGAAGATAGTATCTCCAAGATGGAGGGGCATAGTCGTGACTATGCCGATGAGATTTTGGATCTTTCCAATGCTCTTGAGGAAGAGTGTGGTCTTCTTTTGGCTCTTGAGGAGTCACACAACGTTGATCACGCTAAGTTAAAGAAAGATTTTGATCATGCTCTTGTTGTCTCTCGTGTGCTAAACTCCGAGAAGGCCAAGCTTGGGGTTGATCTTGCTAGACTCAAAGAGGAGTTTGATCTACTTGACAAGGCTCACAAGGTCTTGAAGGGTGCTCATGCTAGCCTCAAAGAGTCTCATGATCAACTTCAAGTAAAGCTAACCAAGGTGAAATCCACTTTTCCTCGTATGATGTTAATTGATAATGCAAATGCTACTAACCCATGTTGTGAGCATGTGCATCTTGTTGAGGAGAACGCTAAGCTAAAGGTGCAACTTGAGAAAGGTCATGTGTCTTGCATACAAGGCGAGAAGAACCTCAACGACCTTTTGACCAACCAAAAGGGAGTTGTGGCCAAGGAAGGGATTGGGTACGTGCCCAAGTCCAAGAACAAGAAGAAGAATGACAAGGCCAAACGACATCTTCCTCTCAAGCAAACCTTTGTGAAGGAGGGAGAGGGTCCTACTAAGGAGAAGGAGAAGAACTCCATGAGGGGTAGTGATGCCAAGAAGGGCAACGCTTCCATTCCCAACAAAGATGGCGACTTTAACCCTTCTTATGTGTTGTGCCGTGCTAGAGATGGGCATGTTTATGCCAAATTTGTTGGTTCTCCTTATGAGTACATTGAATGGTCTATTTGGGTTCCTAAGACCCTTGTTACTAACATCAAAGGACCCATTACAAAATGGGTACCTAAAACCAAGCATTGATCTCTTGTAGGTGTTTGCTTCCGGTGGGGGATCATGGTTGCTCGATAGTGGAGCCACTAATCATATGACCGGAAGCAAGGACTTGGTGGTGGACGTGCAAAAGATTCCATCCATGCCCACCAACGTCGAGTGGGGTGACACCTCGTCCTCTAAGGTATTAGGACTCGGCAAAGTTGTCATTTCTCATGATCTTACGATCGAGAAGGTCATGCTTGTTGAGTCCCTTGCATACAATTTACTTTCCGTTCGTCAACTAGTACTCATGGGCTTTGCCACTTTCTTTGATATTGATGCCGTGGCCCTCTTGTGGAGCAAGACTCTTAAAGTAGCTTTTTTTGGGCATGTCGAGAACGGTCTCTATGTGATTAACTTTTTGGAGCGACCCACTAAGACCGCGACATGCCTAATGGCTAAAGTTGACGTGTGATGGCTTTGGCATTACCATTTAGCCCACGTCAATATGAGATCTTTGCAAAGTCTTCTCAAGGGGGAACATGCCGGTGGACTAACAAATGTTAGTTTTGCCAAAGATCGTTCTTGCAGTGCTTGCATCGAAGGAAAGCTACATGAGAAGGCTCACCCTCCCACGACTATCATCTACTCAAAGAGGCCTTTGGAGCTCCTTCATTTGGATCTCTTCGGGCCTCCATCCTTTGATAGTCTTGGCGGTAGAAAGTATTGCTTGGTGATTGTGGATGACTATTCAAGATACACTTGGGTATATTTCTTCAAGAGGAAGAGCGAGACCCAACAAATCGTCATCGACTTTGCAAATGAAGCTCAACGACAACACAATACAAAGATCTTGACTATAAGAAGTGACAATGGCTCCGAGTTCAAGAACTACACCTTGGATGAGTTTTTGAGTGATGAGGGAATCAAGCATCAATATTCCGCACCTTATACCCCTTGACAAAATGGTGTAGCGGAGAGGAAGAACCGGACATTGATGGATGCGGCAAGGACCATGATGGCGGAGTTCAAGTCTCCCTACAACTTTTGGGCCGAAGCCATCAACACCACGTGTCATGCATCTAATTGGCTCTACCTCCGCAAAGGCTTGAACAAGACTCCATATGAGATACTCATCGGTAACAAGTCCAACCTCAAGTACTTCCGGGTGTTCGGGTGTAAGTGTTTCATTCTCAAGAAAGGTGTCTGTTTGTCTAAATTTAAGGCTAGAGCTTATGAGGGCATATTTGTTGGTTATGCTACAAACTCTCGTGCTTACCGTGTTGTCAATAATTCCATGGGACTTATTGAGGAAACGTGTAATGTGCAGTTTGATGAGAATAACGGCTCCCAAGTGGAGCAAAGTGGTACTTGTGATGTAGGTGATGAAATTCCTCCCCAAGCCATAAGAAGAATGGGTGTTGGTCATATCCTACCCATTGAGGAACCCCTTGTGGCCGAAGGAGAAGGACAATGTTCCACTCAAGTGGAACCTTCACCTACCCAAGACCCACACGCTTCCGAAGAACAAAGTGGAGGCCCTCAACCTCAAGAAAAAGACCAAGGGCAAGGTCAATCTCAAGATGGTGTTGTAACATCAAGTGATGCCCAAGGTCAAGTTCTCTCCTCCGAGCAAGTTCAAGATCAAGAGCTTCCTCGAGATCAAGAACAAGCTCAAGATGGCACTCAAGATGATCAAGTGACCACTCCTCGTCTCACCCCCGAGGAGGAATTGGAGCGTCGTGCCGCCAAGATTGCTTCCAAGCTCTCCACCAAGGATCATCTCATGACAAATGTGCTTGGAAGCTTAATAAAGGGGGTAAGCACTCGTAGAAAATTAGCAAACTATTGTGAACATCACGCGTTTGTCTTGTGTGTTGAACCCCAAAAGGTCTATGAGGCGCTCGAAGATCCGGATTGGCTCAATGCCATGCATGAAGATCTCAACAACTTCGAGCGCAACAAAGTGTGGAGATTGGTTCCAAGGCCAACGGGGAACCACAATGTCATTGGAACCAAGTGGATATTCAAGAACAAGCAAGATGCTCATGGGATTATCATTCGCAACAAGGCTCGTTTGGTAGTACAAGGCTACTCCCAAGTCGAGGGTATCGACTACGGTGAAACCTTTGCTCCTGTTGCTCATCTTGAATCCATTCGCATGTTGATTGCATATGCTTCTCATCATAACTTTAGGTTACAACAAATGGATGTGAAGAGTGCTTTTCTTAATGGTCCTATTAATGAATTGGTATATGTCAAGCAACCCCCCGGGTTCGAGGATCCCTACTTTCCCAATCATGTGTATCAACTCGATAAGGCACTCTATGGCCTTAAACAAGCCCCACGTGCGTTGTATGACCACCTTACCGAGTTGTTACAAGACCGTGGTTTTGAAGTTGGACTAATCGACCCCACTCTTTTTACTAAGAAGGTCAAAGGGGAGTTATTTGTGTGCCAATTATATGTTGATGATATTATATTTGGTTCCCCTAACAAAGCTTTCGATGAGGAATTTGCCACTCTCACGACCTCAAAGTTCAATATGTCTTCCATGGGAGAGTTGAAGTTCTTTCTCGGGTTCAAAGTGAAGCAAAGGAGAGAAGGAACCTTCATCAACCAAGCCAAATACACTTAAGACATGCTCAAGAGATTCAAACTAAGTTATGTCCAGCCGGCTTCCACTCCCATGCCCACCAAGTGCCAACTTGAATTGATACCAATGGTAAAGCAGTGGATCAAAAGGTATATCGCTCCATGATTGGCTCCTTGCTTTACCTTTGTGCATCTAGACCGGATATCATGTTGAGTGTGGGTATTTGTGCACGGTTTCAAGCCGCACCTAAGGAAAGTCACTTTGTGGCGGTCAAGCAAATCTTTTGATATTTGGCTCATACCCCAAACTTTGCGGAGGTAGAGCAAATCTTTGGCACCCAAGAGGAGCAAACTTCAAGCTTGTAGGTTATTCGGACTCGGATTGGGCGGGAGACAAAGTAGATAGGAAGTCTACTTCCGGAGGGTGCCAATTTCTTGGTTGCTCTTTGGTGAGTGGTCTTCCAAGAAGCAAAGTTTTGTGTCTCTCTCATCCACGGAAGCGGAGTATGTGGCTGTCGGTAGTTATTGTGCACAACTTCTATGGATGAGGCAAACTTTAAAGGATTACGGTGTCATTTGTGACAAAGTGCCTCTTTGGTGTGGCAATGAAAGTGCCATCAAGATCTCCCTCAACCCGGTGCAACACTTCAAGACGAAGCATATTGAGATTCGGTATCACTTCATCCGGGATCATATTAGGCGTGGGGAGATCGAGCTCAACTATGTCAACACTGATGATAACCTTGCAGATATTCATGAAGCCTTTGGATAAAGCAAGATTTCGTGAGTTAAGGCATGAGCTAAATATCATTGATTCGAGCAATGTGACTTGAACTCTTGCACACCCCACCACACTCAACTTGTTGTCTAGTTTAGGTGTAGGCATGGACATAGGGGGAGTGTTGTTCTCTCAATGAACTTTCCCTCCCCCCATAATGCATAAACTAATCAAACTCTTTCACATTAGCCATTTTTGATGGTACTTGTGCTTCAAAGATGAGTGTTGGTTATGGGCCCAAGGTTAAAATCTTCGCGGCGCCATACCTCTGAACTCAAACATAGGTGGCCTCGGCCACCGCCCTCTCTTGGAGAGGTTTATTTTTGTCAGTTTTGTGTGTGTGTTTGTTCTCGCTTTCGTTTCGGTTTCTTTTTCTTGAGCTAAGCCTTTTGGCCAGTCCTCTTTGCGGCAGAGCGGTACTACCGCGGCGTGCACGGTACTGCCGCTGACAAGCGTCAAGCGGTACTACCGCCCACCCCAGCGGTACTACCGCTGCGGGGCAAGCAGTGGGGGTTATGTCGGGGCAGGGGGAGTTGTTTTCTCCCCCATACCCATTCGCCCCCACTCGCTCGTCTTCTTCGTCGCTCCAGCGACGCCTCACCGCAGGAAGGCCTCGGCCGGCCACCGTTTTTTGCCGTTCCTCTCCATTTCCTCCGATGGAGTCGATCCCCACCATGTTCTCTAGCCATGGATTCCGGTATTGCCCCCGATCCCATTCTCTCTTTGCCTAGATCTTGCATCTAGTTTTTAGGGGCAATAGGCATTGTTTTACTCGTCTTTTGGCTAAGTCGAGGCTTGAGTAGGATGGAGATGGCTTCTAGGCCCTTTGGATTGAAGTTTGGTAGGCTTATTTTTCAATTTGGCATCTCTGGTAGTGCCAGATCTGTCCACGGCAGTAAGGGAACCGTCGTTCCCGTATTGAGCGATACTACCACCCTCCTTGAGCGGTACTACTGCGCAAGCGATACTGCCGCAGTTGGATCGCGGTACTACCGCTACATGCCCAGTTCCATCATTTCCTACAACGTTTTGATCCTTGTTGTTTTGTTTGGTGGCTTATGCTCTTTCTTTCGTGTTGTTTCTTATGCTCGTGTGTTTGGATCCAAGTGATGATCATCCTGAGCAGCAGGTCCGCCGTGTCAACCCCGGTCATGCAACGTCAAAGCGCTACCGCACATCTCAGTCAGCAGGTGGTTCCTCTAGTGCTCCACCGCCGCCTCAGCTCATGAAGAGATCGGCAAGCAAGCCAAAGGGAAAGATTGTGTCTGAGATGACTGCCAAGGAATTTTGGGCAAAGTGTCGGCGCAGCCCCTATGAGGAAGACCAAGATCCCACTTTGTTCAACCGCCCGTTCTGGAACCGCTTTTAGTTCGCCATCTTCTTTGATGTGATCAAGGCTAAGAAGAATCACTTTGTTGATGTTTGTTCCATCGACACTGATCCTATGCAAAAGGACCCTGAGTACTTTGGCAAAGCCCTTTAGATGTGCAATCAGTTGAACATTCTCAGAATCATGCAGTTCAATAAGGACTTTGATGCCGATTTGATATGTCAATTCTATGCCACTGTCCATCTTGGAACTGATGCAGAAAGGACTCTGACTTGGATGACGAATGGCAAGTTGCTCACTGTCAAGTGGAAGGCCTTCATGGATTTACTTGGGGTGGAAGATCTCGGGCTTGAGAATCCAGTCGGCTTCCGTCCTCACCGCAATGTCACCTCCACTCACAAGCAAGCCCTCTGGCCCTACTGTTCTAAGAAGGTTAACCCCAAGACAAAGAAGGTAACCTATGAGCTGTCTACATATCTGGACATCCTTCACTGTGTCTTCCGAGAGACTCTTTTTCCTCGCATTGGGAATCTGGATATGGTCCACTCCTATCTCGTGGAGATGCTTCTCTTCTGCCAGCATGAGAAGGAAGCAAACACTGGAGAGTCCCTGGACATTTCTCGTGTTATGTGGTCTAAACTTCTTTCTGCCATTTTTGAGCACAAGTGCCCGATCTATGGTCCTTTCATCATGCTGCTCATTGAGAAGGCCTGGGCACATCACTATCCCAGGACTGCGCTGGAAACTGGAGAGTTGATTTCTCATGATATCAAGCATCTGAGGAAGAAGGACAACTAGGGCACCCAGGCCCCTCGATCTGGTGATCCACCTTCTGAGGCTGACATGGAGACCGAGGACGAGGCTGAGGCCGACAAGGATGAGGACTATGAGCCCTCCGGTGTGGAGCCCTCATGGGCTAAGAGGATTAAGCGCAAGATGAAGAAACTTTTCTGCATGGAGTCTCATGGCCAGTACATGTCTCATGTCTCTGAGAAGGAGGCCCGCAGACGTCACAAGGAGCTCATGCGCCAGTTGGGTGCCACTGTTAACAGTGGATTTGAGGAGAGGATCACTAATGAGGAGGAGTGGGTTCAGCAGCATTACCAGTGAACCGATTCAGACACAGAGCAGTTTCCGACCAATGACGGCGGTGCAGACGATCCCTGTAATGCCCTCGATGCGGCTATATCTCCTACGTGTCGAAGCATGACTTAGAGGCATAACCGCATTGAAAGCAATGTCGCAAGTGAGGTAATCTTCACACAGCCCATGTAATACATAAGGGGAAGAGATACATAGTTGGCTTACAATCGCCACTTCACACAAATACATGAATAAAGCATTACATCATCCAAATACAATCAGGGCCCGACTACGGAGCCAAAATAAAAGAAGACTACCCCAAATGCTACACAGATCCTCGATCGACCCCAACTGGGCTCCACTACTGATCAACTAGAACGAAACAACACAAAGGACAAGATCTTCATCGAGCTCCTCCTTGAGCTTGGTTGCGTCATCTGCATGGTTCAACGGCACCTGCAAGCTGGTTTTGGAGGTATCTGTGAGTCACGGGGACTCAGCAATCTCACACCCTCGCGATCAAGACTATTTAAGCTTATGGGTAAGGTAAAAGGTATGAGGTGGAGCTGCAACAAGCGACTAGCATATATGGTGGCTAACATACGCAAATGAGAGCGAGAAGAGAAGGCAAAGCACGATCGAGAAACTATGATCAAGAAGTGATCCTAGAACAACCTACGTCAAGCATAACTCCAACAACCGTGTTCACTTCCCGGACTCCACCGGAAAAAGACCATCACGGTTACACACGCGGTTGATGTATTTTAATTAAGGTTAACTTCAGGTTTTCTACAACCGGACATTAACAAATTCCCATCTGCCCATAACCGCGGGCACGGCTTTCGAAAGTTCAAATCCCTGCAGGGGAGTCCCAACTTAGCCCATGACAAGCTCTCATGGTCAACGAAGGAATAGACCTCCTCCCAAGACATTCCGATCAGACTCAGTATCCCAGTTCTACAAGACACTTCGACAAGCTAAAACAAATCCAGCAACACCGCCCAAATGTGCCGACAAATCCCGATAGGAGCTGCACATATCTCGTTCTCAGGGCACACTCAGATTGTCTAAACTTCTAGTAGGCCAGCCCAAAGTTGCCCCTGGTGGCCACCGGCGGCTGACAGGTTGGACCAACACTCAGAGGAGCACTGGCCCGGGGGTTTAAATAAAGATGACCCTTGAGTCCGCGGAACCCAAGGGAAAAAGAGGCTAGGTGGCGAATGGTAAAACCAAAGTTGGGCATTGCTGGAAGAGTTTTATTCAAGGCGAACTGTCAAGGGGTTCCCATTACTACCCAACCGCGTAAGGAACGCAAAATCCGGGAACATTACACCGATATGACGGAAACTAGGGCGGCAAGAGTGGAACAAAACACCAGGCATAAGGCCGAGCCTTCCACCCTTTACCAAGTATATAGATGCATTAATTAAATAAGATATATCGTGATATCCCAACAAGTAACCATGTTCCAACAAGGAACAACATCTCCATGTTCCAACAAGGAACGAACTTCAATCTTCACCTGCAACTAACAACGCTATAAGAGGGGCTGAGCAAAGTGGTAACATAGCCAAACAACGGTTTGCTAGGACAAGGTGGGTTAGAGGCTTGGTTCAACAATATGGGAGGCATGATAAGCAAGTGGTAGGTATCACAACATAGGCATAGAAAAAGAGCGAGCAACTAGCAAGCAAAGATAGAAGTGATTTCGAGGGTATGGTCATCTTGCCTGAAATCCCGCAAGGAAGAAGAACGAGTCCATGAAGAAGACAAACGGATGTAGTCGAACGGATCCTCACAAACACGACGTTATCGGAACCAACCCGAAGAAGCAATCACCGGAAAGAAGCACACAACATAGTAAACAACCATCACTTGAACATGGCATGATGCACAATCAAGTATGATGCATATCCGGTATAATGAAGCATGGCATGGCAAAGTGCACAAACAACACTACAAATTAAGTGGAGCTCAATATGCAACGGAGTGGCATATTGAAGGAAAAGACCACATGACTTATTTAGTTCTCTCTCGTTATGTACCCAACAATATTAAATGTTGTTAAACATGGCAAGAGGGTGAAGCAAAGAAAACTACCTATCTAGGCAAGTTTAAACGAGGCCGGAAACAACGAACAACAATTCCGGTAAATCCCCATATGCATATATTAGGTTTGGTCCTGTTCTGCCCTAAACCATATTTTAGAGTTGTTAAACATTCAAGATGATGCCACCATGTTAAACTAGGCAAAATTCTACCCCATTTACATATAAAGTTTATTAGATTTGGAGCTACGGTTAATTAGTTATGAATTAAATCATTTTAGCAAGTTATTTAAGCAAATTTAAACAAACAACATATTAAACATTTTAAACATGGATGAAAAAGCATATTATGAAACTATATGAAATTCTAAGCATTTTACATATTTAAACCATTTTAATCCGAAGCACGGTTCAAGAGTTATTAATGCATGAACATGGAGGGGTAATCTGTAAATATGCAGTTCTCTAGATAATAGGAAAAATCGTCCTGGCAGGAAAAAAACAACACGGGCCGAATCTGGCAGGGCCAATAGTGCACAGGAGAGGATCTGTTGGGGCTGCTCACCCATGGGCTTGGCCCGTTCTGTGGTGCGGTTTGGTTCTAGCAGCGGCTGGGCTAGGCCTTGCTCACGCGGCCCACGACGGCGCTGGAGGTGGGCCTTTCTGCCGATATGCTGGAGGCGCGGTCAACGCTCGGGGCGAACGCTCGTTCGTCCCTGACGAGAGGAAGCAAGCGGCAGCGGGACTCACGGCATCGGCGGACCTCAGGGAAGAAGATGGCGGCGGCTGGGTTCATGGCCGGCGGAGAATGACGTGGAGGAGGCGTCGGGGATGGACAGCTCCGGCCGGAGACAAGACCATGACGGGGCAACCTGGGATGAGGTAGAGGAGCAGTCGCACGGGTCGAGCGAAGGAGGCGCCATGGTGACGAGCGGCGCTAGGACGATGCAAAATGGGCACGGGAAAACGAACGGATCCGGCGTGTGGAGGACCAGATCCAGGCTCCACGGGTAACTTTGAACATCGGCGTAGGCAGAACCACGCGGCGGCGAGCTCCTGTCCATGTAAATAGAAGAGAGAGAGGATTGAGAGAAAGAAACCAGAGGAAGGAGAAGAAGGGAGAGAGGGGCGCGAGGGATGAGGTCGGCCTGGATCAGTGGCGGCTCACGGGGAGGTCATGTTGGCGCTGCTGCTCTTCGCCAGCGGGGACTGCTGGCTCGATCTGCTCGGGGATTGAAGCAGGAGGAGCGGGATTGGTCAGACACAGAAACAGAGGAGGTGGGTGGCGATGGATCTGGGTGATGGGATGGAGTGTAGTGGTGGCGGCTGGGGAGGATCCCTAGGAAATAGGGTTAGGTCCAAAATAGACTAGGGGTAGACTATATATACGGGAAAAGAGGGAAGTTGGATCATTCAATTAGAATTGGACGGTTGAGAATCTATAGGTTAGAAAGTCCAAACAAGGAAACGGTGATGTTTTGTAGATGTTTGGGGATGATCCGGACCCAACGGTGACGATTGCTCGGGTCGGGTCCAGGACAATTTCGGACACGCGCGAGGGGTTGATGCACTGTGCAAAGAGGGGTTAGGTGAACGAGGTCAAGTGTGTGGTTGGACTAAGAAGAGAGAGGAGGAAAGCAACCCGGCAACAGTTTCCGGAGATCGAAAACGTCCGACGTTAGACCGGCTATACTGCCGCTATAGTTAAACGGTTGGGCTATCAAACAAACTCCGACTGCGATGAAACTTGACAGGCGGTCTATCTACACTATAATAGGACCACACTTCAACTCTCATCCCATTCTGAGAACATTTTCCGTCCACTTATAAAATAATATTCCGGACATGCCGCGGGCGCGTGCAAGTGTGTTTGGGCTCAGAACGGATAACAGACGGAACTGGGAGAACCCGGGCGAATGCAAGTTTCGAAAACGTGATGATGCAATGCGGATGATGACATAATGAAATGCAACACGCAAGCAAACGACATGGAAACAGCAGCGAATAACTCGAAGACACCTGGCACATCGGTCTCAAGGTGTTACAATCCCGCTGGGATGTGATGTTTGAGATCCTCAGCTTGCTATCACCCGGAGCCATAGCAATGCTCTTTGCCCTTTTGGTGTCTCGACGCCAAAGGGGGAGAGAGTTTAGGGATTTGTGTTGTTGCTGTTGCCGTGTTGCGAGTGTGTCTTTGTGGTTTGTGGTGTCGTTGTGTTTTCTCGCCGTTTGGTTTGTTTGGTTTTGTGCCAGTGAGACCTAAGTTCCAGGCATATGGTGTGAGACATATGCTACCTTATCTTTATCTTCATTATCTATGTCTATCTAGTACTTTGGTACCTTATGAGTTGCATGTTTATCCTGTTATATACTCTGCTCTCATGTATCCTATGCTTAGTTTGTTGGACTATAAAATATAGGGGGAGTGTTGATCCTAGTGTGTGTGTATTGCATTCCAAAGGCACTCTAACTAGGTGCACACATTCAAGGGGAGCCCGTCTATATTTTTTAGTTCTAAGTATCTGTACTTTCTTGTCTTATCTATGTGCAAATCCCTGGTTGTCATCAATCCACCAAAAAGGGGGAGATTGTTAAGGCATATCTCTCTCGATGTAGTTTTGGTGATTGATGACAACATGTTTGCGGACTAATCGTGTGCTTCGAGCATTTCAGAGATTCATCCTTTGGCACAAGATGATTTCTTTCCCCTCGAAGTGTTATTCAAGATGGTGTGGCTCCTTCGTTTCTTGTTTGGTGGACTAGTTTCGTAGGAGTCACCGTACTATCAAGAGGGGGTCCGCTTTGGTAAGGCTTGGGTGGAATCAACATGTACACATCCTTTCCTCACCCTCTGAGTCGTTCCGCTTCAATGGAGTGCTCCTTCCCTTCTCAGTGTGCGGTTTTGGGTCCAAGCGGTAATACCGCGGTACCCAGCGGTAGTACCGCTTGTGGGTCTCAGCTGCAGTACCGCTGCGGTACCGGGCTCCTTCCACGTCGACTCGACGGGGTCGCCTCTCGTGTTGGGTTGTGCGGTACTTGCAGTAGTAGTAGAAGCGGTAGTACCGCTCGAGAGTGGTAGTACCGCCCTACCACCGCGCCAGTACCGCACTGGGCTCAGCTCCTGTACCGCACAGTAGTACCGCATGGCGGAGCGCTAGTACCGCTGGACCAGCGGTAGTACCGCCCTCTGCGGCGCTGTTTTGGGGGTAACAATTGGATGGGATCCCCTTCTATAAAAGGGGGTCCTCTTCTTCTTTGTTGACCTGGCTCTTCCCCCAAAAGCTCCATTAATGCTCCAAGCTCCATTTTCGCCCGATCTCTCTCCCTAGCCAATCAAACTTGTTGATTTGCTCAGGATTGGTTGAGAAGGCCCCGATCTACACTTCCACCAAGAGAAATTTGATTCCCCCACCAATCCCTAGCGGATCTTGTTACTCTTGGGTGTTTGAGCACCCTAGACGGTTTGTAGGATCGAAAGTATGTCTAGAGGGGGGGTGATTAGACTACTTGACCAAATAAAAGCTTATCCTTTTCCCAATTTTAGTTCTTGGCAGATTTTAGCAACTTTGGACAAGTCAAGCAATCTTAACACAATTCAAGCAAGCATGCAAAGAGTATATGAGCAGCAAAAAGTAAAGAATGCAACTTGCAAGAATGTAAAGGGAAGGGTTTGGAGGATTCAAACACAATAGGAGACACGGATGTTTTTGTCGTGGTTCCGATAGGTGGTGCTATCGTACATCCACGTTGATGGAGACTTCAACCCACGAAGGGTAACGGTTGCGTGAGTCCACGGAGGGCTCCACCCACGAAGGGTCCACAAAGAAGCAACCTTGTCTATCCCACCATGGCCGTCGACCACGAAGGACTTACCTCACTAGCGGTAGATCTTCACGAAGTAGGCGATCTCCTTGCCCTTACAAACTTCTTGGTTCAACTCCACAATCTTGTCGGAGGCTCCCAAGTGACACCTAGCCAATCTAGGAGACACCACTCTCCAAGAAGTAACAAATGGTGTGTTGATGATGAACTCCTTGCTCTTGTGCTTCAAATGATAGTATCCCCAACACTCAACTCTCTCTCATGGGATATGGATTTGGTGGAAAGAAGATTTGAGTGGAAAGCAACTTGGGGAAGGGTAGAGATCAAGATTCATATGGTAAGAATGGAATATCTTGGCCTCAACACAAGTGTAGGTGGTTCTTTCTCAGAAAAAGTAAGTTGGAAGTGTAGGTTTGTTCTGATGGCTCTCTCCCCAAATGAAGAGGTGGTGGAGGGGTATATATAGCCTCCACACAAAATCTAACCGTTACACACAACTTGCCAATCTCGGTGGGAACGAATAGTTAAACTCGGTCGGACCTATTCAGCAAAGCTAGTGACCGTTAGGGTTTTACGGTGGGACCGACATGCAACTCGGTAGGACCGATATGGTTAGGGTTAGGGCATAACGTAATCTCGGTGAGACCGATTACACAAACTCGGTGAGACCGATTTTGGTAATAAGCTAACCAGAGAGTTGGTCAGGTAAACTCGGTGGGACCGATCGCTCATTTCGGTGAGACCAAAATGTTACGAAGGGGAAACAGAGAGTTTACATTGCAATATCAGTGGGACCGATCGCTCATCTCGGTAAGACCGAAATGTTACAAAGGGAAACAGAGAGATTACAATCCCATATCGGTGAGACCGAGATCCCTATCGGTGAGACCGATTTGCCTAGGGTTTGTGGCAGTGGCTATGACATTTGAACTCGGTGGCGCCGGATAGAAAGAATTGGTGGGGCTGAGTTTGACTTTTGGTTTATGTCATATGTGGATGTGAGAAAGTAGTTGAGGGCTTTGGAGCATATCACTAAGCATTTTGAGAAAGAGCCTCATTAAGCAGCACCTCATCCCTCCTTGATAGTATTGGCTTTTCCTATAGACTCAATGTGATCTTGGATCACTAAAATAGAAAATGTAGAGTCTCGAGCTTTGTGCTTGAGCCAATCCTTTTGTCCTTAGCATTTTGAGGGATCCACTTTTCTCATCCATGCCATGCCAATCATTGAGCTTTCCTGAGATATTAATCTTGAAATAGCATTAGCTCAATGAGCTATATGTTGTTAGGAATTACCAAAACCACCTAGGGATAGTTGCACTTTCAATCTCCCCCTTTTTGGTAATTGATGACAACATATAGATCAAAGCTTCAACAAATGATAATAAGAGTGAAAAACATTGTCGCTTTGAGAAGTATGTGAAAAGCAAGAGCTCCCCCTAAATTTGTGCATAGTTTAAGATTTGCTTTGGACTGCAAATGCACAATGAGTTAGGAGCATGGGTAATTCTTCCACGTCACATACATCTTGGTGGAGCGCTCAAAATGATAATGATGAAATACATGCACTCATCACCAAGCAAAGTGAATGAACATATATGGGGATATAAAAGGATAATGTCATCCAACAAGCATTAAGGTAGCATATGATCAAACACATGATCATCCAAGTATCGCACAAAAGCATAAATTATCTCAACCAAGCAAATAAACAAAGTTTAACCACCAAACAAAAAAAGAGAACAAAAAGCAACATTCTCTCTTGAAGCCTATGATCTATACATTTTCTCCCCCTTTGGCAACAAGTTACTAAAAAGTTCATAAAAATGCATAGTGCTAGATCGACTCTCAGGCTTGTTCTTCAGGTGGTGGTGTAGATAGCACGCCAAGGACGAAGGCATTAGTTTATGTAGATGGAGCTGGTGGAGTGGGTGCTGGAGCTGGTGGCACTGAAGTTGTAGCTGGTGCACATGAAGTTGCTCTGGTGTCTGTAATAGGCACTGCAGCAGATCTCTATCATCTGGGCACTCTAGCAAAAGCATCAGTGGTAGACTTGCCCTTCTTCTCCTGCACTTCATCCTGAAGTTGCTCAACAACGGACTGGATCTCAGTGACCTTCACATCTAAGTCATAGAACTTCTGCTCCATGATCCTCTCCAAGCTCTCCTGGTTTTGAGTCAGGGTAGCCAATCCCTTCTCAATCCTCATAGTGGAGGCAATCAAGTAGCCAAGCTGATCTTGCTTGCTCTTCAGAAGATACTGAGATGCCTCATCAGTGGTTGGCATCTTTGTAGCCTTTTCAGCCCTTGCCTTCTCCCTCCTTGCTTGTGCTTGCACAGAAGATGGTTCATTTTCATCCATCACCACAGTGTTGTCCTCAAAGTCCGGGTAGATGGGCATGTGTTCCTTGTCCGGGAGATATGTGCCAGTGCCCATCTTGGAGTTGATTAGCTCTTGGATCTGTGGGGCATACCCACAACTTCTCTTCTGATCTGTAGCTGTTCTCTTAATGGTTTCCACAATTAGGCTCATGACCTTGAACTTTTGAGG
The DNA here is from genome assembly GCF_018294505.1 of Triticum aestivum. Taxonomy (NCBI): domain Eukaryota; kingdom Viridiplantae; phylum Streptophyta; class Magnoliopsida; order Poales; family Poaceae; genus Triticum; species Triticum aestivum. Next base: position 177,147,789 of record NC_057794.1, on the reverse strand, counting down.
CACATCAAATATGTGAAGCAAGTTAATTGCATGGCCTCTGGTCATCTTGTGATCACCTGACTTTGGCAAGAGAGTGTGCCTGAGGATCCAGTTGATTGTTGGCAAGCCTGACAGAAGATAATGTACCAATCCAAACTTGTGTGTCTCAAGAGCAGCATCTGGGATCTCTTTGTACATGTGTGCCATGGTGTTGTGATCCTTCTTCTTCTTGGCATAGACATCCAAGTCATCTTCACTCTCCTTAGGAGCATTGATCAATTTTGCCCATTCTGCAACCGTTGACTGGTACCTAGTACCTTCAGACATCCAGACAATCCTTCCATCTGGGTAGAAGTGAGCTATGGAGTAGAACTGCATAATAAGCTCATCTTTCCACTTTGTGAGCTTCTGAGCCACAAACTCATCGACTCCACGTGCCTTGAAGCTGTCATATACACCAGGGAAGTGATCCTCATTTTCCTCAATGAATTTCCAATGACCCATCTCATGTCACACACTATGGGCTTCTTGTCAAGTAAGATAGTCTCATAGAAGTCCTGATGTTCCTTTGTATGGAACCTGTAGTCCACAGCAGTTCTTCTCCTGGTGGCATATGGATCAGACTCTCTCCATAGCCTTAAACCTGGATCCTTCCTGATTTTCATGTTCTCTGCAACTGGGTGAGCATCATTGTGATATGGAATTTTGGGCTTTAACTTCCTCAAAACGACAGAAACATCTTCTTCTTCAGTAGCTTGAGGCACTGGGGCCTTGTTCTTCTCCTCGGCAGGGATGTTCCTGGTGCTCCTCTTGGGTTTTCACTTTGGAGCAGGAGCAGCAGTCTTAGGAGCAGTTTTGGGCTTAGATGGAACAGCCCCTGCCCTTATGGCATCTCCCATAAGCTTTTGAGATTTGGGTGCTGGTGTTGCATCCTTGTCCTCTTCCTCTTCTTCAGAATCTTTCATTATTGAAGATCTGCCAAGCACTCTGGCAGTGGTCTTCTTGACCCTTTCCTTCCTTTTCTTTTCTGCCACAACCTATTCTTTGGTGCAGATCCCAAAGTCTCTTGAGTGGATGTTCTGGCCTTTGACATGGGAACTCTCTTGGTAGGAACCTTTTGCTTCATTCCTGGCTTAGTGGTAGTAGTTGTGCCATATTCCTTTTTCATGACTTTCCTCTTTGAGGTGGCCTCTTCCTCAACAGCCACATAGTCCTCATCCTCAGAATCCGAGGTTTTCTTCTTTCTGGTCCTGGTGGCTGCCTTAGGCAAGTTGCTGGGTGTACTCCTGCTTCCTTCATCAAAGCTGCTAGAGGGACTAGTGCCCTCACTCATGTTCACTTGCTCCCCAGACTTATTCTGACTGTCACTCTGATCTGACATGATGCGAACACTGACAGCAGACCCTGTGAATAGATTATAGATGAGGTACATTTGATAAGCATCACAAAGTATAGAGGTTTTTGCAAAAGAATGAGTTAAAAACTTAGTTTTAGTTTTCCACAGAAAGCATTTTGGATCTACCGATTTGCAAACTCAGTGATACCGAAGCAGCTTTTGGAACCTAAACTAGTGAACTCGGTCAGACCGAGTCACAGTTCGGTGGCACCGAGACTGCTAGGGTTTCACAAAGTATTGAACTCGGTCACACCGATTTGCAATTCTCGGTCAGACCGAGAATCATATGTGCAATGGCCTTAGCCAAATCGGTGGAACTGATTTCAACAACTCGGTTGGTCCGAGATGATTTCGGCGGAAACCTAACCCTAAATTTTCAATCCACAACTAAACTACGGAGTGATTTCGCTGGATAGAGTGATCTCAATCGTGGCAAGATACATGGCAAAACAATGTGCTAAGAATCGGAGGGGGAATAGCACAAGGATCAAGTCCATACCCTAAGTGCGGCGATGGACTTGCTATGGCAGCAACGGCGGAGACGATTCCCGATGACGGCGGCGGAGACTAGCGGCGGGAGGCAGCTGGCGATGAGGACAACGATCCGGAGACCCAGGGAGGCAGAGCAGGCTAAGCGCGGGTGAAGGGGTTCGGAAAATTTTCCAAATTTTGGGCCACGGATATATATAGCCTGACTCTATCGGTGTGACCGAGTGGAACAACTCGGTGGCACCGAGGTTCATAACTGCAAGCAGTTACTGAAACTCGGTGTGACTGAAAAGTTCAAATCGGTTGCACCGAGATTGAAAACCTAGATGGACTTAGTGATCTCGGTATGACCGAAATGGATGAATCGGTCAGACCGAAACGCACAAAGTTTTGGAAGTTTAAGTCTATGACGAATCGGGGACTCCGAGTGCTCCTCACACAGAGTGGTTCGAATCTGACTTGATCAAACTTTATGATGTAGCATGAATAGAGTTTGAGATGAGAAAAGCATAGATAGCTAGAGAAGGTTCTTAGGCATTCTTGTCCATCCACTTGGCAAAAGAAAAAGGAACCAAACAATCAAAACAACAAGTGGATGTCCCCGAATGAGTAAATTATGCAACCAACATGCTCACACAATAAAATGGCAAATGAAATATGTGGCAAATCATGCACAACCAATTCTAACATCTATCAAGCAATTGGCGATGACTAGGTCATCTATATATGAGTATATTGACTTAGGAGTCAAATGAGAACATTTGATCATAGGTCATACTCATCGTTTAAGCACAAATGGGGTTACCATTTTTACATAAAGCGTTGTTGTGTTCACACCATTAGAGTTACTTTAGCTCAATTCTTAGAGTAAATCTCCCCCTAGATGTGAGATCCCCCCTAAGAGGGATGAACTAACCTTGGGTTTTGTCGATGATGACTTCATGTAGGTGTTTAAGATGTGGATGCTCAATGTTGATGTAGATCATTTGGAGCAATCCTTTGGAGTGAGTTGCACTTTCAATACCTACATGGGTTAGTCCCACAAGGAACAAACAAGGATATCCATAGACATAGAGTGATGCACACACAAGATGATGTCTATGAAAGCATTAGGTTACCTTGTCCCTTGTCTTACCAACAAGAGGGTTTGTGACTCCTTGAACTAGTGCAAGATGTGGAAGTTGATTGCACTTGTTCTTGCCAAAATGATAAGAGTGAAGTATGTTGGCGGAGTCACCCTCAAGAACTTTCTAGTTCCTCTTCTTCGGGATCCACATCATCTTGATGGGAATCCTTGGAGTTGTAGTCGTACTTGATGAAGTAGAACTTGATGTAGTCTTGGGAACCCACTTGACCAAGGCCTTGGGTGCTTCTTCAAAAGCATCAATTTCCTCTTGAAGCTTATCCTTGCCTTTTTGCTTGTGGTCTTGTGGTGGAAGATCATCTTGAGCTTGTGTCCCTTTGAAGGAAGTAGGATCATACTTCTCTTGTTGAGGAACAAACTTCGTCTTGGGGTATTGATCTTCTTCCCAGTCAACTCCATTGGCATTGAACTTTCGTTCAAAACCAACACCTTGGTTCTTCCGGTGCCTTCCTTGCTTGCGTACAATTTCCTCGAATTGCTTACTCCCGGCAAGGCTCTTGTAAACACCTTTCTCTATAATTCCCTTCAATAAGCTATTTTCTTACTCAAGTATAACTTGGCTAAGAGAATCATTAGTGGAATCAAGAGAACTACTAGAAGCAACAACATTGGATTTATCATGAATATTGTCACTACTAGAGGAAGAATCTTTCTTGTTCTTGTTACTAGACTTGACTTGAAGCATGTAAGTGGATAAGAGTAAACGCTTGGCAATGTACGAAGAACTTTTCTTGCGAAGATCATCATTGATTGCCTTTAAGAACTCATTCTCTTGCTCAAGGTTGCTCATTGATTGCCTTTAAGAACTCATTGGAATAATGTCCGGGTCTTCCACAATTGTAGCAATTTCGCTCTCGACTAGAAGATCTTTTGTCATTGTAGGACCTTGACTTGGAACTTCTCTCTTTGCTTCTACTCTTGTAGAACTTGTTGAAGTTCTTCACCATTAGGCTCAATTCTTCATTGAAGGTTTGTTTCTCACTTGATGATGTGGGAGATTCACATGAGGCTTTGTAAGCACCACTTGACTTGTTGTGGAGCTCCTCCTTATCCTTGAGTGACATCTCATGAGCAACAATTCTTCCAATGACTTCCGTTGGCTTGAGATCTTTGTAATTGGGCATCATTTGGATCAATGTGCACATGATATCATATTTTCCGTCCAAAGCTCTTAGGATCTTCTTGATGATGAATTTGTCGGTCATCTCTTCACTTCCTAAGGCGGCGATCTCATTTGTGATAAGAGCAAGCCTAGAGTACATTTCAGCGACACCTTCACCATCCTTCATTTTGAACTTGTCAAGTTGACTTTGAAGCACATCCAACTTGGATTACTTGACGGAGTCAGTACCTTCGTGCATATCAATCAAAGTATCCCAAATTTCCTTTACATTCTCAAGACGGCTGATTTTGTTGAATTCTTCGGGGCACAATCCGTTGAAGAGGATATCACAAGCTTGAGCATTGTATTATAGCATCTTCAACTCTTCCGCGGTAGCTACACAGTTCGGTTCTCTCCCATCAAAGAATTCACCTTGCAAGCCAATACACACAATAGCCCATACGGCAGGGTTATGTCCAAGAATATGCATTTTCATCTTATGCTTCCAACTAGCAAAATCAGTGCCATCAAAGTAAGGACCTCTATGGTGGTAGTTTCCCATGCTAGACGATATACTCTCCTAGGTTGTGAAACCAAGGTTATGACTTCCAAAAGCTATTAAAATCCAGGCAAATGGAGACCAAAGCTCTGATACCACTTGAAGGATCGAAACTATGTCTAGAGGGGGTGTGATTAGACTACTTGACCAAATAAAAGTGTATCCTTTTCCCAATTTTAGTTCTTGGCAGATTTTAGCAACTTTGGACAAGTCAAGCAATCTTAACACAATTCAAGCAAGCATGCAAAGAGTATATGAGCAGCGGAAAGTAAATCATGCAACTTGCAAGAATGTAAAGGGAAGGGTTTGGAGGATTTAAACGCAATAGGAGACACAGATGTTTTTGTCGTGGTTCCGATAGGTGGTGCTATCGTACATCCATGTTGATGGAGACTTCAACCCACGAAGGGTAACGGTTGCGTGAGTCCACGGAGGGCTCCACCCATGAAGGGTCCACGAAGAAGCAACCTTGTCTATCCCACCATGGTCGTCACCCACGAAGGACTTGCCTCACTAGTGGTAGATCTTCACGAAGTAGGCAATCTCCTTGCCCTTACAAACCCCTTGTTTCAACTCCACAATCTTGTCGGAGGCTCCCAAGTGACACCTAGCCAATCTAGGAGACACCACTCTCCAAGAAGTAACAAATGGTGTGTTGATGATGAACTCCTTGCTCTTGTGCTTCAAATGATAGTCTCCCCAACACTCAACTCTCTCTCACGGGATATGGATTTGGTGGAAAGAAGATTTGCGTGGAAAGCAACTTGGGGAAGGCTAGAGATCAAGATTCATATGGTAAGAATGGAATATCTTGGCCTCAACACAAGTGTAGGTGGTTCTTTCTCAGAAAAAGTAAGTTGGAAGTGTAGGTTTGTTCTGATGGCTCTCTCCATGAATGAAGAGGTGGTGGAGGGGTATATATAGCCTCCACACAAAATATAACCGTTACACACAACTTGCCAATCTCGGTGGGACCGAATAGGTAAACTCGGTCGGACCGACTCAGCAAAGCTAGTGACCGTTAGGGTTTTTCGGTGGGACTGACATGAAAATCGGTAGGACCGATATGGTTAGGGTTAGGGCATAACGTCAGCTCGGTGAGACCGATTACACAAACTCGGTGAGACCGATTTTGGTAATAAGCTAACCAGAGAGTTGGTCAGGTAAACTCTATGGGACCAATCGCTCATTTCGGTGAGACCAAAACGTTACGAAGGGGAAACAGAGAGTTTACATTGCAATCTCGGTGGGACCGATCGCTCATCTCGGTAAGACCAAAATGTTACGAAGGGAAACAGAGAGATTACAATCCCATCTCGGTGAGACCGAGATCCCTATCGGTGAGACCAATTTGCCTAGGGTTTGTGGCAGTGGCTATGACATTTGAACTCGGTGGCGCCGGATAGAAAGAATCGGTGGGACCGAGTTTGACTTTTGGTTTAGGTCATATGTGGATGTGAGAAAGTAGTTGAGGGCTTTGGAGCATATCACTAAGCATTTTGAGCAAGAGCCTCATTAAGCAACACCTCATCGCTCCTTGATAGTATTGGCTTTTCCTATAGACTCAATGTGATCTTGGATCACTAAAATAGAAAAATGTAGAGTCTTGAGCTTTGAGCTTGAGCCAATCCTTTTGTCCTTAGCATTTTGAGGGATCCACTTTTCTCATCCATGCCATGCCAATCATTGAGCTTTCCTGAGATATTAATCTTGAAATAGCATTAGCTCAATGAGCTATATGTTGTTAGGAATTACCAAAACCACCTAGGGATAGTTGCACTTTCACGGTTGAGGTCACCTCGGAGCCATAGACCATTGTGGTGAAGCTTCGTGGTGTTGTTGGGAGCCTCCGATTAAGTTGTGGAGATTGCCCCAACCTTGTTTGTAAAGGTCCGGTCGCCGCCTCCAAGGGTACCAATAGTGGAATCACGGCATCTCGCATTGTGTGAGGGCGTGAGGACAATACGGTGGCCCTAGTGGCTTCTTGGGGAGCATTGTGCCTCCACACCGCTCCAACGGAGATGTACTTCCCCTCAAAAGGAAGGAACTTCGGTAACACATCCTCGTCTTCACCGGCTCCACTCTTGGTTATCTCACACCTTTACTTGTGCAAGCTTATTAGTGTTACTTCCCGTGCTTGTTTGTGTGCTTGTTGTTGTTGCATCATATAGGTTGCTCACCTAGTTGCACATCTAGACAACCTACTTTGATGCAAACTTTAATTTGGTAAAGAAAAGCTAAAAATTGTTAGTTGCCTATTCACCCCCCTCTAGTCAACCATATCAATCCTTTCAACCGTGCCCACACGGCTGGGCCCACCAGCAGTCGGCGTGCCGCCAACAACACGGCTGACTTCGCGTTGGAAGGCCTCAGAGAGGCGTCTCATGGTAGCTAGCTTCTTGGCGTTTTCAATGAGCGAGACGCGGCAGGTCTCCAGTGTCTCGGCATCAGCGTCTGCCGCAATGGGCGTGGACACGTCTCGCATTGCCGCCTGCAATGGGTCCTGGCCAGCTCCTCCGAAGGCCCCATCATGGCTGATGATAAGCACCTCCATGACGGTGCTGCCGCCGCTCTCCGCGCGAGGGAGCGGGTCGTTGACGATCACCACATTGGCAGGGAAGGAGTCGAAGGAGGCCATGTCATTGTCAACAAGAATCGGGTCGGTGGAGCCAACCGACTCTAGGTCAGTGGCGGGCTTGTTGGCGATGTGGAGCTTGCCAAGGAGGTCAACGAAGCAACTCTCGGAGCTGAGTGCGCCCGCGTTGGGCGCTGGCTCGTCGGAGAGGTGGATCTCGCCAACAAGATCAGCGAGGTAGGCCGCCGCGCAGGCGACCTCTGTGCCATGCAGCGCGTCGGCGCAAGCGCCATCGGGCGTGCCAGGCTGGCTGCGCTCGCTAGGGAGGAACAAGGTTCCCGTCCAGAACAGATCTCCGGACGATGGTGCACCAGGCCCCACGGTGGGCGCCAAATGCCGGGGGTGTCGTGCGACATTTGCCAAAGGATGGCTTATCATGGTGGGGGATATTAAGACGTCACCGGTGCCAGGAAACGGGATAAGGCGTAGACACGTACGCCGGTCAACTTACCCAGGTTTGGCTCTCCTAGGAGATAACACCCCTAGTCATACTTTGTGGGGTCTCCGCATGATCACTCAAGCAATAATGGTGGCTACAAGCTTGCTACTTGAGCTGTTTTTCTGAAGGGAGAAGAAGAACAAGGCTAGCCCTAGCTTCCCCTCTCTATGGGTGTGTGTATATGGACTAAGGTCTGAACCCTTTGCATGGGTGCCCTGGGGGGTTTATATAAGCCTACCCCCAAGGGTACAATGGTAATCTGGCCGGGTGTAGGTCTCGGCTATCAGTGTCTATGGTCGCCGACTTCTCTGCTGGTCGCTGGGGCCTGCCGCCTGGTGGGTCCCGCCGGCTGTCTTGTACTCCGCCAACAGGCCGTGCCCGCCGCTTGCGGGTCCTGCCGGCAGCTTAGCACTATGGCGATGCCATTGATGATGTGTGCTTTGTCGGGGAAGGCGTGGCTACAATGCCGCTGCCTGGCGGGCGTTCACTGTAGTCATTCCCCATCTCTTCTGGTTAATGGTGAACAGACTCTGAGGGAGGGGGAGGGCCGCCTGCTGGGAGTTGGCCTCCCCTCGCGCCGGCTGTTCGAAGCTTGCCGCCTTCCGACTTCTCACGGACAGGTAGGGCCCGCCGCCTGCGGGCCGTACCGACAGCCCGTAGTGGGGGCATGGCCTTCTCTGCCATGAGTGATGTCATGGGCCGCGTGGCAACAGTGTCGCGTCGGATGGGGATGTCCGTCCGGTACGCTGCACTGTGGCCACACTCCACCCTGGATTCGGGGGTGGCAGACGGTACTGTAGCCACACCCGTCTCGTCACCTTGATGTGGGGCAAACTTTGAGGGCATGAGGGGCCGCCTGCTAGGAGCCAGCCACTCTGGAGGCCGCCTGCCAGGAGTCGGCCCGTCTCATGGCTTTCTTTTGAAGAGCACCACCCTCTGGTAGCCGGCCGCCTCTACCAGCCGGCCCCTAGAAGGCGATACTCCATCTTTGGGGTCTGAGGGGCGCAGCCGGCCCCGATGTCTTGAATCACCATGGAGAGCAAATGAGGCTACCCGTGGTCGTTTACTCCGACAAAGTTAATCCTCAGATCCTTGTCAATGACCTTCATGCATAGTCGGCCTGGAGGTTGCAAGGCGAGGTCACCGTTTAGGAGGTGGGCAGCGTCGACGTGAGGTTCATCCTGAACTTCTCCAATGATGTAGACAGATGTTTCGTGTTGAAGGCCCAGCCATGGCACCACAAGCGCAATGGGATCATCTTCACCGAGTTCGACGACAAGGGTGACCCGGCGGAGGTGGACCTTGGATCATGGCTATATGGGTCCAGGTTCGTAACCTCCCGCTTGAGCTTAAAACTGAGGATGTGGGTCGGTCTCTAGGGGACCAACTCGGTGAAGTGATTACCGTTTCACACCAGGATCACTTGATTGTGGAAAAGTACTTGCGCGTGCGTGTGAAAATCTCACTACATGAGCTAATCAAGAGTAGGGGAGAATTTACCCATCTAGGTAGTAAAGAAGAGCTTCACTTTGAGGTTCGCTACGAAAAATTGCCATCGTATTGTGAATGTTGTGGGTTGGTAGGACATATGTCAGAGAGATTTTGTAGGATCCCTAAGGATAGTAGAGTAGCTAAATTTGCAAAAAAATCTCAGTGTAGAGGCTTACTAGAAAGGTCAAACATCTAGTAGAAGAGTTCACTGGTTATAGTAACAATAGCATGTCCAGGGCCACCGAAGGAATGGTGGTCAAAGTAACTAAAGTTGTGAATGATCTCACTTTGCAATAAAAAGGGGTTGCGTCGTCCACGACGACGACTATCCTGACCACTGGAGGTCAAGTCCAGGGAGGGCTTTCGCTCGACCAGGAGGCCCGAGGTCATATGCTCTCCCTGCCGGCTTCGCTTGGAGCGGCCTCAGGTCAGGTGGTCCAAACTGGAGGGCCGCCCGTCCACGCTAACCTTGGCCAGGAGGGCCAAGGTTTAGCGGTATGGGGGCTTCCAATAAGGGAGTGCAGCAACTCGGCCAGGTGGGCCGACCCCCTGTTGCATCTGTGGTCTCCCTGGGGGGGTGTCCCTGGTCAAGAGGACCCGGGCCAGCTCCAGGCGCCCCTGCTCCCACCGCTAGCCAATGCCGGGAGGGCCAAGGGTGTAACACCCATGATGCGGCTATATCTCCCACGTGTCAGAGCATGACTTAGAGGCATAAGGCCTTGTACAATGGGAGAGGCTTAGAGAGGTGCTTAGAAAAATAAACCGATTTTTTCTGAAGCACCGGTGCCTATTTCTATAGGAGAGACCCTTAGTTAAGCATCTACCCTGTACAAATAAGCACCGGTGTTTAAGGAAAGCCTGGTTTATTTCTCTAAGCACCTTCCATTATACAAGGCCTAACCGCATGGTGGGCATGTCGCAAGAGGGGTAATCTTTACACATCCCATGTACTGAATAAGAAAAGGGATAAAGAGTTGGCTTACAATCGTCACTTCACACAATACATAAATATAGCATTACATCATCCAGAATACAAACAAGGTCCGACTACGGAACCAAATAAAGAAATACAACCCCAAATGCTAGATCCCCGATCGCCCCGACTGGGCTCCACTACTGATCAACTGGAAAACGAAACAACACAATGAACACGATCTTCACCGAGCTCCCACTTGAGCTGGGTTGCGTCACCTGCACTGGTATCATCGGTACCTGCAACTGTTTGGAAGTATTTGTGAGCCATGGGGACTCAGCAATCTCACACCCGCGAGATCAAGACTATTTAAGCTTATGGGTAGGATAGGGTAATGAGGTGGAGCTGCAGCAAGCACTAGCATATATGGTGGCTAACTTACGCAATTAAGAACGAGAAGAGAAGCAAAGCAACGGTCGTGAATTAGAAGTGATCAAGAAGTGATCCTGAAACTACTTACGCTCAAGCATAACACAAGAACCGAGTTCAGTTCCCAGACTCCGCCGGAAAGAGACCATCACGGCTACACACGCGGTTGATGCATTTTAATTAAGTTAAGTGTCAAGTTCTCTACGACCGAACATTAACAAATTCCCATCTGCCCATAACCGTGGGCACGGCTTTCGAAAGTTCAAAACCCTGCAGGGGTGTCCCAACTTAGCCCATCACAAGCTCTCATGGTCAACGAAGGATATTCCTTCTCCCAGGAAGACCCGATCAGACTCGGAATCCCGGTTACAAGACATTTCGATAATGGTAAAACAAGACCAGCAAAGCCACCCGAATGTGCCGACAAATCCCGATAGGAGCTGCACATATCCCGTTCTCAGGGCACACCGGATGAGCAATCCGTACAACTAAAACCAACCCTCAAGTTTCCCCGAGGTGGCGCTGCAAGGGGCTCTAGTTTGGACCAACACTCAGAGGAGCACTGGCCTGGGGGGTTTAAAATAAAGATGACTCTCGGGCTCCGGAAACCCGAGGGAAAAAGGCTTAGGTGGCAAATGGTAAAACCAAGGTTGGGCCTTGCTGGAGGAGTTTTATTCAAGGCGAACTGTCAAGATGTTGGGCATACGGCCGTCTCTCGCTGATCGTACATGAGCGGTACATGCAGATTTGCATACTTGGGATCTGATATCCTTAAGGGTCCAAAAAAAGAATTAATAAACTAAAAAATATTTAGAAAAACTACGAAGGGGGCCTGTGAATGTTAACTCTCTTGCACCTCAAAAGGAGATTATTGTACCGATTGAAAATTTATTGGAACAAGAGGAGATACACTGGCTACAACGGGGTCGAGCAAACTGGTTATTGCATGGTGACCGCAATACTTCTTTTTTCCATAACACTGCAACAGCTAGAAAGAAGAGAAACCAGATAAAAAAATTGCTTGACGATAATGGGGTTTGGGTAAAAGACATGGAGATGAAGAATCATATTCTGGGGTATTTTTCTAACCTGTTTACTTCATAAGTTAATCAACCGAACCAGGAGGTTCTCTTCCTTGTAAAAAGGAAAATAATAAATGAGATGAATAGGGCTCTCCTTGCCCCCTACACAGTAGAAGAGGTTCGGAAGGCCCTCTTTGACATTGGTGATTTAAAGGCGTCGGGGCCAGATGGCCTTCACGCCATTTTCTATAAGAGATTTTGGGCTATGTTAGGGGATGATTTGACTGAAGAGGTTCTCCAAGCGGTGAATACCTGTACTATACCCGATGGTTGGAATGATACTACAATAGTAATGATCCCAAAAGTTAACTCCCCAGAAAAGGTAACTCAATTTAGACCAATTAGTTTACGCAATGTGGTGTATAAGGTCATTTCAAAGATGATTGCTGCTCATCTAAAGACAATCCTCCCAGATATTATTAGCCCTACCCAAAGTGCTTTTGTGTCTGGAAGAATGATTACAGATAACATCTTAGTGGCTTATGAATGTTTCCATAAAATAAAAAATAAAATAGCTGGTAAAGAGGGCTTGTGTGCAATCAAACTGAACATTCACAAAGCATATGACTGAGTGGAGTGGCCTTTTTTAAGGAAATCATGCTGAGACTAGGCTTTGAGCAGGAATGGGTGAATTTAATAATGCAATGTGTGCCCTCGGTGGAACACCGAGTTTGTTTTAACACGGAAGAAACAGAGAGCTTCAAACCATCTAGAGGATTGAGGCAGGGAGACCCTCTCTCCCCATATTTATTTTTGTTATGTACGGAAGGCCTGACAGCACTCCTAGCTAATGCAGAGGAGAATGGAAGTATTTATGGAATTAAAGTTAGCAGAGATGCCCCATCTATTTCAATTCTCCTCTTCGGGGATGATTCATTAATCCTGATGCAAGCTAATTTGATGAATGCGGAGGCACTGAAATCAATTTTGGATGCTTATTGTGCTGCATCAGGGCAACGGGTGAGTGTTGAAAAATCTAGTATATTTTTTAGTCCCAACATAAAAGTGGAAGATAAGGCGCATATATGTACTATTCTAAACATTATGACTGAAGCTCTCAATGACAAATATTTAGGTCTGCCTTCAAATGTAGGTATGGACAAAAGTGATTGCTTCCAATTCTTAATATATCAAATTGTTATGAAAATCAGTGGTTGGAAGGAAAAGCTGCTATCAGCAGGAGGAAAGGAAATCCTTCTCAAATCGGTTGTACAAGCTATCCCAACTCATGCAATGTCCGTCTTTAAAATTCCTAAAAAAATATGCAAAGGAATCATTGACGCGATGTCGCATTTCTGGTGGGGTGACGAAGACAATCAGAAGAGAATGCATTGGATGACATGGTGAAAGATGTGTGTATCAAAAAACCAAGAAGGAATGGGTTTTCAAGATATACATTGCTTCAATTTGGCCTTGTTAGCCAAACAAGCGTGGTGCCTGCTTGATAATCCTGATTCCTTATGTGTCACCATTTTGAGAGATAAATACTATCCAGATGGAGATTTAAAGAATATGAGTCTTAAAAAAGGATCTTCTTTCACTTGGCAAAGCATTATGGCAGGAGTGGATTCTCTAAAAAATTGTTATATTTGGAGAGTTGGAAATTGACAAAATATTGATATCTGGAGAGATTCATGGATTCTGAATGGGGCCAATAGGAAAATTATCACTCCTAGAAGAGGGCAGCTTCTAACAAAAGTTTCTGATCTTATAGATCCAATCAACAATTGCTGGGATGAAGATTTGATAAGACAAACATTATGGCCAATTTGGTATGCATCTTGGGTCTTTCCCTGATGGAGTAGCGAACGTCTTTTCCACCATAAATACCAAGCGATGGGAGCCCGTGCTATAACGACAAACTATGTTTTTGCCCAATCCTCCAAGGCAACAAATAGAATAGAGGGATGGACGAGACCCCCTCTAGGTTTTATGAAATTAAATGTCGATGCTTCTTTCAATCAAGACATGCTTAGAGGCACAACGGAAGCTGTACTTAGAGACGACAATGAAAGATTTATTGTTGGAGAGAATTGGAAGATGGATTGGTGTGCAGATGTTTTAACATCGGAAGCCATGGCACTACGTTTTGGCATATTACTTGCACAAAAGGCGGGATGCAACTGACTTGTTGTTAACTTCGACAATATGAAAGTAATTGACACAATGAAGAATTGAGGACATATAGCGGGAGCGGCGGCAGTTGTGTTTGATGATTGTTATTTTATGGCTTGTGATTTTTTGTTAGTTAGATTTGAACACTATAATAGGGTGGCAAATAAAGTAGCTCATGAAATTGCTAGAGTGGCTAAATTTTCTGAGACAAAGGATTGTTTTGAGGAACTTATGAACAAAATTGTAAATTTTCTTATAGACGATATAACCATTATTACTAATAAATAAAGAAGATGTTTTATTTAAAAAAAATATGTGAGATCATCATATTTTGATTTGCAAACACTATTACTTCCGCGTTGAACTATCATTCATATTTGTAACTGAAATAATCAAGTTCTTCTAAAAAATAACAGAATATCCTACCTGTAGGGACTATGGCTGTAGGTTCTCACAATTTACCGTAAAATCTTTACAATTTGCGGTTAGAGAAGACCCTGCTATCAGACCATCTGACGGTAGGGTATGAAACCCTATCATAAAATCATGTCGCGTTTTTATTATAGAACTTGACACACGCGTAGGACCAGACACACCTATCGCCAAGGAGGATGGTGGTAGCTTTAACCATCTTACCGCTGTCCACACCAGTGATAGTGCCGTTAGAACACGTCAGCCTCAAAACTGTTGATTGACGGTGGCTACCTTTAACCTACGCCTGAAGGTTTGGACGCATATGGTAGAAAATGGATCTGATTGTCAGATCAGGCTAAACTACGCCAAAGGTTCAAAACAGAGTCAATTACACTGATGGTGCTACAACTTGGCGCAAATGGTCACTTTGGTGCTAGAAGTTGTGGTGTACATTAAAGTGGAGCAAAAACTTGACATTAACGTGCAAATACGGTGTTTATCTCGTTTATGTACGAAGTATGTGCTGACTAGGCGCACGGGGCCCGCTGTCAGCCGCTCGACCAGAGAGAAGGGCCATGTGGCCTGATTTTTCTAAAAACACCCTCGAAATATTTTTTTTAAAAATTCCCTGCTAGATGTGGCTGGTGCGGATCGAACCCACAACAACGCCCACCGAAACGAGGTGGCAAACCACTGCACCCATTCAGTTTTCTTCGTCTGTAACAGGTAAAAACTTTATCTATTGTAATGGCAGCGCAGGTGGAGGTTAAATGAGCTGCAGATCTTGCGGCTTCTTCTGCACCTGTTAGTCTTTTTTATTTTTCTGTAGAAAGAATCAAAATTATAAGTGTTTTAAAAAAAATCTAAATTATAATCTCAGTAATAAAAATAATAAATGAATATTTCTGTTTATAAAAATTTCACATATTATTTAAAAAATATTTATGAATTATAACAGTGTTTGCATAATTTACAATTTACAAAGTTAAATTACAATCCATAAAATTATTTTAGGTATACAACATTTCAATAATTATATGCATGTTTGTATAGTTCAATGCTTTTATAACAAAAAATAATGATAATTTATAATTTAAACTGCTCATATGAATATTCATTTTCTATAATTTAAATCTAAGCCGTGACTATATAATATTTATGTATTCATTAATTATTTTAATTTTATTAAATGTCCATATTAACTAAATATTTTTTATATCATGCAAGGATGTATATTTAAATGTTATCATTTACTAATAATCATTTTCATGTATAATATTTGTATCACACAAATATGTGAACATATTTTTTATTAGTTATGTTCTACAAATAAATTTTAAAGCTATATGTACTATCTGCAGCCCGTAAAAGCTCCCCATGCTGCCAGGTTAGTACATATAGCTTTCTGATCCAAATTAAACATAAGATTTTGTTGGCGTACTGGTTAGCCGTGTTGGTGGTTTCTAGTCGGACATGGCTTCGACTCCAGGCAGCCTCCTTTTTGATTTAATTTTCACTCTGGTCTGACAGATGGGACCCACTCCTCATAGAGGTGAAAAAAATTGCCACTCCCACGTCGACAGGGCTTTTTTGAAAATAAATATTTCGAGAGTGTTTTCCAAAAAATCAGGCCACGCACCCCTTCTCTTTGGTGCAATGGCTGACAGCGGGCCCCACACGCTTAGTAAGCACCTACTCCATACATAAATGAGATAAGCATCGTATTTGTACGTTAATATCAAATTTTTGCACTATTTCAATGTACGTCATAACTTTTATCATCAAAGTAACCATTTACGCTAAGTTGTGGCACCACCAATGTAATTGACTCAACACGAAAATTGGCCTCGCTTCGACTCAAATCAAAACCCCAAACTACACGCAGCGCTGCGCCCACGCGCACTTCACCTCCACGACCTACACGCCTCGCTCGCTCAGTCCTCCGGCTGCCGCCAACGCCGCCGTTCTGCACGAGCGAAGACGATGGCGAGCGGGGAGAAGGTGGACTATGTGTTTAAAGTGGTGCTGATCGGGGACTCGGCCGTCGGCAAGTCGCAGATCCTGGCGCGGTTCGCGCGCAACGAGTTCAGCCTCGACTCCAAGGCCACCATCGGTGTCGAGTTCCAGACGCGCACGCTCGTCATCGACCACAAGTCCGTCAAGGCCCAGATCTGGGACACCGCCGGCCAGGAGAGGCAAGAACCTACTGCTCTCCTGCACTTCGATTTCATCCCATCTTTTCGCTTAGATCTGCCCCCTCCCATGACATGGCAATTTCCCTGAGGATTTCTCAGTGTTTCGCTGTGTGGCTTGCTTGGTGCCGAGTAGTGAGCTAACACAGTTCGCTCTTGTGTTATGGTTCAGACTAGTCCGTAATTTTTGTTACTTTTATATCGCTACCTTGTTTGTGCGTTTATGCTCTGTAGAATGTCTTGGTCACTATAGATGTACACCATACCTTCGTACGGTTGTTAAAATGGCAGATCTCTACTCCACCGTGGTTGAAGTGGATGATTTGCCTTGCACTCTGCCAAATGGGCAGGGTAATTTGATACAGACCATAGATCCGCCATGCGATGCTTGAGCTTGAAGTCTGGTCGCTAAGATTAAGTGTGCCTTGTTAGTTGGATTGATGGAGATGAGATTTTGTAAGCACGGAATGGAAAATTTACTACTAAATAAAACAGCTTCGGTAAATGGTGTCAAATTTAGCAAGGTATGGGTGGTAATCAAGATTTTTTATTGGATATTCTATGTATTTAAGTGGTCTGTTACTTGTGACTTGTGAGATACAATCTTTTGGTTGAATGGGTGATGAATATATTTGGCATTAGTCAAGTTGGAATAATAGGAATATAGGATGGGTTAACATTGAAAATGTATGATACTTTGCCTTATCAGCTACATCTGTTCTTTTAGTTGAAGAAAGTATTCCCCTATTATCTCTGTCTTTAATTTAAATTTGTTTATAGAAGATTATTTCACTTTTGAGGTGCAAATACTTGGTACTGTTGCACATGAGTCACTAGAGTTTTTGGCACATCCTCTTTTTTTAAGTTTGTTGATGGAAAAGAGTCTCGTACATTCTCATGGCATGTGAATCCTCATTGTATCCTATTCAGTGATGTCGAATGACATTTTTCTATTGAAAGCATTAGATCGTGCTTGAGAAACAAGTTAACAAATTTTCACGAACCTACCAGTCCTTATCCAGTTAATATTCTTGATTAGACAGGAGCAGCAAAGTTGATTTGCAAATCAAACGTGTGTACATGTGATCGTTTGATTACCTTACAGTCATTAACTTGGTGACTCGTCTCTCACTCATTACTCATTTGAGTTAGATTCTTTAATTGCAAATAATAAGGTCATGCCACGCTCATTCCCCTCTATGATCTCATGGAAAAAGGGTGGCCAAAGTGCTTGTACTTCTAGAAGAACAATCTGATATGTTTTGTGAATGAGCCAAAACATTGATATGCCTGTTTCTGAGTTAGTTATTTATGATAGTGTGCAACCAGTTGACAGCTGTTGGACTGACATACTAGTGAAATTAACTAAAGTATCATTGTTACATTGTTATTTGTGGAAAAAACCAAGTGTTGCATTAAATTTAATAATTTATGGCTTATTTCTTTAAAAATTAATGCTATTCTTGAATATTTCAGTGGAGCCAAAACTAAGGCATAATTTATTCTTGAAGTTGAAAAAATGCGACTTAGATCTCTCCTGTGATTTCCAATCAGGAGACTTGGGGTACAAATATTTAGTTTATAATTTCTGGGATTTGTCTCTTGAATTCGTTTAGTTCCTTTAGCTGTGTTTGTACTTTACTTTCCTGATATGGTCTTTAAGTTCCAATTCATCTATTATTATTATATTATTAAAACAAGGGGCAAACAAGCCACCACACGTGTCCCCATAGACCAAATTATCTGCTACATCGACTGTTATGGTGGGTCCTAATTATAATGTTAGAGATTTAAAATCAAACTATGTACACATCTCTGAGCTACAATTTTTTTTGAGAAGTCCTATATAATAGTAATAAACAAACAAAACCAGCAGCGAGCCACCAATAGAACCAATTAGATCCAGCATGTACTAGATGTAATGACATCATGACTTAAGTCAGCAATTAATAAACATGTTGTACGTAGGTTTAGGGTACTTATGGGTTCGTAAACATATGGCTTTCACATATTTTCACCCCTTGTTTGAAAGTATTTGGCTTCCAAGAATGTGCGTGGTCGATTTGTTTTAAGTTGGACTACCAACAGATACAGAAAAAACATATTGGCAAAGTAAAATTTCATAGTACCATTCATCATTAATAATGTTTTTTTAATTATTTAGTAGCATGTGGCTGCAAAACCAATGGTAAAAGATGCATATTGGAAACCATGCCAATATGTTGAACGCCATCTAATTACGTGGGCAGAGTAAGTATTGCATCGTATAAATTGCCAAATAGCAAATCATATACTCCCCCCGATCCAAATTAATTGGCGTAGCTCTAGTACAACTTCAGTACAAAGTATACTAAAGTTGTACTAGAGCTGCGACAATTAATTTGGATCGGGGGGAGTATTTGTCTTTATTGCTAAGGCGGACACAATGGTGGCTTTAAGTTTTTTTTTTTGAAAAGGAGGATGACCCCCGGCCTCTGCATCAATCGATGCATGAAGCCATATTATTGAATAAAAACGTAACAAAGTCTTAAGGTCCAAAGAAGCTCATAATCTGAGCAGAAGTCAAAAAAATAAATCTAAAAAGTGCCACATCCGGTGATATAGAACTGAAAAGTGCCACATCCGGCGATAAAGAACAAGCTACAATGCCTACACACCTAGCCTATTATTAGCTCGCCATCCAAATCGGCTGAAGATAGCCCGTGCTACCGTCTCCCAGCGGTTGCACCCAATAACCAAAAGCTCCCTAAAGTCCACATGAGTGAGTAACGACCACATATGGATCCAAGCTGTAGCTCTGTAGATAACCTGCAAAAAATTAGTGGATTTTGTCCCATTAAAAATCATATTATTCCTAGTGTTCCATATAGCCCAGAATAGTGCACATATTCCTATCCGAATATGTTTAGCTATGTGTATGCCCACTCCATTAAGCCACGTCCCAAATAACGTGTTTATGCTCCTTGGGGGATGAATGTTAAAAGCTATATGAATTGATCGACATAATAATTTTGCAAGAGGACATTCGAGAAAGAGGTGTTTAATCGATTCATTTTGATCACAAAAAAAGCACCTGGAGTTACCAACCCAATTCCTTTTCACCAAGTTATCTTTGGTCAGAATGACTTCTTTATGGACGAACCACATAAAGATTTTAATTCGAAGCGGAGTGAGATAGATGTTCATTTTTTTCCCAGTGAATGTGCACTTATAATTGTATTTTTGGAAGATAACAGTTTGACATGTCTAGCAATATGATGAACATCAGCCTAAATTTAAGTCCAGAAGGTGCTGAAATGAGGTGAGGAGGCTGACTGATAATAACCTTGAATGTATGGGTAGGAGAAATACGCAAAAACAGGGGCATGATTAGGAAAAAAACTATGATGAGAGGGACTTGAAAAACAAGCAAATAACTTTTAAACAATGAATTATGGAAGTATGCAATGGGACATTTCAGTTGTGCTAAAAAAGGTCAATGCAAAACAGCATAGACAATATGAGAAAGAACAGTCAGTGATGAAAGTGAGATGATTTATTGTCAAATACATATTTGAGAATAGATGGTCACTTGACATAGAGTTAAGTCTAAGATTAACTAGGGAGGAAGCATATAGATGCATGACGCTGTAACAATTGAAAATCATCATAACAAATCCAAGTTTGACAAATCCAATGAGGTGGGTGGACACAGAAAGATCATGAGGCTCAAGTAGGAGAGTAGTTAGTAAAAATTTCATCAAAAAACTATTAGTAAGAAGATAAACATGATGCACTTGGTCTTATGTTGGTCATGTTTATCATAACAAGCTGGTGCACTTAACATCAATATTACCATTGAGGTGTGATCATGTTTCCACGAGACATTCATTTCAAATATGTTTTGAATGATGGTTGATTGCATGACATTTTCTAAAGAAAAATATATATAACAATATATATTAAATTGTCTAGCCACGCAAGCGTGTAGCCCATTGTCAGTTACCCACTTTTTATCTGCCACTGATCTCTTGAACTGCGCACAAGCATAATTACCCTCAAATTTATATAGTTCAAAGTTCCAAAATTGGGCAACTACTTGTAGCAATTTCTTTGGGTGTTCTCAGATGCTTTCCTATTGTAGGCTACGAGAATGAACAACTACTTGCAATGTTTTATTCAAATGCTTTCACTAGCTTTTCCTCCTGTAACTTGTTCTCTAAAACCAGGTCATGTGCTGCTTACGTATCTATTTTTTTTGCCACCAGAGCTTTGTTGTTTCTGGCTGCTTTTACTTTTTCCATCTTATTTAAACCGTGTCTGGTTTTTGCACTTGTATTCTGTGGAATAGGTTGCGTCCTACAAGGTCTATAGTTGGATGTTATATTTTAGAGAACTGTACTACACATGCAGTTGTGAACTCTGGGTAGGAAAAGGCAACATTCCTAGCTGGTTGAGTTGGAGAAAATATTTGTGGTTTTCTCTAGTTAAGGCGTGAAGCTTTAGTGTCCTACTATTTGATATGTTTGCTCAACGTTGTTGTACGCCCAGTTACCAACTTCACATGCTGGTTGTTTCAATGACCGCAGGTACAGAGCTGTCACGAGCGCATATTACAGAGGCGCTTTGGGAGCTCTGCTAGTCTATGACATCACCAAGCGCCAGAGCTTTGACCACATACCTCGCTGGCTGGAGGAACTCCGGGGTCATGCAGACAAAAACATTGTCATCATGCTGGTTGGCAATAAGAGCGACCTTGAAGATGAGCGGGCTGTTAGCACTGAGGATGCCAAAGAGTTTGCTGAGAAGGAGAACCTCTTCTTCCTGGAGACGTCCGCGCTGCAGGCCACCAATGTCGAAAGCGCCTTCCAGACTGTCTTGTCAGAGATCTTCAAGATCCACAGCAAGAAGAACATTGTAACCGACCCAAAGGCCAATGGTGCTGCGCCGCCGCTGGCCGGCAAGAAGGTTCTTGTCCCAGGCCCAGCACAGGAGATCCCAAAGAGCAAGTGCTGCAGTTCTATGTAATCTCTCTGCTACCAGATTTGTTGGATTTGTGTGTGTTTTGAGAATATTCACGCTGTCTGGATATAGATCCCTACTGAGATAGTCTTAGGTTTCAAGTATTGGTTCATTTGGTGAGACGGATGGGGTCGGTGGCAGAGCAAGATTTTGCACTCATCTCCACTGACTATGAGGTTAGGGAGTGAGCAGATGAAGTCCCTTTTCATAGGTCCGAGCCGTGGGATTGATTATCAATTGCCGTGTATGACTCAGAACACCGTCAAGCCTTTATGTAATGTTATACATATATTATATACTACGTAGCTCATATGCTGATGCGTTGCTACGGGAGAAGAAAAAAAAACTCTTAGCTTGAAAGATGTTTTATTATATAATGGGACGGAGCTTACAAAATCAAAAAGTCACTTCGAACCCGGGTGCATTGGAGCCCTATTTTTTGAACTGTGCCAAAATGTTATTTTAAAGTTTCAAAAAGTTCTGGAAACAAATCAACATGTTTATATGAATGTATAATACACATGTGTAAATTTTGATGCTAAAATAAGTAACCATGTGAATTGCACAAAAATGACAAAATCGTGATTTTGAAAAGATGAACAGTGCATGCATTATTCATTATTTGGAAATCACTATTTTGTCATTTTTGTATAGGTTGCATATTTACGTATTTCATCACCAAACTTTACACATGTGTAAGATACATCCATATGATCACGTAGAATTTTTTTTCAGAATTTTTGAAACCTTAAATTGGATTTTCAAAGTATTTAAAATAAGGTTCTCCAATACATCCGGGTTTCAAAAATCCACTCTCCTTACAGAACATCTTATATTATGGGATAGACGAAAACATAACTATCTGCAAGCACATCCCTTTGATTGCCCCATCATTTTGTACACCAAAATAAGACGGAAGTAGAACATATACCCTAGGAGCACATCCTTTGATTGCCCCATTGTATAGGCACTTGAGGAGCACATCCCCCCATCGTTTTGGACGCCAAAATAATACTCTTGCAATGGAGCAACTTTTTAACACATAGTGTTAACAACACATATATGCAATATACAAAAACACCTTATATTATGGGATGCAGGGAGTAGAACATAGCTACACCTAGAAAAACAGGTATTTACTTTAGGTTCTTCACTGGTTTTTGTGTTTTGGGCAGGTTTAATCCCCACCTCTCCACTGTGTGGTAAGCAGATAGATATTTTCTCCGTTCCTGGCATATCCCGTGCACTCCAGAAAATTCCCCTTTGTCGGCTGCCCATGTCCACTCCTTTCCTCCTCCCACCGTCTCACGCCCCCTTCTCCCCTTCCTCCACCACCACCCCCACCTCCCACCTTCCTCTTCCACCTCCCATGTGCAGCTTCCACGACTCTGGGCCCCCCTGATCCAGCCTCCTCTCTTCCCCCGACTCCTACACACTGCCACCATCGGGAGAGGCCGGAGCACGCCTCACCAGTCTCCTCGCATGTTCCACGGATGTGTTCGGTGTCGGGGTTAGGATCCTGACAATGAGTACTAGGGGTACGAAAGAGGGGCATGGCCTAGCTACGACGCAGTTGTGACACCTGGTCTATACGAGTTCAGGCCCCTCTCGATGGAGGTAATAGTCCTACGTCTCGTGCTCGGAGGCTTGTTTTCTCTTGGGATATGTGATTTACAGGCAGTGCTGAACCCTTGCCTAGGAGGAGGAGGGCGGCTTATATAGAGTGCGTTGCAGCCCCTTTACTCCCACATTACATGGGTGATTAATGGCTATAACTAGGGCAGTTACATGTGTTAATAGTGACAAATACGACAGTTACACGTAACAGTAGTCATGACTATGCTTAAAGCCCAACTAAGACTACTCGACTGTTGCAGCTCCCACGTCGCCCCCTTTGCCTTCCTTGGCCGAGTGGTGGTGGCTGGGCTGACTGGTGGGAAGACTTCCGAATGCCGTCGGTGTATCCGAGTGGATTTCTGGTTGTACGCATCCGAATGCGTTTACAGTCCAGGGACCTACCAATGATAGTGTGGGACCCTAGGTGGGCCTTAGATGTCAAGTACTTGACACTACCAGTTGTAGGTGACCCCATCATTAGCCCCCAAACCGGTTGGGGTTTCACAGGACGGGTGATTTGAGTCTTTGGATTGGTCCAAGTGATTCAGGTCACTCGTCATCACATCTCATCGGATATCCTTGAGTGAAACCATGACGGATTCTGGACTGAAGGTTTTCCAAGTGATCGGACAATGTTGATGATGTAGGGTGGAACCCTAGATGGCCGATATTTCACAAAATGAGCGGATCCCGACTAAGAACACGAAGAACAAGGGGAAGAACGGAGAGAAATCAAAAGGGGAAACACTCAAGAACAAGTCCAATCACACATCAACTAGACAATCAAACACACAAGATCCACAAGGTACATGAACAATGAAGGGAAAGATACAAGGTAAGGTTCATCTCCATGAGGAGGTCTTGAATCCACGAGGGGATCTTCCCGTGAGGGGTCTTGAATCCAAGGTGGATCTTCTCCGTAGAGGGGCCGCGGTCTCTCTCGTGGAGTAGATCTGTAATGGATGAGCAAAGCTCTATCTCTAATGAGCTACTACTTTGCTAACCCTAGTACGGAGCTAGGAGACAAGTATATATAGCCCAAGGGGTAAGTTGGGGATACATGGGGTGAAACCCCTCTCACTACGCACAGGCAGGGCGGTTGTATCGGATATGTGAGCGGTTGTACCGCTAGGAGCTCAGGTACCGGTTTCTGGGGGTGTACGCGAAGGTAGGGAGCAGTTGTACCGGTGGTAGGACCGGTTGTAGCGGTATTGTCGCAGCTGGGGGGAAAACCGGGGCTGTACCGGCCTTGCACCGCTCGAATACAGAAGCTGGGCCGGTAGTTGGGCGGTAGCCGAGCAGTTGTACCGCCCGTGTGCCTTCAGCGGTAGTACCTCCTGGTGTGGGCGGTAGTATCGCTCGTTCCAGACTGGGCGGGTCCTCTTCTTCCTTCTCTTCCATGCTTCCCTCGCGGACGGTGTAGTCGTTCCTCGGCGCTTGCACTCCTCGACATCGGTGAAGCTCCGACAATACCTATGCATGCACATGGGAGAAGTGTCAAGTAGTATACCATCCTCGAAGGGGTCAAGTGAGCACGTGTAAAGGAGATGATTCACCTTTGTGTATGTGAAGTAGATGTCGCACGTGTCACTTGCCGAACGTACTCTTGACATGGTGATGTCCGTAGGATGCTCCGCATCATCCCCTCCCCCTTGGGAAAGATCCGACCTTGGATCGTAAACCAAATCACCATGGGAAAGAGATGGCGTCGCCATGTAGAAGTGGACAACCACCAAGTACTTGTCATCTTGAAGCTCGAAATGGGCACTCTCCAATGTCGCACCATCTTGTGATTCCTTCAAAAGGAGTAAGGACAACAAACACTTGGAAAAACAAATATGGTTAGCGTTAGTGCAAAACCAAGCATTCAAGAGGTGAGTCACCAAACAAGTGTCGTCATCATGCAAAGCATAAGGTTTGACAAAGGATTGTGACATGGCATGTAAGAACATAAATTGAGCACAAGCAAACGTATCATGGGGACAAGCATGTAAATGTGAGGTAGTGATGCAAATATGAGTAACAAGAGAAGAAGCATCAACCTCAAGGTCATGGCAATCATGCATAAAGCGCTCGACAAATGGTCGATGGTAGGCATAAGAAACATTCACAACACCAAATAAAATGAAGTGTCTAAACACATGGGACAAGTGTAAGACAATGCAAGCATAACGTGCATAGGGTGTAGTGAAAATAGTGTGGCACTCAACACAATAGAAAGAGCAATTATTCATCATGTGTGAGGCAATCAAGTTAATCATGTGACAAGCAATGGGACATGGCATATGTGAAGTGATGACATTGTTGCAACCAAACATATTATAGTAGCAAGTAGTCTTGGATGCAACACACAAGGCACATATATCATGATGCATGGGTGATGTAGGGTGGAACCCTATACGGCCGATCTTTCACGAAAGGAGCGGATCCCGCGAAGAACACAAAGAACACGAGGGGGAAAACGAGGGAAAACACGAGTAAAACACTAAAACCAAAAAGAATGATCACACATGCGCTAGATCCATGAACACAAAGGGAGATACAAGATCCACGATCAACAACAGACGATACAAAGGGTAGCCGGTTCTTCTCCGTGAGGAGGTCTTGAATCCACAAGGGGTCTTCCCGTAAAGGGGTCTTGAATCCAAGGTGGATCTTCTCCGAAGAGGGGCCGCGGTCTCTCTCGTGGAGTAGATCCGATATGGATGAGCGAAACTCTATCTAACAAATGAGCTAACACAACGCGAACCCTAACTAGGAGGTGGTGGAGGAGTATATATAGTCTAGGGACACGAAGGGCTAAGTGAGGGGTACATGGGCCTCGGGCTCGAACACTGTGCGCAGACAGGTACCGGACGTCCGCTGAGGACCGGTCGTCCGGTGGCTCACGGGCGGCCGGATGTCCGGAAGACGTCGAACGTCCGCTCGATCTGGCTCGGATGCTGGAGTGCCAGGTTTCCGGAGGTGGAAAGTCGTCCGGTCACCGGTCGTCCGCTGGCGTTAGACGTCCGCTCATTTGGCTCGGGTGTGGGATCACCGGTCGTCCGGTCCGGGTCGGTTGTCCGGTGGGTCTTCAGGCACTGGACGTCCGGTCCCGGCCGGTCGTCCGGTGGCTGGAGCTTCTTCCACAGCTCTTCTTCTTGTTGCTCGCGCTTGGTGTCCTCACCTTCTTGTCCATGGGCTTCCTCTTGGTTCCTGGTCATGCATAGCACACATGTTTGAGGTAGTATCCATGTCTCACATGTGGAAAGTGACGATTCGGAGAGGAGCGAGTTCACCCTGTGTCTGATGGCGTATACTTGAGGTCTCATCTTATGTTCTCTTGGGGCTTGGAGAGTAGTCGGAGGTTACATGGGGATGAACGTGGGATGCTCTGCACCATCTCCCCCCCTTGGGAAAGATCCGACCTCGGATCGTGATCCTCATCACCATGGAAACGGTAGTCGTGGAGGGACTTGTAGTTGGACGGAGTGGAAGACGTTGCGCAATCCAAGTACTCCAAGGTGTCGTTGGAGTGGTATACATGCAAAAATAGCAAACACAAACGACACTCTGAAATACAATGGTTAGAGCACACAAAGTGTCCATCATGTAAGAATGAGTCCGTTTGGCAATATTGTTTGTGACAAAGCGCATGAAGCTTATCAAGATGATATAGAATGATATGCAAAGCATTCATGGGAACAATATGATTTGTAGTATGCACAAAGGTGTGGTAAATCTGATCAATGCAACCATTGTGCAAAATGATGTCATAATGGGACGGTGTATCAAAAGCATGAACATGGTAATTGGTGCTCAATATGAGTATGTGATCATGCAATAGATGATGGGAAATATGATCATGATGTATGAAGATGCTATCAAGAAAGATCACAACAAATTTGCTAAGGAAATGCACAAGATCATACATCATGGATGACATGGGAATACAAGATGCAACAAGGCAATCATAATATGAGTCAATCCATGCATAAGATGAAAATTTGTCGTGTGTGTGAGATGTCCAATGAGCATGACATGTGTGAGCACAATCAACAAATATGGAGGTGTTGGTGTACCAATGCTCGATGTCGTGGCACGAGTGGAAGTTCGGAGGTGCTTCCAATAAGTCCGAGCGCTCCTTAATTTGAAGGTCCATAGAGCCAATCTTCAATGTCGCTCCTCCATTCGTGAGATGTATCATGTAGACAACAAGAAGGAAACAACAATGAAAGAGTGACCCATCCAATATGTGTATTTGAGGATGGCTCAAAGGGAAGGAGTTCACCTTTATGCGAGTGTCGAAAATGTTGGTGTCGCACATCGTGTACGCCTTCACATAACCAAATTGTCTCATGACGGTATCGCCTTATGGGTCCTTCAAAATGAAAGAACATGACAAACACTCAGAAAAACAAATGAGGTTAGCGGAAATGCAAAACCTATCATTCGTGTGGTAAGATACCCAACAAGTGTATGCACCATGCTCATCATAAGAAAGGACAAGGGAGCATTTCATAGCATGGAGGCATATGATGCGAGAACAACCAAGTTCAATAGGCTCAATCAAACAAGCATGCATCACAAGTAAAGTGTCCAAGTCTCCAAGATCAATAATCATAGATGCAACAATTGGAGGCAAGCAAAAATGAACAAGATGTATCATGTGAGAGGCACGAGCATATATGTCATCAACCCAAGAAGCGAGTAAGAGTTGAACATGGGTGATGCGATAAAGCAAGCAATCATGGCGATCAAGTCAAGCAAGCTAGTAGTGCGAAGATGCAACATACTAGAAGGAATCATGGCAAGCATGTCATGGGTGCAAATAGTGTGCATGAATAATTCACATGACATAGCACAAGCATGAAAGGAGGATATGAGCAAAATAGCATCATTATCATGAGGCACATGATAAACATGGCAATAGCAACAAGGATCTCCACCAAGCATGCAAATACACATAGGAGTAGCATAATGGTGAATCATGGGTAGATGCAAGCAAGGGTCACAATTGCATGGCAAAGGCATAGAAGCAAGCATAGCATACAAAGTGAACACGGTAAAATGAGCATGAAGCGATAAGCGGTATATAGCCCATAGCCGTGTGAGAGCCAAGTGAGAGAGATGCGCGTAGTCGTTGCGCGAAGAGAGCGGTGGGAAGGATAGTTCACGGGATCCCAAGTCATCTTTTCTCTCAAGAGCTCGTTTCGTCAACTCTTGGGATTGAGAGGTTGACGAGTATACGTGAGTACCTACACAAAACAAAGACAAAGGGGAAATTGTGTGTGCGTGGTATATGTACACATCATCCATCATGATGCGCACGTGCAAGTGTTGGTTAGAGCAAAATAGCCAATGCTCAAATAAATGAGATGTGTGATATAGAAGCATGTCATCCATCATGAGAGGTTTGTTATTATGTAGAGCATAATGGAGACTCAAATTGTGTAATGCATCACAAGAAATATGTAGAGCATTGTTATTCATGGAATGCATACGGTGCAAGCAATCATGGCAAACATGCAAAGTTTGGAATGAATCAAAATCTCCTAATATGTATGAGGAAACTATGGGGGTCTCCTCATGAGAATTAATGGAAACATCACATGGAGAATATTGACAACATCCAAAACAAAGCATATTTGGTTCTATGTGATCATGGCATGGCATAGTAGATGAATTGCGCAAATCATGTAAAGGAAGCATGGCAATATCATCACATGAAAAACAAAAGCCAATGACCATCATCTCGTCATCTATGCCATAAGTGCAAATGGGATTTATTTTAATGGGGCATGCATAGTCACTATGTTGAGATTGAAATGATGCAATGTGAGAGATCTCACTCATAGCATATGACAAGTTCAAAGGATTGTCAAACATGATGTGACCAATAGAATTTTCACATGATATCCTATGGAGCATAGCATCACAACTAGGCAAATCAACATGCTCATCATCGTATTCATCATAAATTGGTAAGTCATGACATGAAGAATTCGCACTAGCATGAAGCATGGGAATAGGTGGATCAACATCATGCAAGCAATCATTGGTGAGATAGTCCACTAGTGGGACAAAAGAAGCACCATCACCTATGTTATATTTGGAGCATCGCTCATGTGTTGTAGGTGAGGTGTCGAAGACCAAGTTGTGGTCGTCTTCATCTTGATGTAACCATGTGGGGGGTGCATCTTCTTCCACCATGGCCATCGTTGTCTCCATTGGAGGGATGGACTCGTCGAGGATAGGCATGTCATCATGTAGGAGACCTAGCACCAAAGAAGAAAACACACTAGGAGTAGAGGTTAAGTCATTAGAAATCAAAGTGGCCTCACATGCCGTCTCAACTACCTCACTCACTAAGTGTTGTGGATCACTAACTCCCTCTTGGACGCTCTCACTCGTATGGTTGGTGGAGTCACTCAAATGGCTCTCAACCTCACGTAGGGTGTGTGGCATGCTCTCATGTGTGGGGCTAGTGGTGGTCACACTCATCCTCTCATAGGAAATGCACTCAATGTCACATATGGTGGAGTCACTCATACCACTCGTGGGGTGGTGGCTCTCCTCACATGGCAATTGGGGCATCTCGTCACATGTCGGTGTCGGTTGGTGTGGATGTCTCCATGATCAATCGTGTTGTAGTCGTAGCCGTGGATGAAGGCCGAAGATGGCACATAATCACTCTCCTCCAAGACCAAAGATAAGGTCTCAGGTGCGGTCTCGTAGCTTGACTCGGAGAATGAGTCCTTTTGGAGCGCCGTCTTCATGTAGTTGAAGAGGTTCGTGCTCGTCGCCGTGGTCGTAGGGTATGGCCCTAACTCGACCGTCTTGTCGCCGTCTTGTTGTAGGAGGTCCATATGATGTGACACCTCATAGCTCGTCTCCATGACCGAAGGGAATGTCGCATGCCCGGCCATCTTTTGTGGGGGGCTTCTGAAGATGGAAGTGTCGCCCTCGCTCATAGGTGGTCGCCTTGTATTTGATGATGTCGATGTAGGCAAACTCATGGGAAGTAGGCGAAGATACCGTACGTCCAAAGGCGAAGATGCCTTGATTGCACTTGGCGAAGATGCCGAAGTGGTTGTTGTAGCCGTAGCTCCGTCTTGGTGGTGCTCGTCTCGCGGTCTTCTCTTATGCTCATGAAGGTTGGGCTTGGCGTGAAGTAGGGCTTGTTGGGACTTGTGCATTTGTGCTTGGTGAGCATCGTCATGATGATGTTGGCGTTGTCGCGCATGAGCTCATAGTAGATGTCGTTCGTCGTGCAGATGTGGCTTGGATGTGACTTTCCCTTCATGACGAGGTGGATCACAAACGTGATGGTGGTCGCCATGGATATGTGGACGTAGATGACTTGCGCTTGCATCATTTTTTGCGTTCTGAAGACTTGTGACTTGAACGTCGCCGCCTTGAGGATGATGAAGGGGAAGAACGGTTGATAAACAAGGTTCGAATTTCCTCCATCCTTGCATCTTGCTCCTCCTTTTGTGCGGAAAGCTTGTTGTCGATGTAGTCCCTTTTCCTTGCTTCGGAGTGGAAAATTTCAATGGAGAGGTTCTCGATGTGCTCTCTCAATCTTGATTGTGCGTCTTGCATTTGTCGCTGTAGATCAAAGATTGACGCTTTGGTGATGTAGTTGTTCACGCCGTCGTTGTTGTCGAAGACCGGAGATGAAATGCATTGCCTATCCATCACAATACTCGAGCAAATATGAGTGGAGAAAGGAGAAGAACTATACCAAATGTACCTTGACCGATGTTGAAGATGGATCAATGATCACTCAATGATGTAACAAGGAAATAGCACAATTGGTACCGATCTTGTCGATTTCTCACACCTACACAAATAAGGCTTATAGTGGAGCTTGGCGAGGATAGTGGCACAAACATTTGATGCAATATGTTAGCAAGAGTCAAATAAGTTGAAAGAGATTCACAAATTTGCAAGTGAAACAAGTAGACCAATAGCAATATGTGGCACACGGAAACACACACACGGATAGATAAATGGGGTCGTGCAACCAAGGATGAGCACAAAATGTGGAATCCACAGAAAACACTCGTGTTGCACAACTCAAGAGAGACGCTAGCATGATTGCTCTATAGGCAGATACGACTCTTGTGCACAACCTATAAGATGCAAAATGTATGAACTTTCTATCCCAAGTATGCTATATATGTATTATGTTCCGGTGGTATGATCTAAGATGATCGGATATTACAATCTTATGTGCAATGTGGTATGATGCTATGGCTATTGCTTACAACCTCTTTGCTCTTTTCTTTTGCTTAAAAGCTTATTCTCTTTTTTGTATATGGCCACTTTTGCACAATGCACAAACCAAGATAGCAATTGTATATATGCGGGAACAAACTTGTGGCACAAAGGATGATATGATACCAAGAGGATACCGATATGGTATGGTATGTATGCAATGCATGGTGTAGATCAGTAATGTGCACAAGTAACGTTGCCGGCAATACTCAAATGGCTAGTCTCGATAGGCAAGTAACGCAAAATGGGCTAGGGGTTAACAATGCAATGGTAAGGGAATATACAATGGAGGGATACCACGATACCAAGATGATATGGAGGTTATCGTCCGTGTTGATGATGAGCGGAGGTGATCTTGATGGAGATATCAAGATGATGGAGACTCGTCCCTAAGTAGCCGAAACACCTCAGGAAACGGAAAAACCGCAAACTCAAAATCTCAAACGTCAAATGTCAAGATGGTGGTAGCGGGAATGAGGTGGTGGTTGCGGAAGCTCAATGGGATTGCAGAAATGCAATGATGGGTTTTATGAGTAGGCAATGCGGAAATGGAGGGTAAGGTGGTGGACTATACACGGTATCGGAGTTGGAAGCATGGTCCCTAAGTAGCCGAAACACCTTAGGAGACACAACTCACAACACAAACAAGATTGGGTTAAGTTGGGGTCGCGGAAGTGTATGGTGGGTAAGCCTATGCGGTAGTGGTGGTGGTTGATGAAGAAGCAACCGTCCCTAAGTAGCCAAAACACCTTAGGAGACTCGAATCATAACTCCAACAACCTCAAATGCTAAGGGGAACAAAATGTGTTAGGTTGCGGAAGTCGATGGTGGTGTAGCAGATGATGTGGTGGAAGCCCTAGGCAAAGATGCCAAAGTTTCAAAATTTGATGGAGTCAAATGATATTGGTGGTATTTTTGTGGGAAGGGGGATGTCAATAGCTTCAAAACAAGCTAAAGAACGTCAAAATCAGAGTTCGTATGAATTAGTTATGGCCAAAACAAAATTTTAGTGAAGTCAGTATTTACAGGTAGCGGACGTCCGGAAATGGACGGATGTCCGGTCGCCGGGCGTCCGGTCGGGTCGGAAATCCGCTAATTTCAGCTCGGGTTAGGGGTTCCGGTCGTCTGGTAAGGTCGGACGTCCGGTGCTTCCTGGGTCTCCGGACGTCCGGTGGGTCTGGGTCAACGCGAGATGCGAGTTTCGGGACACGATTTTGGGCAGAATTTGGGGATTTGGGGGGTCAAAATTGATGAGATTTCATGGGTGAAAGATGGGGAAACTTGGGGAAATGCTAGATCCACTTGAAACCAAGCAAATCCATGGGTCAAATCCAACAAAACTTCTTCAAACCAACAAATCACAAAAAAATTTGGGGGCTATTTTTGGTGGGGATTTTCGAAATTGGGGAAGAACACAATAAAATTAGGCTAGAAAACGAAGAGGGAAGGCTCTGAAATCGTGATCAACGTGGCTCATGATACCAAGATGATGTAGGGTGGAACCCTATACGGCCGATCTTTCACGAAAGGAGCGGATCCCGCGAAGAACATGAAGAACATGAGGGGGAAAACAAGGGAAAACACGAGAGAAATACTAAAACCAACAAAAATGATCACACATGCGCTAGATCCATGAACACAAAGGGAGATACAAGATCCACGATCAACAACGGACGATACAAAGGGTAGCCAGTTCTTCTCCGTGAGGAGGTCTTGAATCCACAAGGGGATCTTCCCGTAAAGGGGTCTTGAATCCAAGGTAGATCTTCTCCGAAGAGGGACCGCAGTCTCTCTCGTGGAGTAGATCCGATATGAATGAGCGAAGCTCTATCTCACAAATGAGCTAACACAACGGTAACCCTAACTAGGAGGTGGTGGAGGAGTATATATAGTCTAGGGACACGAAGGGTTAAGTGAGGGGTACATGGGCCTCGGGCCCGAACACTGTACGCAGACAAGCACCGGACGTCCGCTGAGGACGCGTGGCTCACGGGCGGCCAGACGTCTGGAAGACGTCGGACGTCCGCTCAATCTGGCTCGGACGCTGGAGTACCGGGATTCTGGAGGTGGCAAATCGTCTGGTCGCCGGTCGTCCGCTGGCGTTGGACGTCTGCTCATTTGGCTCGGGTGGGGGATCGCCGGTCATCCGGTCCGGGTTGGTCGTCCGGTGGGTCTTCAGGCACCGGACGTCCGGTCCCGACCGATCGTCGGGTGGCTAGAGCTTCTTCCATAGCTCTTCTTCTTGTTCCTCATGCTTGGTGTCCTCGCCTTCTTGTCCATGGGCTTCCTCTTGGTTCCTGGTCATACATAGCACACATGTTTGAGATAGTAGCCATGTCTCACATGTGAAAAGTGACGATTCGAAGAGGCGTGAGTTCACCTTGTGTCCGATGGCGTATACTTGAGGTATCGTCTTATGTTCTCTTGGGGCTTGGAGAGTAGTTGGAGTGTACATGGGGATGAACGTGGGATGCTCCGCATCAATGGGAATGTGAAAATCATGAATGGAGGCAATATCACTAACTTGTGTGCAAGCAAAGGGTCCAAGAGGACAAATAAGTCTCATGGTGGAAGCAACACAAGTAGTATGATCCACAATATGCACGCTCATGGTTTGTGGGTTCTCGAAAGAGAAGGATATCACCTTTAAAGGATGTCCTTGTGCGTCCTTCACAATGCCGAGGCACAAGCAAGTATGATGTAGAAGCGTCATGGTAGAAGGTGGTTCGCTCTCAAGAGCTCGGATTGTCAACTCATGTGACGTGGAAGTTGACACGACGTCCAAGTTTCCTACACATGCACAAAACAAAGCAAAGAACGTATGCGCATGGTAGATAAACACATCATCCATCATGATGGTTCTCTTCTCTTGCACATTACCATTAGAAGCGCAAGTGCATGAATAATATGATGCAATAATGGCAATATTCATGGCACTAGGTATATGGTGCAAAGAGGTAAGACAAGCATGCTTCACAAGAAATATGTCAAAATCTCCAAATATATGTGAGAATGCTATGGGGGCAATCTCATGAGCAAGATTAGAATCATTGTTGCACTCAATACATGGCAAATTGTCTAACATGAGAGAGGCAACACATGGAGATATATGAGAAGAAGCAATAATAATCATGTGCAAGGCATGTAGATGGTTGTCATCAATCGCATGAAAGGATCAAGTATGAATCATTGGTGATGCAACATAAGCAGGCATAGTAATCAAGGCGTGTAAGCTAGTAGTGCGAAGATGCAACATACTAGAGGAAATCATGGCAATCATGTCATGAGAGCAAATAATAGGCATGGGAAATGCACATGACATATCGCAAGCGCAAACACAAAGCAAGATCATAGTATCATCATAGTCATGGGGCACAAAGCAATCATGGTAATAACAAGAAATATCTCCACCAAGCTTGCAAATGCACATACAAGTACTAGAATCGATCATCATGTGTAATGCAAAGCATGGGTCACTAAAGCATGTCATCCAAATGGACATGAGCATATCATGCAAAGTGAACATGTCAAGATGCGCATAGAATATATAATGGGCAATAACCCATAGCCAAGTGAGGGTCATGTAGAAGAAATGCGCGAAGTCTTTGTGAAAGTGCAACTATCGCTGGGTGGTTTTGGTAATTCCTAACAACATATAGCTCATTGAGCTAATGCTACTTGAAGATAAATATTTCAGGAAAATCTCAATGATTGGCATGGCATGGATTAGAAAGTGGATCCCTCAAAATGCTAAGGACAAAGGATTGTCTCAAGGTCAAAGCTCAGGACTCTACATTTTTTATTTTAAGTGATCCAAGATCACATCAAGTCCATAGGAAAAGCCAATACTATCAAGACGGGGTGAGGTGTTGCTTAATGAGTTTCTTGCTCAAAGTGCTTAGTGATATGCTCCAAAAACCCTAAAGTACTTTCCCACATCCACATATGTCCCAAACCAAAAGTCAAACTCGGCCCCACCGAAACTGTCTATCCGGAGCCACCGAGTTCAATTGACATAGCCACTGCCAGAAACCCTAGTCTTTTTGGTCTTACCGATAGGGATCTCGGTCTCACCCGAGATGGTATTGCAAACTCTCTGTTTCCCTTTGTAACGTTTCGATCAAGCCGAGATGAGCGATCGGTCCCACCGAGATTGCAATGCAAACTCTTTGTTTCCCTTTCGTAATGTTTCGGTTCTACCGAGAGAGCGAGTCGGTCCCACCGAGTTTGCCTGACCAACTCTCTGGTTAGTCTATTACCAAAATCGGTCTCACCGAGTATGTGTAATTAGTCTCACCGAGATTACATTCTGCCCTAACCCTAATGATATGGGTCCCACCGAGTTGACATGTCGGTCCCACCGAAAACCCTAACGGTCACATTATGAACTAAATCGGTCTGACCGAGTTGTATGATTCGGTCCCACCGAGTTTGGTGATTTGTATGTAACGGTTAGATTTTGTGTGGAGGCTATATATACCCCTCCACCCACTCTTCATTCATGGAGAGAGCCATCAGAACATGCCTACACTTCCAACATACATTTTTTGAGAGAGAACCACCTACACTTGTGTTGAGGTCAAGATACTTCATTCCAACCACATAAATCTTGATCTCTAGCCTTCCCCAAGTTGCTTTCCACTCAAATCATCTTTCCACCAAATCCTATCCTATGAGAGAGAGTTGAGTGTTGGGGAGACTATCATTTGAAGCACAAGAGCAAGGAGTTCATCATCAACACACCATTTGTTACCTCTTGGAGAGTGGTGTCTCCTAGATTGGTTAGGTGTCACTTGGGAGCCTCCGTCAAGATTGTTGAGTTGAACCAAGGAGTTTGTACGGGCAAGGAGATCGCCTACTTCGTGAAGATCTACCCTAGTGAGGCAAGTCCTTCATGGGCGATGGCCATGGTGGGATAGACAAGGTTTCTTTTTCGTGGACCCTTCGTGGGTGGAGCCCTCCATGGACTCGCGCAACCATTACCCTTCGTGGGTTGAAGTCTCCATCAATGTGGATGTACGATAGCACCACCTATCGGAACCACGCCAAAAATGTCTGTGTCTACATTGCGTTTGCTCGCTCCAAACTCCTCCCTTTACCTTCATATGCAATTGTTTTACATTCCGCTGCTATACTCTTAGAATTGCATGTGTATAGGTTGTTTGCTTGACTTGTGCTAAGTTGCTAAAATCTGCCAAGAATTAAAATTGGGAAAAGGCTAGATTTTTATTTGATCAAGTAGTCTAATCACCCCCGTCTAGACTTACTTTCGATCCTACAAGTGGTATCAGAGCTTTGGTCTCCATTTGCTTTGATTTCCATAGCTTTTGGTGGTCATAGCCTTGGTTTCACAACCTAGTAGAGTATGGAGTCCAGTGAGGGAAATTACTACCGTAGAGGTTCTTACTTTGATGGTACTAATTTTGCTAGTTGGAAGCATAAGATGAAAATGCATATTCTTGGACATAACCCCGCCGCTTGGGCTATTGTGCGTATTGGCTTGCAAGGTGAATTCTTTGATGGGAGAGAACCGAACCATGAAGCTCCCGCGGAAGAGTTAAAGATGCTGCAATACAATGCTCAAGCTTGTGATATTCTGTTCAACGGATTGTGCCCCGAAGAATTCAACAAAATCAACCGTCTTGACAATGCAAAGGAAATTTAGGATATTTTGATTGATATGCACGAAGGTAGCGACTCCGTCAAGGAATCCAAATTGGATGTGCTTCAAAGTTAACTTGACAAGTTCAAAATGAAGGATGATGAAGGTGTCGCTGAAATGTACTCCAGGCTTGCTCTCATTACAAATGAGATTGCCGGCTTAGGAAGTGAAGAGATGACCAATAGATTCATCATCAAGAAGATCCTAAGAGCCTTGGATGGAAAATATGATACCTTGTGCACATTGATCCAAATGATGCCTAACTACAAAGATCTCAAGCCAACAGAAGTCATTGGAAGAATTGTCACTCATGAGATGTCACTCAAGGATAAGGAAGAGCTCCACAACAAGTCAAGTGGTGCCTACAAAGCCTCATGTGATGCCCCCACATCATCAAATGAGAAGCAAACCTTCAATGAAGAATTGAGCCTAATTGTGAAGAACTTCAACAAGTTCTACAAGAATAGAAGCAAGGAAAGAAGTTCTAAGTCAAGGTCCTACAATGACAAAAGATCTTCTAGTCGTGAGCGTAACTGCTACAATTGTGGAAGACCCGGACACTGTTCAAATGAGTGTACGGCTCCTTACAAAAGAAGAGAAGATTCTCCCAAAAGAAGAAGTAGGAGAGAAGAATCACCGCCAAGAGAGATGAGGAGTAGAGATGATCGTTATGAACGAAGATCCTCTCGGAGAAGCAAGGATTCGGAGAGGAAGGACAAATCATCAAAGAGCTACACAAAAAGAAGACATCAAGCTCATGTTCCCTATCAATCTCGGTGCCACTTCTAGACTTACTTTCGATCCTACACTTTGCACGAAGAGAGCGGTGGGAAAGATAGTCCATGGGATCCCTTGTCATCATTGCTCTCTAGAGCTTGTTTTGTCAACTCGTGGGATTGCGAGGTTGACAAGTATTCATCGGTACCTACACAAAAGAGAAAGAAACCAAAGAAATTGTGCGCGTGGTAAATGTAAACATCATCCATCATGATGTGTATGTGCACGTCAGTGTTAGTACAAGATAAGCATCGCTCAAAGAAATTTGATGCATGGTATAAGAACATGTCATCCATCATGAAAGAATTGTTATTGTGTATAACACTATGGGGATGCAAATTGAGCATACAAGTATAAGGCACAACAATATCATTTTTATTCATGGGGAGCATATGATGCACACAAGTATTGGGATCATGCAATGAATGGGATGAATCAAAATCTCCTAACATGTATGAGGAAACTATGGGGGTCTTCTCATGAGCAATATTGGAAACATCATATGGAGAAAATGGACGACATCCAAAGCAATGCATATCCAAAGCTAGGTGGTTATGGCATGGCATATGAGATAAATGATGCAAATGTAGCATGCCAATATCATCACAAGAAAAACAAATGCCAATAACCATGGGCTTGTCATCTATGCCATAAGTGAAAATTGGGTTAATTTTAATGGCATATGCATAGTCACTATGAAGAGATTGCAAATATGACATATGATGGATCTCATGCATAGCATATGACAAGTCAAGCGGATTGTCAAACATGATGTGACCTAGAGAATTGTCACAAGAAAGCCTATGTAACATGGCATCACAACTAAGAGACTCCACATGGCAATCATCATACTCGTCATAAATGGGCAAGAAATCATCACATGAGGAAGTCACATTAGCATGAATCATGGTACTAGGTGGATCAACATCATGCAAGCAATCATTGTCAAGAATGTCCACTAGTGGGACTAGAGCATCACCATCACCTATGTTACTGTTCCTCATTCCACTCAAGTGGTGTAGGTGAGGTGGGAAAGACCAAATGGTGGTCATCTTCATCTTGATGGAACCATGTGGGGGGTGCATCATATTCCACCATGGCCATCGTCTTGTCCAAAGGGAGGACGAAGTCATCACGAATCGGCGCGTCATCATAGATGGGACCTAGCACCAAATGAGAAGACACAATAGAGGTAGAGGTCAAGTCGTTAGAAATCATAGTGGCCTCACATGCCCTATCAACTACCTCACTCTCTCTATGTGGTGGTTCACTCACTCCCTCAAAATAGGTGCACTCAAACTCACATATGGTGGAGTCACTCATCTCACTCAAGTGATGGGTTTTGTGGCTCTCCTCACATGGGAATTGTGGAAACACATCATATATGGGGCTAGTGGTGAAGTCACTCTCACTCTCAATATGGTGGCAAAAGTCACTCAAGTCATCATACGTCGCCATGGTCGAAGGGAAAATCCCATGCTCAACCATCTTGTCGTCATCGCCGTGGATGAAGGCCGAAGATGGAACATCATCACTCTCGCCTCCTAAGATGGAAGCATCATCCTTGCTCATCACCAAGTCGCTCGCCTCCAAAGCTTGGTCCTTGAAGGTCTCTATAGTCGTACTCGTCGCCGTACCATCTTGAAAAAGATTCGTGGAGGACTCGGCATCATCAATGCCATAAAGAGGGATGGCGGTGAAGTCAAACTTGGGAGCACCGTCTTGGAGCTTGTCGGGCTTGGACATCTTCGTGGTACTATCCTCATGCTCGTTCTCATGGAGCTTGGTCGTTGCGAAGTGAGCTTGGGGTGGAGAAGCTTGGGCCTTCATGAGTTCTTGTTCCTCCTTGAGAGCACCAATGTAGTTGTCGTCGAGGGACTTGTAGTTCTCGCGGAAGATCGTCTTGGAGATGTCGTTGTGCAATCCCATAATGAAGTGGAACTTCATTGAAATGGGGTCGTCCACGCCGGCTTTTCGCAAGGCAATCTTCATCTCCTTGAAGTACTCGTCGATGGACTTGGATACTTGGATGGTGTTCTCCAATTGGCGTTGAAGTTGTTCCGTGTAGGTTGGAGGCATGAACTCTCGCGCAAAGCTCTCTTCGTCTTGGGTCAACTCATGTCGTAGGTCTCCGAAGGTGCATGAAACCACCATGTGGACGTGTAGTCATGGAAGTTCCTTGTGGCGCACTTCACTTGATCTTCGGGAGGAACTTGATGTAGCTTGAGGTAGTCATCCATCAAACGTTCCCACTCGAGATACTCCTCGGGTTCTAGAGTTCCATAGAAAGGAATCTCATGGTCGATGTCGAGGTCGTAGTAGCTCGTGGAAGTCGCGGACTTGAGCTTGGGGAGCTTCTCTTGAGCATAGTCTTGAGGTGCTTATTGGCGAAGATGCCGTATATCCGAAGGAGAAGATGCCTTGAAGTCGCTTGGCGAAGATGCCAATGGAGATGGTGAAGTTGTTGAGCGGTTGTTGGTGTTGAGCTCTTGACCTTCACGTTCTTGTTGGTGATGGTGTCGATGCCGATGTGATTTTGCTGGAGATGGTAGCTTGGAAGCATGTGTACTTGAGCGTCTTTTCAAAGATGAGGAAGATCGCTTGTAGGACTTGATGAGGGCTTTGATCTCCTCCATTTGAGCTTGCATCTTGGCGTCAGTGTAGTTATTTGTGGCATCGAACTCATCGTTGTTGTTGTAGATCAAAGGTGAAATTCCTTGCCTATCCACCACAAGACTCGAGTAGAGGTGAGTAGGAAATGAGATAAACAATACCAAGTTACCTTTTCCCAAAGTTGAGGATGTATCCTGTTTCACTCAATGTGAGATGAAAGAATAGTGGAATTGGTACCAGACTTGTTCACTCACACCTATCAAGTAAAGAGTATGGAGTAGCTCGGTGAGGAAAGTGGCACAAAAATTTAATGTAAAATGTTAGCAAGAGTCAATAATGTTGAAAGTGATTCACAAATTCGCAAGTGAAACAAGCATACCAATAGCAATATATGGCACACGGAAACACATACACGGATAGATAAATGGGGTCGTGCAACCAAGGAATGAGCTCAAAATGTGGAATCCACGGAAAACACTCGTGTTGCACAACTCAAGAGAGACACTAGCACGATTGCTCTATAGGCGGATACGACACTTGTGCACAACCTATGATATGCAAAATGTATGAACTTTCTATCCCAAGTATGCTATGTATGTATGGTTCCCGGTGTTTCGCACATGATGATCCAAGATGATCAATATGGTAGTATGATATGTAATGTGTTGATGCTATGGCACTTGCTTACAAGCTTCTTTGCTCTTTCTCTTTTTCTTAAAAGCTTATTCTTTTTTTTTGTATATGGCCACAATGCGAAATGCACAAACCAAGATAGCAATTGTGTATATACAGAAACAATCTTGTGACACATGGGATGATATGGTACCAATATGATATGGTATGTATCTAATGGGAGGTGTAGATCACTAATGTGCACAAGTAACATTGCCGGCAATACTCAAATGGCTAGTCTCGATAGGCAAGTGATGCAAAATGGGCCAGGGATTATCAATGCAATGGCAAGGGAATATACAATGGAGGGATACCACGATACCAAGATGATATGGAGGTTACGGTCCTTGGGCGATGATGAGTGGCGGTAATCTTGATGGAGATACCAAGATGATGGAGACTCGTCCCTAAGTAGCCGAAACACCTTAGGAAACGGAAAAACCGCGAACTCAAAATCTCAAAGGCAAATGTCAAATGGTTGTAGTGGAATGCGGTGTAGGTGTTGCCGAAGCTCAATGGGATTGCGGAAATGCAATGATGGGTTATGCGAGTCGGCAATGCGAAAGTGGAGGTTATGGGGTTATGTGAGTCGGAGTTGAAGGTCACCGTCCCTAAGTAGCTGAAATACCTTAGGAGACACAAGTCACAACTCAAACAAAATTGGGTTAAGTTGGGGTGGCATAAGTGTATGGTGGGAAAGCCTATGCGGAAGTGGTGGTGGTGGTTGATGAGGAAGCAACCGCCCCTAAGTAGCCGAAACTCCTTAGGAGACTCAAGTCACAACTCAAACAACCACAAATATAATGGTGATCAATATGGGTTAAATTGCGGAAGGCTATGGTGGTTTTGCGGAAGTTATGGTGGAAGCCCTAGGCAAAGATGCCAAAGTTCCAAAAATTTGATGGAGTCAAATGGTGTTTAAACCTATTTAGATGGATGGGGGATGTCGATAGCTACTCAACGAGCTAAAGAACGCAAAAATCAGACTCCGAATGTAAAGTTATGGTCAAAACTGTCAATCAGCCGAGGCTGACATTGGGAGGGGCGGTTGTACCGCTTGCTAGGGCGGTTGTACCACTCTTGGAGCATCCTGGAGTTCCAGAATTAGCTGGCAGAAGTATCAGGTTATGGGGGAGCGGTAGTACCACTGGTGTCGGGAAAAGTTCTCAGATCTGGATCGGGGATGAACTTGGGGCGGAAATGGATGATTTCGGGGACAAAATTGCGGAGATTTCGTGGATGGAAGGTGGGGAAACTTGGGGAGATGCTAGATCTACTCAAGACACAACGAATCCATGGATCAAAATCAACAAAATATCACCAAAACCAACAAATCACAAAAAAAATTGGGCTATTTTTGTGGGGATTTTCGAAATTGGGGAAGAACACGGCAACATCAAGCTAGAAAACGAAGAGGGGAGGCTCCAAAATCGTGATCAACGTGGCTCTGATACCAAGATGGTGTAGGGTGGAACCCTAGACAGCCGATCTTTCATGAAAGGAGCGGATCCCGACTAAGAACACAAATAGCAAGGGGAAGAACAGAGAGAAATCACATGGGGAAACACTCAAGAACAAGTCCAATCACACATCCACTAGACAGTCAAACACACAAGATCCACAAGGTACATGAACAACAAAGGGAATGATACAAGGTAAGGTTCGTCTCCATGAGGAGGTCTTGAATCCACGAGGGGATCTTCCCGTGAGGGGTCTTGAATCCAAGGTGGATCTTCTCCGTAGAGGGGTCGCGGTCTCTCTCATGGAGTAGATCTGCAATGGATGACAAAAGCTCTATCTCTAATGAGCTACTACTTTGCTAACCCTAGTATGGAGCTAGGAGACAAGTATATATAGTCCAAGGGGTAAGTTGGGGGATACATGGGGTGAAACCCCTCTCACTGTGCACAGGAAGGGCGGTTGTACCAGATATGTGAGCGGTTGTACCGCTAGGAGCTCAGGTACTGGTTTCTGGGGGTGTACGCGATGGTAGGGAGCAGTTGTACCGGTGGTAGGACCGGTTGTACCAGTCTTGTCGCAGCTAGGGGGTAAACTGGGGCTGTACCGGCCTTACACCGCTCGAATACAGAAGCTGGGCCGGTAGTTGGGCGTTAGTCGAGCGGTTGTACCGCCTGTGTGCCTTCAGCGGTAGTACCGCCTGGTGTGGGCGGTAGTACAGCTCGTTCCAGACTGGGCGGGTCCTCTTCTTCCTTCTCTTCCATGCTTCCCTCGTGGACGGTGTAGTCGTTCCTTGACACTTGCACTCCTCCTCAACATCCGTGAAGCTCCGACAATACATATGCATGCACACGGGAGAAGTGTCAAGTAGTATACCATCCTCGAAGGGGTCAAATGAGCACGTGTAAAGGAGATGATTCACCCTTGTGTATGTGAAGTAGATGTCGCATGTGTCACTTGCCGAACGTACTCTTGACATGGTGATGTCCGTAGGATGCTCCGCATCAGTTGATCACTGGGAAAAACTTGGTGGCATTCATGTGTCTCTTGGGAGAGATAGACTAGGGGTCCGAGTGAGGACATGCCATGAAACTCGAGTGATGACGTCGGCGCGTGGGCTGACTCTCTAGAGAGATGCTGAAAGTGCAACTATCCCTGGGTGGTTTTGGTAATTCCTAACAACATATAACTCATTGAGCTAATGCTACTTCAAGATAAACATTTCAGAAAAGCTCAATGGTTGGCATGGCATGGATGAAAAATGTGGACCCCTCCAAATGCTAAGGACAAAGGATTGGCTCAAGCTCAAAGCTCAGGACTCTACATTTTTTCATTTTAAGTGATCCAAGATCACATTGACTCCATAGGAAAAGCCAATACTATCAAGAGGGGGTGAGGTGTTGCTTAATGAGCTTCTTGCTCAAAGTACTAAGTGATATGCTCCAAAAACCCAACTACTTTCTCACATCCACATATGTCCTCAACTACTTTCTCACATCCTGATATGGAGGATCGCAGACCTGCTCTGGTGGCATGGAAAACTGTATGTAGACCAAAAAACCAGGGAGGGCTTGGGGTTATGGATATCTTCACACAAAACAAGACTCTGCTTATGAAAAACCTTCACAAGTTTTACAACAGACATGATATCCCTTGGGTACACCTCATCTGG
Organism: Triticum aestivum; assembly: GCF_018294505.1. Classification (NCBI taxonomy): domain Eukaryota; kingdom Viridiplantae; phylum Streptophyta; class Magnoliopsida; order Poales; family Poaceae; genus Triticum; species Triticum aestivum. Next base: position 177,103,676 of record NC_057794.1, on the reverse strand, counting down.
GAATGCTACTACAGTAATGGGCACTTACCAGGAGGCAACATGGTGGGGTCTTTTTGGTGGAAGTCTAATCTGGCACTCATTGATCAATACAAGGCGATTGCAAGATGCAATATAGGGGATGGTAAAAGTGCCCTCTTTTTGGATGATTGCTGGCATGATTTTGTATTAAAGCACAAGTTTGATCATCTATACTCTTTTGCTCGAGACACGGCCATAAATGTCCACCAAGTGATTCACACTGAGTATCTGCAAGACTTGTTCCATTTGCCCTTGACAACCCAAGCTCATGAGGAATTTCTGGAATTGGAGAATATCTCCTTCATGCTGAAGACTTCAGAACACTTGGATCTTAGAGATACATGGAGTTATATCTGGGGTAATGAGTTTTAGTCATCCATTAAGGCATACAATGTGCTAATTGGTTTTAAACAAACCCCACCTCATTTTTCTTGGATATGGAAGAGCTCATGCCAGCCAAAGCACAAGGTGTTCTTTTGGATGCCGCTACATGACAGAGTCAATACAAGGAACTTACTGAGAAGAAATAATTTTGAGCTGGAAGAATACAACTGTGCAGTCAGAAATTGTCCACAGGAAGAGACTTACACCATCTTTTTTGGAGTTGCCCCGATGCAGCACAGTGTTGGGATTTTATTTGCCCTAGCAGAACACACAACTTGTCAGTCTTAGAAGCTTTTCAAGATCTCAAAGACAAACTGAACAAGCCCTTCTTCATGGAGATCATCATTCTCGGATCCTGGGCTATTTCGATTTCCAGAAATAATAAAAAATTTGAGCACATTACTCCCTCTTTCCAGGGTTGGAAGTTTATCTTCTTGGAGGAGCTGAAGCTATTAAGATACATGATGAAGAAGAAGTATGCCCATCAGTTCTCTGCTTGGTTGGAGACCATGTTGTAATTTAGTTCTTTTTTGTAGATTAGTGTTATTTTATTCTGGCTTACCTCAAGCCTTTGTAATGACCTTTATTAATTTTAATAAAAGTTGCAATGGGGTGTTTACCCTACTGTTTATAGTAAAAAAAACTCGGCCCCACCGAAAATGTCTACCCGGCGCCACCGAGTTCAGTTGACATAGCCACTGCCAGAAACCCTAGTCTTTTCGCTCTTACCTATAGGGATCTCGGTCTGACCGAGATGGGATTGTAATCTCTCTGTTTCCCTTCATAACGTTTCGGTCGAACCGAGATGAGCGATCGGTCCCACCGAGATTGCAATGCAAACTCTCTGTTTCCCTTTCATAACATTTCGGTACAACCGAGATGAGCGAATCGGTCCCACCGAGTTTGCCTGACCAACTCTCTGTTTGTCTATTACCAAAATTGGTCCCACCGAGTTTGTGTAATCGGTCTCACCGAGATTACATTATGCCCTAACCCTAACAAAATCGGTCTCACCGAGTTGACATGTCGGTCCCACCGAAAATCCTAACGGTCACATTATGAACTAAATCGGTCTGGCCGAGTTTCACAATTCGGTCCCATCGAGTTTGGTAAATTGTGTGTAACGGTTAGATTTTGTGTGGAGGCTATATATACCCCTCCACCCACTCTTCATTTGAAGAGAGAGCTATCAGAACATGCCTACACTTCCAACATACATTTTCTGAGAGAGAACCACCTACACTTCTGTTGAGATCAAGATATTCCATTCCAACCACATAAATCTTGATCTCTAGCCTTCCCCAAGTTGCTTTCCACTCAAATCATCTTTCCACCAAATCCTATCTTATGAGAGAGAGTTGAGTGTTGGGGAGACTATCATTTTAAGCACAAGAGCAAGGAGTTCATCATCAACATACCATTTGTTACCTCTTGGAGAGTGGTGTCTCCTAGATTGGTTAGGTGTCACTTGGGAGCCTCCGTCAAGATTGTGGAGTTGAACCAAGGAGTTTGTAAGGGCAAGGATATCGCCTACTTCATGAAGATCTACCCTAGTGAGGCAAGTCCTTCATGGGCAACGACCATGGTGGGATAGACAAGGTTGCTTCTTCATGGACCCTTCGTGGGTGGAGCCCTCCGTGGACTCGCGCAACCGTTACCCTTCGTGGGTTGAAGTCTTCGTCAACGTGGATGTACGATAGCACCACCTATCAGAACCACACCAAAAATCTTCGTGTCTACATTGCGTCTGCTCGGTCCAAACTCCTCCCTTTACCTTCATATGCAATTGTTTTACTTTCCGCTGCTATACTCTTAGAATTGCATGTGTAGGTTGTTTGCTTGACTTGTGCAAAGTTGCTAAAATCTGCCAAGAACTAAAATTTGGAAAAGGCTAGATTTTTAGTTGGTCAAGTAGTCTAATCACCCCCCTCTAGACATACTTTTGATCCTACAAGGTGTATCAGAGCTTTGGTCTCCATTTGCTTTGATTTCCATAGCTTTTGGTGGTCATAGCCTTGGTTTCACAACCTAGGAGAGTATGGCATCTAGCAAGGGAAATTACCACCGTAGAGGTCCTTACTTTGATGGTAGTAATTTTGCTAGTTGGAAGCATAAGATGAAAATGCATATTCTTGGACATAACCCCGCCGTTTGGGCTATTGTGTGTATTGGCTTGCAAGGTGAATTCTTTGATGGGAGAGAACCGAACCGTGAAGCTACCATAGAAGAGTTGAAGATGCTGCAATACAATGCTCAAGCTTGTGATATTCTCTTCAACGTATTGTGCCCCTAAGAATTCAACAAAATCAGCCGTCTTGAGAATGCAAATGAAATTTGGGATACTTTGATTGATATGCATGAAGGTACCGACTCCGTCAAGGAATCCAAATTGGATGTGCTTCAAAGTCAACTCGACAAGTTCAAAATAAAGGATGGTGAAGGAGTCGTTGAAATGTACTCTAGTCTTGCTCTCATCATAAATGAGATTGCCGGCTTAGGGAGTGAAGAGATGACCGATAGATTCATCATCAAGAAGATCCTAAGAGCCTTGGATGGAAAATATGATACCGTGTGCACATTGATCCAAAAATAATTCCCAACTACAAAGATCTCAAGCCAACGGAAGTCATTGGAAGAATTGTTGCTCATGAGATGACACTCAAGGATAAGGAAGAGCTCCACAACAAGTCAAGTGGTGCCTACAAAGCCTCATGTGATGCTCCCACATCATCAAGTGAGAAACAAACCTTCAATGAATAATTGAGCCTAATGGTGAAGAACTTCAACAAGTTCTACAAGAGTAGAAGCAAGGAAAGAAGTTCCAAGTCAAGGTCCAACAATGACAAAATATCTTCTAGTCATGAGCGTAATTGCTACAATTGTGGAAGACCTAGACACTATTCAAATGAGTGTACGACTCCTTACAAAAGAAGAGAAGATTCTCCCAAAATAAGAAGTAGGACAGAAGAATCACCGCCAAGAGAGAGAAGGAGTGGAGATGATCGTTATGAACAAAGACCCTCTCAGAGAAGCAAGGATTCATAGAGGAAGGACAAATCATCAAAGAGCTACACAAAAAGAAGACATCAAGCTCATGTTGGTGAATGGGTATCCGGCTCCGACTCCGACAATCACTCCGAAAGAAGCTATCACTCCGACTCTGAATATACTCAAGATGAAGGTGTTGCCGGTCTAGTACTTGTGTCAACCGACTCCTACGACATATTTGACTCACCAAATGAAGGAATTGGAAGATGCTTCATGGCTAAAGGTCCAAAGGTAACACACCCCGAGTATGTTGATTTCAATAGTGATGAAGATGACTTGCTAGGAGATGATGATTTACTTGTTGACAACTCTAGTTATGAAAACTATGATGAACTTGCAGTTAATCATAATAATCAAGATAAAACGAATGACGATGATAAGAAGAAGATTGAGCGTCTAACTAAAGAACTAAACACTCTTAAGTTAGCTCATGAAACTACCTTGGAAGATCATTGAGAACTTTTAAAGACTCATGAGAAGCTACGCTTTGAAAAACTCAACCTTGAGCAAGACCATGAGTTCTTAAAAGCAATCAATGATGATCTTCGCAAGGAAAGTTCTTCTTACATTGACAATAGTTTACTCTTGTCTACTTACATGCTACAAGTTAAATCTAGCAACAAGGGTAAGAAAGATTCTTCTTCTAGTAGTAACAACCATCATGCTAAATCCAATATTGTTGCTTCTAGTAGTTCTCTTGATTCCACTAATGATTCTCTTAGCCAAGTTACACTTGAGCAAGAAAACAACTTATTGAAGGGAATTATAGAGAAAGGTGTTTACAAGAGCCTTGCCGAGAGTAAGCAATTCGAGGAAATTGTACACAAGCAAGGAAGACACCGAAAAAATCAAGGTGTAGGTTTTGAACGAAAGTTCAATGCCAATGGAGTTGAGTGGGAAGAAGATCAATACCCCAAGACGAAGTTTGTTCCTCAACAAGAGAAGTATGATCCTACTTCTTTCCAAGGAACACAAGCTCAAGATGATCTTCCACCACAAGACCACAAGCTAAAAGGCAAGTACATGCTTCAAGAGGAGATTGATGCATTTGAAGAAGCACCTAAGGCCTTGGTCAAGTGGGTTCCCAAGACTACATCAAGTACTACTTCATCAAGTATGACTACAACTCCAAGGATTCCCATCAAGATGGTGTGGATCCCAAAGAAGAAGAACTAGAGAGTTCTTGAGGGTGACTCCGCCAACATACTTCACTCATATCATTTTGGCGAGGACAAGTGCAAACAACTTCCATATCTTGCGCTAGGAGTCACAAACCCTCTTGTTGGTAAGACAAGGGACAAGGTAACCTAATGCTTTCATGGACATCATCCTATGTGAACATCACTCTATGTCAATGGATATCCTTGTTTGTTCCTTGTGGGACTATCCCGTGTAGGTATTGAAAGTGCAACTCACTCCAAAGGATTGCTCCAAAAGATCTACATCAACATTGAGCATCTACATCTTCAACACCTACATGAAGTCATCATCGACAAAACCCAAGGTTAGTTCATCCCTCTTAGGGGGGATATCACATCTAGGGGGAGCTTTACTCCAATCAATTGAGCTAAAGCAACTCTAATGGTGTGAACACAACAATGCTTTATGTAAGAGTGGCAACCCCACTTGTGCTTAAACAATGAGTATGACCTACGATCAAATGTTCTCATTTGACTCCTAAGTCAATATACTCATATATAGATGACCTAGTCATCGCCAAATTGCTTGATAGATGCTAGAGTGATTGTGCATGCTTTATCACATATTTCATTTGCCATCTTCTTGTGTGAGCATGTTGGATGCACATTTTACTCATTCGAGGACATCCATTTGTTGCTTTGATTGTTTGGTTTTTTCTCTTTTGCCAAATGGATGGACAAGAATGCCTAAGAACTCCCTCTAGCTATCTATGCTTTCCTCGTCTCAAACTCTATTCATGCTACATCACAATGTTTAACCAAGTCATATTCGAACCACTCTGTGTGAGGAGCACTCGAAGTCCCCGATTCGTCATAGACTTAAACTTCCAAAACCTCTTTGTGCATTCCGGTATGACTGAGTCACCCATTTCGGTCACACCGAGATCACTAAGTTGATCTAGGTTTTGAATCTCTGTGCAACCGATTAGAACGTTTCAGTCACACCGAGTTGCAGTAACCGCTTGCAGTTCTGCATCTCGGTGCCACCGAGTTGTTCCAGTCGGTCACACCGAGAGGGACAGGTTATATATACTGATGGGTCAAATTTTGGAAAATTTTCCGAAACCCTTCACCCGCGCGTAACCTGCTCTGCCTCTTCAGGTCTCCAGATCGTCCTCTCGCCGCCAGCAACCTCCTGACGCTGGTCTCCGCCGCCGTCAACGGCAATCCGCTCCGCCGTTGCCGCCGTAGCGAACACTCGCCGCTCTAGGGTAAGTGTTCGACTCCTTGTGCTGTCTTTTTCACTCTGATTCCTAGCACAAGGACAATGCCATGTTTCTTGCCACGATTGAGATTGATCCATCCAGCTAAAACTCCTTTAGGTCTAGATTGATTCAAAAAATTTAGGGTTAGCTCTCCGCAGAACTCATCTCGGACCAACCGAACTATAGAAATCGGTCTCATCGATTCGGCCTTGGCCATTGCACATGCGCTTTTCGGTCTGACCGAAACATGCAAATCGGTGTGACCGAGTTAAAGATTCTGTGAAACCCTAGCAATCTCGGTGCCACCGAACGGTGACTCGGCCCTATCGAGTTCACTAGTTTAGGTTCCAAGTGTTTCTTTGGTATCACCGAGTTTGTCAATTCGGTAGCTCCGAGATCGCTTCTCTAGAGAACTAAAACTAAGCTTTTTGACTCAATTATTTTGCAAAACCTCTGTACTTTGTTATGCTCATCTACTCTACCTCATCTACAACCTATTCACAGGGTCTGCTGACAGTTTGCCTGCAAGATGTTTGATCAAAGTGACAGCCAGAACAAGTCTGAAGAGCAGGTTCAGATGAGTGAGGGCACTAGTCCCTCCAGCTCTTCTGATGATGGAAGCAGGAGCACTCCAAGCAACTTACCTAAGGCAGCAACCAGATCCAGGAAGAAGAAAACCTCAGAATCTGAGGATGGGGATTATGTGGCCATTGAGGATGAGGTCACTTCAAGGAAAAAGGTGCTGAAAAAGGAGTATGGCACAGCTGCTACAGTTAAGCCAGGGATGTATAAGAAGGCACCAGCAAAGAGTGTTCCTATGTCTAAGGCCAGAGCATCCATTGCTGAAACCTCCAAGCCAACTGAAGAGGCAGTTGGAGAAGGGAAGAAAAGGAAGGAAAGGGTCAAGAAGACCACTACCAGAGTGCTTGACAGATCATCCATAATGAGAGGTTCAGATGAAGAGGAAGAGGAAGAGGATGCTGCACCAGCTCCTAAGGCTCGGAAGCTTATGGGAGATGCAATCAAGTCAGGGGCTGCTCCATCTAAGCCCAAATCCGCTCCCAAAGCTGATGCTCAGAAACCCCCAAAACCCAAGAGGAACACCAAGAGTATACCAGCTGAGGAAAAGAACAAGGCCCTACTGCCTGAAGCTGCTGAGGAAGAGGAAGATGACTCACTTTTTTTTGAGAAAGCCGAAGCCCAAGATCCCTGACCATAATGATGCACATCCTGTTGCAGAAAACATGAAAACCAGGAAGGATTTAGGACTGAGATTATGGAGACAGTCTGATCCATATGCTATGAGGAGGAGAACTGCTGTAGATTACAGGTTTCACACTAAGGAACAACAAGACTTCTATGAGACAATTCTGCTTGATAAGAAGCCCATAGTGTGTGACATGAGATGGGTTGACTGGGAGTACATCAAGGAGAATGAAGATCACTATCCAGGTGTATATGACAGCTTCAAAGCATGTGGAGTTGATACATTTGTTGCCCAGAAGCTCACCAAGTGGAATGATGAGCTGATCATGCAGTTTTACTCCACTGCCCACTTCTACCCAGATGGGAAGATCATTTGGATGTCTGAAGGTACAAGGTACGAATATGCTATTGAAGAATGGGCTCAGTTGATCAATGCGCGAGAAGAAAGTGAGGATGACCTGGATGTTTATGCTGAAAAGAAGAAAGACCATAACTCTATGGCCAACATGTACAAAGAGATCGCAGATGATGCATTGGATACTCATAAGTTTGGATCTGTCCACTTCTTGTTTTCTGGTCTGCCTACCATCAACTGGATCCTAAGGCACACATTGCTACCCAAGTCAAGTGATCACAAGATGATCAGAGCACATGCTATCAATTTTCTTCATTTGTTTTATGTGCCTCAAAAGTTCAAAGTCATGGGTCTGATTGTGGAGACAGTCAAAAGGACAACATCTGATCAGAAGAGAAGTTGTGGGTATGCCCCACAAATTCAGGAGCTCATCAACTCCAAGATGGGCACATGCAAATATCTATAGGATAAGGAGCACCTGCCCATCTACCCTGAATTTGAAGACAACACTATTGTCATGAATGAAAATGAACCATCATCAGCTCAAGCACATGAGAAGAGAGAGAAGGCAAGGGCAGAGAAAGCTGCAAAGATGCCAACTGTTGAAGAGGCATCTCAAGTATTCTTGAAGACCAAGCAAGATCAGCTTGGATATCTGATCCAATCCACCTTGAGGATTGAGAAGGGCTCGGCCACCCTGACTCAAAACCAAGAGAGTTTGGAGAGGATCATTGAGCAGAAATTCTATGATCTTGATGTCAAGTTAACTGAGATCCAAACTGCAGTTGAGAAGCTACATGAGAAAGCAGAGGAGAAGAAGGGCAAGTCTACTATAGATGTTTTTGCTAGAGTGCCCAGAAGCCAGAGGTCCGCTGTAGTGCCAGTCACAGATTCTAGAGCTACAACATCAGCTCCAGCAGCTACAGCCTCAGTGCCACCAGCTCCAGCAGCCACCGAAGGAAATATGCCCTAGAGGCAATAATAAAGTTATTATTTATTTCCTTATATCATGATAAATGTTTATTATTCATGCTAGAATTGAATTATCCGAAAACATAATACTTGTGTGAATACATAGACAAACTAAACGTCACTAGTGTGCCTCTACTTGACTAGCTCGTTAATCGAAGATGGTTATGTTTCCTAACCATAGACATGTGTTGTCATTTGATTAACGGGATCACATCATTAGGAGAATGATGTGATTGACATGACCCATTCCATTAGCTTAGCACCCGATCGTTTAGTATGTTGCTATTGCTTTCTTCATGACTTATACATGTTCCTATGACTATGAGATTATGCAACTCCCGTTTTCCGGAGGAACACTTTGTGTGCTACCAAACGTCACAACGTAACTGGGTGATTATGAAGGAGCTCTACAGGTGTCTCCAAAGGTACATGTTGGGTTGGCGTATTTCAAGATTAGGATTTGCCACTCCGATTGTCGGAGAGGTATCTCTGGGCCCTCTCGGTAATGCACATCACATAAGCCTTGCAAGCATTGCAACTAATGAGTTAGTTGCGAGATGATGTATTACGAAACGAGTAAAGAGACTTGCCGGTAACGAGATTGAACTAGGTATTGAGATACCGACGATCGAATCTCGGGCAAGTAACATACCGATGATAAAGGGAACAACGTATGTTGTTATGCGGTCTGACCCATAAAGATCTTCGTAGAATATGTAGGAGCCAATATGAGCATCCAGGTTCCGCTATTGGTTATTGACTGGAGACATGTCTCGGTCATGTCTACATTGTTCTCGAACCCGTAGGGTCCGCACGCTTAACGTTACGATGACAATTTCATTATGAGTTTATATATTTTGATGTACCGAAGTTTGTTCGGAGTCCCGGATGTGATCACGGACATGACGAGGAGTCTCGAAATGGCCAAGACATAAAGATTGATATATTGGAAGCCTATGTTTGGACATCGGAAGTGTTCCGGGTGAAATCGGCATTTTACCGGAGTATCGGGAGGTTACCGGAACCCCCCGGTAACCTAATGGGCCTTAATGGGCCTAGTGGAGGAAGAGGAGAGGAGGCCTAGGGGCTGCCGCGCGCCCCCAAGTCCGAATTGGACAAGGAGGGGGGGGGCAGCGCCCCCCCTTTCCTTTCTTCCCTCTCCTCCTTCCCCCCAAGTCCTAATCCAACTAGGGAAAGGAGGGGAGTCCTACTCCCGGTAGGAGTAGGACTCCTCCGGCGCGCCTCCTCCTAGGGCCGGCCTCACCTCCCCTTGCTCCTTTATATACGGGGGCAGGGGGGCACCTCTAGACACACAAGTTGATCCTCGTGATCGTTTTCTTAGCCGTGTGCGGTGCCCCCCTCCACCATAGTCCTCGATAATATTGTAGTGGTGCTTAGGTGAAGCCCTGCGACAGTAGAACATCAAGATCGTCACCACGCCGTCGTGCTGACGGAACTCTTCCCCGACACTTTGCTGGATCGGAGTCCGGGGATCGTCATCGAGCTGAACGTGTGCTAAAACTCGGAGGTGCCATAGTTTCGGTGCTTGATCGGCCGGGCTGTGAAGACGTACGACTACATCAACCGCGTTGTCATAACGCTTCTGCTTTCGGTCTACGAGGGTACATAGACAACACTCTCCCCTCTTGTTGCTATGCATCACCATGATCTTGCGTGTGCGTAGGAAAATTTTGAAATTACTACGTTCCCCAACAGTGCTATTAGAGCCTAGGTTTTATGTGTTGATGTTATATGCACGAGTAGAACACAAGTGAGTTGTGGCGATATAAGTCATACTGCTTACCAGCATGTCATACTTTGGTTCGGCGGTATTGTTGGATGAAGCGGCCCGGACCGACATTACGCGTACGCTTACGCGAGACTGGTTCTACCGATGTGCTTTGCACACAGGTGGCTGGCGGGTGTCAGTTTCTCCAACTTTAGTTGAACCAAGTGTGGCTACGTCCGGTCCTTGCGAAGGTTAAAACTGCACCAACTTGACAAACTATCGTTGTGGTTTTGATGCGTAGGTAAGATTGGTTCTTGCTTAAGCCCGTAGCAGCCACGTAAAACTTGCAACAACAAAGTAGAGGACGTCTAACTTGTTTTTGCAGGGCATGTTGTGATGTGATATGGTCAAGACATGATGCTAAATTTTATTGTATGAGATGATCATGTTTTGTAACCGAGTTATCGGCAACTGGCAGGAGCCATATGGTTGTCGCTTTATTGTATGCAATGCAATTGCGCTGTAATGCTTTACTTTATCACTAAGCGGTAGTGATAGTCATGGAAGCATAAGATTGGCGAGATGACAACGATGCTACGATGGTGATCAAGGTGTCGCGCCGGTGACGATGGTGATCATGACAGTGCTTCGAAGATGGAGATCACAAGCACAAGATGATGATGGCCATATCATATCACTTATATTGATTGCATGTGATGTTTATCTTTTATGCATCTTATCTTGCTTTGATTGACGGTAGCATTTTAAGATGATCTCTCACTAAATTATCAAGAAGTGTTCTCCCTGAGTATGCACCGTTGTGAAAGTTCTTCGTGCTGAGACACCACGTGATGATCGGGTGTGATAGGCTCTACGTTCAAATACAACGGGTGCAAAACAGTTGCACACACGGAATACTCAGGTTATACTTGACGAGCCAAGCATATACAGATATGGCCTCGGAACACGGAGACCGAAAGGTCGAGCGTGAATCATATAGTAGATATGATCAACATAGTGATGTTCACCAATGAAACTACTCCATCTCATGTGATGATCGGACATGGTTTAGTTGATTTGGATCACGTGATCACTTAGAGGATTAGAGGGATGTCCATCTAAGTGGGAGTTCTTTAGTAATATGATTAATTGAACTTAAATTTATCATGAACTTAGTACCTGATAGTATCTTGCTTGTCGGCGTTCTGGGAACGGGGGTCCCCAGACTTGCCTGCCCGCGGCCTGCGGCGTGGCTCAAAGGGGGGCCCAGCACGGCCCATCTTCACCAACACAAACCCAAGACCCTTGCGAGGGGCCAAGCCTCGCGGGGCGGATGACGCGGAGCTTCCTCAGGCACGGCCTCATCAGGCTGGCTCGCGAGGAGGCGGAGAGATCAAGGCGGGGTACCTCATGAGGTGCCCGTGACGCAAGCCATGACGACCAAGGGCGCCAGGCGGGTGCCAGCCCGCGCAGTGTCCTCCTTTCCTCTTTGGTGAAAAGGGGGCAAGCGCAGCCGCGGAGTAACGAGGCATCAGGCAAAGGTTTCCATTTCGGTGCAACAAGACCAAGACCAGGAGGACTGCAGAGACGGATGTCATCGTGGAGCCCAAGACGGCGTCATCACCAGAGCTTTGCGCAGACAAAGACTACTTTTGTCAGGATAGCTGATACTAGTTGTCCCCCTTCAAATTAGCCCGCCATTGTTGGCTCCCTTCCCGCTCAATATTTGGGAAGAGGACCAGGGCCTCTATAAATAGGACCAGCCACCCACAGAGCAAAGGGGGTTTGTTTCTAAAGAGGGGGCTCTTTAGAGAGGGGTTCGATCAGAGAAAGAGAGAGAGAAAGGTGACTGAACTCCTCCCAGCAGTTCATCGCCCCAGCCAAGAACAGACCCTCGCGAGGCTGTTCTTCCTTGTATTGTTCATCATCGTCAGCCCAAGAGGCAATCCACCACACCACACACTGGAGTAGGGTATTACACCACAACGGTGGCCCGAACCAGTATAAACCCTGTGTCTCTTGTGTTGTTCTTTCCATAGCGTAGACCTTAACGAGGCGGAGGGATGCAGGTAGGTAGGAGGCGAAATCTCCACGCGCACCCTAGTGTTCGAACCTCAAGGGTCTGCCGGAACCCGAAATCCGACATTTGGCGCGCCAGGTAGGGGTGCGCCGGAATCCACCTTCTACCGCTTCGTGCCCCGTCGCATCGTCATCACCATGTCCAGCAACCAGGCGGGCAACCCAGATCCATGGGCGGCGTGGCCCGCTCGCGCAGAGCCGCTCGCCTCGGGCGACCCCGTGCCCCAGGCAGCTCGTGGTCCGCAGGGCGCTGCGGGCCGCGGGCGACGCGGACAGGCTTTGACAGCTCTCACACTGCGGCAGGCGCGGTCGGCAGCAAGGGCCTCCAATCACGCTGTGACCACGACACCGTACACCCGCCGAGAGAAGGCGAACTCGAGGGCCGCGCTCACGGTGGCCTGAGAGCTGATGTAGTGCAGACTGCTGGAGGGCGGCCGCAACGTGCTGCTGGAGCGGGTGGCAGAGCTCCTGGGCTTCGCCACCTCGGGGGCTCACCCCTTCTGCACCCAGCTCCCATCTCAAGCCCAGGGCGGCCCACGCGGGGGCTCCGCGCGCGCCTGCGGGCTCCAAGGCTACTCCAACGCCAGCAAAGAAGAAGGACTCGACATGACTCGACATGACCCGACATGACCCGCCCCCCGGTCCGCGAAGAAGAAGGACTCGACATGACCCGCGGCCCCAGCGGACAGCCGCGCTGCCACCCCACGATGGGCGCGTCAGGCAGGACTGCATGGCATGCGGGGCACTGCAGCATGGCCTTCGGGATGGTGGCGCCAGAGGAATACGTGCCCCTCATGATGGACCAAGGACACCCTCACGAGAGAGAACAAGGCTCGCTCCTCAGCCCAAGCTGGGAGGACGAGGCGCCAGAAGCTGAGCCTTTCCGGGAGCCCCGACACGGTCCCACTGGCCACGCTGGAGACAACGATTATCGGGTACCGCTAATTCTTCAGGAGCAGACATACGCTAACCATGGATCGCAGGAGGTGTAGGTCGCCACAGCGAGCAGCTGCCCCGCTCCCACAGTCTCCTACCCCTCGGGAGGAGGGCGCAGGGGGCTGCAGGAGAGGGGCCGGGATTCGATATCACCACCGCGGCGTTCGGAGCAAGGTGTTCTCAGGAGGTAGGCCCTCCGCTGGGGAGGTGCCTCAGGGCCTGCCCCGGCGGAGGACCCGTGGTCGTCGGGGGAACCACTGGCGACCACTCTACCCCATCGGCGGCGTCCTGGTTTCCGGTCGTTGTTGATGGCACTAGAGTGTGGCGCAAGGCGGGGCCCTCATCTGGCGATATGAAGCAAGGCCGGTACCTGTGAAGAAGGCCCAGTGCCTGTGAAGCTCGCCGCCCCGTGACACTCTCACGTAATAATGAGTGGGGCTGTACACGCCCCGGAGTCTCAGGGGTGCCGGCCTCAGGCCCTGGGGCTCCCTCCCACGCCCAGTGGCAGCACTTAGCTCCGCGCTGGTGAGAAGACGTCCAAGACTAGACTAGGTGCCGGACGCAGCCTTTTGTCTGCTTTTGTTGCTTTTCCCTTTGGTTGTCGCTTTCCCCCGCTGGATTCAAGTTGGATTCGAATTTGAGATTTGCGTGTGTTCGGGGAAGGGGTGCTTAGTCTCGTTCGAGCAATTTCTCGCGTTTGGTTACCACTTCACCTCAGCTGCCTCCCCTCATGAGCCCCTCGCGAGCCGGGTCAGGCCTAGCTTGCGCGCAACCCAGACTGCCGCCGCCGCATCCTCTCAGGAGGGTGTTTTACTGCAGATCCAACAGATTCAATCACGGAAAACTCAGGAACCCACAGCCTCCCACGGGCTACCTCAGGGCCAGCACGGGACAAAGGTAAACTAGCCGACCAACGCGTCGCTTAAGCCAACCACTTGGCGCGGGCGCATGGGCAATGTAGCGTCTACTAACACGATCAACACAAGTTTTACATAAGGGGCTCCCCCTCCAAAATGCTCTCACCGCCATCAGGCCAAAACCTGAGTTCTATTCATGCAGGGTAAGTGTCGGCGTTCTGGGAACGGGGGTCCCCAGACTTGCCTTCCTGCGGCCGGCGGCATGGCTCAAAGGGGGGCCCAGCGCGGCCCATCTTCACCAACACAAACCCAAGACCCTCGCGAGGGGCCAAGCCTCACGGGGCGGACGACGCAGAGCTTCCTCAGGCACGGCCTCGTCAGGCTGGCTCACGAGGAGGTGGAGAGATCAAGGCGGGGTACCTCACGAGGTGCCCGTGTCGCAAGCCATGATGACCGAGGGCGCCAGGCGGGTGCCAGCCCGCGCAGTGTCCTCCTTTCCTCTTTGGTGCAAAGGGGGCAAGCGCAGCCGCAGAGTACCGAGGCATCAGGCAAAGGTTGCCATTTCGGTGCAACGAGACCAAGACTAGGAGGACTATGAGATGGAGGTCACCATGGAGCCCAAGATGACGTCATCACCAGAGCTTTGCGCAGGCAAAGACTACTTTTGTCAGGGTAGCTAATACTAGCTGCCCCCCTTCACATTAGCCCGCCATTATTGGCTCCCTTCCCGCTCGATATTTGGGAAGAGGACCATGGCCTCTATAAATAGGATCAGCCACCCGCTAGAGAAAGAAAGAGAGAGAAAAGTGATTGAGCTCCTCCCAGCAGTTCATCGCCCCAGCCAAGAACAGACTCTCGCGAGGCTGTTCTTCCTTATATTGTTCATCATCGTCAGCCCAAGAGGCAATCCACCACACCACACACTGGAGTAGGGTATTACACCACAACGGTGGCCCGAACCAGTATAAACCCTGTGTCTCTTGTGTTGTTCTTGCCATAGTTTAGATCTTTGCAAGGCGGAGGGGTGCAGGTAGGCAGGAGGCGAAATCTCCATGCGCACCCCAGTGTTCGAACCTCAAGGGTCTGCCGGAACCCGAAATCCGACATTTGGCGCGCCAGGTAGGGGTGCGCTGGGATTCGTCTTCCACCGCCCCGTTCTCCTCCGACCATCATGCCCATGTCCGACGCTCGTCGGGCCCGCGCCAAGCGCCGGGCCGCACTCGCTTCCCGCGTCGCCCAGACGGCCCCTGTCGGCGGGCGTCCTCGCCGTTCCCCGTCACCCATCGTCAATGCCGCCACCGGCCCGGCGGGGGACGAGCAGCAAGCATCGTCCTAGCATCTGTCCGTGCGGCAAGACGGCCGCGCCGCAACTCCCTCGTTCACCCCAGCTGGTTCTTCGTCCCGCGTGCTCCGCACGCCCATGGAGCCCCGCAACCTCTTCCCCGCCCATCGCGCTGCACCAACACCCCCGGTCGTCGCGGCCCTCTTGGGCGGCTCGCAGGCGCCGCCTACACATCACCACGTCAAGCCATTCATCCGCCGGGTCAGCGCTGCTTCCACGCGGCAGGGGGCTCCCCTGGACCGGGCGGTGCCCGAGACCGGCCTGACCTTCAGCTCGGAGGACCACCCATCCAACTCGGCCTGCTCGGGTGTGCTCCCCATGCTGTGCACCCCCACCATCTGCTAGGTGGCCGTCACCAGAACCCTCATTGATGGCGGCGCGGGCCTCAGCATGCTCTCGATCGAGGCCTTCAACCTCCTCTGCATACCCCTGGAACGGCTGCAACCCAGCCGGCCCTTCTCAGGCGTTGGGGGCAAGTCGTCCAGCTCCTTGGGACAGATCCGGCTCCCAGTAACCTTCGGCACCTACGACAACTTCCGCACGGAGCTGGTCAACTTCGACATCGCCCCCATCGGCCTCCCCTACAACGCCATCCTCGGCTACCCAGCACTGGCCGAGTTCTTGGCCGCGACGCATCCGGCGTACAACCTCTTGAAGATGCCCGGGAGCAGCGGTGTCCTCACTATGCACAGGGACACCTGGGACGCGCTGCGGGTGCTCAAGCTCGCCTTCAAGACGGCGGCGTCGGCACAACCCGCCGACTTGGAGACCCCCGGGCCCAAGGGGGCTGCACCCGCCAAGAAGAAACAACTGTTCACCCAAGACAAGGCAGAAACCAAGCAGATACCCATCGATGAGGACGGGTCCACCAACGCCACTTTCACCATAGGCGCCCACCTCAAACCCGAGCAGGAGAAGGCCCTGGTCGGGTTCCTGCGCGCGAATAGGAAGGTATTCGCTTGGGAGCCTGACCAGTTGGCAGGGGTCCCTAGGAGTGTAATCGAGCATCACCTCAACGTGTGCCCCAACGTGCGCCCTGTGAAGCAGAAGGCCAGGCGGCAGTCCACAGAAAAGCAAGCCTTCATTGTCCAAGAGACCCGCAAATTAGAAGCTGCCGGGGTCATTCACGAGGTCTGATACCCGGATTGGTTGGCCAACCCTGTCGTTGTGCCAAAGAAGGGAGGGAAGGAGCGCATGTGTGTCGACTTCACCAACCTCAACAAAGCATGCCCGCAAGATCCGTTCCCGCTCCCCCGCATCGACTAGATCGTCGATTCCACTGCGAAATGCGACCTGTTATGCTTCTTGGATGCCTTCTCTGGGTATCACCAGATCAAGATGGCGGTAGAAGACATCGAGAAGACAGCCTTCTTAACCCCGTGTGGGGTGTACTGCTACACATGCATGCCATTCGGGCTGCGTAACGCAGGGGCGACCTTCCAGCGGCTGATGCACATCACCTTGGGCCCGCAGCTCGGGAAGAATGTTGAAGCTTACATCGATGACATTGTGGTAAAGTCTCAGGAGGCCAGGACCTTGATACAAGACTTGGAGGAAACCTTTGCGAGCCTCAACGCAGTGAACCTACGGCTCAACCCGGAGAAGTGTGTGTTTGGAGTCCCCTCGGGCAAGCTCTTGGGTTTCCTCGTGTCCCACCGAGGCATCGAGGCTAACCCGGAGAAGGTTAAGGCGGTGGAAGACATGAGCCCGCCAAAGACCCTCAGAGAAATGCAGAAGCTCACGGGGTGCATGACCGCGCTAGGGCGCTTCATCTCCAAGTTGGGGGAATGAGCACTGCCCTTCTTCCAGCTAATGAAGAAAAAGGGGCCCTTCGAGTGGACTGAAGAGGCTGACAAGGCGTTCCAGGATCTCAAGATATACCTGACCAGCCCACCGGTCAAGGTGGCTCCGCGCCCTCAAGAGCCCCTGGTGCTTTACCTCGCCGCCACTCCCTACTCCGCCAGCGCAGCCTTGGTGGCTGTCAGAGAGGAGCGCCGAATCAAAACTGTGGCAGCAGCCCGAGACAAGGCAAAACAGGGACAAGGAAGGCCTACAGAAACTGCCACCGCGACTGAGGAGGATCAGCCGCTGCAGAGGAGCGCACCGGAGGTGGAAGAGGCCCCTCTTCCAGATGGCTAGTCTCAGGAGGCCTCATTACCTCAAGAGGCGCCATGGTCTCCGAAGGGAGCCACCAGCATTGACGCACTCCACCTCGTCGAGCACCCAGTGTACTTCGTCAGCACGGTGTTGCGGGATGCAAGGGCACGGTACCCCATGCCTCAGAAACTCCTCCTCGCGCTACTGGTGGCCTCGCGCAAGCTGCGGCACTATTTTCAGGGTCATCCCATCAAGGTCGTCTCATCATACCCCCTGGAGAGAGTGCTCAGGAGCCCTAATTCAGCTGGAAGGGTCGCTGAGTGGAACATAGAACTGCAAGCGTTTCAGCTCGAATTCAGCACGACCAGAGTCATCAAGGGAGCAGCGTTGGCGGATTTTGTGGTAGAATGGACGGAGGCGCCAGGCCTCAAGGCCGACGAGGATCGGTCCCTGTCCCGGGGAAGCGAGGCGCCAGAAGGTTGGGTCATGTACTTCGATGGGGCGTTCTCCAGGCATGGCGCTGGGGCTGGGGCGGTGCTTATATCGCCCACTCAGGACAAGCTCTATTACGCCGTGCAGCTCTGTTTCCAGCAAGGTGAAAAGGTCTCCAACAACATAGTGGAGTATGAAGGTTTAATAGCGGGCTTGAAGGCCGCGGCTGCCCTGGGGGTGAAACGCCTCACCATCAAGGGCGATTCGCAGCTCCTTGTCAATTCCTCCAACAAGGTGTACGAGCCGAAGGATGAGCACATGGAAGCCTACCTAGCGGAGGTCCGCAGGATGGAGAAGCAGTTCTGGGGGTTGGAGTTGCAGCATGTGCCCCGTGGCACCAATTAGGAGGCCGACGACATCGCCAAACGGGCGTCCAGGCGGTTACCTCAGGAGCCTGGCGTTTTCGAGGAACGGCTCTTCAAGCCGTCAGCCCTGCCGTCATTATCGAACACGGCTCAGCCCCGGGAGGAGCTCCCCCAGCCACCTACCTCAGGGGCTTCGGCCTGTGGCCCGGCCTATGGCTCGGCCTCAGGAGCACGCCTGCTCCTGACGATGGAACCTCAGGAGGGATGTTGGATCGCGGAGCTCCGGAGTTACCTAACGCAAGGGACCCTGCCGGAGAAGGAGGAGGAAGCGGAGCGAGTGGCATGCCAGGCCACGACATACTACATCAAGGATGGAGAGCTCTACTAGAAGCGGCCAAATGATGTATCCCTGCGCTGCATCTCCAGGGAGCAAGGGAAGGAGCTGCTGGAAGGTATACACGGCGGAGACTATGGACATCATTCATCATCGCGGACCCTCGTCAGCAAGGCGTTCCGCAGTGGGTTTTATTGGCCCACCGCGCTCAATGACGCCGTCGAACTAGTGAAAGCTTGTGAGGCCTGCCAGTTCCACACCTAGCAGATCCATCAGCCGGCAGGAGGCTTGCAGACTATACCCCTTTTTTGTCCATTCGCAGTCTGGGGGCTGGACATCTTGGGCCCGTTTCCTCGGGCGCCCGGGGGCTACCGCTACCTTTACGTCGCCGTGGACAAGTTCACCAAGTGGGCTGAAGTAGAGGCTGTCCGCACCATTCCCGTGGGTTCCGCGGTCAAGTTCATCAAGGGCATCGTGAGCCGGTTCGGGGTGCCGAATCGCATCATCACGGACAACGGTTCACAGTTCACCAGTAACCTCTTCAAAACATACTGTGCTAACCTTGGAACGCAGATATGCTATGCTTCGGTGGCGCACCCCCGAAGCAACGGCCAGGCCGAGCGAGCCAACGCGGAGGTCCTGAGGGGCCTCAAGACCAGGACGTTCAAGAAGAAGCTGGAGGCCTGCGGCAGAGGTTGGTACGACGAGCTTCAGTCCGTGTTGTGGTCCATCCGCACAACTGCGACCAAGCTGACTGGAGAGACCCCATTCTTCCTGGTCTACGGAGCCGAAGCGGTCCTCCCTCACGAGGTCAGACGTCGCTCCACGCGGGTCCTGGCATTCGACGAGGCGCAGCAGGATGCCATGCGGGGGATGGACCTCGTGCTGGGGGAGGAACGTCGCCGAGAAGCTGCGCTACGAGCGGCGAGGTACCAACAAGCACTGCGGCGATATCACTGCCGCAACATCCGCCCCAGAACTCTCGAGGTAGGAGACCTCATGCTCAGGCGGGTTCCCTCCAGGGAGGGGCTGCACAAGCTCTCTCCCATGTGGGAGGGCCCGTTCAAAGTTGTTCATGTTTCCAGGCCCGGCTCCGCGCGCTTGGAGACTCAGGAGGGGGTGCCAGTCCAGAATGCATGGAACATCCAGCACCTCCGGAGGTTCTACCCCTAAAAAGTCCCAGAGCCTGTGAAGAAGGCGAACGCCTATGAAGCTATCGCGTTTTGGAAAAGGCCCAAAGCCTGTGAAGAAGGCAAACGCCTGTGAAGCTATCGCGTTTTGGAAAAGGCCCAGAGCCTGTGAAGAAGGCGAATGCCTGTGAAGCTATCGCATTTTGGGAAAGGCCCAGAGCCTGTGAAGAAGGCAAACGCCTGTGAAGCTATCGCGTTTTGGGAAAGGCCCAGAGCCTGTGAAGAAGGCGAACGTCTGTGAAGCTATCGCGTTTTGGAAAAGGCCCAGAGCCTGTGAAGAAGGCGAACGCCTGTGAAGCTATCGCGTTTTGGAAAAGGCCCAGAGCCTGTGAAGAAGGCGAACGCCTGTGAAGCTATCGCGTTTTGGAAAAGGCTCGGAGCCTGTGAGGAAGGCCAACACCTGTGAAGCTCGCCGCCCGTGACACTCTCACGTAATAATGAGTTGGGGCTGTACACGCCCCAGAGTCTTAGGAGCGCCGGCCTTAGGCCCTGGGGCTCCCTCCCACGCCCAGTGGCAGCACTTAGCTCCGCGCTGGTGAGAAGACGTCGAAGACTAGATTAGGTGCCGGACGCGGCTTTTCATTTGCTTTCCGCAGTTGGCTTGTTCCTTCTCATTCGAAGTTTTATTGAAGTTGTTGCCATCTTTGGCTTGTGATTCTTCGACTTTTTACTCTCCTGCCTCGATTTCTCTTGTGCAAGGCCTCGCGAGGGGGGCAGCTGAGCGCCCTCGCGAGTGTTCCTATCCTAGTCATTCAAAGAGTTCACGACCTGGGCCCATTACAGGAGCACCCCTCCAGTCCGTGCCCCACGGGCACCGCAACACAAACAAAGGGCCTGGGTCGGTCGCCCCCCACGGCCGCGGCCGGGAACTATCCATTCTCGGGCACGTAGCCGGAAGGTACGATAACGAAAGCAAAACGATGATTAACAGCAATAACCCAAACACGCCCCCGCGGGGCTCCACACTACTGTCTTTGTTATGCAGGAAAAAGGAAAAGAAGGAACAAATCTGGTGCAGCTCGCCTCACACCGGCCCGCAGGGAAGGCCCGAGCTGCCTCCGGAGCTCAGGCGGACTCCCTCTCATGCTTCACCAGGGCGCGACGGCGGGCGGACACGTTGCCACCGCCCAAGCAGATACGACGGCGTGGAGGCTGACCGCGGCCACCGCTAGAAGAGTCGCCGCCCGAAGAAGAACCGGAGAAGCTTGAGGAACCCTGAGCACCGCCAGCCGCGCGAGCGCTGCCCTCTCCATCATCGCCGGAGCTGGGTTCCCAGCCGCAGTCGTCACCCTCGGCGCAACACCCTGCATGGCGACCATCTTCCCCAAACACCCTCACGTAGAGGGTGGCATCGCCATCGAACTTGAAGTGCAGGGTGCACCGACGGCTCAGGCCATGCGCGCGGGCAAACGTCTGCCAACCGCGGGCCAGTGACAGGCTCCCGGCCGCGGAGACCTCCACTGAGACCCATGAGGCCCGGCTGCAGCAGCCGTCGGCCTGGAGCCAGAGGCCGCCCGGGGCGCTAGCCGGGAGCTTGCCAAGGAGGAAGCGAGGAAGTGGAAGTCGGGTGCTAGTCGGCTCCGCCGACCACATGACGAACTCCGGCAGAACTTCAGCAGCGCGAAAGCACGGACTAGGGGGACGCGCAGCCGGAGTGCGCCCCCCCGGTCGCAGCAATCCGCCCGTCGCTGTGTTGAAGATCGCCTCCATGGCCGCGGGGAGCCACCATGGTGGCCACAGGATGTTTGCGAGGGCGCCCTCGGCCGCGCTTGGGCGGGGGAGAGGCGAGCTCAACCTGGTGAGCCTTCCCCTTCTCTGCGGCCGAGAACCTCCTCGACGGGGCCATGAAGAAAAAGGAGAAGCAAGGGGGGATGAACCGAAAGGGCGCGCGCCGGTCCGTGCTTATAGCTGGTGATGGCCAAGCACCCCCACGATCGCAGGTAATTATGACCCACTTTGCATGCAGGGACTTGTCCAATCCGTGCAGTTGCCGAGGCGCCATGGGTAAGTGGAGACGCCCACGTCCCATCAACCGCCACGTGGCGCCCAAGGCCGCAGGCTGTTAGGGTCCGCGACACTTCGCTCTTGCCCTTCCGCCTCCCTGCACGGCCAAGCCCGGGCGCGCCTTGGGCCCGGGGGCTACTGTCGGCGTTCTGGGAACGGGGGTCCCCAGACTTGCCTACCTGCGGCCTGCGGCGTGGCTCAAAGGGGGCCCAGCGCGGCCCATCTTCACCAACACAAACCCAAGACCCTCGCGAGGGGCCAAGCCTCGCGGGGCGGAAGACGCGGAGCTTCCTCAGGCATGGCCTCGTCAGGCTGGCTCACGAGGAGGTGGAGAGATCAAGGCGGGGTACCTCACGAGGTGCCCGTGACGCAAGCCATGACGACCGAGGGCGCCAGGCGGGTGCCAGCCCGCGCAGTGTCCTCCTTTCCTCTTTCGTGCAAAGGGGGCAAGCGCAGCCGCGGAGTACCGAGGCATCAGGCAAAGGTTGCCATTTCGGTGCAACGAGACCAAGACTAGGAGGACTACGAGACGGAGGTCACCATGGAGCCCAAGACGACGTCATCACCAGAGCTTTGCGCAGGAAAAGACTACTTTTGTCAGGGTAGCTAATACTAGCTATCCCCCTTCAAATTAGCCCGCCATTGTTGGCTCCCTTCCCGCTCGATATTTGGGAAGAGGACCAGGGCCTCTATAAATAGGATCAGCCACCCGCTAGAGAAAGAAAGAGAGAGAAAAGTGACTGAGCTCCTCCCAGCAGTTCATCGCCCCAGCCAAGAACAGACCCTCGTGAGGCTGTTCTTCCTTATATTGTTCATCATCGTCAGCCCAAGAGGCAATCCACCACACCACACACTGGAGTAGGGTATTACACCACAACGGTGGCCCGAACCAGTATAAACCCTCTGTCTCTTGTGTTGTTCTTGCCATAGTTTAGATCCTTGCAAGGCGGAGGGGTGCAGGTAGGCAGGAGGCGAAATCTACGCGCGCACCCCAATGTTCGAACCTCAAGGGTCTGCCAGAACTCAAAATCCGACAGTAAGGAAGTAGGAACGATGCACAATCAGTCGGATAAATCCCCTAATGCGTCCTCAGGAGCACCACCCGAGCCGTTGCTGGCATCGCTAAACTCGCCATCGCTGTCCGCGTCGCCACCAGCGGCGTCAGGGCCATTCACCACGGCGCCCTCGTCGGTAGCCACGATCACGCCATCGTCGTCTAAAGCGAAGGCCCTGATAAGAGCATCCACATTGTCTTCCACCCAGTGCGCCAGGTCGTCTCGGACGGCCTGGGGGACTGGGGTGATGGCGGCGTCAAAATCAAAGTGGGGATCCATGTTCCGGAGATGGCCGAAGACGCAAGAAAAGGCGTGCCCGAGCAGGGCGCGGCTCCTCTCCTCCACCAACCTGTCAGCCCTGACCGACCGCGCCTCCAGCTGCATCACCACGTTAGTGAAGAACTGAAGATTGCCGGCGTAGTTGACTGCATGCGGCTCGCCAACAGCCGCCTCGCAGATGTTGCCCAAGGCTGTGTTGGCTCTCTCCCGGAGCGTGGTGAGCATGGGGCCGTGCTCATGCTCCAGGATCCGCCGCTGACGTATCTCGTCCGCATTCTGGCGCGCGACGGCCTCAGCCTCCTCCACCCGCTGGCGAAGAAGGAGCACCTCGGCCTGGGAGGTGGTTAACTCACCTTGCGCCACCTCAAGGTCGGCCCGGAAAGCATCGGCCTGCCGCGTCGCCTCCTCCAGCTTGGCCCTTAAGGCGGCAGTCCTGCCTTCAGCTTTGGCCCGGATCAACCCCAGCTTCTCTTAGAACTCGTGCTCGAGGTTCAAATGCGCCGTCGCCACCCGACGTCTGACCTCCTCCAGGACACAGGCTTCCTGTGCAGCGACATCATCCTCCGCCTGCGTCACCAAGCGCTCCCTCGTCTCCAGACGCTCGTACTCGCGGGTATGTTCGGCGGCTTCCAGCGTCAGCGCCTCCTCACGCTTCTGGAGCTCTGCCGAGTCGCCAGAGGCCACCTTCATCGACGCGAGGGCTGCCTCACGCAGCTCCACCTGCTCCTCCAATGAGTGGCACCAGGCCAGGAGCTCCCGAGCCCGCTCCTCCGCCACCTTTCGCCGCTGGTCGGCTTCCTGGGCCTCCTCAGCGGCCCAAGATCGGGCCTCCCGAGAGGCCACCAGCGACGCCTTAGCCTCTGCATCGTCAAGATCGCGCTGATGGCGCGCAAGGGCGATGGTGCCCTCCAGCTCGCGCCTCTCTGCAGCCAGACGCAGGCCCTCGGCCTCAAGGCGCGCGTCTTCATCAGCAAGCTCCTCACCAAGCAGGCTCACCGCGTCAGCCGCCCTTTGAAGGAATCCTTGGCGGAGAGCGCGGTGCTCCCGAGCGTGCTCAAGCACGTCTTCCACACCATCATCTGCCCCAAGCAAGCGCCGGGGGCCACGAATCAGCACTCCCCCTCCGGGCAGGGGGCTGGGGGCTGGCACCCTCGCGATGGCCGGGCACGCCGTGCCAGAAGCCCGGCCTGGAGCTAGCCTGTCCCCAGCTGAAGAGCGCAGGGAGCGCCTCAGCCAATCGCAGTCCACAACCAGGCGAGAAGCCCACGGCAGGCTGGCTATGCCAGGAGAAGGCCCGCGAAGGAGGATCGCGAGGTGCGCAGGGCCACGATACGCCTCGGGACGGTTCGCCTCTTCGATCGCCCTCACCACAAGGGCTCCGCTGCTCGGAGTGCTTGAGGACGGTGGAGGGGGCGAAGCCAAGGGGGACGGCTCCTCAGCCGTCTCCACAAGCTCGGCTGGAAGGGGCCTGCGGAGCAAGGGTCAGTAAAAGCAACAGAAGGATCGGGAGCTGGGAAAGGAGAAGGCTTACTCATCAGTGGCGAAGTACTTCCTACGCTTCAGCAGGCGACAAGGGTAATCGTCGCCCAGGGCCTCCCTTCTCTTCCGGAGGGCCTCAAAGTCCACGCGGAAGCGGCCTAAGAGTTGGGCGCAGGGATCAACCTGCGACGAAGACGGTGCGTCAAAGTGATCTGCGTTAGGGGCGCCTGCCTGATGTGCGCTGCCAATCGCCTCGCCAGGAGAAGCAGCCGGAGCCTCAGGGGCCTCAGTCGCAGGCGCAGAGGGCAGCTGCTTGTCACCCTCAGCCTCAGCGGCACGGGCCCCAAGAACTGCTCCCTCATGAGCATTGCCTGGCGCCGTCACCCCGCCGGGAGCCCCCTTGGCCTCTGGAGCCTCATGCCTCCCTGCTCCACCGCTTGAGGAAGAGTCGCCTTGGCCGACTGGAAGGGCAGTGACCACCACTGGGTTCTCGCGAGGCCCCTGGAGGCCGGCGGGGCGCGACCCCCACTCATCAAAGATAGGCATCTGCTTGCCCCTGCTCTGGCAGAGGTACATCAAGGCCCCTCCCTGCTGGATGCTGCCGGGGTTGGGGTCCCCAGTCAGGATCAAGAGCGCTGTCCTCAGCACTTCAGGAGTCAGGTCCTCTTCCTGGAGCCTCATACGATCATCGCGCCCGCTGAAGGCCCACATCCGGCAGGAGTGGCGTTGGAGAGGAGCAACACAACATAGCAGGAACTCCTTCACCACCTTGGGCGCTGTCACGCCAAGCGACCTCAAGAACGTGAAGCGGTGCCAGACGAAGACGAGCCAGGGGCTCTCAAGTGTCTCCTGGCCCCATCCCGAATTGGGGACAGCAGGCGAAGTTGGCTCCGATAGCAGGGGGCTGGGCACCCCCGCGTCCACATACAGCCACCTCTTGCGGAACCCAGCTGTGGGCAGGGGGAGCTTGAAGTCAATCCTAGAGGCTGCTGTCTCAGATGCGGCAACGAAGCTCACGCATGCCCAGCATTGGGTAGGGTCGACAAGGCGCAGCGAGAAGAAGTGGCATAGCAAGGCAACCGAAGGAAGGATGCCCATCATATCCTTGCAAACGAAGGCGAAGACCGAAAGGAGAGTGATGGATTCAGGACCCAGATGCATCATGTGGATCTGATAGTGGGAAAGCACGGCATTGAAGAAATCAGAAAAGGGAGGAACCAGACCCGCCCACAGGGCGTCGGCAAAATACGGGACCTCAGTGACTATCCTATCAATGGAGAAGTGGGACGCGGGCCAGGCCGTCGTCCTCCCGCATTCGTTGAAGATAGTGGCCAGAGCCGAGATGACCTTGCCCAAGCCCCCGGCGGGGGCCGCCAATGGCGGCGGGCAAGGCGGAGACACGGGTTTCTTCCCTCTTCCCTTCTTCGTCGGAGCCATGGCGATGGGAAGGGGGGGGAAGGTTCGAGATTGGGTTGAAAACAGAAGCCGGAGTTCGAGCGGAGGAAGGACAGAGGGCGCTCGAGCAACAGAAAGGGGAACGGCTGTGTACGACTACGAGTCCGCCTAGCATGGCGCAAAATAAGGAGGGCGTGGGGGAATAGTGCCGCCCACGTCCAATCAACCGCCACGCGGCGTCCAAGGCCGCAGGCTGTTAGGGCCCGCGACGCTTTGCTCTTGCCCTTCCGCCTCCCTGCACGGCCAAGTCCGGGCGCGCCTTGGGCCCGGGGGCTACTGTCGGCGTTCTAGGAACGGGGGTCCCCAGACTTTCCTGCCTGCGGCCTACGGCGTGGCTCAAAGGGGGGCCCAACACGACCCATCTTCACCAACACAAACCCAAGACCCTCGCGAGGGGCCAAGCCTCGCTGGGCGGACGACACGGAGCTTCCTCAGGCACGGCCTCATCAGGCTGGCTCGCGAGGAGGCGGAGAGATCAAGGCGGGGTACCTCACGAGGTGCCCGTGATGCAAGCCATGACGACCAAGGGCGCCGGGCGGGTGCCAGCCCGCGCAGTGTCCTCCTTTCCTCTTTGGTGCAAAGGGGCAAGCGCAGCCGTGGAGTACTAAGGCATCAGGCAAAGGTTGCCATTTCGGTGCAACAAGACCAAGACCAGGAGGACTGCAAGACGGAGGTCATCGTGGAGCCCAAGACGGCGTCACCACCAGAGCTTTGTGCAGGCGAATACTACTTTTGTCAGGATAGCTGGTACTAGCTGTCCCCTTTCAAATTAGCCCGCCATTGTTGGCTCCCTTCCCGCTCGATATTTGGGAAGAGGACTAGGGCCTCTATAAATAGGACCAGCCACCCACAAGAGCAAAGGGGGGCTGAGGGGCTGAGAGGGTGAGAGGTGAGAGGTTTTTGAGAGAGGCATCATCAGTTGTGAGGAGAGAGAGAGAAGGGTGACTGGACTCCTCCCAGCAGTTCATCGCCCCAGCCAAGAACAGACCCTCGCGAGGCTGTTCTTCCTTGTATTGTTCAGCACCATCAGCCCAAGAGGCAATCCACCACACCACACACTGGAGTAGGGTATTACACCACAACGGTGGCCTGAACTAGTATAAACCCTATGTCTCTTGTGTTGTTCTTTCCATAGCTTAGATCTTAGCGAGGCAGAGGGGTGCAGGTAGGTAGGAGGCGAAATCTCCGCGCGCACCCCAGTGTTCGAACCTCAAGTGTCTGCCGGAACCCGAAATCCGACATTGCTTGTTTATGTTTGATTGTAGATAGATGGCCCGTGCTGTTGTTCCGTTGAATTTTAATGCATTCCTTGAGAAATCAAAGTTGAAAGATGATGGTAGCAATTACACGGACTGGGTCCGTAACTTAAGGATTATCCTCATTGCTGCACAGAAGAATTACGTCCTGGAAGCACCGCTGGGTGCCAGGCCTGCTGCTGGAGCAACACCAGATGTTATGAACGTCTGGCAGAGCAAAGCTGATGACTACTCGATAGTTCAGTGTGCCATGCTTTACGGCTTAGAATCGGGACTTCAACGATGTTTTGAATGTCATGGAGCATATGAGATGTTCCAGGAGTTGAAGTTAATATTTCAAGCAAATACCCGGATTGAGAGATATGAAGTCTCCAATAAGTTATATAGCTGCAAGATGGAGGAGAACAGTTCTGTCAGTGAGCATATACTCAAAATGTCTGGGTATAATAATCACTTGATTCAATTGGGAGTTAATCTTCCAGATGATTGCGTCATTGACAGAATTCTCCAATCACTTCCACCTAGCTACAAGAGCTTCGTGATGAACTATAATATGCAAGGGATGAATAAGACAATTCTCGAGCTCTTCGCAATGCTGAAAGCTGCGGAGGTAGAAATCAAAAAGGAGCATCAAGTGTTGATGGTCAACAAGACCACTAGTTTCAAGAAAAAGGGCAAAGGGAAGAAGAAGGGGAACTTCAAAAAGAACAGCAAGCAAGTTGCTGCTCAGGAGAAGAAACCCAAATCTGGACCTAAGCCTGAAACTGAGTGCTTCTACTGCAAGCAGACTGGTCACTGGAAGCGGAACTGCCCCAAGTATTTGGTGGATAAGAAGGATGGCAAGGTGAACAAAGGTATATGTGATATACATTTTATTGATGTGTACCTTACTAATGCTCGCAGTAGCACCTGGGTATTTGATACTGGTTCTGTTGCTAATATTTGCAACTCGAAATAGGGACTATGGATTAAGCGAAGATTGGCTAAGGACGAGGTGACGATGCGGGTGGGAAATGGGTCCAAAGTCAATGTGATCGCGGTCGGCACGCTACCTCTACATCTACCTTCTGGATTAGTATTAGACCTAAATAATTGTTATTTGGTGCCAGCGTTAAGCATGTCCATTATATCTGGATCTTGTTTGATGCGAGATGGTTATTCATTTAAATGAGAGAATAATGGTTGTTCTATTTATATGAGTAATATCTTTTATGGTCATGCACCCTTGAAGAGTGGTCTATTCTTATTAAATCTCGATAGTAGTGACACACATATTCATAATGTTGAAGCCAAAAGATGCAAAGTTGATAATGATAGTGCAACTTATTTATGGCACTGCCGTTTAGGTCATATCAGTGTAAAGCGCATGAAGAAACTCCATACTGATGGAATTTTGGAACCACTTGATTATGAACCACTTGGTACTTGCGAACTGTGTCTTATGGGCAAGATGACCAAAACACCATTCTCCGGTACTATGGAGAGAGCAACAGATTTATTAGAAATCATACATACAGATGTATGTGGTCCGATGAATGTTGAGGCTCGTGGCAGATATCGTTATTTTCTCACCTTCATAGATGACTTAAGCAGATATGGGTATATCTACTTAATGAAACATAAGTCTGAAACATTTGAAAAGTTCAAAGAATTTCAGTGTGAAGTTGAAAATCATTGTAACAAGAAAATATAATTCCTACGATCTGATCGTGGAGGATAATATTTGAGTTATGAGTTTGGTGTACATTTGAAACAATGCGGAATAGTTTCGCAACTCACGCCACCCGGAACACCACATCATAATGGTGTGTTCGAACGTCGTAATCGTACTTTACTAGATATGGTGCGATCTATGATGTCTCTTACTGATTAACGCTATCGTTTTGGGGTTATGCTTTAGAGACGGCCGCATTCACGTTAAATAGGGCACCATCAAAATCCGTTGAGACGACGCCTTATGAACTGTGGTTTGGCAAGAAACCAAAGTTGTCATTTCTGAAAGTTTGGGGCTGCGATGCTTATGTGAAAAAGCTTCAACCTGATAAGCTCAAACCCAAATCGGAGAAATGTGTCTTCATAGGATATCCAAAGGAAACTATTGGATACACCTTCTATCACAGATCCGAAGGCAAGACTTTTGTTGCTAAATTCGGAAACTTTCTAGAGAAGGAGTTTCTCTCGAAAGAAGTGAGTGGGAGGAAAGTAGAACTTGATGAGGTAACTGTACCTGCTCCCTTATTGGAAAGTAGTACATCACAGAAACTAGTTTCTGTGACACCTACACCAACTAGTGAGGAAGCTAATGATGACGATCATGAAACTTCAGAACAAGATACTACTGAACCTCGTAGATCAACCAGAGTAAGATCCGCACTAGAGTGGTACGGTAATCCTGTTCTGGAAGTCATGCTACTAGATCATGATGAACCTACAAACTATGGAGAAGCGATGGTGAGCCCAGATTCCGCAAAATGGCTGGAAGCCATGAAATCTGAGATGGGATCCATGTATGAGAACAAAGTGTGGACTTTGGTTGACTTGCCCAAAGATCGGCAAGCAATTGAGAATAAATGGATCTTCAAGAAGAAGACTGACACTGACGGTAATGTTACTGTCTACAAAGCTTGACTTATCGCAAAAGGTTTTAGACAAGTTCAAGGGATTGACTATGATGAGACCTTCTCACCCATAGCGATGCTTAAGTCTGTCCGAATCATGTTAGCAATTGCCGCATTTTATAATTATGAAATTTGGCAGATGGATGTAAGAACTGCATTCCTGAATGGATTTCTGGAAGAAGAGTTGTATATGATGCAACCGGAAGGTTTTGTCGATCCAAAGGGAGCTAACAAAGTGTGCAAGCTCCAGTGATCCATTTATGGACTGGTGCAAGCCTCTCGAAGTTGGAATAAACGCTTTGATAGTGTGATCAAACCATTTGGTTTTGTACAGACTTTTGGAGAAGCTTGTATTTACAAGAAAGTGAGTGGGAGCTCTGTAGCATTTCTGATATTATATGTAGATGACGTATTACTAATCGGAAATGATATAGAATTTCTGGATAGCATAAAGGGATACTTGAATAAGAGTTTTTCAATGAAAGACCTCGGTGAAGCTGCTTACATATTGGGCATTAAGATCTATAGAGATAGATCAAGACGCTTAATTGGACTTTCACAAAGTACATACCTTGACAAAATTTTGAAGAAGTTCAAAATGGATCAAGCAAAGAAAGGATTCTTGCCTGTGTTACAAGGTGTCAAATTGAGTAAGACTCAATGCCCGACCACTGCAGAAGATAGAGAGAAAATGAAAGATGTTCCCTATGCTTCAGCCATAGGCTCTATCATGTATGCAATGCTGTGTACCAGACCTGATGTATGTCTTGCTATAAGTCTAGCAGGGAGGTACCAAAGTAATCCAGGAGTGGATCACTGGACAGCGGTCAAGAACATCCTGAAATACCTGAAAAGGACTAAGGATATGTTTCTCGTATATGGAGGTGACAAAGAGCTCATCATAAATGGTTACGTTGATGCAAGCTTTGACACTGATCCGGACGATTCTAAATCACAAACCGGATACATGTTTACATTAAATGGTGGAGCTGTCAGTTGGTGTAGTTCTAAACAAAGCGTTGTGGCGGGATCTACATATGAAGCGGAGTACATAGCTGCTTCGGAAGCAGCAAACGAAGGAGTCTGGATGAAGGAGTTCATATCCGATCTAGGTGTCATACCTAGTGCATCGGGTCCAATGAAAATCTTTTGTGACAATACTGGTGCAATTGCCTTGGCAAAGGAATCCAGATTTCACAAGAGAACCAAGCACATCAAGAGACGCTTCAATTCCATCCGGGATCTAGTCCAGGTGGGAGACATAGAGATTTGCAAGATACATACGGATCTGAATGTAGCAGACCCGTTGACTAAACCTCTTCCATGAGCAAAACATGATCAGCACCAAAGCTCCATGGGTGTTAGAATCATTACTGTGTAATCTAGATTATTGACTCTAGTGCAAGTGGGAGACTGAAGGAAATATGCCCTAGAGGCAATAATAAAGTTATTATTTATTTCCTTATATCATGATAAATGTTTATTATTCATGCTAGAATTGTATTATCTGGAAACATAATACTTGTGTGAATACATAGACAAACTAAACGTCACTAGTGTGCCTCTACTTGACTAGCTCGTTAATCGAAGATGGTTATGTTTCCTAACCATAGACATGTGTTGTCATTTGATTAAAGGGATCACATCATTAGGAGAATGATGTGATTGACATGACCCATTCCATTAGCTTAGCACCCGATCGTTTAGTATGTTGCTATTGCTTTCTTCATGACTTATACATGTTCCTATGACTATGAGATTATGCAACTCCCGTTTGCCGGAGGAACACTTTGTGTGCTACCAAACGTCACAACGTAACTGGGTGATTATAAAGGAGCTCTACAGGTGTCTCCAAAGGTACATGTTGGGTTGGCGTATTTCGAGATTAGGATTTTCACTTCGATTGCCGGAGAGGTATCTCTGGGCCCTCTCGGTAATGCACATCACATAAGCCTTGCAAGCATTGCAACTAATGAGTTAGTTGTGAGATGATGTATTACGAAATGAGTAAAGAGACTTGCCGGTAACGAGATTGAACTAGGTATTGAGATACCGATGATCGAATCTCGGGCAAGTAACATATCGATGACAAAGGGAACAACGTATGTTGTTATGCGGTCTGACCGATAAAGATCTTCATAGAATATGTAGGAGCCAATATGAGCATCCAGGTTCCGCTATTGGTTATTGACTGGAGACATGTCTCGGTCATGTCTACATTGTTCTCGAACCCATAGGGTCTGCACGCTTAATGTTACGATGACAGTTTCATTATGAGTTTATATATTTTGATGTACCAAAGTTTGTTCAGAGTCCCGGATGTGATCACGGACATGATGAGGAGTCTCAAAATGGTCGAGACATAAAGATTGATATATTGGAAGCCTATGTTTGGACATCGGAAGTGTTCTAGGTGAAATCAGCATTTTACCGGAGTATCGAGAGGTTACCGGAACCCCCCGGTAACCTAATGGGCCTTAATGGGCCTAGTGGAGGAAGAGGAGAGGAGGCCTAGGGGCTTCCGCGCGCCCCTCCCCCCAAGTCCGAATTGGACAAGGAGGGGGGGGGGCGGCGCCCCCCTTTCCTTTCTTCCCTCTCCTCCTTCCCCCCCAAGTCCTGATCCAACTAGGGAAAGGAGGGGAGTCCTACTCCCAGTAGGAGTAGGACTCCTCCGGCGCGCCTCCTCCTAGGGCCGGCTGCACCTCCCCTTGCTCCTTTATATACGGGGGCAGGTGGGCACCTCTAGACACACAAGTTGATCCTCGTAATCGTTTTCTTAGCCGTGTGCGGTGCCCCCCCTCCACCATAGTCGTTGATAATATTGTAGTGGTGCTTAGGCGAAGCCCTGTGACAGTAGAACATCAAGATCGTCGCCACGCCATTGTGTTGACGGAACTCTTCCCCGACACTTTGCTGGATCGGAGTCCGGGGATTGTCATCGAGCTGAACGTGTGCTAAAACTCGGAGGTGCCGTAGTTTCGGTGCTTGATCGGTCGGGCTGTGAAGACGTACGACTACATCAACCGCGTTGTCATAACGCTTCCGCTTTCGGTACAGGAGGGTACATAGACAACACTCTCCCCTCTCGTTGCTATGCATCACCATGATCTTCCGTGTGCGTAGGAAAATTTTGAAATTACTACGTTCCCCAACAGCCACTCCACCAGCTCCATCTACATCAATAGAAGCTTTCGTCCTTGGAGTCTTCTCTAGACCTCCTACCAAAGATCAAGCCTAAGAGTAGTTTAGCACTATGCATTTTTGAACTTTTTGGTAACTTGTTGCCAAAGGGGGAGAAAAATGTATAGATCATAGACTTCAAGAGAGAGTGTTTCTTTTTATCTCTCTTGCTATTTTGGTTGAACTACTTTATTGCGTACTTGTGTGAGATACTTGTTTGATCATGTGTTTGATCATATGCTACCCTTAATGCTTGTTGGATGATATTATCTCTTATATCCCTATATGATCATTCACTTGCTTGGTGATGAGTGCATGTTTTTAACTTCTATCATTTTGAGCGTTCCACCAAGATGTATGTGACATGGAAGAGTAACCCATGATCCTAATCGATTTTGCATTTGCATTCAAAAGCAAATTTTAAATAATGCAAAAATTTAGGGGGAGCTCTTGCTTATCACATACTTCTCAAAGCGATGATGTTTTTCAATCTTATTATCTTTTGTCGAAGCTTTGCTCTATATGTTGTCATCAATTACCAAAAAGGGGGAGATTGAAAGTGCAACTATCACTGGGTGGTTTTGGTAATTCCTAACAACATATAGCTCATTGAGCTAATGCTACTTCAAGATAAACATTTCAGGAAAGCTCAATGATTGGCATGGCATGGATGAGAAATGTGGACCCCTCAAAATGCTAAGGACAAAGGATTGGCTCAAGCTAAAAGCTCAGGACTCTACATTTTTTCATTTTAAGTGATCCAAGATCACATTGAATCCACAGGAAATTCCAATACTATCAAGAGTGGGTGAGGTGTTGCTTAATGAGTTTCTTGCTCAAAGTGCTTAGTGATATGCTCCAAAAACCCTCAACTACTTTCTCACATCCACATATGTCCCAAACCAAAAGTCAAACTCGGCCCCACTGAAACTGTCTACCCGGCGCCACCGAGTTCAGTTGACATAGCCATTTACAGAAACCCTAGTCTTTTCGGTCTTACCGATAGGGATCTCGGTCTCACCGAGATGGGATTGTAATCTCTTTGTTTCCCTTCGTAACGTTTCGGTCAAACCGAGATGAGCGATCGGTCCCATCGAGATTGCAATGCAAACTCTCTGTTTCCCTTTCATAACGTTTCGGTACAACCGAGATGAGCGAATCGGTCCCATCGAGTTTGCTTGACCAACTCTCTATTTGTCTATTACCAAAATCGGTCCCACCGAGTTTTGTAATCGGTCTCACCGAGATTACGTTATGCCCTAACCCTAATAAAATCGGTCTCACCGAGTTGACATGTTGGTCCCACCGAAAATCCTAACGGTCACATTATGAACTAAATCGGTCTGACCGAGTTTCACGATTCGGTCCCACCGAGTTTGGTAAATTGTGTGTAACGGTTAAATTTTGTGTGGAGGCTATATATACCCCTCCACCCACTCTTCATTTGAAGAGAGAGCTATCAGAACATGGCTACACTTCCAACATACATTTTCTGAGAGAGAACCACCTACACTTGTGTTGAGGTCAAGATATTCCATTCCAACCACATAAATCTTGATCTCTAGCCTTCCCCAAGTTGCTTTCCACTCAAATCATATTTCCACCAAATCCTATCCTATGAGAGAGAGTTGAGTGTTGGGGAGACTATCATTTGGAGCACAAGAGCAAGGAGTTCATCATCAACACACCATTTGTTACCTATTGGAGAGTGGTGTCTCCTAGATTGGTTAGGTGTCACTTGGGAGCCTCCGTCAAGATTGTGGAGTTGAACCAAGGAGTTTGTAAGGGCAAGGAGATCGCCTACTGCGTGAAGATATACCCTAGTGAGGCAAGTCCTTCGTGGGCGACGAGCATGGTGGGATAGACAAGGTTGCTTCTTCATGGACCTTTCGTGGGTGGTGCCCTCCGTGGACTCGCGCAACCATTACCTTTCGTGGGTTGAAGTCTCCGTCAACGTGGATGTACGATAGCACCACCTATCGGAACCACGCCAAAAATCTCCGTGTCTACATTGCTTTTGCTCCCTCCAAACTCCTCCCTTTACCTTCATATGCAATTGTTTTACTTTCCGCTGCTATACTCTTAGAATTGCATGTGTAGGTTGTTTGCTTGACTTGTGCAAAGTTGCTAAAATCTGCCAATAACTAAAATTGGGAAAAGGCTAGATTTTTATTTGGTCAAGTAGTCTAATCAACCCCCTCTAGACATACTTTAGATCCTATAGATGCCACTCCTTATCCCAGGGGAACGCCAATGCATGCCATCTCCGAGTCCAAATTTATGAGGCGAGCGTCTTTGAGCCTAGTGAAAGAGCCAAGTTAACCTGTGGAGTGACGTCAAACTCATCCCGATGCGATCCTGAAGATGACTTCAGTCGGGTGTTTTACATGTCCGAGTGCACGGGTACCCACGGAGGGTGGTTAGTCGGACTGACTGGTGTCCTTTAGGAAAGCAGCGGTGTATAATCAATTGAGTTGATTTGCTGCGGAAATTCTGGGATTCGAAATTGGGCGTGCGCGCACAGAAGCGGTAACATCGTGGCTTAGTGGGGAAAGTGGGTCACGACGCCTTGGTTTTTGCCTCGGAAATCCCGCATGTGCCGTTGTTATCCTGCACGTGCGACCGTCGCGGGTGCCTTCACTCCAGGGATCTATGGCTGTGGATTTGTGGTGATATTCCACCCGCGGTATAAAAGATTTGGGTGGGAGGGGGGCTAGAGTAAATCCAGATCTACTTTCTCCCCTCGAGCTCTTCACACTCCGTCTCCTCCGCTCCGGCATTCAGCACGCACGCGAGCTCGAGTCGAATGGCGAAGGATTCCACTGCCAATCTAGAGAAGGCGAAGAAGGCCTGGTAGGCCACGTCGTGGAGCTCCAACCCTCTTGTCGGCTACACCGTGGGGGATTGGATCACCTCGTGCGTCTCGGCGAAGCGGTTGGAGGACCTTGCCATGGAGGGACTCATCTCGGCGGACGGGTGGAGACGTTCGAGGGCGGGCGAGGTCGAGCCGGCGTCGTAGGATGACGAGCGCGTCCTCTTGGTCACCCACATCGAGCATGGTTTTTTGATGCCTCCTCACCCTTTCTTCCGTGTTTTCTTAGATTATTTTGGGGCGCAGCTCCATCATCTTCCTCTGAATGCCATCATTTATCTTTGTGCCTTCATCTCTCTCCGTGAGAACTTCATTGGTTGTCACCCACATTGGGGTTTGTTCAAGCACATTTTCACGTGTCGGTCGATGACCATGAAGGACTCGCTGGCCGGCGAGAAGACCCATGTCACCAAGCTATGCGGA
Organism: Triticum aestivum; assembly: GCF_018294505.1. Classification (NCBI taxonomy): domain Eukaryota; kingdom Viridiplantae; phylum Streptophyta; class Magnoliopsida; order Poales; family Poaceae; genus Triticum; species Triticum aestivum. The sequence goes on along the minus strand of NC_057794.1, from coordinate 177,067,307 downwards.
GGCTTGGGGATCCATCTCAGGGGCGGTAGTGCTTTCCCTAAGATGAGCTTCCCCGACTCCGTCAAGGGGTGGAAGGGCACTTGGTTCTACTGCTGGGTCATCCCCGGAGCCAACAGCCAGTTGGGCCTTCTCTCGAACTCGGTGGAGAGGGTGAGGGCCCCCGTATCCCTCATAGTGAAGAAGGAAGAGAAGGTAGATGTGGGTATCCTGGCAAACGCCATGGTCGGGGCTGCGAATGCCGACGTGAATGAGATGGATCTACTTGAGACATTCCTCGGTCAGTGGATTCAACCATTGCAGGCCAGGGCGCATCCATGTGATTGTATGAGGGTCCAAATGACCCCACTTGGGTGCACCTGGAGGAGCTCGCCCAGAAGGATGTGGGTGGCAAGATCAGGGCCATCACCTTGCCCGAGACAACCCACACGGGGCCAGGAGGGTGCCCCCGTATGACAAGGACACTCCACCGATTGAGGTAACCCTTTCTTCGATCAGTCAGATTGTTTGTAGGTTCCTTTCTATGCATCTAAATTCTATTTCTGTGATGTCTTTCTCTCTTCAGAGTTTCCAATAGCTGGTCTCTGAAGTTCTCGGTGTTCTAGGAACGAGGGTCCCCAGATTTGCCTGCCTGCGGACCGCGGCGTGGCGGAGCCAGCAGGCCGTACGGCCCATCTTCATCAACAAAGCATCCAAGACCCTCGCGAGGGTCGATGCCTCGCGAGGTGGACGACGCAAGGCCTCCTCTCGAGCGGCCTAGTCAGGCAGGCTCGCGAGGGGCGGAGATATCAAGGCAAGGCGAACCTCACGAGGCTCTCGTGATGTGAGCCATGACGATCAACACCAGGCGGGCGCCAGGCGGGCGCCAGCGCGCGCAGCGTCCTTGTTTCCCCTTTGGTGCAAAGGAGGCAAGCGCAGCCGCGGAGTACCGGGGCCTCAGGCAAAGGTTGCCATTTCGGTGCAATAAAACCAAGACCATGGACTGCAAGACGAAGGTCATCGTGGAGCCCAAGACGGCGTCACCACTAGAGCCTTTCACAGGCAAAGACCGCTTTTGTCAGGATATCTTGTACTAGTTGTCCCCCTTCAAATTAGCCCGCCATTGTTGGCTCCTTTCCCGCTCAATATTTGGGAAGAGGACCAGGGCCTCTATAAATAGGACTAGTCACCATAGTAGGGGATCGGATCGCATCTCATCTTAGCTTGAGGGAATCTACACACCACAAGCTCATACGCACAAGAACACCTCAATCTCAGGAGGCTGTTCTTCCCCTTGTATTGTTCATCATCAGCCCAAGAGGCAATCCACCACCACCACACTGGAGTAGGGTATTACACCACAACGGTGGCCCGAACCAGTATAAACCCTGTGTCTTTCTATGTTGCGAGTTTGTCGATTTCGTCCGGGAGATCTTAGCGAGCTAGAGCGTAGATTGGTAGGAGGGAAAGACTTTGAGCGCACCCCAGTGTTCGAACCTTAAGGGTTTGCCGGAACCCCACATCCAACATTTGGCACGCCAGGTAGGAGTGCACTGTAGCTTCCTTTCCGTCAGTCCGTCGCTCCGTCGTCTCCATGTCGGACGCTCGCCGTGCTCGAGCTGAGCGTCCGGCTGCCCTCGCCACACGCGTCACTCGGACGGCTCCCATCGGCGGGCCACCTCGTCGTTCTCCGTCTCCCGCCACCAACGCTGCCACCGGTCCGGCAGGGAACGAGCAGCAGGCGTCCTCGCTGCATCCATCAGTGCGGTAGGACGGCCACACCGCTACTCCATCACTCACCCCTGCTGGTTCTTCGTCTCACGCACACTATGCTCCCATGGAGGCATGGGCCGCGCTCATCGCGGCGAATGAGCTCCTGCGTTACCGCCCCGTCGACGACCTCTATGAGGAGTGGCTCGACCGCGTCGCCGAGCTCGTCCGTGCCGCAGGGGGCTCTCCGACGCCGTCCCACTCTCTGCCTCCCCCTCAACCAACCGCGGGCGACGAGGCTCATGGCATGCCTCCACCGCCTCGACCCCAAGACGGTGCCTTGGCACCAAGGCGCATGCCTCCGCAGCGTGATCAACCGCGCTCGGCGCCCGCGCGTGAGGAAAGAAGCTGCCAAGAAATCCCGCGGCCGCGAGAAGCTGCACCAGCGCTCCCCGTGCCACCTCATCAAGACCGCGTGCCGCCTGCAGTGGTGCAGCACGGACCTCGCCAGGACCAAGCTCCACCTTAGAAGCGGGTCCCGCTGACCACGGCTGGCTGCCGCGCCTTCACCCCCGAACTGCGTAGCGTCGCCTGGCTAGGCAAGTTCAAGCTAGATCTACCTCCTCGGTACGACGGCATCGCCGACCCCACGGAGTTCCTGCAGCTCTATGAGTTGAGCATCGAAGTGGCCAACGGCGATGAAAAAGTCATGACGAACTGGTTTCCCATGGCTCTCAAGGATGGGACCCGCTCCTGGCTCCTGAACCTGCAACATCACTCAATATCTTCCTGGGACGGGATGCGCGACTGCTTCGTCGCCAACTTCCAGGGCACTCGCGACCGCCCACCGGCCGCGGGCGATCTATGCCGCATCAAGCAACAGCCAGGAGAGACCCTCAAGAAGTACATCCAGTGCTTCAACAACACCCGCCTCAAGATCCCCAAGGTCACGGACGAAGCCATCATCTCCATGTTCTCAGACGGCGTCTATGACGTCAAGATGAAGGAAGAGCTGGCTATCCACGAGGAGCTTTGCACATCTTAGGAGCTGTTCAACCTGGCGACCAAGTGCGCAAGAGCTGAGGAGGGGCGCCTCTCTCTCCTTGAGCTTCCAGCTGCAGGAGTGGAGGAGAAGAAGGCCAAGGCCAAGGACGTGAAGCGCAAAGAGGCAGTAGTGCTCACAGCAGAGCCCAACACCAAGCGAGGTAGAGATCAGTCTGAGTCATCCAAGAACGACCGACCATTATGCGCCTTCCACAATCTGAACACCCACAACACTAGCGACTGTCAAGAGCTCAGAGCCATACAGGAAGGATGCTTCGGTCGACGCCCCGAGCGCAACGACCGGGGCTACGGCCGCGGAGGAGGACGCGGAGGCGGATGCTGGGACGACCGTGGCCCGCGCCCAGAGTGGCGCGACTGGCCTCGTGAGGACCGCTGGCAGGAACCAACCTCGCGAGGGCGCCTGGAGGGACCCGCCTCATGAAGATCGCCCCCAGGGCAACGCCGGTCTTCCCCCGTTGCTGCCACCAAGAAGGAACGACGACCATCACCAGGACGAGGGGGCTGGGGGCTTCCAGGAGCCGCGTGCGATCGCTTGCATCTTGGGCGCTGCTCAGGCCCCAACCTCTTAGTGCTTCTTCAAACAGTTCACTCGCGAGGTGAACGCGGCGCTCCCCAAGCTCGAGGCCACGCGCCCGCTCAGATGGTCCCAATGCGCATCACCTTCGACTCGGCAGACCAGCTCAAGTGCGCAGCCACCGCTGGCGCACTCCCTATGTTGTGCTCCCCAATCATCAGCAATGTGCAAGTCACCAAGACTCTCATCGACGGTGGCGCAGGGCTCAACGTCCTATCCATCGACACGTTTGACAACCTCCAAGTGCCCTATGAGCAGCTCCAGCCAACCAAGCCTTTCTCAGGAGTGACTGACGGTTCCACTACACCGATAGGGCAAGTCCGCCTGCCTGTCACCTTCGGGGAGCGCAAGAATTACCGCACCGAGCTCATCGACTTTGATGTCACGCACATCCACCTGCCGTACAATGCCATCCTTGGGTATCCAGCCCTGGCCAAGTTCATGGCAGTCACTCATCACGGCTACAACGTTCTCAAGATGCCAGGAAGCGGGGGAATCATCACAGTCCCTTGTGAAGAAAGGGATGTGGTGTGCTCCCTTGAGTGCGCCTTGCAAGCTGCAACAATCGACATCCCTGATAGTAGAAGTGAAGGCCCTCCGGAGACCATCCCCAAGAAGCTGTCGCGCCGTGCAGGATCCCAAGAAGATGGCGTCGCGTCAGGAGCCTCGTCAAGATCAGCGCCCGCTCCAGGGGTGCCTCCCTCCATCGCATAGGAAAGCGTGCCTGGTGCCCTCCTCAGGCAGGGCTCGTGGGCTCTCTTCTAGAGGGCCTCAGACCTTGTCAGCCTCATGAGGGAGGTGCTTGGGCACCACTTAAGCGTGCTTCACGGCACACTTTCCTCAGGAGAGCACGGGGCAAGGAGTGCCCACCACCCAGGAGTTCATCACCAAGACCACCCAGGAACTGCAAGAAGCAAGAGCCATGCGCGGCCACATCCCCTCACAAGGCGCAGCCCCCCATCCAGGCGAGGATGCCGGGATGCACGTCTGCATCGACATCCTAGGGCTCAACAGGGCCGCATCTCAGGAGCGCTTCTGGCCTTCGAGCGTGGGTCGTTGTGAGGGCCCACCACACAGCTACGTTCGCATGCCCTTCGGCTTGCCGAGCGCGGCGTTGGCTTACCAACACAGTGTGCGGAAAGTCCTGGTGGCTCAGGAGGCCAGGTTCCACGCCGTTCTGGAGGAGATGGTCTTCAGGGAACCTCTTGAGCCCCTAGATCCCCCCGAGGCTCTGGGTCCTGGTGGCTCATGAGGAGCCATTCCTTTAATGGGTGGCTTCAGCTGCACCAACTCTACTTCGTCTACAGAACTAGGTGACATCTTCCAAGTTCATTTAAGCTAGGAGCGCCCCTCGGGCTGCATTATTCCCAGGCCACACAGGTCCGTCCCTGTGGCATGTATCCCTTTTGCTTATCTCTTTAGCTTACCTTGTTGGGGGCGCCCCTCGGGCTGCATCATCCCCAAGCCGCTCAGGCCGGACCCGGTGGCATGTATCTTCCTCCATTTACCTAAGTCGATATGTTGTTCATGCTTAACCTGCCAACTGCTATCACCTGCTCGATCATTGCCTCCCTCGGGGCCTCCTCACAGGCACGTCACTGGTGCATGGGTCCGTCCCTGCCACGTTGACAAATCTGAGCGGTCGAGCTCTGGCTCGCGGCATGCCCCGCGCACGTCACCTCACCAGGCCCTCGGTGCCTTCACTTCATCCAGACCAACCAGCAGCAGGTAGGCGGCAGTAATGGCAAACCATGTTTCTTCTTGTGCATGTCCATAGGGACCCTGCGGGAAGGATAGTAGGCGGCACCGCGAGTCTCTTTTTCTCTCGTGCGATTCACTTGTGTGTTAAAAGAGGGGCTCCTGAGCATCGCGACTTAGGAACTCTTACTGGCTCTCCAGCCCTCACCCCTGGCCTTGACCATGGCAGCGTGACCTGGCATACCAGTGGCGGCTGAGCTCGCTCGAGGGCCGGGCCCTGAGGACGTAGAGCACTAAGAAGAGCTCGGGGGAAGGAAAACTTGTACGGACCAGCCTAGCTATGTCGCATAAGTTGGCGCGCAGCCCTAGCGCATCATCAGGAATCACCGTGAAGTCAGCAAGATAAGTCTCGCCCTCGGATCGGCTAAATATTTGGGCCTAGTAGTCGCTCACACCATGCCACAACCCCATTGCGGCCAAGTCATCTACCTTTCTTTCCTTACCATGGCCGCTTGGTGCTACCTCTTTTAGCACTGCATTGGTATTCTCCGAAGAGGAAGGGATGATGCAGCAAAGTAGCGTAAGTATTTCCCTCAGTTTTTGAGAACAAAGGTATCAATCCAGTAGGAGGCTACGCGCGAGTCCCTCGCACCTGCACAAAACAAATAAATCCTCACAACCAACGCAAATAGGGGTTGTCAATCCCTATAGGGCCACTTACGAGAGTGAGATCTGATAGATATGATAAGATAATATTTTTGGTATTTTTATGATAAAGATGTAGAGTAAAATAAAGGCAAAGTAAATGACAAAGTAAATAACTAAGTAGTAGGAGATTAATGTGATGAAGATAGACCTGGGGGCCATAGGTTTCACTAGTGGCTTCTCTCGAGGGCATAAGTATTCTACGGTGGGTGAACAAATTACTGTTGAGCAATTGACAGAATTGAGCATAGTTATGAGAATATCTAGGTATGATCATGTATATAGGCATCATGTCCGAGACAAGTAGACCGACTCCTGCCTGCATCTACTACTATTACTCCACTCATCGACCGCTATCCAGCATGCATCTAGAGTATTAAGTTAAAAACAGAGTAACGCCTTAAGCAAGATGACATGATGTAGAGGGATAGACTCATGCAATATGAAGAAAACCCCATCTTGTTATCCTCGATGGCAACAATACAATACATGCCTTTCTGCCCTTACTGTCACCGGGAAAGGACACCGCAAGATTGAACCCAAAGCTAAGCACTTCTCCCATTGCAAGAAAGAGCAATCTAGTAGGCCAAACCATACTAATAATTCGAAGAGACTTGCAAAGATAACCAATCATACATAAAAGAATTCGTAGAAGATTCAAATATTATTCATAGATAGACTTGATCATAAACCCACAATTCATCGGTCTCAACAAACACACCGCAAAAAGAAGATTACATCGAATAGATCTCCACAAGAGAGGGGGAGAACATTGTATTGAGATCCAAAAAGAGAGAAGAAGCCATCTAGCTACTAACTATGGACCCGTAGGTCTGAGGTAAACTACTCACACTTCATCGGAGGGGCTATGGTGTTGATGAAGAAGCCCTCCATGATCGATGCCCCCTCCGGCGGAGCTCCGGAACAAGCCCCAAGATGGGATCTCGTGGATACAGAAAGTTATGGTGGTGGAATTAGGGTTTTGGCTCAATATCTGATCATTTGGGGGTACATGGGTATATATAGGAGGAAGAAGTACGTCGGTGGAGCAACAGGGGGCCCACGAGGGTGGAGGGCGTGCCTGGGGGGGGGGGAGGCGCGCCCCCTACCTCGTGGCCTCCTGTTACGTGTCTTGACATAGGGTCCAAGTCTCCTTAGTTGTATTCGATGAGAAAATCACGTTCCCGAAGGTTTCATTCTGTTTGGACTCCGTTTGATATTCCTTTTCTTCGAAACCCTAAAACAGGCAAAAACAACAATTCTAGGCTGGGCCTCCGGTTAATAGGTTAGTCCCAAAAATAATATAAAAGTGGATAATAAAGCCCAATAATGTCCAAAACAGTAGATAATATAGCATGGAGCAATCAAAAATTATAGATACGTTGGAGACATATCAAGCATCCCCAAGCTTAATTCCTGCTTGTCCTCGAGTAGGTAAATGATAAAAACAGAATTTTTGATGCGGAGTGCTACTTGGCATAATTTTAATGTAATTCTTCTTAATTGTGGTATGGATATTCAGATCCGAAAGATTCAAGACAAAAGTTCACATTGACATAAAAATGATAATACTTCAAGCATACTAACAAAGCAATTATGTCTTCTCAAAATAACATGGCTAAATAAAGTTATCCCTACAAAATCATATAGTCTAGCTATGCTCTATCTTCACCACACAAAATATTTAAATCATGCACAACCCCGATGACAAACCAAGCAATTGTTTCATACTTTTGACATTCTCAAAACTTTTTCAATTTTCACGCAATACATGAGCGTGAGCCATGGATATAGCACTATAGGTGGAATAGAGTGGTGGTTGTGGAGAAGACAAAAAGGAGAAGATAGTCTCACATCAACTAGGCGTATCAACGGGCTATGGAGATGCCCATCAATAGATATCAATGTGAGTGAGTAGGGATTGCCATGCAACGGATGCACTAGAGCTATAAGTATATGAAAGCTCAAAAAGAAACTAAGTGGGTGTGCATACAACTTGCTTGCTCATGAAGACCTAGGGCAATTTGAGGAAGCCCATCATTGGAATATACATGCCAAGTTCTATAATGAAAAATTCCCACTAGTATATGAAAGTGATAACATGAGAGACTCTCTACTATGAAGATCATGGTGCTACTTTGAAGCACAAGTGTGGTAAAAGGATAGTAACATTGTCCCTCCTCTCTTTTTTCTCTCATTTTTTTATTTTTTATTTGGGCGTTTTTTATGGCCTCTTTTCTTTCTCTTTTATTATTATTTGGGCTTCTTTGGCCTCTTTTATTTATTTTTCGTTCGGAGTCTCATCCCGACTTGTGGGGAATCATAGTCTCCATCATCCTTTCCTCACTAGGACAATGCTCTAATAATGATGATCATCACACTTTTATTTTTCTTAAAACTCGATACTTAGAACAAAATATGACTCTATGTGAATGGCTCCGGCGGTGTACCGGGATATGCAATGACTCATGAGTGACATGTATGAAAGAATTATGAATGGTGGCTTTGCCACAAATAGGATGTCAACTACATGATCATGCAAAGCAATATGACAATGATGGAGTGTGTCATAAACGGAATGGTGGAAAGTTGCATGGCAATATATCTCGGAATGGCTATGGAAATGCCATAATAGGTAGGTATGGTGGCTGTTTTGAGGAAGGTATATGGTGGGTGTATGATAACGGCAAAAGGTGTGCGGTATTAGAGAGGCTAGCAAAGGTGGAAGGGTGAGAGTGCGTATAATCCATGCACTCAACATTAGTCATAAGGAACTCATATACTTATTACAAATTCTACAAGTTATCAAATCAAAGTATTACGCGCATGCTCCTAGGGGGATAGATTGGTAGGAAAAGACCATCACTCGTCCCCGACCGCCACTCATAAGGAAGACAATCAATAAATAAATCATGCTCCGACTTCATCACATAACGGTTCACCATACGTGCATGCTATGGGAATCACAAGCTTCAACACAAGTATTTCTCAAATGCACAACTACTCAACTAGCATGACTTTAATATCACCATCTCCATATCTCAAAACAATTATCAAGTATCAAACTTCTCATAGTATTCAACACACTCATAAGAGAGTTTTATTATTAATCTTGCATGCCTAGCATATTAGGATTTTAAGAAAATTGCCATGCTATTAAAACTCTCAAAATAATCTAAGTGAATCATGAGAGATCAATAGTTTCTATAAAACAAATCCACCACCGTGCTCTAAAAGATATAAGTGAAGCACTAGAGCAAAATTATATAACTCAAAAGATATAAGCGAAGCACATAGAGTATTCTAACAAATTCCAAATCATGTATGGCTCTCTCAAAAGGTGTGTACATCAAGGATGATTGTGGTAAAATAACAAGCAAAGACTAAAATCATACAAGACGCTCCAAGCAAAACACATATCATGTGGTAAATAAAAATATAGCTCCAAGTAAAGTTACTGATAGAAGTAGACGAAAGAGGGGATGCCTTTCGGGGCATCCCCAAGCTTTGGCTTTTAGGTGTCCTTATATTATCTTGGGGGTGCCATGGGAAACACCAAGCTTAGTCTCTTGCCATTCCTTGTTCCATAATCCATCAAATCTTTACCCAAAACTTGAAAACTTCACAACACAAAACTTAAAGTAGAAAATCTCGTGAGCTCCGTTAGCGAAAGAAAACAAAAGACCACTTCAAGGTACTGTAATGAACTCATTATTTATTTATATGGGTGTTATACCTACTGTATTCCAACTTCTCATGGTTTATAAACTATTTTACTAGCCACATATTCATCAAAATAAGCAAACAACACACGAAAAACAGAATCTGTCAAAAACAGAACAGTCTGTACTAATCTGTAGCTAGCGCAAGATCTAGAACCCCACAAATTCCAAAATAAATTTCTGGACGTGAGGAATTTATCTATTAATCATGTGAAAAAATAATTAACTAAATAGAACTTTCCAAATAAAAATGGCAGCAGTTCTCGTGAGCGCTAAAGTTTCTGTTTTTTACAGCAAGTTCAACAAGACTTTCCCCAAGTCTTCCCAATGGTTCTACTTGGCACAAACACTAATTAAACACAAAAAACACAACAAAAACAGAGGCTAGATAAATTATTTATTACTAAACAGTATAAAAAAGCAAGGAATAAAAATAAAATTGGGTTGCCTCCCAACAAGCGGTATCGTTTAACGCCCCTAGCTAGGCATAACAAGCAAAAATAGATCTAGGTATTGCCATCTTTGGTAGACAATCCATAAGTGGCTCTCATAATAGATTTATAAGGTAATTTAATTTTATTTCTAGGAAAGTGTTCCATGCCTTTCCTTAATGGAAATTGGAATCTAATATTTCCTTCCTTCATATTAATAATTGCACCAATCGTTCTAAGGAAAGGTCTACCAAGAATAATAGGACATGAAGGATTGCAATCTATGTCAAGAACAATAAAATCTACGGGAACATAATTCCTATTTGCAACAATAAGAACATCATTAATTCTTCCCATAGGTTTCTTAATAGTGGAATCCGTAAGGTGCAAGTTTAGAGAGCAATCATCAAAATCACGGAAATCTAACAAATCACACAAAGTCTTTGGAATCATGGAAACACTAGCACCCAAATCACATAAAGCATAGCATTCATGATCTTTAATTTTAATTTTAATAGTTGGTTCCCACTCATCATAAAGTTTTCTAGGGATAAAAACTTCCAATTCAAGTTTTTCTTCATAAGATTTTATCAAGGCATCAACGATATGTTTAGTAAACGCTTTATTTTGACTATAAGCATGAGGAGAATTTAGCACGGATTGCAACAATGAAATACATTCAATCAAAGAGCAATTTTCATAGTTAAATTCCTTTAAATCCATAATAGTGGGTTTAGCAACATCTAGGGTTTTAATTTCTTCAATCCCACTTTTATCAAATTTAGCATCAAGATCAAAAGATTCATAATTCTTGGAACGCCTTCTAGGTAAAGGTGGATCATATTCGGTCCCATCATTATCAAAATTCATATTGCAAAACAAAGATTTAATAGGGGACACATCAATAACTTTTAGATCTTCATCATTATTTTCATAGGAACTAGAAGAACACGCTTTTATAAAGGCATCTTTCTTAGCACGCATCCTAGCGGTTCTTTCTTTGCACTCATCAACGGAAATTCTCATGGCTTTGATAGACTCATTGATATCATTCTTAGGTGGAATAGATCTAAGTTTCAAAGAATCAACATCAAGAGCAATTCTATCAATGTTCCTAGCCAAATCACCAATCTTAAGCAAATTTTCCTCAATCATAGCATTAAAATTCTTTTGCGAAGTAATAAATTCTTTAATATTAGAATCAAAATCAGAGGGCATCTTATTATAATTTCCATAAGAATTGTTGTAGGAATTACCATAATTATTAGAGGGATTACTAGGATAAGGCCTAGGATTGAAATTTCCTCTATACGCGATATTACCAAAATTGTTCCTACCAACAAAATTCACATCCATAGATTCATTAGTATTCTCAATCAAAGTAGACAAGGGCATATCATTAGGATCAGAAGAAACACTCTTATTAGCAAATAATTTCATAAGTTTATCCATCTTTCCACTCAAAACATTAATTTCTTCTATCGCATGCACCTTTTTGTTAGTAGATCTTTCAGTGTGCCATTGAGAATAATTAACTATAATATTATCTAGGACTTTAGTAGCATCTCCTAAAGTGATTTCCATAAAAGTGCCTCCCACAGCCGAATCTAAAAGAATTCTAGAAGCAAAATTCAATCCGGCATAAATTTTTTGTATAATCATCCACAAATTTAAACCATGAGTAGGGCAATTACATATCATTAATTTCATTCTCTCCCAAGCTTGTGCAACATGTTCATGATCAAGTTGCTTAAAATTCATAATATCGTTTCTAAGAGAGATGATCTTAGCGGGAGGAAAATACTTAGAGATAAAAGCATCTTTGCACTTGTTCCATGAATCAATACTATTTTTAGGCAAAGACGAAAATCAAGCTTTAGCACGATCTCTAAGCGAAAAAGGAAATAGCTTCAATTTAACAATATCATTATCCACATCTTTCTTCTTTTGCATGTCACACAAATCAACGAAGCTATTTAGATGGGTAGCAGCATCTTCACTAGGAAGGCCGGAGAATGGATCTTTCATAACAAGATTCAGCAAAGCAGTATTAATTTCACAAGATTCAGCATCGGTAAGGGAAGCAATCGGAGTGCTAATAAAATCATTGTTGTTGGTATTGGTGAAGTCACACAATTTAGTATTATCTTGAGCCATCGTGACAAGCAAGCAAACTAACACACAAGCAAACAAAAAGCAAGCAGACAAAAAGATGCAAATAGAGAGGGAGAGGGAGGATAGAGAGAGAGGGCGAATAAAACGGCAAGGGTGAAGTGGGGGGAGAGGAAAACGAGAGGAAAATGGCAAATAATGTAATGCCGGAGATAAGGGTATGTGATGGGTACTTGGTATGTTGACTTTTGTGTAGACCTCCCCGACAACGGCGCCAGAAATCCTTCTTGCTACCTCTTTTAGCACTGTGTTGGTTTTCCCCGAAGAGGAAGGGATGATGCAGCAAAGTAGCGTAAGTATTTACCTCAGTTTTTGAGAACCAAGGTATCAATCCAGTAGGAGGCTACGCATGAGTCCCTCGCACGTGCACAAAACAAATAAATCCTCGCAACCAACGCATATAGGGGTTGTCAACCCCTATAGGGCCACTTACGAGAGTGAGATCTGATAGATATGATAAGAAAACATTTTTGGTATTTTTATGATAAAGATGCAAAGTAAAATAAAGGCAAAGTAAATGACAAAGTAAATAACTAAGTAGTAGGAGATTAATATGATGAAGATAAACCTGGGGGCCATAGGTTTCACTAGTGGCTTCTCTCGAGAGCATAAGTATTCTACGGTGGGCGAACAAATTACCATTAAGCAATTGACAGAATTGAGCATAGTTATGAGAATATCTAGGTATGATCATGTATATAGGCATCACGTCCGAGACAAGTAGACTGACTCCTGCCTGCATCTACTACTATTACTCCACTCATCGACCGCTATCCAGCATGCATCTAGAGTATTAAGTTAAAAACAGAGTAACGCCTTAAGAAAGATGACATGATGTAGAGGGATAGACTCATGCAATATGAAGAAAACCCCATCTTGTTATCCTCGATGGCAACAATACAATACGTGCCTGGCTGCCCTTACTGTCACCGGGAAAGGACACCGCAAGATTGAACCCAAAGCTAAGCACTTCTCCCATTGCAAGAAAGAGCAATCTAGTAGGCCAAACCAAACTGATAATTCAAAGATACTTGCAAAGATAACCAATCATACATAAAAGAATTCAGAGAAGATTCAAATATTATTCATAGATAGACTTGATCATAAACCCACAATTCATCGGTCTCAACAAACACACCGCAAAAAGAAGATTACATCGAATAGATCTCCACAAGAGAGGGGGAGAACATTGTATTGAGATCCAAAAAGAGAGAAGAAGCTATCTAGCTACTAACTATGGACCCATAGGTCTGAGGTAAACTACTCACATTTCATCGGAGGGGCTATGGTGTTGATGAAGAAGCCCTTTGTGATCGATGCCCCCTCCGGCGGAGCTCCGGAACAGGCCCCAAGATGGGATCTCATGGATACAGAAAGTTACAGCGGTGGAATTAGGGTTTTGGCTTTGTATCTGATCGTTTGGCGGTACGTGGGTATATATAGGAGGAAGAAGTACGTCGGTGGAGCAACAGGGGGCCCATGAGGGTGGAGGGCGCGCCTGGGGGGGGGGGGGGTAGGCGCGTCCCCCTACCTTGTGGCCTCCTGTTACGTGTCTTGACGTAGGGTCCAAGTCTCCTGAGTTGTATTCGATGAGAAAATCATGTTCCTGAAGGTTTCATTCCATTTGGACTCAGTTTGATATTCCTTTTCTTCCAAACCGTAAAACAGGAAAAAACAACAATTCTGGGCTGGGCCTCCGGTTAATAGGTTAGTCCCAAAAATAATATGAAAGTGGATAATAAAGCCGAATAATGTCCAAAACAGTAGATAATATAGCATGCAACAATCAAAAATTATAGATACATTGGAGATGTATCACTTGGGCACTAAGGGGGACCTCCTGAGCATCGCGCCTCAGGGTCTCTTACTGGACCTCGGGTCGTGCACCTCCTGGCCTTGACCACGGCATCGCGACCTGGCATACCAGCGACGGCTGTAACCGCCTTGGTACCGGGACCCGTCAGCGTAGAGCAACAAGCTATCGCGAGGAAAGAAAGGGGGGACTGAGCCTTAACGGGACACGCGTTCATCAAATCTTCATAACAAGGAAGATAAGTACAAAGGCATTGCAGATCCTTACATACCCCACGGGGTGATTCATGATTCTTCGCAGGAAACAAAAGCTGATACTAAGGGGAATCCTATCTACACCCTCCCGTGGCGGACGCCATCATCAACAGTGGGCCACGGGAGGCCGGCGCCAACCCCATCCAGATCAGCGACGGCGGCGGCCGGACACCGCAGCCCTGCTCCGAGCGCGGTGATAGCTCGGGGCACGCAGTTGTCATCGCTCATCTTCGGAGTCTCGTAGAGCTCAGGAGAGCTGTTGGACTCCCAAGGGCTGCTGCTACTGGAGTGGTCGCGAGCGGAGCGCGCATCAGCCTTGCGCTCTTCTCCGGAGCAGCACTCCAGGCGAGGGCACTCGGCGTCGAAGACCTTGAAGAAGAGCGTGGAGGCGCCATCGTAGTCGAAGTGGATCGCGAGGGCGCCCCGCGCACGGCAGACCCGCGTGACCTTGCCCCAGCCGCGAGACATGAAGATCTTGCCGGTGGGGACAGCTTCGATCTCCGCTCCGGTCGCCGAAGCGCTGTAGTCGGCGTGCTACAGCCAGAGCTCCAGAGGCCCCCTCGGAGGTATCACGTCGGAGAAGAACCGCGGGAAGCAGATCCAGGAGTTTGGTGGCATCGGCGCCCACAACACCAACTCGCACAAGGAGTCCGCGGCGTGGATGACACGCGGCGCTGTGGCGCGGCGACCCCGGATGCGGCGTGGGTGGTGCTGCTCGTCACTTCGTCCTCCCGAGCCCTCGGCTTGGGCGTACAGGGGTTCCAGATACCCTGGAGGAGGATGCTCGCACCAAGGCCTCGTCACAACCTGCATCGCCACTTCATCGCAGCGATGGATCGACCTCTTCTTTGGTGAGAGTGGCTCCGGGACATCCCGGGGGGCTTTCCCCTTCTCTTCGGCGGAGAACCTTCTGATAGGCACCATTGGAGCAAGCAGTAGAGCGAGGAGGAAGAAGCAAGCAAGCGAGAAAGAGATGGGCAACGGGGGCTCCGCCCCTCCCCATTTATAGCAAGATAAGGCCAACCGGCGTCTCCCACGATCGCATGTAATGATGGTTTTCCTTGCATGTCGCAGGGACTTGTCAAGCCGTGCGGTCGTCGAGGAAGCACGGGGAAGCGGAGACGCCCACGTCCAATCAACTGCCAGGCGTCAACCGAGGCCACTGGCTTTTGGGGACCGTGGTGCTCCGAACTTGACCCTTGGCTTCGCCGCGAAGCCAAGCCCGAGCGCACCTTGGGCCCGGGGGCTACTGTCGGTGTTCTGGGAACGGGGGTCCCCAGACTTGCCTGCCTGTGGCCCACAGCGTGGTGGAGCCAGCAGGCTGTACGGCCCATCTTCATCAACAAAGCATCCAAGACCCTCACGAGGGTCCAAGCCTCGCGAGGCGGACGATGCAAGGCCTCCTCCCGAGCGGCCTAGTCAGGCAGGCTCGCGAGGGGCGGAGATATCAGGGCGAGGCGAACCTCACGAGGCTCTCGTGACGTGAGCCATGACGATCGACACCAGAAGGGCGCCAGGCGGGCGCCAGCGCGCGCAGCGTCCTTGTTTCCCCTTTGGTGCAAAGGAGGCAAGCGCAGCCGCGGAGTACTGAGGCCTCAGGCAAAGGTTGCCATTTCGGTGCAACAAGACCAAGACCATGGACTGCAAGACGGAGGTCATCGTGGAGCCCAAGACGGCGTCACCACCAGAGCCTTTCACAAGCGAAGACTGCTTTTGTCAGGATAGCTTGTACTAGCTGCCCCCTTCAAATTAGCCCGCCATTATTGGCTCCCTTTCCGCTCAATATTCAGGAAGAGGACCAGGGCCTCTATAAATAGGACTAGCCACCATAGTAGGGGATCGGACTGCATCTCATCTTAGCTTGAGGGAATCTACACACCACAAGCTCATACACACATGAACACCTCAACCTTAGGAGGCTGTTCTTCCCCTTGTATTGTTCACCACACTGGAGTAGGGTATTACACCACAACGGTGGCCCGAACCAGTATAAACCCTGTGTCCTTCTGTGTTGCGAGTTCGTCGAGTTCGTACGCGAGATCTTAGCGAGCTAGAGCATAGATCGGTAGGAGGGAAAGACTTCGCGCGCACCCCAGTGTTCGAACCTTAAGGGTTTGCCGGAACCCCACATCCGACAGAAGTGCCGGTGATCGACCGGTCACCGGAGGATGAGACGAGTGACATGGAGCGCTAGTACTCGTACGGGGATGATGATGATGAGGAGGGGAGCGACGAGGATGAGAGCATCGAGGAGTGCGAGGAGGCTGAGTCCTTGCCGTCGTCTGGCGGTTACTAGGAGCCCTACACCAAGGCGCAACACGACCCAAGTGGTCGAGCGGGGGGGGGGGGGTGCTCCGCGGCCGACTGCTTCATACCGCACGACATGCAACTCAAAGCACGAACGCTCGAAGACGGAGAGCTCCACCGAGAAGCAGTCCAAACAACCCAAGCAGATCTCCGCCAAGCCCCGGAAGGCTGCCATGCCAAGGATCAAGGTGGTGCTGCCACTGCCGTCGATGTAAGTGTCTTCACTAAGCTTCTTTTGTTGATCTTTTGACTCGGCTGACGACCAAGCTTCGTGATTTGTAGCAATGAGAAGTCGACGACCTCACTAGACCCAAACACTCTAAAGGAGGGTCATACGAAGGGTGACACCGCCAACTCTAAAGGTACTGATGCGTCGAGTAGTTTATCTTTTGAGTTTTAGTCTGATTGAATGTTGGGTTGACCGTTCATCCCGTGTGCCCATGCAGCGCCTACTGAGATCATCCAGCTGGATGATGACGAGAAGACCGACCCGTCGAACCTGGAGTCTGACAAGAGGGTGGTGACAGACACCGACATGGTGATACGTCTCCGTCGTATCTACTTTTCCAAACACTTTTGCCCTTGTTTTGGACTCTAACTTGCATGACTTGAATGGAACTAACCCGGACTGACGCTGTTTTCAGCAGAATTGCCATGGTGTTATTTATGTGCAGAAACAAAAGTTCTCGGAATGACCTGATACTTCACGGAACGTCTATTTGGAAATAATAAAAAATCCTTGCAAAATATGAAGACCAGGGGGCCCACCACCTGTCCACGAGGGTGGGGGCGCGCCTGCCCCCCTAGGGCACGCCCCCTACCTCGTGGGCCCCCTAGGGCTCCTCCGACCTCGACTCCAATTCTATATATTTGCTTTCGGAGAGAAAAAAATAAGAGAGAAGGATTCATTGCGTTTTACGATACAGAGCCGCCGCCAAGCCCTAAAACCTCTCGGGAGGACTGATCTGGAGTCCGTTCGGGGCTCCGGAGAGGGGAATCCGTCGCCATCGTCATCATCAACCATCCTCCATCACCAATTTCATGATGCTCACCGCCGTGCATGAGTAATTCCATCATAGTCTTGCTGGACGGTGATGGGTTGGATGAGATTTATCATGTAACCGAGTTAGTTTTGTTAGGTTTTGATCCCTAGTATCCACTATGTTCTCAGATTGATGTTGCTATGACTTTGTTATGCTTAATGCTTGTCACTAGGGCCCGAGTGCCATGATTTCAGATCTGAACCTATTATGTTTTTATCAATATATGAGAGTTCTTGATCCTATCTTGCAAGTCTATAGTCACCTATTATGTGTTATGATCCGTTAACCCCGAAGGGACAATAATCAGGATACTTACCAGTGATGACCGTAGTTTGAGGAGTTCATGTATTCACTATGTGTTAATGCTTCGGTCCGGTACTCTATTAAAAGGAGGCCTTAATATCCCTTAGTATCCGTTAGGACCCCGCTGCCACGGGAGGGTAGGACAAAAGATGTCATGCAAGTTCTTTTCCATAAGCACGTATGACTATATTCGGAATACATGCCTACACTACATTGATGAATTGGAGCTAGTTCTGTGTCACCCTAGGTTATGACTGTTACATGATGAACCGCATCCGGCATAATTCTCTATCACCGATCCATTGCCTACGAGCTTTCCATATATTGTTCTTTGCTTATTTGCTTTTCCGTTGCTATTGCTATCATCACTACAAAATACCAAAAACATTACTTTTGCTATCATTACCTTTTGCTACCGTTACCACTACTATCATATTACCTTGCTACTAAATACTTTGCTGCAGATATTAAGTTTCCAGGTGTGGTTGAATTGACAACTCAGCTACTAATACTTGAGAATATTCTTTGGCTCCACTTGTGTCGAATCAATAAATTTGGGTTGAATACTCTACCCACGAAAACTATTGCGATCCCCTATACTTGTGGGTTATCAAGACTTTTTTATGGCGCCGTTGCCGGGGAGCCTAGCTCTATTCTTCGAGGCACTTGGGATTTATATCTTCTTATCATTATGAAGAACTTGAGAGATCGAAAAACCAAGATTTATCCCTCAACTAAGAGGGGAGGTAAGGAACTGCCATCTAGCTCTGCACTTGATTCACCTTCTGTTTTGAGTAAGCTTGCGACACCTAAACCTGCTTCTGCTATTCATTCTGATATGTCACATGTTATTGATGATGCCACTTCTGCTATGCATGATACTTATGATGAAACTACTTCTATGCTTGATACTACTATGCCACTTGGTGAATTTCTTGATGAACAACTTGCTAGGGTTAGAGAGAATGAAAATATTGAATCTGATAATATTGATGAAAGTGATGATGAAGACTCTCCCTCTAATGAATATGTATCACCTGTTATTCCTGAGGGTTATGTTTTTGAAAAAGAAGCTGCTCTAGCTATTTTATCTTGCAAAGATAGATACGAACTCAAGAGGTTATTCGCTAAATGGAAGCAGCAATCTCTTAATGCTAGAATGAAACATGATCCTGCTTTTGCTACTTCACCTATTTGTGTTACTAATAAGGATTATGAATTCTCTGTTGATCCTGATATAATTACTTTGGTTGAATCTGATCCTTTTCATGGCTATGAATCTGAAACTGTTGTGGCACATCTTACTAAATTAAATGATATAGCTACCCTGTTCACTAATGATGAGAGAACTCGTTACTTTTATATCCTTAAAATATTTCCGTTCTCATTAAAGGGTGGTGCTAAGATATGGTTTAATTCTCTTGATCCTGGTTGTGGGAGTAGTCCCCAGGATATGATTTATTATTTCTCTGCTAAATATTTCCCTGCCCATAAGAAACAAGCTGCTTTAAGGGATATATATAATTTTGTGCAAAGTGAAGAAGAGAGTCTCCCACAAGCTTGGGGGAGGCTTCTCCAATTACCTAATACTTTGCCTGATCATCTGTGATAGCCTGGCTTATTTGGGATGATAGACTACTCATATCAATAAGGAATTCCATCTTTTTCAGGAGCCCATTCGGAAAGAACTCCATAGTTAAGCGTGCTCAACTTGCAGTAGTTTCAGGATGGGTGACCGATCGGGAAGTTACTCCCGGGTGCGCACGAGTGAGGACAAAGTGTATAGAAAAGACTAGTATTGATTTGTGGGGCCAGTCTAGATCCCGCCAGGAGTAATGATCACCGGCGGGTGTGTCCGGGGTGTTACATCATCCTCTTAAGAAAAATGAAATACTTGATATCTTTTATAATGGACTAACCGATGCTTCCAGAGATTACCTGGATAGTTGTGTTGGTTCTGTTTTCAGGGAAAGAACACTGGATGAAGCTGAAATTCTATTGAATAATATGTTGACAAATGAAAATAATTGGACACTTCTTGAGCCTATTCCTAAACCAACTCTGAAGAAGAGAGGTGTTCTATTTCTCAATCCTGAAGATATGCAAGAGGCAAAGAAATCTATGAAAGAAAAAGGTATTAAAGCTGAAGATGTTAAGAATTTACCTCCTATTGAAGAAATACACGGTCTTAATTTACCGCTTGTTGAAGAAACATATGATCTTAATCCTTCACCTATTGAAGAAACTCATGGTCTTGATAACCCGACACAGGTAGTAAAGGTAAATTCTCTCTATAGATATGATAAAGCTGAAATCCCATTTACTAAGTTTGCTAGCCCATGCTTAGATGAGTTTGATAAATTTATGGTTAAGAAAGAAGACTTCAATGCTTATTTTGGTAGACAATTGAAATACAATTCAAATATGCTTGAACACTTGGGTGATTATATGGCTAATGTTAAAGGTGAACTTAAACTTATTAGTAAACATGCTTCTATGGTTACCACTCAAGTAGAACAAGTACTTAAAGCTCAAAATGATTTTCTCAATGAATTGAATAGTAAGAATAATGATAATGATGTTAGAGTTATGACTAGAGGTGGTAAAATGACACAGGAACCTTTGTATCCTGAAGGCCATCCTAAGAGAATTGAGCAAGATTCTCAGAGAAATAATATAGATGCACCTAGTCCTTCTAAAAGGAAGAAAAAGAAAAATGATAGGACTTTGCATGCTTCTAGTGAACCTGTTATTGATACACCTGAGAATCCAAATGATATTTCTATTTCTGATGCTAAAACACAATCTGGTAACGAACCTGAAACTAGTGATAATGTTAATGATAATGTTCATGATGATGCTCAACCTAGTAATGATAATGATATAGAAATTGAACCTGCTGTTGATCTTGATAACCCACAATCAAAGAATCAATGTTATGACAAGAAAGACTTTGTTGCTAGGAAACATGGTAAAGAAAGAGAACCATGGGTTCAAACACCCATGCCTTTTCGTCGCAAACCATCCAAGAAAAAGGATGATGAGGATTTTGAGTGCTTTGCTGAAATGATTACACCTATCCTTTTGCGTATGCGATTAACTGATATGCTTAAAACGAATCCTTATGCTAAGTACATGAAAGAAATTGTTACTAATAAGATAAAGATACCGGAAGCTGAAATTTCCACCATGCTTGCTAATTATACTTTTAAGGGTGGAATACCAAAGAAACTTGGAGATCCCGGAGTACCAACTGTACCATGCTCCATTAAAAGAAACTATGTTAAAACTGCTTTATGTGATCTTGGAGCCGGTGTTAGTGTTATGCCTCTCTCTTTATATCATAGACTTGATTTGAATAAGTTGACACCTACTGAAATATCTTTGCAAATGGCTGATAAATCAACTGCTATACCTGTCGGTATTTGTGAGGGTGTTTCTGTTGTAGTTGCAAACATTACTATTTTAACGGACTTTGTTATTCTTGATATTCCCAAGGACGATAGTATGTCTATTATTCTTGGAAGACCCTTTTTGAATATTGCAGGGGCTGTTATTGATTGCACTAAAGGCAATGTCACTTTTCATGTTAATGGTAATGAGCATACGGTACACTTTCCGAGGAAACAACCTCAAGTTCATAGTATCAACTCTATTGGAAAAATTCCATCAATTATATTTGGAGGTTTTGAATTTCCTCTTCCTACTGTCAAGAAGAAATATGATATTCTTATTATTTTGGATGTGCATATCCCCGTTGAGGTAACATAGTGTTATTCGAAATTTCTCCGGTTCCATATTATTCAGAATGAGTTCGTTAACAAGACTTGACCAACCTTGTTAGTGCATTCCTTTTGATGAGCATGAGATGGATGAAACTAGAAGGCACAACTCTCTGTACCCTCCTTTTACTTTCTGTTATTTATATCAAATAAAATAAAAATAAGTATCTTTCGTCTGTTATCTGAATTATCCGTGTAATATAAAAATACCTCAAAAATAAAAGTTCTCCAAATGCCCTGAAATTTAAATATGATTTTTCTAGAATATTTGAGAATATTTGGCACCAAGAACACAGCAGGGGGGCGTCCACCTGGCCACGAGGGTGGAGGGCGCGCCCAACCCCCTGGGCGCGCCCCCTGCCTCGTGGGCCCATGGTGGCCCTCCTCCACTTATTCCTGCACCCACACACTCCTTCTTCCTCCCACAAACACGAATATTGTGACCGCCTGGGTTTTGCCCTTTCTTATTTGCTTGATTTTTCATTTGAATTTTTTTGAAACTTGGAGTTTTTGAATCTTTTCATATGGAGTTAAACACTTGGGCATCCTTGGCTTTCACCCAAGTGCTTCACTTCCCTCCTAAATCATCATTTCACTTCTGAACCACCCAAAAATAATCTTTGGAATATTTTTCTTAAAAGAAAAATATTCATTTTCTTTCAAAAACCCTAAGCCAGATCTATTTGCTTCAAAGCAACCCCAATTTTTATGGCTCAGAAAAATCTGAGATAATTCACAAATATTCTGTGAACCCTAGTGCACCTTCCTGAGCAAAAATATTTCATCACTTTTTGGAATATTTTTTCTACAGAAAATCTTTTCTGTTCTGGAGAGAAATGGTGGTTTCTACAGCAACTACCATTTTACTTGCTCCACTTGACCTCAACTTTCTTGTGCATCTTTACCTTAGTAACTTATCACTAGCCTCCAAAGCACAACTTCAAACTCCAAGCCATTTGACCACAGTAACATCACAAAGTTACTGACCAGAAACTTATTTGGTGTGTGAAAACTTCTCTACTTCACCTGGATCCAAACCAAATCGTGGTAACACTCAAAACTACCACGAACAACATGCCATACATTGAGTTTATTCTTAGATCGACCTGATGTCATCATTCACGCGGTGACCGCGTTTGTCCAGGCGTGCTGGCATGCAGCCGACGCACTCTGCGACGCGCCTGAGCCTCTATTGCTCGCGTGCTCGCTTCCCCGCCTGCCCAACCATGCCAAACCTCGCCACCATCACCGTCTCAATGTTCTTAACTCCTCCCTGGTGCTCGCCGATGCTGGAGCTCGCCACAGCGAGCACGGGCAAGGTCCGGCCAGCCCAACAGTGCGGAGCGCATTGTGCTCGTCGCCATCCTCTTGATCCTGTGCTCGTCTCCGCCTACCCACATTGGCCGTGTGACCTCCGTCGCCTTCTCCCCCTCTCACTGACTCCGCTCGTCACCGGGCGCCGTGGACAGGTGTCCACCGGCGGAGCCCGAAGCACCCTCGCCGCTCGCCTATATATAGAGCCCTTCCCAGCCTCCTCGAGCACCATCCAGCACTCATGCACACCCCACGATCGAGTAGGAAGCCGGAGCCTGGCCGGGCAGGCATCGCGTCGCCGTCCCTGAGCTCGAGCTCGCTAGTGATCCCCTCTGGTCGCCGTGGTAGCTCCAGCCCCTCCCAGGCCTGGGCGACCCCTCCAGGGCCTCCGCCTCTCTCCGGTGAGGCCGTCTCGCCCGCTTGGAGCCCCTGGAGTGGCCTCTGCTCGTCGTCTTCCTCAACTCCGGTGACCTCCATGTTCTGCCTCCGCTTGCGAGGTTGATTCCGACGCCGTCCGACCGCCCCTAGCTACGCTACGGGTTCGGGCAGGTGCGGCTCAACCCCCTCTTGCCATCCCTCCCTCTTGTTTGGGCCAAGGATCCCTCGTTGCCGGCGAGAGCTCCGGCGAAGCAGCGGCCCCCTCTGTTTCCATCTCCCTCTTCCCCCACCTGACTAGCGGGGCCCGCTAGTCAGCCACTCTATACGCGCACAAAGCGGTACGAGTGGTGGTGCCCCTGGGCTTTATGCCATCGACATCACCCCCAGTCTATTTCTTTTATTCAAATTCATTTGAATTTACAGAACACTTCAAACAGTAATGACTCTTCAACCATAAGTCAAAATGAATTGATTATTTTTGCATTGTGTTCTTTGATAAGAAATGTAGTAGCTCACCAAAGATGAGATTTTTCTGAGCTGTCTAGAATTTCTGGTGATTTGCAGAAGTGTTCTTGATATTTTCTTTTTGTGTTTAAAATTATTTTCAGAAGGTGAGGCTTGTCTTGAGGATCACCAGGAGTCTTGTGAACCTCATCTGCACTAAGGCAAGCCACAACAACATTTTCATGATGCCATTTCAATATTTGTGATTTTCTTACTTGAATGAAATGATTAATCCATGCATTTAAATAATTATTGAGTTATTTATATTCTATTAAATATTGGTTAGTTGTTATGCTTGATTTACAGAATGGTTGAAACTAGTTTAGTGGATAAAGCAAGTTAAGATTTATTTGATGTGATGTTAGAAATAATTTTGTTATGCATGTTAGCAATTATTTAAAGCTATGTTTTTGCCCTCTTAGATTGATAAAAATTTATTAGAAAATGTTCTGTTAAATACTTGTTTAATCATATTACTTGTCTTACAGAATGTTTGAACCCAACTTAGTGATAAAGAAAGTAAGAGTTGTTGATAGTGAAATATTTCTGACAAGCATATGAGAAATTTATCGGAGTTACTTTCTTGCATAAGAAATCAATAAAACTTGTTGCAAAATATTTTGGTTAAGTTGTGAGTCATTTGAGCAAGTAGAGTAATTTGAGTTGTTGACGTTATGCTTGGTGTGTATAAGGATGACATCATTCACTTTTATCATTATATGATACATGTGTTGTTTTGCATCCCATGGCATGCTATGACACCGGTCATTTTTAGTTTAAAGTTAAACCTAAATATAACTCAACTTGAATATACCGTTGACTGGGTCATGGTGCCGCTGAATCGAGTTTCTTTCCAGTGCAACCACATTTGGCTTTGTGGGAAGGCCTTGATTTGGTCCATTGACACGACCTCTGGTCGGTGCCTCCATCTAGGGAAGGTTATGTAGTGCTTGCCCTGGCCCGGTAAGCAGACATAATCTTGTGTGCTCGTTGATAAGATTATGGTATCGAGTCCCCGGGTGGGAGTGTCCCTGAGTGGGAGTGTTTTGACCACGACGGTGGTCGGGGTGTCTTTGGTAGACACGGGGCCACCCAAGACCAGCCCGTTAGGGATTTGGGTCGGAGTGACTGGGAGAGTGCTGTGGCAATGGAGGGGTTTTGTCGGAATGCCATTGGTCCACCCGAATGGGAGTGCGAGTCCATAGGTTCTGTGTTGTGGGTACAGTGTGCTACCTCTGCAGAGTGTGTAATCTATTGATAGCCGGGTCCACAGTCACAGACACCTCGTAGTAGGTCCCACCATGAGTCAACGTTTATTAAAAATTGCACCCTAAGCTATGAACTTTGCATTGTTGATGGATGGAAGAAAGGCCATCGAGGCATTTGGGACCAAATGATGGTCGTGGTTGTGATCGCCGTAAGGATCACGAGTTGTTCTTGAGAAAGACCACTTTGGTGGTGTGTTTGTGATCTAGAGATGATCACAGTTGGTAAGCTGTCCCGAGGGACGTTCGAGCATGATCACATCATGTTGACATATAGTGTTGGATTATTAATAATTGGTTAAATTTCATGATATTGTTGGACATTATGATTATGCCTATTGTGAGCTTGCGAGTACATTCAATGTACTGACCTAGCGTGTCATGCCAGATTTCAGGAAAGTATCATTGGAAAGGAGCGCAGTTCGAGTCTAGATCGTGTCCACCTCGATGTGCCTGTGATATGGAGCTTCCGCCACGACGTTATTCCGCTGCCACGTAGTTGTTCGGATCGAGGCCCCTTTATGTTCACTAAATAATGTACATATTGTTCAGCCGCACCGAGTGTGCCGCTTGGCCTCGATAGCTGTTGTAATGTGACTCTGTTCCGCTAGCATCAATAAAGCGGTTGTTTTTCTGTACCAAGATGTTGTGTGTCGCCAGAAGACATGGTCTCTGGGCTGGCAATGCATGGTAAACCGGTCGCTCTGAGCCGGGGTGCCACAACGCTTGGTATCAGAGCCGCGCTGACTGTAGGCCACGCTAGACTACAACACGTTAACTGGATGCTAGGTACGAGTTTTAGTTGAGTGCCGGTAGTAATTTGTGCTGATTGTTGCATTGCATGCATTCAGTTTATATATTTTTATGCTAACCTGCTAATTGTTGTGGTTGTAGATGGCTCCGGTGCTGTATCCGTGCCAGTTGCAGCTGATGCCGTACACATCGCCGCACCTCCTTTGCAACGTGTGGCATCGGCTGTACCCTCTCGGAGATGACCCAGTCTATCATGTGTACCGGGAGCATCTAGCTGATTCAGTATATGAGTATCACGCAGTGGTCACTCTGCGCACTAGTTCCGATTCCAGCTCTTACACTCGCACCTCTTGGAGCGGTTATGCCTCTACCGCTTCTTAGGCTGTCCAGTTTGCTGCATTCGAGGTCCTTGTCGAGCTTCGCTACAACGAGGTCTGAATGCAGAACCACCCAGGTTTCTACTACTACCCATCCCTACATGACAACGGTCGTGTCCGTTTTCCTCTCATTGATCCGGAGTCTGATAGTGTTGCTAGCCACCTTGCTCGTTATGTCACTGCTAGCTATCTCATGATCCACGAGCTGGCTCGAGAGCTGACTCGTACTGCTTTAGCCACTACTTTGGTCACTTCTAGATCCGCCACTACTCCGTCTTCACTGGGATTTACCCCTTATGTCCCAGTCAGTTCTAGCTCCCCTATTTCGCCGGTTACTCCCCCGAGGGAAAAAAGGGCGTCTCGGTCGCGAACCCTCTCAGTACTCCTGCCGAGTGGGTCTCACTTCTTGCTACCCCTGTAGCCCCGATGCTTCATCCTACCCCTGCCCCTGAGGGAGAGCCCTCGAGGCAGCGCCGTCGTGTTACGTTTAACCCGGAGGTTTCCGTTAACCACGTCAGTTCGGGATTCGAGACCACTTCAGGGGAGAACGCCGCAGCACCAGTAGAGCAATAGTATCTTTGAGTATTCGCAGTTGTCTGGATGATGTATGGATGTAGTCGTACGAGTCATGATGTTTCGTTGCCTTTATGAGAGCAGTGAACTAGTCATGTTGTTTACTTTTCATGTATGAGTCTATGTATAATTATGTTGAGACTTTATTCGCCGCATTTTTTGCTCTTCTACTTTCTTCCGGGATTTGTCGCTGGCTTTTCCCCAATTTTATTTTTGGGTGTTTCTCATCTCGATTGTGTTGTCTTGGGAAAAATTCACAATAGGATGACGCGGGGAGGCAGCAGTAGCAACATTCATGAGGGAACTCCTGTTCGTCGTTCCGCATGACAGGCAGGACATTCTCCCGAGCCGTACGTTCAGCCACCACCTCCACCGCCTGATCCTCCCTCCACCGAGCAAATTCTGTGTATGTTTGAAGAGAAAACGAACAATGATCTGATTGAAATATTGAGAAGTGTTCAAGCTATGGTTGGACAGAATGGAAATTAGAATGGTCATCACTCAAAGCTGTCAGATTTTCAGAGGACCAATCCACCCAGTTTCAGTCAGATTGTTGACCCATTGGATGCAGACGATTGGTTGCGCACAATGGAGAAAAAGGTTGAGATTGCCCGTACTGAAGGAAATGATAAAGTTCCATTTGTAACTCATTACCTTGAAGGCGGAACTACCATATGGTGGGAAAATACAAAGGCCATGTGGCTGATTGATGAGGAAATCACCTGGGAGAAATTTAAGGATAAGTTCCGAAAATATCATATCCCTACTAGAGTTATGAAGGCCAAGCAACATGAATTTCTCGTGCCCGTCCAAGGAAATCAGTCTGTGGCTGAATATCTGCAAAAATTCAATCATTTGGCCCGTTACTCTCTGTATGACGTGGCCATCGAAGAAAGGAAAATTGACATATTTCTTGGAGGTTTAAATCCGCAACTTCGGTGTGCTCTTAGTATGTTTGGTTTCACGGATTTCCAAACTTTGGTAGACAAGGCGTTCATTGCTGAATGGGAGCACAAGCTTATATCAGATAATAGGCCTGCTAATGACAAAAAGCGCAAGTTTGAGCCAAAGAAGGATGTGCCACCTGTGCAAAAGGCTCGTACCTGGCAGCCGACTCAGGTGGAATACATGCCAAATTGGCAAAAGAATGTTAACAAGACCACCACTCAAGTCAAGAATATTGTGGACAATCCAATGCATGAGGAGCGTCAGCGCAATAATTCTTATTTCATTTGTGGGCAGAAAGGACATTATGCCAAGCAGTGCCCCAAGAACAACAAGACGAATGCCCTAAGCCGGCCGCAAGTCAATTTTATGGAGTCGCGGCCAAGCCAGCAAAACTTCACCGGGCACGTGCATCATATCTCTGCCGATGAAGCCCAAGAAAAGCCAGAAGTCGTCATTGGTATGTTTTCTGTTAATGACATACCTGCCATAATTTTATTTGACTCTGGGCTTCCCATTCTTTTATTTCTCGGAGTTTTGCCGCCCAAAACAATTTTCCCTGCACAATTTTGGGCAAAAACATGCTGGTACAAACCCCGGGATCTATAATCAAGAGCAATCTAGTCTACCATGATCTGGAGGTCAATATCAACGGGTCTAATTTCCAACATCTCTGATAATCATTGAGTCTGAAAAGTTGGATATTATATTGGGTATGAATTGGTTGACCAAATATCAAGTTTGCATAAACTGCGCAACCCGAGAAGTCAATCTGACCAGTCTGGATGGGCAGCTCATCAAATTCTATGCTTGCAAGAATATACCCAAGCTAGAATTAGTGTGCACTGCTGTGGTTGAATTGGAATTTATTCCTGTGGTCAGTGAGTACGCTGATGTGTTTCCAGAAGAACTGCTAGGCATGCCACCAGATCGGGAACTGGAGTTTGCCATAGATCTTGTGCCCGGAACCGCACCGTTATACAAGAAGTATTACCAGATGCCCTCATCAGAATTAGTGGAGATAAAGAAATAGCTTGACGAATTACTCCAGAAAGGTTATATTTGTCCCAGCCCTTCACCCTGGGGATCACCTGTAATTTTCATAGGCAAAAAGGATGGTAGTCTCCGTATGTGCATAGATTACCGCCAGCTGAATGAGGTCACCATCAGAAATAAATACCCGCTGCCAAGGATTGATGATCTGTTTGATCAGCTCAGTGGGGCTAAGGTATTCTCTAAAATCGATTTACGGACCATATATCATCAGCTCAAGATTAAAAAGGAAGATATTCCTAAGACCGCATTCACTACTCAGTACGGTCTTTACGAATATACCGTGATGTCCTTTGGTCTCACCAATGCCCCTGCTTTCTTCATGCATATGATGAACAAAGTATTTATGGACTTCCTCGACAAATTCGTGGTAGTCTTCATCGATGACATCATCATTTACTCCAAGGGTGAAGAAGAACACAAGGATCACCTCCGAGCAGTACTACAACGGCTCCGCGACCATCAGCTATACGCCAAGTTCAGTAAGTGCGAATTTTGGCTCAAGAGAGTTGGCTTTCTCGGACATGTACTATCCGCCGAAGGTATAGCCATGGACCCAAGCAAAGTAAAGGATGTGCTCGATTGGGTACCACCCACGACTGTGACAGAAATCCGGAGTTTCCTTGGATTAGCTAGATACTATCGTCGTTTTATTGAAGGGTTTTCCAAAATTGCTAAACCCATGACGGAGCTGCTCAAAAAGGATACAAAGTTTAAGTGGACAGAGGACTGTGAGAAGAGTTTTAATGAGATGAAGATACGACTGACAACCGCACCTGTATTGACTCTTCCAGACATTTATCGCAGCTTTGATGTGTACTGCGATGCCTCCAGACAAGGTATTGGTTGCATGTTGATGCAAGACAACAAGGTAGTAGCATATGCATCACGACAGCTACGACCTCATGAGGGAAATTATCCTACTCATGATTTGGAATTGGCTGCAGTGGTTCATGCGTTAAAAATTTGGAGACACTACCTCATTGGAAAAAGGTGTCAAATTTTTACCGACCACAAAAGCCTCAAGTACATTTTCACTCAGCCAGATTTAAATCTCCGTCAGCGAAGATGGTTAGAGTTGGTCAAGGATTATGACCTTGGAATAAATTACCATCCAGGCAAGGCCAACGTCGTTGCTGATGCGCTCAGTCGAAAGCCCGTCAGCTTAAATGTCATGTTAAAATCATTGCCCACCAAACTCCAAGAGGAGATCGCTCAGCTCAACTTGGTCATCATAGAGGCTGACCTCGCTAATATTTTGGAAGTTACCCCGACACTTAAGATGGAGATCCGCAAGGCCCAGCCAGCAACCAACCTACAAATACGTGCCAAGGTCCAGATGGCAAAGCAGGCCTCTAACTTCTCCAAGGATGAATTCGGTACCCTCCGATTCCATGGACACATTTGTGTGCCAAATCAACCGGACTTGAAGAAGAAAATCATGTCAGAAGCCCACGAATTCGCATATTCCGTTCACCCGGGAGGTACAAAAATGTATGAGGATCTCAGGCAAATATTCTGGTGGGATGGAATGAAGAAAGACATTGCCTATTTTGTAGCCTGTTGCGACATATGCAACAAGGTGAAAGCAGATCATCAGAAGCCAGCCGGGCTTCTCCTACCGCTGCCAGTTTCACAGTGGAAATGGCATGACATTTGCATGGATTTCATCACAGGATTGCCTAGGACTCAGCGAGGCAAGGATGCAATCTGGGTTATAATAGACACCCTGACCAAGGTTGCTCATTTCATTCCGATCAGCACCAGATACAGAGCAAATGAACTTGCACATCTGTATGTATCCAGGATTGTCAGTCTGCATGGAGTACCCCGAACTATCACTTCCGACCGAGGTTCTTTGTTTACCTCCGCTTTTTGGTCCCGTCTCCATCAAGCCTTGGGGACAACATTGAAATATAGTACTGCCTATCACCCTCAGACAGATGGACAGACAGAGTGGGTAAACCAAATACTCAAAGATATGTTGCGAGCCTGTGTGCTAGCCAAAGGTGTCAAATGGGAAGACTGCTTGCCGTATGCTGAGTTCTCTTATAACAACAGTTTCCAGACCAGTCTAAAGATGTCACCATATGAAGCTCTGTATGGCCGTAAGTGCCGCACTCCTCTAAATTGGTCTCAGACTAGAGATAGCCGTATCTTCAGAATGGATCTCATGCTGGAAGCTGAGAAACAAGTTAGGGAAATCCGAGACAGGCTGCAATTGGTCAAATCTCGACAGAAGAGTTATTATGATGCCAAACATCGGCAGGTCAGTTTTGAACCCGGAGAACACGCATACCTCCGAGTCACTCCTATGAAAGGAGTCAAGAGATTTCAGACTCGTGGAAAGCTGGCACCCAGATTCATTGGTCCATTCCCGATTATGTCTCAAGTGGGAACGGTTGCATATCAACTGGAACTACCCCCGGAATTGGCAGACATACACAACGTGTTCCATGTTTTGCAATTGAGACAATGCATACCCCCACCTGAGAAAAGAACTACAACGGCTGAGATAGAATTGGCAAAAGATTTAACTTATGAAGAAAGACCGTTCAAAATTTTGGATCAGATGGAAAGGGTCACTTGCAGTAAAGTGAGAAAATTTTACAAGCTTTAGTGGGAGCATCACACAGAGTCAGAAGCAACTTGGGAGTAGGAAGAACTCCTTAGGGATCAGTATCTAGAGTGGTTTTCCCAAGCAACCGAATCTCGAGGACGAGATTCATTCTAAGTGGGGGAGGTTTGCGACAACCTGGGTTTTGCCCTTTCTTATTTGCTTGATTTTTCATTTGAATTTTTTTGAAACTTGGAGTTTTTGAATCTTTTCATAAGGACTTAAACACTTGGGCATCCTTGGCTTTCACCCAAGTGCTTCACTTCCCTCCTAAATCATCATTTTCTTTCAAAAACCCTAAGCCAGATCTGTTTGCTTCAAAGCAACCCCAATTTTTATGGCTCAGAAAAATCTGAGATAATTCACAAATATTTTGTGAACCCTGGTGCACCTTCCTGAGCAAAAAATATTTCATCACTTTTTGGAATATTTTTGCTACAGAAAATCTTTTCTATTCTGGAGAGAAATGGTGGTTTCTACAGCAACTACCATTTTACTTGCTCCACTTGACCTGAACTTTCTTGTGCATCTTTACCTTAGTAACTTATCACTAGCCTCCAAAGCACAGCTTCAAACTCCAAGCCATTTGACCACAGTAACATCCCAAAGTTACTCACCAGAAACTTACTTGGTGTGTGAAAACTTCTCTATTGCACCTGGATCCAAACCAAATCATGGTAACACTCAAAACTACTACGAACAACATGCCAAACATTGAGTTTATGCTTAGATCGACCTGATTTCATAGTTCACGCGGTGACCGCGTTCGTCCAGGCGTGCTGGCATGCAGCCGCCATGCTTTGCGACGCGCCCGAGCCTCTGTTGCTCGCGTGCTCGCTTCCCCGCCTACCCAACCATGCCAAACCTCACCACCATCATCGTCTCAATGTTCTTAACTCCTCCCTGGCACTCGCCGATGCTGGTGCTCGCCGCAGTGAGCACGGGCAAGGTCCGTTCAGCCCAACAGTGCGGAGCGCACTGTGCTCGTCTCCATCCTCTTGATCTTGTGCTCGTCTCCGCCCGCCCACAGTGGCCGCGTGACCTCTGTCGCCTTCTTCCCCTCTCACTGGCGCCGCTCGTCGCCGGGCGCCGTGGACAGGTGTCCACCGGCGGAGCCCGAAGCACCCTCGTCACTCGCCTATATATAGAGCCCTCCCCAACCTCCTTGAGCACCATCCAGCACTCATACACACCCCACGATCGAGTAGGAAGCCGGAGCCCGGCCGAGAAGGCCTCGGGCCGCCGTCCCCGAGCTCGAGCTCGCCGGCGATCCCCTCTGGTCGCCGCAGTAGCTCCAGCCCCTCCCAGGCCTTGGCGACCCCTCCAGGGCCTCCGCCTCTCTCCGGTGAGGCCGTCTCACCCGCTTGGAGCCCCTGGAGTGGCCTCTGCTCACCGTCTTCCTCAACTCTGGCGACCTCCACATTCTGCCTTCGCTTGCAAGGTTGATTCTGACGCCGTCCGACCGCCCTAGCTACGCTACGGGTACGGGCAGGTGCGCCTCAACCCCCTCTTGCCATCCCTCCCTCTCGTTTGGGCCAAGGAGCCCTCGTCACCGGCGAGATCTCCGCTGAAGCCGCGGCCCCCTCTATTTCCTTCTCCCTCTTCCCCCACCTGACTAGCAGGGCCCGCTAGTCAGCCACTCTGTATGCGCGCGAAGCGGTACGAGTGGTGGCGCCCCTGGGCTTTAAGCCTTCGACGTCACCCCCACTCTATTTTTTTATTCAAATTCATCTGAATTTACAGAACACTTCAAACAGTTATAACTCTTCAACCATAAGTCCAAATGAATTGATTATTTTTGCATTGTGTTCTTTGATAAGAAATCTAGCAGATCACCAAAGATGAGATTTTTCTGAGCTGTCTAGAATTTCTGGTGATTTTCAGAAGTGTTCTTGATATTTTCTTTTTGTGTTTAAAATTATTTTCAGAAGGTGAGTCTTGTCCCGAGGATCACCAGGAGGCTTGTGAACCTCATCTGCACTAAGGCAAGCCACAACAACATTTTCATGATGCCATTTCAATATTTTTGATTTTCTTACTTGAATGAAATGATTAATCCATGCATTTAAATAATTATTGAGTTATTTATATTCTGTTAAATATTGGTTAGTTGTTATGCATGATTTACAGAATGGTTGAAACTAGTTTAGTGGATAAAGCAAGTTAAGATTTATTTGAGGTGATGTTAGAAATAATTTTGTTATGGATGTTAGCAATTATTTAAAGCTATGTTTTTCCCTCTTAGATTGATAAAAATTTGTTAGAAAATGTTCTATTAAATACTTGTTTAATCATATTACTTGTCTTACAGAATGTTTGAACCCAACTTAGTGATAAAGAAAGTAAGAGTTGTTGATAGTGAAATATTTTTGACAAGCATATGAGAAATTTATCGGAGTTACTTTCTTGCGTAAGAAATCAATAAAACTTGTTGCAAAATATTTTGGTTAAGTTGTGAGTCATTTGAGAAAGTAGAGTAATTTGAGTTGTTGACGTTATGCTTGGTGTGTATAAGGATGACATCGGTCATTTTTATGATTATATGATGCATGTGTTGTTTTGCATTCCATGGCATGCTATGACACCGGTCATTTTTAGTTTAAAGTTAAACCTGAATATAACTCAACTTGAATATACCGTTGACTGGGTCATGGTGCTGCTGAATCAAGTTTCTTTCTAGTGCAACCACATTTTCCTTTGTGGGAAGGCCTTGATTCGGTCCATTGACTCGGCCTCTAGTTGGTGCCTCCATCTAGGGAAGGTTATGTCGTGCTTGCCCTGGCCCGGTAAGCAGACATAATCTTGTGTGCTCGTTGATGAGATTATGGTACCGAGTCCCCGAGTGGGAGTGTTTTGACCACGACGGTGGTCGGGGTGTGTTTGGTAGACACGGGGCCACCCAGGACCAGCCCGTTGGGGATTTGGGTCGGAGTGACCGGGAGAGTTCTGTGGCAATGGAGGGTTTTGTCGGAATGCTGTTGGTCCACCCGAATGGGAGTGCGAGGCCATGGGTTCCGTGGTGTGGGTACAGTGTGCTACCTCTGCAGAGTGTGTAATCTATCGATAGCCGAATCCACGGCCACGGACACCTCGTAGTAGGTCCCACCATGAGTCAACATTTATTAAAAATTGGACACTAAGCTATGAACTTTGCATTGTTGATGGATGGCAGAAAAGCCATCGAGGCATTTGGGACCAAATGATGGTCGTGGTTGTGATCGCCGTAAGGATCACGAGTTGTTCTTGAGAAAGACCACTTTGGTGGTGTGTTTGTGATATAGAGATGATCACAGTTGGTAAGTTGTCCCGAGGGACGTTCGAGCATGATCACAACATGTTGACATATAATGTTGCATTATTAATAATTGGTTAAATATCATGATATTGTTTGACATTATGATTATGCCTGTTGTGAGCTTGCAAGTACATTCAATGTACTGACCTGGCGTGTCATGCCAGATTTCAGGAAAGTATCATTGGAAAGGAGCGCGGTTCGAGTCTAGATCGTGTCCACATCGGTGTCCCTGTGATATGGGGCTTCCACCACGATGTTATTCCACTGCCACGTAGTTGTTTGGATCGAGGCCCCTTTATGTTCACTAAATAATGTACATATTGTTCAGCCGCACCGAGTGTGCCGCTTGGCCTCGACAGCTGTTGTAATGTGACTCTATTCCGCTAGCATCAATAAAGCGGTTGTTTTTCTGTACCAAGATGTTGTGTGTTGCCAGAAGACATGGTCTCTGGGCTGGCAATGCATGGTAAACCGGTCGCTCTGAGCCGGGGTGCCACAAATATCCAGCTCAAACCCGAGTCCAAGCTCATTTTGCTACCATTTTTGATCTCCTTGCTCAAAGCACCTCTCACAAAACTGCTTGGGGATATTGTTCCTTGGTATGTGACTCCTCCATTGGTCCAATTAGTTTTTGTTCTAGTGCTTTATTCATTGCAAATTTGTGCTGCTTAGGTGACCCTGTTCTTGAGCTTGCATGTTGAATTTATATGGTCAAAAGTAGTTTTGATGCATGATATAGGCTCTAGGCACTTGTAGGAGTAGTTGCTACCAATTTTATTGAGTTTGGTTTACTTTTATTTTGAAGTTACTAAAAATTTCAGAAATATTTCAGAGGAAGAAATATGCTTAGGAAAATGTACCAAGGTGGTTCTTCTAGGAAGCAAGGACCCAGGCTTGCAATGCGTGATGCTGATGAAGAGCCACCAAGAGACGCTCCAGTGTGTCCTTGTGAATGGCCTTCGGAAAACTTTATGGATCGAGCGGGAATTAAGGAAGAATTTAACGCATATTTGCGTAACGCTGATCTTGTGAGCTTCGAGGAAGAGAAGTGCAGCCAGCGTCACTATCTCACTAGTTCCTTTGTGAGGAGGTTTGAATTTTCATCTTCACGTAATTCTCCAACTGTCATGTTTGATCTTTATGAAAATTCTTACACTATGGACTTAGAGGATTTTACCACTGCTTGCAAACTTCCACAATGGGGTAGTGTCAGGGAACCTCGCAAATCTGAATTTAGAGATTTTCTTGCTAGTCTAACTGTGGGGGAATCTAGAGATATAACACAAGCTACCATAGAGAGCATTCACTTTCCTGCTATACATTATTTTGCTCTCTTCATAGGTAGATGCATTAATGGTAAAGATGAGGCATGTCACATGTGTGTTCCTGACCTCAGTATTCTTAGGAGTGCTGTGTTAGGAGATAAATCTTATAATTTGGGAGCCATTGTTGCACGTAGGTTGCGTCTTAATAGATTTAATGGAGATTTCTTTGGTGGAATTTATGCAACCCGCATAGCTAATTTTCTTGGTATAGCCATACGTGAAGATGATATTGAGTTGCCTCCTGCTTATTTGGATTATGATTCTATGGTTCACCACCAATTTGTCGAGAGGAATGAATCACCTCTCCAGTATCGCTTAATCTTTGATAGACGCCATGCTGTCCGTATTACTCTCTCTGCTCCTGCCTTCTTTGATTATCAGGCAAAAGGAAGATATGTTATCACCAGAGAGGAGGCAGATGAGTACGAGAGGAGGGCGGAGGCCACTCATCGCCACACTGCAGCTTAGGAGGCGGTAGCCGCTGCATCTCAGTACGACCCCAACTATTATTATGGATATCCGCCAGGTCAGCCGTGGCCGTAGACCAACTTAGGCCAAAAGCCTAAGCTTGCGGGAGTACGTATTTCTCACTGACATTATATTCATGTTCACACACTCATTGCTAGGTGTCGATCCGAGACCGATGCTCGAGAAGACTTCCATATGTTCCGGGTTTCGCCTTGTGTTTCATTTGTGCCTGTCCTTTTATTTTTTGCATTGCATCATGTCATCACGCCATCTCATAAATCTTTTGCATCTCATCTAAATAAATTGTGTGGATCTTCGATCCATTTAAATCGAGGGAGTTCACATGGTGAAATTCTCTTTATAACATATAAAAGTCTCCTACGATTATTAGGGAGCTATATTAAAAATTCCATTGTTTTGGAATCACCGCAAACATACTTGCAATTTATACTCTCAAGTCTTTTCTGCTTCGAGTTTGCTCCTCAAACTTCACCCATAAATTCTATCATCTTTTTCCGGAGCTCTACAAAAAATCTTAACATTTTTGGACACTTCTAATTCCTAGTCTTTTTTTCAAACCATTTGAATTAAATTCAAATGACTTTGAATTAAATTCTTGCAATCATGTCCACTCCTATTTTTCTTGGATCAAGCTCCATTTTAGGAGTCCAATAAAATTGACATCCTACTCAAATTCTTCTCCTATCTCTCTCTACTTTTGCTTACTCACTTTTTGTTTGTTAAACAGAGAGTTTAGTCTAGGGGAGAGTGTGTGTGTGTGTGTGTGTGTGTGTGCAGGGCCTCAGCCCAGTCGCAGCCCACCATCTGAGGCCATCCATCTTCAGGCAACAAGAGCCGGCCTGCTAGGCCCATCCACTCCCGCGCCGGCCCACCTATCCTCCTAACCCTAGCCCCGACCGAATCCCTCTGCCCGGTCCCATCTTCCCTCATCTCCCTCCTCTTGCTGCCAAGAGCCCCTCGCCCGATTCCCCATCTCCCCGTTCCTTCCCGCAGCGCCGCATGCACGTACACATCAAGCACCAGGAGAACCTCCGCCGCCCTATACCCTTGTCCCCCCGAATCTTCGTCCTCCGCGACCCGAACGACCGGCCAGAGCCGCCATCTCCCTGCGCCTCGCCCCGACTCCGTTCGGCTTCCTCGCCAGGGCCGCCGTCGCGGCCCTGCTGGAGTTCGACGACCCGGAGCGCGGCGCCTCCGCCCTGCTGCTCCGTTTTTGACCTCTGTCGGACCTTTCCTGCAGCCTCGCGCGCCGTGCTCCCGAGCCCCCTCGTCCAGGAGCTCCACGAGGAGAGGAGCAACAACGCCGGAGCGTCGGCTTCGCCCGCTGCTTCTCTAGATGCCGCGCCTCAGCGAGCCCCTCCATACCCTCCTCCGCCAGTTCCCCTGCCGGGCTCCTCTTCCTTCACCGCCATCTTCGTCGAGCATCAGGAGCTCGACCTCGAGCCTCTCCACGCGCACCAGGACCCATGCTTTGCTCCTGAAAGCATGCAACCACCCCGAGCTCCCTTGCCTCGCTTGCCTCCGCCCGGAGCCGTGCCTTCGACGGGATCCATGTCATCCGGCCCGTCCCGCCTCCTGCATACCTCCTCGTCGCCATGCCAAGCTGCTGCTGCCGCTGCTGCTTCACCGGTGAGCACATGCCTCGCCGCGTTGCCTTGCCTTTGCCTCCCGGCTTCGTCCGCGTCCCGCTCAACCCTATGAATGCCAAGTACCACTACAAACCCGAAGAATTCAGATGCATCAAGTCCCCGAGGAGACCCGCTTTTCGTCAAGTTCGACTACCCATAACAGCAAGTACCACTACGGCGGAGACCTCGACGCCCGACGCCTAAAACGATCACCGAACCGGAAATAACACCAAGTACTAGGTCAACGAGGACCGCCAAGTTCGTCTTTCGCCGTCTCTGAAATCGCCTAGTACCACGACGATACGAGAACAACTACCGTCGACGTGCATTTTGCCAAGTACCACTACCGTCGACCCTCGAAGACTCCATGAACGTCAAGTTTCTCGCCGTGCCCCTGAACATCTACGGAAACTTGTGAGACTAAGAACGTGAAGTCAAGTCACTCCCCATCACTCTTGCATATTCCGCACTCTTATTCTTTTGCACCGGCCTTTCCACGAATTGCTGGATCATCTGAATGTGTAGTGGCACCATTCCCGTTGTCGTTGCCGTGGCACCCCTTTTCGTTTCCGCCACGATGACAAAATTCTTCTTAATATGCTCTTATCAAGATTCTCATAAATATTGCATAAAACGTGCATGTCATCCGCATCATGATAACAACATCAAGTCTGTTTAAAATTGTTGTTTGCTTTAAAATTGCTAAATGCATATGGGGATTTACCGGAATTGTTGTTTGATGGTTCCGGCCCCATTTAAATTGCTTAGATTGTGTAGTTTACTTCTGCTTCACCTCTTGCCATGGTTAACAACATTTAATATTGTTGGGTAAATAAACAAGATCGAACTAATTAAGTCACGTGGTGTTTCGTCAATATGCAACAGAGTTGCATATTGAGATCCACTTAATTTGTAGGATTGCTTGTGCATATTGCCATGCCATGCCTCATTAAACCGGACATTCATCATACTTGGTTGGGCATCATGCCATGTTGATGTGATGGTTGTCTTACTATGTTGTTTGATTCTTTCCGGTGGTGCTTCTTCGGGTTAGTTCCGATAACGTTGCGTTTGTGAGGATCCGTTCGACAACGTCCGTTTGTCTTCTTCATGGACTCATTCTTATTCCTTGCGGGATCTCAGGCAAGATGACCATACCCACGAAATCACTTCTATCTTTGCTTGCTTAGTTGCTCGCTCTATGGCTATGCCTATGCTGCGATACCTACCACTTGCTATATCATGCCTCCCATATTGCCATGTCAAGCCTCTAACCCACCTTGTCCTAGCAAACTGTTGTTTGGCTATGTTACCGCTTTGCTCAGCCCCTCTTATAGCATTGTTAGTTGCAGGTGAAGATTGGAGTTTGTTCCATGTTGGAACATGGATATTTGTTGGGATATCACAATATCTCTTATTTAATTAATGCATCTATATACTTGGTAAAGGGTGGAAGGCTCGGCCTTATGCCTGGTGTTTTGTTCCACTCTTGCCGCCCTAGTTTCCGTCATACCGGTGTTATGTCCCTTGATTTTGCGTTCCTTACACGGTCGGGTCATAATGGGAACCCCTTGACAGTTCTCCTTGAATAAAACTCCTCAAGCAAGGCCTGACCTTGGTTTTACCATTTGCACTAACAACCTAGCATTTTCCCTTGGGTTTCCGGAGCCCGAGGGTCATCTTTAGTTTACCCCCCGGGCCAGTGCTCCTTTGAGTGTTGGTCCGAACTGAGCTGCTTGCGGGGCCACCTCGGGGATACTTGAGGGCTGGTTTTACTCGTAGCTAGTCTCATCCGGTGTTGCCCTGAGAATGAGGTACGTGCGACTCCTATCAGGATTTGTTGGCACATCGGGTGGCTTTACTGGTCTTGTTTTACCATCGTCGAAATGGCTTGTAACCGGGATTCCGAGTCTGATCGGGTCGTCCTGGGAGAAGGAATATCCTTCGTTGACCGTGAGAGCTTGTGATGGGCTAAGTTGGGAGACCCCTGCAGGGATTTGAACTTTCGAAAGTCGTGCCCGCGGTTATGGGATAATGGGAATTTGTTAATGTCTGGTTGTAGATAACTTGAAACTCAACTTAATTAAAATGCATCAACCGCGTGTGTAGCCGTGATGGTCTCTTCTCGGCGAGGTCCGGGAAGTGAACACGGTGTTGGAGTTATGCTTGAACGTAAGTAGTCTAGGATCATTTCTTGATCATAGATTCTCGAACGAGCTTTGCCTTCTCTTCTCGCTCTCATTTGCGTATGTTAGCCACCATATATGCTAGTGCTTGCTTCAGCTCCACCTCACATACCTTTTACCTACCCATAAGCTTAAATAGTCTTGATCGCGAGGGTGTGAGATTGCTGAGTCCCCCTGACTCACAGATTACTTCCAAAACCAGTTTGCAGGTGCCGATGAAACCGTGCAGGTAACGCAACCGAGCTCAAGGAGGGGCTCGATGAAGACCATGTTCATTATGTTGTTCCGTGTTTCAGTTGATTAGTAGAGGAGCCCAGTTGGGACGATCGGGGATCTGTAGCATTAGGGGTGGTCTTCTTTTATTTTGGTTCCGTAGTTGGACCTTGTTTGTATCTGGATGATGTAATGTTATATGCATGTATTGAGTGAAGTGGCGACTGTAAGCCAACTATGTACCTCTTTCCTTATTCAGTACATGGGATGTGTAATGATTACCCCTCTTGCGACATTGCTTACAATGCGGTTATGCCTCTAAGTCGGGCTTCTACATGTGGGAGATATAGCCGCATCGTCGGCGTTACAAGTTGGTAGTCAGAGCATTCCCCGACTTAGGAGCCCCCTGCTTAATCGAATCGTTGGCGTTGTTGAGTCTAGAAAAAATGTTTTGAGTCTTAAAGGATTATATATATCGGAGAGTAGGATTATTTTTACTCCTCAGTCCCTTCATCGCTCTGGTGAGGCATCCTGACGTAGAGTTTTGACTCTTCTCTTCTCAAATTCCACTAAAAAAATTTAGGATCATGCGGGTATCTTGGAATCGTTTCGATGGTTTTGTGACGAGAACATTGTTCTTGGTGCCTCCTGACATTTAGGGGTTGTGGCAGTGTCCCGGGGAGTTGAGCTCCGAGGTGTTGTCGTCACAATTTTATCATTGCAGTTTTGGAATACCTGAGTTTCGCCAACATCGAAAATCTCTTTTATGCAGTTGTTGGTGAGATAACCTCGACGCCACCCAGTACTGGGGCGGGAGTTCGGGAGTATTGCCATAACTCGTATAACGGATGCTCTTCGAAGGTTGAGGTAAATGATTTTCGAAGGTTTCTTGGTTATGTGTTGAAGGATGGATACAGCTGGATGTAGGATTTGCTAGTTTTGGGTGAGATATTATGCTTCCCCTGTATCCCCAACACCTGATTGCATAACCGGAAAGTTTCGGGAGTTTATAAGTGGGAATTCAAGTAGCTCTTAGGATATCTTTCCGACAGATGTATGATCTGAAATTGGGGTTCGACGTCTAGTGGTCCGCCTATCCACGGTTGGTTTTACAGTAGTCTCGCTGTGTCTTAAAGAGTCCTTGGTTATGCTGACTCGGGGGCGCTTCGTATGTCATGTGCACTGCCTTGTACATGATGGTGCTGTACGATTGAGCCCGTGTAGGCCCCACCACGAAAACTTCGGACGAAATCTCTATCATATGTTTGTTCCGGCTTATTTTGCAAGTCAATCCTTTGTTTTGTTTTGAGCTATGGTGTTCGAGTTGCTTCGAAGTCAAATGTGGATTCCATACCTTTCCTAAGTGGTATTCTCACACTTCTATGTGAATACTAATCCTTCATGATAATTGAGATTGTCATGTCAATCCTTTTCAACCGGCGTGTTTCTCTTCAAGTGGATCCGATCTTTTCAACATCAGCAAGATCAATTATCAGTCCTTATCAACGGTGTTTGTTTCATCCGTCTCCAAGTTGCCTTTGTTTTTCCCGCCCACTCACCCCTTTTCTTCAAGGGCTCAGATTTCTGAATCAAGTATCCATTTTATTCATGTGAATTTTCTCCATTCCTTTCTTTCAATGTTCTTACCCGGTGATTCTCATGAAGATACTAACGAAGCCTCAAGTTCATCATTCTTCATTCTTTTTCTTTTCCGGTGGATTCAATTCAAGCTTTTGGTGTTGATCATATCCTTTAACTCGTTTAAAATGTTTTCCATGCCGGTGCACCTTATTATCATTCCACTTCTCGCTATTCAATTGTTCTGGAGTGCTCAAGATATCTCAAGGTTGTTATCTCATTCGAGCCATTTAATTCAACCGGTGCAATCTCTCTTTTCAAACAATCTTTTCAACGATGTTTCTTTTGAGTGGTCCCTAACCCACAGGTCTTTTTCCAGGGTCTTACCTGACTCTTCTAATTCTTTCCGGAGTTATTTTCAAATTCATTCAAAGATTGACGTAAGTATGAATTATCATCAGTCAAATGCCTTTCTCCAAGATCTTCCTAATTTTTTTCATTGTTGGCTCATCCTCTTCGCTTTTCATTCTCTCGGAGTATCTCAACAATTCATGGTGGTGTTTTCTCATCGTCACTCTCGGCATTTGAAGACCGAAGAACAGTTTTCCTCCATATCTTATCCGTTCTCTCAAGGATCCATGGTTCTAGCTTGATGGCATCCTATCATAATTGTTTTTGATTTTGAGAATTCTTTTCACCCATCTGGAGCATTTCATGAGTTTTCCATTTCTTTCCTCTGAAGGTCATCTTTTCAAATATCATTCATTCTAGCTTTCAGCTCTCGTTCTCCAAATCTTACCGGTGCATCACTCAAGTATTATCTAATCAGCTCGTGATCTCTTCATTCTCATGGATCTAAATTCGCTCAAGCATCTTCATTTATTTGCTAATCCTTCCCGGTGTTTCTTCATGTTTTATTCATTCTTTTTTCAATTCTTATGGTGGTCCATTCAAGATTACTTTCCTCTTGTCATCATATCAAGTCAGTCATTGTTTTCCAAATCCTACCGTTGGTTTGTTGAAGACCTCCTCAAGTTTGTTCTATATATACCTTAATCCTTTTCAACGAGAATAAGTAGTATGCCAAATCCGTTGCTTGTCATCAATCTAAATTGGTGAAGGATCCCCATAACGTAATTCTTATTCTTTGTTTCACCCAAATGATCAATTCCTTATTCCGGAGGCTAATCAAATTCTCGTTTTCAATTGCTCATCTTTCTTTTCCCGGAGTTCCGAGGTTTCGCCGCTTTATCTCGTCATGAAGATCCATCTAATCATTGTAAGGCTTCAACCTTATTTTTTTCATCCTTCAGTTCATTTGATCATTCTTTTATTACCGGAGTTCTTTATGGAGTCTCTACATGATGGTTCATAAAGGATTTAATTCCTTCTCGAAGTGTTCATCGAGATTCTATTCAAAGGAGCTCAAGCATTCTTCATCTTACATTTAGAAGTGCAATTCCTTCTACCTTATCTTTTCAGGTGGTGTTATGTCATTTTGATAGTTTCCTTCATGTTTCATGATCGACAAGTTGTTCAAAATGACATATTTTAAAACCATCATTTTCAATTCGTTCATGAGATCCTTGGCAACCCATCAATCTCTTCATTGGAGTTATCTTGGGTTATATGTCACCTAAATCCTTCCCTAAGGAATGTTGCTATTGGGGTGCTTATCAATAATCCAAGATTCCTCCTATTCTCATGATGAAAGATGTTTTCATCTCCCCTCCGCTCTCAAGCAAGCAATTGTTTTCGTTTGTGGCAGGTTTTCACCTCAAGTTCTTGAGATGTTTTCCATAAGCCCTCAACAAGCCTATTCTGTTCATTGTTGATTTCCCAACAACTCTGTTCAATCCTTCTTATTAAGGATGCTCTCTCAAATTCATCTGAGGTAGAACATGTTGTTTTCTCCTCCGTTCATTCCATTCCATTCTCGCATTTATTCCGGAGGCATTGTGATGTTGCTCTCTTCGACCCATCATCTTGTTTTGTCAAGATCATGTTCAATTCCTTCCATTTGCAGTCGGAGTGCTATACAAATTATATCATTCTTTTTCCTCCTCTATCTTGTTTTAACCGGAGTGTTGTCATGATTGATCTTTATCGTTCCTTCTGCATCTCGTTTCTACCGGAGTGCTTGCATGTACTTCCTGTCCTTTGTAACACTTTTCTTATGCCTTTCAACCTACAAGGTTCTAGTAATGTTCCTTGTTCCTCTTTCCTAATGGAGTGTTTTCAACTATGTTCATCCCCATTGTATTCTTTTCTCGAAGTTGGTCAACCTCTCAAGGTTCTTTGGTTTCACTCAATTGTCAAGAAGCAACTTAGTTTTACCTCTTCTTTTTCCCTCTTCTCTTTCTCTTCCGTTTTTCCCTCCGGTGCCATTCTAGATCTCGGGACAAGATCCTCTCGTAGTGGTGGAGTGCTGTGACACCCTGAGACCGATGCTCGAGAAGACTTCCATATGTTCCGGCTTTTGCCTTGTGTTTCATTTGTGCCTGCCCTTTTATTTTTTTGCATTGCATCATGTCATCATGCCATCTCATAAATCTTTTGCATCTCATCTAAATAAATTGTGTGGATCTTCGATCCATTTAAATCGAGGGAGTTCACATGGTGAAATTCTCTTTATAACATATAAAAGTCTCC
Organism: Triticum aestivum; assembly: GCF_018294505.1. Taxonomy (NCBI): domain Eukaryota; kingdom Viridiplantae; phylum Streptophyta; class Magnoliopsida; order Poales; family Poaceae; genus Triticum; species Triticum aestivum. The sequence continues at coordinate 177,022,607 of NC_057794.1, read as the reverse complement.
TACGATTATTAGGGAGCTATATTAAAAATTCCATTGTTTTGGAATCACCACAAACACACTTGCAATTTATACTCTCAAGTCTTTTCTGCTTCGAGTTTGCTCCTCAAATGTCGGATTTCGGATTCCGGCAGACCCTTGAGGTTTGAACACTGGGGTGTGCGCGGAGATTTCGCCTCCTACCTACCTGCACCCCTCCGCCTCGCTAAGGTCTAAGCTATGGAAAGAACAACACAAGAGACACAGGGTTTATACTGGTTCGGGCCACCGTCGTGGTGTAATACCCTACTCCAGTGTGTGGTGTGGTGGACTACCTCTTGGGCTGGTGGTGATGAACAATACAAGGAAGAACAGCCTCACGAGGGTCTGTTCTTGGCTGGGGGATGAACTGCTGGGAGGAGTTCAGTTACCCTTCTCTCTCTCTCTCTTCTTGATTGTCCCCTCTCTAAACCCTAACCTCTCAGCCCCCTGATCCTTCGATTCCCCCTTTCCTTTGGGCGGCTGGTCCTATTTATAGAGGCCCTGGTCCTCTTCCCAAATATCGAGCGGGAAGGGAGCCAACAATGGCGGGCTAATTTGGAAGGGGACAGCTAGTACCAGCTATCCTGACAAAAGTAGTCTTCGCCTGCACAAAGCTTTGGTGGTGACGCCGTCTTGGGCTCCATGATGACCTCCATCTTGCAGTCCTCCTGGTCTTGGCCTTGTTGCACCGAAATGGCAACCTTTGCCTGATGCCTCGGTACTCCGCGACTGCGCTTTCCCCCTTTGCACCAAAGGGGAAAGGAGGACACTGCGCGGGCTGGAACCCGCCTGGCGCCCTTGGTCATCATGGCTTGCGTCAAGGGCACCTCGTGAGGTACCCCGCCTTGATCTCTCCACCTCCTCGCGAGTCGGCCTGATGAGGCCATGCTTGAGGAAGCTCCGCGTCATCCGCCCCGCGAGGCTTGGCCCCTCACGAGGGTCTTGGGTTTGTGTTGGTGAAGATGGGTCGCGCTGGGCCTCCTTTTGAGCCACGCCGCAGGCCGCAGGCAGGCAAGTCTGGGGACCCCCGTTCCCAGAACGCCGACAGTAGCCCCCGGGCCCAAGGCGCGCCCGGACTTGGCCGTGCAGGGAGGCGGAAGGGCAAGAGCGGAGCGCCGCGGGCCCTAACAGCCTGTGGCCTTGGGCGCTGCGTGGCGGTTGATTGGACGTGGGCGGCACTGTTCCCCCACGCCCTCCTTATTTTGCGCCATGCTAGTCGTACACAGCCGTTCCCCTTTCTGTTGCTCGAGCGCCCTCTGTCCTACCTCCGCTCGAACTCTGGCTTCTGTTTTCAATCCAATCTCGAACCTTCCCCCCTCCCAATCGCCATGGCTCCGACAAAGAAGGGAAGAGGGAAGAAACCCGTGTCTCCGCCTTGCCCACCGCTGTTGGCGGCCCCCGCCGAGGGCTTGGGCAAGGTCAGCTCGGCTCTGGCCACTATCTTCAACGAGTGCGGGAGGACGACGGCCTGGCCCGTGTCCCACTTCTCCATCGATAGGATAGTCACCGAGGTCCCGTATTTTGCCGACGCCCTGTGGGCGGGTCTGGTTCCTCCCTTTTCTGACTTCTTCAATGCCGTGCTTTCCCACTATCAGATTAACATGATGCACCTGGGTCCTGAATCCATCACCCTCCTTTCGGTCTTCGCCTTTGTTTGCAAGGCTATGGTGGGCATCCTTCCTTCGGTTGCCTTGCTGCGCCACTTCTTCTTGCTGTGCCTTGTCGACCCTACCCAATGCTAGGAATGCGTGAGCTTCGTTGCCGCGTCTGAGACAGCGACCTCTAGGATTGACTTCAAGCTCCCCCCGCCCACGGCTGGGTTCCGCGAGCGGTGGCTGTATGTGGACGCAGGGGTGCCAGCCCCCTGCTATCGGAGCCAACTTCGCCTGCTGTCCCCAATTCGTGCTGGGGCCAGGAGACGCTTGAGAGCCCCGGCTCGTCTTTGTCTGGCACCGCTTCGCATTCTTGAGGTCGCTTGGCGTGACAGCGCCCAAGGTGGTGAAGGAGTTCCTGCTACGCCGTGTTGCTCCTCTCCAACGCCACTCCCGCCGGATGTGGGCTCTCAGCGGGCGTGATGATCGTATGAGGATCCAGGAAAAGGACCTGACTCCTGAAGTGCTGAGGACAGTGCTCTTGACCCTGACTGGAGACCCCAACCCCGACAGCATTCAGCAGGGAGGGGCCTTGTTGTACCTCTGCCAGAGCAGGGGCGATTTTGTGAAGCAGATGCCTATCTTTGATGAGTGGGGGCCGCGCCCCGTCGGCCTCCAGGGGCCTCACGAGAATCCAGTGACGGTGACTGCCCTTCCAGTCGGCCAAGGCGACTCTTCCTCAAGCGGCGGAGCAGGGAGGCATGAGGCACCAGAGGCCGAGGGGGCTCCCGGCGGGGTGCCAGCGCTGGGCGATGCTCACGAGGGAGCAGTTCTTGCGGCCCGTGCCGCTGAGGCTGAGGGTGACGAGCAGCTTCCCTCTACGCCTGTGACCGAGGCCCCTGAGGCTCTGGCTGCTTCTCCTGGCGAGGCGATTGGTAGCACACATCATGCAGGCGCCCCTGACGCAGGTCGCTTTGACGCTCCATCTTCATCGCTGGTTGATCCCTACGCCCAACTCTTAGGCCGCTTCCACGTGGACTTTGAGGCCCTCCGAAAGAGAAGAGAGGCCCTGGGCGATGATTACCCTTGTCGCCTGCTGAAGCGTAGGAAGTACTTCGCCACTGATGAGTAAGCCTTCTCCTTTCCCGGCTCCCGATCCTTCTGTTGCTTTTACTGATCCTTGCTCCGCAGGCCCCTTCTAGCCGAGCTTGCAGAGACGGCTGAGGAGCTGTCCCCCTTGGCTTCACCCCCTCCACCATCCTCAAGCGCTCCGAGCAGCGGAGCCCTTGTGGTGTGGGCAATCGAAGAGGCAAATCGTCCCGAGGCGTATCGTGGCCCTGCGCACCTCGCGATCCTCCTTCGCGGGCCTTCTCGTGGCATAGCCAGCCTGCCATGGGCTTCTCGCTTGGTCGTGGGCTATGATTGGTTGAGGCTCTCCCTGCGCTCTTGGCCTGGGGACGGACTGGCTCCAGGCCGGGCTTCTGGCGTGGCGTGCCCGGCCGTCGCGAGGGTGCCAGCCCCCAGCCCCCTGCCCGGAGGGGGAGTGCTGATTCGTGGCCCCCGGCGCTTGCTTGGGGCAGATGATGGTGTGGATGATGTGCTCGAGCACGCTCGGGAGCGTCGCGCTCTCCGCCAAGGATTCCTTCGAAGGGCGGCTGACGCGGTGAGCCTGCTTGGTGAGGAGCTGGCTGATGAAGACGCGCGCCTTGAGGCCGAGGGCCTGCGCCTGGCTATGGAGAGGCGCGCGCTGGAGGGCGCCATCGCCCTTGCGCGCCGTCAGCATGATATTGACGATGCAGAGGCCAAGGCGTCGCTGGTGGCCTCTCGGGAGGCCCGATCTTGGGCCACTGAGGAGGCCCGGGAAGCCGACCGGCGGCGAAAGGCGGCGGAGGAGCGGGCTCGGGAGCTCCTGGCCTGGTGCCACTCATTGGAGGAGCAGGTGGAGCTGCGTGAGGCAGCCCTCGCGTTGATGAAGGTGGCCTCTGGCGACTTAGCAGAGCTCCAGAAGCGTGAGGAGGCGCTGACGCTGGAAGCCGCCGAACGTACCCACGAGTACGAGCGCCTGGAGACGAGGGAGCGCTTGGTGACGCAGGCGGAGGATGATGTCGCTGCACAGGAAGCCCGTGTCCTGGAGGAGGTCGGACGTCGGGTGGCGATGGCGCATATGAACCTCGAGCACGAGTTCGAAGAGAAGCTGGGGTTGATCCGAGCCGAAGCTGAAGGCAGGACTGCCGCTTTGAGGGCAAAGCTGGAGGAGGCGACGCGGCGGGACAATGCTTTCCGGGCCGCCCTTGAGGTGGCGCAAGGTGAGTTAACCACCTCCCAGGCTGAGGTGCTCCTTCTTCGCCAGCGGGTGGAGGAGGCTGAGGCCGTCGCGTGCCAGAATGCAGACGAGATACGTCGGCGGAGGATCCTGGAGCATGAGCACAGCCCCATGCTCACCACGCTCCGGGAGAGAGCCAACACAGCCTTGGGCAACATCTGCGAGGTGGCTGTTGGCGAGCCGCACACAGTCAACTACGCCGGCAATCTTCAGTTCTTCACTGACATGGTGACGCAGCTGGAGGCGCGGTTGGTCAGGGCTGACAGGTTGGTGGAGGAGAGGAGCCGCGCCCTGCTCGGGCGCGCCTTTTCTCGCGTCTTCAGCCATCTCCGGAACATGGATCCCCACTTCGATTTCGACGCCGCCATCGCCCCAGTCCCCCAGGCCGTCCGAGGCGACCTGGCGCACTAGGTGGAAGACAATGTGGATGCTCTTATCAGGGCCTTCGCTTCAGACGACAACGGCGTGATCGTGGCTGCCGACGAGGGCGGCATGGTGAATGGCCCTGACGCCGCTGGTGGCGACGTGGACAGCGATGGATAGTTCAGCGACGCCAGCAACGGCTCTGGTGGTGCTCCTGAGGACGCATTGGGGGATTTATCTGACTAATTGTGTATCGTTCCTACTTCCTTACCCTGCATGAATAGAACTCAGGTTTTGGCCTGATGGCGGTGAGAGCATTTTGGAGGGGGAGCCCCTTATGTAAAACTTGTGTTGATCGTGTTAGTAGACGCTATACTGCCCATGCGCCCGCGCCAAGTGGTTGGCTTAAGCGATGCGCTGGTCGGCTAGTTTACCTTTATCCCATGCTGGCCCTGAGGTAGCCCGTGGGAGGCTGTGGTGTCCTGAGTGTTCCCTGATTGAATCCGTTGGATCTGTAGTGAAACACCCTCCTGAGAGGACGCGGCGGCGGCAGTCTGGGCTGCGCGCAAGCTAGGCCTGACCCGGCTCGCGAGGGGCTCACAAGGGGAGGCAGCTGAGGCGAAGTGGTAACCAAAACGTGAGAAATTTCTCGAATGAGACTAAGCACCCCTTCCCCGAACACACGCAAATCTCAAATTCGAATCCAACTTGAATCCAGCGGGGGAAAGTGACAACCAAAGGGAAAAGAAACGAAAGCAGATAAAAGGCCGCGTCCGGCACCTAATCTAGTCTTGGACGTCTTCTCACCAGCGTGGAGCTAAGTGCTGCCACTGGGTGTGGGAGGGAGCCCCAGGGCCTGACGCCGGACCCCTGAGACTCTAGGGCGTGTACATCCCCACTCATTATTACGTGAGAGTGTCACGGGGCGGCGAGCTTCACATGCACTGGGCCTTCTTCACAGGTACCGACCTTGCTTCATATCGCTAGATGAGGGCCCCGCCTTGCGCCTCACTCTAGTGCCATCAACGACGACCGGAAACCAGGACGCCGCCGATGGGGTAGAGCGGTCGCCAGCGGTTCCCCCGACGACCACCGGTCCTCCGCCGGGGGCAGGCCCTGAGGCACCTCCCCAACGGAGGGCCTACCTCCTGAGAACGCCTTGCTCCGAACGCCGCGGTGGTGATGTCGGATCCCGGCCCCTCTCCTGCAGCCCCCTGCGCCCTCCTCCCGAGGGGTAGGAGACCGTGGGAGCGGGGCAGCTGCTCGCTTTGGCGACCTGCACCTCCTGTGATCCATGGTTAGCGTATGCCTGCTCCTGAAGAATTAGCGGTACGCGATAATCGTTGCCTCCAGCGTGGCTAGTGGGGCTGTCCTGGGGCTCCTGGAAAGGCTCAGCTTCTGGCGCCTCGTCCCCCAGCTTGGGCTATGGAGCGAGCCTTGTTCGCTCTCGTGTGGGTGTCCTTGGTCCATCATTAGGGGCACGTATTCCTCTGGCGCCGTCATCCCGCGTGGGCCGCCCTGGGCTTGAGATGGGAGCTGGGTGCAGAAGGGGTGAGCCCCCGAGGCGGCGAAGCCCAGGAGCTCTGCCACTTGCTCCAGCAGCACATCGCGGCCGCCCTCCAGCAGCCTGCATTGCAGCAGCTCTCGGGCCACTGTGAGCACGGCCCTCGAGTTTGCCTGCTCCCTGCGGGTGTACGGTGTCGTGGTCGCGGCGTGATTGGAGGACCTTGCTGCCGACCGCGCCTGCCATGGTGTGAGAGCTGTCGAAGCCTGTCCACGTCGCCCCGGCCCGCAGCACCGTGCGGACTGTGAGCTGCCTGGGGCATGGGGTCGCCCGATGCGAGCGGCTCTTCGCGGGCGGGCGACGCCGCCCACGGATCTGGGTTGCCCGCCTGGTCGTCGGACATGGTGATGACGATGCGACGGGGCACGAAGTGGTAGAAGGTGGATTCCGGCGCACCCCTACCTGGCGCGCCAAATGTCGGATTTCGGGTTCTGGCAGACCCTTGAGGTTCGAACACTGGGGTGCGCACGGAGATTTTGCCTCCTACCTACCTGCACCCCTCCGCCTCGCTAAGGTCTAAGCTATGGAAAGAACAACACAAGAGACACAGGGTTTATACTGGTTCGGGCCACTGTCGTGGTGTAATACCCTACTCCAGTGTGTGGTGTGGTGGATTGCCTATTGGGCTGGTGGTGATGAACAATACAAGAAAGAACAGCCTCGCGAGGGTCTATTCTTGGCTGGGGGAATGAACTGCTGGGAGGAGTTCAGTTACCCTTCTCTCTCTCTCTCTCTCTCTCTCTCTCTCTATTCTCGATTGTCCCCTCTCTAAACCCTAACCTCTCAGCCCCCTGATCCTTCGATTCCCCTTTTCCTTTGGGCGGCTGGTCCTATTTATAGAGGCCTTGGTCCTCTTCCCAAATATCGAGCGGGAAGGGAGCCAACAATGGCGGGCTAATTTGAAAGGGGACAGCTAGTACCAGCTATCCTGACAAAAGTAGTCTTCTCCTGCACAAAGCTCTGGTGGTGACGCCGTCTTGGGCTCCACGATGACCTCCGTCTTGCAGTCCTCCTGGTCTTGGTCTTGTTGCACCGAAATGGCAACCTTTGCCTGATGCCTCGGTACTCCGCGGCTGCGCTTGCCCCCTTTGCACCAAAGGGGAAAGGAGGACACTGCGCGGGCTAGCACCCGCCTGGCGCCCTTGGTCGTCATGGCTTGCGTCACGGGCGCCTCGTGAGGTACCACGCCTTGATCTCTCCGCCTCCTCGCGAGCCGGCCTGATGAGGCCGTGCCTGAGGAAGCTCCACGTCGTCCGCCCCGCGAGGCTTGGCCCCTCGCGAGGGTCTTGGGTTTGTGTTGGTGAAGATGGGCCGCGCTGCGCCTCCTTTTGAGCCACGCCGCAGGCCGCAGGCAGGCAAGTCTGGGGACCCCCGTTCCCAGAACGCCGACATCAAACCTCACCCATAAATTCTATCATCTTTTTTCGGAGCTCTACCAAAAATCTTTACATTTTTGGACACTTCTAGTTCCTAGTCTTTTTTTCAAACCATTTGAATTAAATTCAAATGACTTTGAATTAAATTCTTGCAATCATGCCCACTCCTATTTTTCTTGGATCAAGCTCCATTTTACGAGTCCAATAAAATTGACATCCTACTCAAATTCTTCTCCTATCTCTCTCTACTTTTCCTTACTCACTGTTTATTTTTTAAACAGAGAGTTTAGTCTAGGGGAGAGAGAGCGTGTGTGTGTGTGCAGGGCCTCAGCCCAGTCGTAGCCCACCATCTGAGGCCATCCATCTTTAGGCAATAAGAGCCAGACTGCTAGGCCCATCCACTCCTGCGCCGGCCCACCTATCCTCCTAACCCTAGCCCCGACTGAATCCCTCTGCCCGATCCCATCTTCCCTCGTCTCCCTCCTCTCACCGCCAAGAGCCCCTGTGCCCGATTCCCCATCTCCCCGTTCCTTCTCGCAGCGCCGCATGCATGGAACCCATTTTTCGTCAAGTTCGAGTACCCGTAACAGCAAGTACCACTTTGGCCGGAGACCTCGACGCCCGACGCCTAAAACGATCACCGAACCGGAAATAACGCCAAGTACTAGGTCAATGAGGACCGCCAAGTTCGTCTTCCACCGTCTCCAAAATCGCCTAGTACCACGAAGATACGAGAACAACTACCGTCAACGTGCATTTTTCCAAGTACCACTACCGTCGACCCTCGAAGACTCTGTGGACATCAAGTTTCTCGCCGTGCCCTTGAACATCTACGGAAACTTGTGAGACTAAGAACGTGAACGACTACCATTGCCATGAGAATGACTACTTCCTCTACCATCGCCGAGTTCCACTACTTCCCATGACGATCGTGAACGACTACACCGCTTGACAAGAACCATCCCGTTTGCACACTTCGAAGGTATAACCCTGAGACGATGTCCGTGAATGAATGCTTGTGATGTTTGAGATGCTCGTGTTTGCACCGTGTCCAAATTGTCACTCGTTCCCTTGTCACCAACTCGTGGGACACCCGGAATCCAGGATCACTCCCCATCACTCTTGCATATTCCACACTCTTATTCTTTTGCACCGGCCTTTCCACGAATTGTCGGATCATCTGAATGTGCCATGGCACCATTCCCGTTGTCGTTGCCATGGCACCCTTTTTCGTTTCCGCCACGATGACAAAATTCTTCTTAATATGCTCTTATCAACATTCTCATAAATATTGCATAAAACGTGCATGTCATCCGCATCATGATAACAACATCAAGTCTGTTTAAAATTGTCGTTTGCTTAAAAATTGCTAAATGCATATCGGGATTTACCGGAATTGTTGTTTGATGGTTCCGGCCCCATTTAAATTGCTTAGATTGTGTAGTTTACTTCTGCTTCACCTCTTGCCATGGTTAACAACATTTAATATTGTTGGGGTACATAAAAAATATCGAACTAAATAAGTCACGTGGTGTTTCGTCAATATGCAACGGAGTTGCATATTGAGCTCCACTTAATTTGTAGGATTGCTTGTGCATATTGCCATGCCATGCCTCATTAAACCGGACATGCATCATACTTGGTTGGGCATCATGCCATGTTGATGTGATGGTTGTCTTACTATGTTGTTTGCTTCTTTCCGGTGTTGCTTCTTCGGGTTAGTTCCGATAACGTCGCGTTTGTGAGGATTCGTTCAACAACGTCCATTTGTCTTCTTCATGGACTCATTCTTATTCCTTGCGGGATCTCAGGCAAGATGACCATACCCTCGAAATCACTTCTATCCTTGCTTGCTTAGTTGCTCGCTCTATTGCTATGCCTATGCTGCGATACCTAACACTTGCTATATCATGCCTCCCATATTGCCATTTCAAGCCTCTAACCCACCTTGTCCTAGCAAATTGTTGTTTGGCTATGTTACCGCTTTGCTCAGCCCCTCTTATAGCGTTGTTAGTTGCAGGTGAAGATTGGAGTTTGTTCCATGTTGGAACATGGATATTTGTTGGGATATCACAATATATCTTATTTAATTAATGCATCTATATACTTGGTAAAGGGTGGAAGGCTCGACCTTATGCCTGGTGTTTTGTTCCACTCTTGCCGCCCTAGTTTTCGTCATACCAATGTTATGTCCCTTGATTTTGTGTTCCTTACACGGTCGGGTCATAATGGGAACCCCTTGACAGTTCACCTTGAAGAAAACTCCTCCAGCAAGGCCCAACCTTGGTTTTACCATTTGCACTAACAACCTAGCCTTTACCCTTGGGTTTCTGGAGCCCGAGGGTCATCTTTATTTTACCCCCTGGGCCAGTGCTCCTCTGAGTGTTGGTCCGAACTGAGCTGCCTACGGGGCCACCTCGGGGAAACTTGAGGGCTGGTTTTACTCGTAGCTAGTCTCATCCGGTGTTGCCCTGAGAACGAGGTACGTGCGAGTCCTATCGGGATTTGTCGGCACATCGGGTGGCTTTGCTGGTCTTGTTTTACCATCGTCGAAATGTCTTGTAACCGGGATTCCGAGTCTGATCGGGTCATCCTGGGAGAAGGAATATACTTTGTTGACCGTGAGAGCTTGTGATGGGCTAAGTTGGGACACCCCTGTAGGGATTTGAACTTTCGAAAGCCGTGCCCGCGATTATGGGTAGATGGGAATTTGTTAATGTCCGGTTGTAGAGAACTTGACACTCATCTTAATTAAAATGCATCAACTGCGTGTGTAGCCGTGATGGTCTCTTCTCGGCGGGGTCCGGGAAGTGAACACGGTGTTGGAGTTATGCTTGAACGTAAGTAGTCTAGGATCACTTCTTGATCATAGATTCTCGAACGAGCTTTGCCTTCTCTTCTCGCTCTCATTTGCGTATGTTAGCCACCATATATGCTAGTGCTTGCTGCAGCTCCACCTCACATACCTTTTACCTACCCATAAGCTTAAATAGTCTTGATCATGAGAGTGTGAGATTGCTGAGTCCCCGTGACTCACAGATTACTTCCAAAACCAGTTTGCAGGTGCCGATGAAACCGTGAAGGTGACGCAACCGAGCTTAAGGAGGGGCTCGATGAAGACCGTGTTCGTTATGTTGTTCCGTGTTTCAATTGATCAGTAGAGGAGCCCAGTTGGGACGATCGGGGATCTATAGCATTAGGGGTTGTCTTCTTTTATTTTGGTTCCGTAGTCGGACCTTGTTTGTATCTGGATGATGTAATGTTATATGCATGTATTGAGTGAAGTGGCGGCTGTAAGCCAACTATGTAACTCTTTCCTTATTCAGTACATGGGATGTGTAATGATTACCCCTCTTGCGACATTGCTTACAATGCGGTTATTCCTCTAAGTCATGCTTCGACACGTGGGAGATATAGCCGCATCGTGGGCATTGCATAAACCTTAAGAAAAACCAAAAAAATTAGTTGTAGCTTTTAATTAGTTTACTTTCCATGCTTGTAGCAGTAATTAAAAAGAAAACCCAAAAAGATTTCATGTCCTTCTTTTGCTTGTTGGGAGCTTTCCCTTGTAAATAGTTTTATTTCTTTTCTTTTCTTTGGGGGTCGATAGGAGAAGGCCATGATTAAATTGTTGAAGTGCCTCTTATATGCATTATTGTTGATCTAACAAAAGAGCCCATATTGCCTTGTCTTCTCCTGTTTATTGAATGCTTGCAGATTCGAGCTTAGTCCAATGCACGTGCACTATTATTATTATCCACATCGTTCGGTCGTGCAAGTGAAAGGCAATTATGACGATATATGATGGACTGACTGAGATGAGAAATGCTGGTATGAACTCGACCTCTCTTGTTTTTGTAAATATGATTAGTTCATCGTTCCTGATTCAGCCTATTATGAATAAACATGTTTGCAATGACAACTAGAGATCATAGTTTCTTGTGTCATGCTTGATTAGCTAGGAGCTTATAATGGTTTACCTTGCGTGCCAACATGCTATTAAAATGGTTGTGATGTTGTATGATAGGGTGGTATCCTCCTCTCAATGATTTAAGTGACTTGACTAGGCACATGTTCATGCATGTAGTTGAAACAAAATCAACATAGCCTTCACGATATTTATGTTCATGGTGAATTATATCCTACTCATGCTTGCATTCGGTGTTGGTTAATTTTAATGCATGTTCATGACTGTTGTCGCTCTCTAGCTGGTCACTTCCCAGTCTTTTGCTAGCCTTCACCTGTACTAAGCGGAAATATTGCTTGTGCATCCAACTCCATAAACCCCAAAGTTATTCCATATGAGTCCACCATACCTACCTATATACGGTATCTACATGCCGTTCCAAGTAAATTTGTATGTGCCAAACTCTAAACCTTCAAATAAATATCCTGTTTTGTATGCTCGAATAGCTCATGTATCAACTAGGGCTGTCTGTATCTTCCATGTTAGGCGGGTTATTCTCAAGAGGAGTGGACTCCGCTCCTCACTCACGAGAAAGTGGCTGGTCACCGGGATGCCCAGTCCCATGCTTTATGCAAACTAAATCAAAATAATTGCAAACAAAACTCCCCCTGGGACTCTTGTTAGTTGGGGGCACTCGTTGTTTTGAGCAAGCCATGGTTTGATGCTTGTTGGTGGAGGGGGAGTATAAACTTTACCATTCTGTTTGGGAACCGCCTATAATGTGTGTAGCATGGAAGATATTGCCATCTCTTGGTTGTTATGTTGACAATGAAAGTATACCACTCAAAATATTATTCACCTCTATTTCGAAACCGAGCTCTGGCACCTCTACAAATCCCTGCTCCCCTCTGTGAAGGGCCTATCTATTTACTTTTATGTTGAGTCATCATCCTCTTATTAAAAAGCACCAGTTGGAGAGCACCGCTGTCATTTGCATTCATTACTATTAGTTTACATTGAGTATGACTTGACTAGATCTCTTTTACCATGAATTACAATGTCTAGTCAGTCCTTGATCTTTAAAGGTGCTCTGCATTTATGTTTTGCTGTCTCAGAAAGGGCTAGCAAGATACCATCTTGTTATATCATATTATGATTGTTTTGGGGAAGTGTTGTCATCCGAGATTTATTATTATTGCTCGCTAGTTGACTATGCCATTGATATGAGTAAACATGAGACCTATGTGTTATTGTGAATATGGTTAGTTCATAATCTTTGCTGAAAACTTGAATGCTGTCTTTACATATTTACAACAACAAGAGCAAACAGACTTTGTAAAAGTTTTTCTTTATCACTTTCAGTTTGTAAACTGAATTGCTTGAGGACAAGCAAAGGTTTAAGCTTTGGGGAGTTGATACATCTCCGTCGTATCTAATTTTCCAAACACTTCTACCCTTGTTTTGGACTCTAACTTGCATGATTTGAATGGAACTAACCCGGACTGGCGTTGTTTTCAGCAGAATCGCCATGGTGTTATTTATGTGCAGAAACAGAAGTTCTCGGAATGACCTGAAACTTCACGGAATGTCTATTTGGAGAAAATAAAAAATCCTTGCAAAAGATGAAGACCAGTGGGCCCACCACCTATCCACGAGGGTGGCGGCGCGCCCCCTTCCTCGTGGGCCCCCTGGAGCTCCTCCGACCTCGACTCTAACTCTATATATTTGGTTTCGAAGAAAAAAATAAGGGAGAAGGATTCATCGTGTTTTACGATACGGAGCCGCCGCCAAGCCCTAAAACCTCTCGGGAGGGCTGATCTGGAGTCCGTCCGGGGCTCCAAAGAGGGGAATCCGTCACATCATCATCATCAACCATCCTCCATCACCAATTTCATGATGCTCACCGCCGTGCGTGAGTAATTCCATCGTAGGATTGCTGGACGGTGATGGGTTGGATGAGATTTATCATGTAATCGAGTTAGTTTTGTTAGGGTTTGATCCCTAGTATCCACTATGTTCTGAGATTGATGTTGCTATGACTTAATGCTTGTCACTAGGGCCCGAGTGCCATGATTTCAAATCTGAACCTATTATGTTTTCATCAATATATGAGAGTTCTTGATCGTATTTTGCAAGTCTATAGTCACCTATTATGTGTTATGATCCGTTAACCCCAAAGTGACAATAATCAGGATACTTACCGGTGATGACCGTAGTTTCAGGAGTTCATGTATTCACTATGTGTTAATGCTTTGGTCCGGTACTCTATTAAAAGGAGGCATTAATATCCCTTAGTTTCTGTTAGGACCCCGCTGCCACGGGAGGGTTGGACAAAAGATGTCATGCAAGTTCTTTTCCATAAGTACGTATGACTATATTCGGAATACATGCCTATAATACATTGATGAATTGGAGCTAGTTCTGTGTCACCCTAGGTTATGACTGTAACATGATGAACCGCATCCAGCATAATTCTCTATCACCGATCCATTGCCTATGACCTTTCCATATATTGTTCTTTGCTTATTTACTTTTCCGTTGCTATTGCTATCATCACTACAAAATACCAAAAACATTACTTTTGCTATCATTACCTTTTGCTACCGTTACCACTACTATCATATTACCTTGCTACTAAATACTTTGCTGCAGATATTAAGTTTCCAGGTGTGGTTGAATTGACAACTCAGCTGCTAATACTTGAGAATATTCTTTGTCTCCCCTTGTGTCGAATCAATAAATTTGGGTTGAATACTCTACCCTCAAAAACTGTTGTGATCCCCTATACTTGTGGGTTATCACATGGTTATGCAAGAGGCTTCCCCCAGTCAGAAGGGTCGTGCTTCTCCCGCCAAGGCTAACGCAAAGCCCACGGGTCCTAGCCCCGCGGCTCAGTCCAGCTCCTCACTGGTGGCCACAACACCCACGTCTCAGTCTGTGGCCGTGCAACACTTGGCTCCAATCCCTACCTTCACACTGCACAGGTGTTGTAGGGTGAAACCCTGAGATGGATCTTTTCACACTTGGAGGGGAAAGTGGGATGAACACCAAGAACACAAAGAGGAATTCACTCCAACAAAACCCAATCGCACATCCACTAGAATAGCAAACACATAGATCCACAAGATTACAAGCACAATCAAAGGAAGCAAGCACTAGATAGAGTTCTTCCCACTCCTAAGAGATGAGGTCTTGGTGATGATAGTCTTCTCCAAGAGGAGGTCTTAAAATGCACCAGTGGATCCTCTCCTAAGAGGCCTTGATCTCCAATGGAGGGGTAGAAGGAGCAAAGCTCTCAAATATCTCACGTATGTCTTTGCTAAACCTAAACATAACCCTAGGTACGGAATATATAGGCATAGAAACAAAGTGTATGAAGAGGAGGCCCAACATCATCATCAGCCGGCCATCCTGTAGGGTCCGTGTGCACGTGTAAGTTGGGCCCGTGTGCACGGGGATCCCGTGCACACGGTAAACGCCCATGCCCATGGGGTGCTACAACGGTAGCTCCCTGTGTAGCTAGTGGGCATGCGGTCTCGGGGGCCCATGCACACGGGGTCACCTGGGACTTCCTGTCCTGCTCCTTTGGGACTCCTTCTTCCTCCTCAAGGTCTTGGGGTGCTTCTCCTACTCCTTGGTGATGCTCCTTAGCTTCTTGGGAGTGTTCCTCTTCGTTCCTAATGATACATAGTGCATTTTGGTGAGGTAGCAACCAAGTTGCATTCGTGTCCATATGCATGTCAAGTAGGAAGGAGTTCACCTCAATTTCCATTGCACGTGCTCGAGATCTTGTCATAGGCCCACATGGTGCTTGATGCATTGGTGTATAGTCCATGGGGATGATGGAAGTATGCTTCGCATCACCGCCCACTTGGGAGAGATCCGTCCGTGGATCGTGATCTTCATCACCATGGTACTTGGCCAAGTCCTTGACATTGAAGATGTCGCTTATGTTGTACTTGTTGAAGGAAATATTCCCTATAGGCAATAATAAAGTTGTTGTTTTATATTTCCTTACTCATGATAAATGTTTATTATTCGTGCTAGAATTGTATTGACCGGAAACCTAAATACACGTGTGGATACATAAACAAACACTATGTCCCTAGTGAGCCTCTACTTGACTAGCTCGTTGATCAAAGATGGTTAAGGTTTCCTAACCATGGACATGAGTTGTCATTTGATAACGGGATCACATCATTAAGAGAATGATGTGATGGACAAGACCCATCCGTTAGCTTAGCATAATGATCGTTTAGTTTTATTGCTATTGCTTTCTTCATGTCAAATACATATTCCTTCGACTATGAGATTATGCAACTCCCAGATGCCGGAGGAATTCCTTGTGTGCTATCAAATGTCACAACATAACTGGGTGATTATAAACATGCTCTACAGGTATCTCTGAAGGTGTTTGTTGAGTTGGCATAGATCGAGATTAGGATTTGTCACTCCGAGTATCAGAGAGGTATCTCTGGGCCCTCTCGGTAATACACATCATAAGCTTGCAAGCAAACGACTAAGGAGTTAGTCATGAGGTGATGTATTACAGAACGAGTAAAGAGACTTGCTGGTAACGAGATTGAACTAGGTATGAAGATAGCGACGATCAAATCTTGGGCAATAACATACCGTCACACAGAGGGAATAACATATGTTGTCATAACGGTTCGACTGATAAAGATCTTTGTAGAATATGTAGGAGCCAATATGGGCATCTAGGTTCCGCTATTGGTCATTGACCGGAGAAGTGTCTCGGTCATGTCTACATAGTTCTCGAACCCTAGGGTCCGCACGCTTAACATTTGATGACGATATTGTATTATATGAGTTATGTGATTTGGTGACTGAATGTTGTTTGGAGTCCCGGATGAGATCACGGACATGACGAGGAGTATCGAAATGGTCGAGAGGTAAAGATTGATATATAGGACGATAGTATTCGGACACCGGAAGTGTTCCAGAGGGTACCGGGTACATATCAGGTCACCGGAAGGGGTTCTGGGCACCCTGATACGTCCATTTTGCATCATGTTTCTTACTATTATTTATAATGTTTTTATCCATAATAATGCTTTTTGGAGTAATTCTAATGCCTTTTCTCTCATAATTTGCAAGGAACACACCAAGAGGGAGAATTCCGGCAGCTGGAAATCTGGACCTGGAAAAGCTACGTCAGGCCACCTATTCTGCACAACTCCAAATGAGCTGAAACTTCATGGAGATGTTTTATGGATTATTTAAAAAATACTGGAGCCAATAAACAAGAGGGGGGCCACCAGGTGGGCACAACACACCTGGGCGCGCCAGGCCCCCCCAGGCGTGCCCTGGTGGGTTGTGGCCTCCTCGGCCCACCTCCGGTGCCCATCTTCTGGTATATAAGTCATTCTGACCTAGAAAAAATGAGGGGAGACTTTCGGGATGAAGCGCCGCCGCCTCTGGGCGGAACTTGGGCAGGAGCACTTTTGCCCTCCGGCAGAGCGATTCCGCCAGGGGAACTTCCCTCCCGGAGGTGGAAATCATCATCATCATCATCACCAACAACTCTCCCATCTTGGGGAGGGCAATCTCCATCAACATCTTCAACAACACCATCTCCTCTCAAACCCTAGTTCATCTCTTATGTTCAATCTTGTTACCGGAACTATAGGTTGGTGCTTGTGGGTGACTAGTAGTGTTGATTACATCTTGTAGTTGATTACTATATGGTTTATTTGGTGGAAGATTATATGTTCAGATCCATTATGCTATTTAATACCCCACTGATCTTGAGTATGATTATTATTTGTGAGTAGTTACCTTTGTTCTTGAGGTCACGGGAGAAATCATGTTGCAAGTAATTATGTGAACTTGATATGTGTTCGATATTTTGATAGTATGTATGTTGTTATTCCCTTAGTGTTGTCATGTGAACGTCGACTACATGACACTTCACCATATTTGGGCCTAAGGGAATGCATTGTGGAGTAGAAATTATATGGTGGGTTGAGAGAGTGACAGAAGCTTAAACCCCAGTTTATGCGCTATTTTGTAAGGGACCAACTAGATCCAAAAGTTTAATGCTATGGTCAGAATTTATTCTTAATACTTTTCTCATAGTTGCAGATGCTTGTGGGAGGGTTAATCATAAGTAGGAGGTTTGTTCAAGTAAGAACAACACCTAAGCATCGGTCCATGCACATATCAAATTATCAAAGTAGCGAACACAAATTAAACCAACATGATGAAAGTGACTAGATGAAATTCCCGTGTACCCTCAAGAACGCTTTGCTTATCATAAGAGACCGTTTTGCCTGTCCTTTGCCTCAAAAGGATTGGGATACCTTGCTGCACTTTTGTTACTACTATTGTCACTTGCTCGTTACAAATTATCTTGCTATCAAACTACTCCGTTACTTACAATTTCAGCACTTGCAGACATTACCTTACTAAAAACTACTTGTCATTTCCTTCTGATCCTCGTTGGGTTCGACACTCTTACTTATCGAAAAGAGCTACAATTGATCCCCTATACTTGTGGGTCATCACACCCTCAGCAAAAGATATGGGCCTAATGGGCCAAGAGGGGAAACGCACCAGCCACCAGGGGCTGGTACGCCCCCCATATGGGCCGAACCAGAGGAGAAGGAAAGAGGGGAAGGGAGAAGGAAAGGGGAGGGATTCGGCCTCCCCCTTCCTTCCCTCCTCCCCCCTCTTTCCTTCCCCCTCTGGCAGATAAGGAGGGGGGGCATGGGGAGACCCCAAGTAGGATTCGGCCTACTTGGGCGCCTACTTGGCTGCCTCCCCTCTCCCTCCCACTTATATATATGTGGGGGGGGGGAGGCACCCCTAGCACACCCTAGACAATTGTTAGCCGTGTGTGGCGCCCCCCTCCCTCGTTTACTCTCATGGTCATAGTTTCGTAGTTCTTAGGCAAAGCCCTGCGAGGATCACTTCACCATCACCGTCACCATGCCATCGTGCTGACAAAACTCATTAATACCTCGACGTCTTGCTGGATCAAGAAGGCGAGGAACGTCACCAAGCTGAACATCTGCAGAACGAGGAGGTGTCGTGCGTTCGGTACTTGATCGGTTGAAACGCGAAGAAGTTCAACTACATCAACCGCGTTAAGAAACGCTTCCACTTATGGTCTACGAGGGTACATAGACACACTCCCCCCTCATTGCTATGCATCTCCATGGATAGATCATTGCGTGTGCGTATTTTTTTTCCATGCAACGTTTCCCAACATTGGCATCATGAGCCAGGTCTATGCGTAGATGATATGCACGAGTAGAACACGAAGAGTTGTGGGTGGTGATAGTCATACTGCTTACCACCAACTGTCGGTGTCAAAACCAGCGGATCTCAGGTAGGGGGTCCCGAACTGTGCGTCTAGGATCGATGGTAACAGGAGACAGGGGACACAATGTTTACCCAGGTTCGGGCCCTCTCTATTGAGGTAATACCCTACGTCCTGCTTGATTGATATTGATGAATATGGGTGTTACAAGAGTTGATCTACTACAAGATCGTGATGGCTAAACCCTAAAAGCCTATCCTATATGACTATGGTAATGAATGTGTCCTTTCCGGACTATCCCTTCTGGTTTATATAGACACCGAGGGGATCTAGGGTTTACATAGAGTCAGTTACATAAGAAGGAATCTTCATAGTTGGTCGCCAAGCTTGCCTTCCACGCCAAGGAGAGTCCAATCCGGACTCAGGTTTAGTCTTCGGCCTTCATGTCTTCACGACCCATTAGTCCGGCCCATGGATAACAGGTTGGACGCCCGAGGACCCCTTAGTCCAGGACTCCCTCAGTAGCCCCTAAACCTGGCTTAAATGACAAGGAGTTCAGCGCGCAGATTGTCTTCGGCATTGCAAGGCGGGTTCCCTTTTATCCGAACTTCAAAATAGTCTTCGGATGCGATGATAGTATCCGGACCTGTCACACACCCATACAAAACCATAGAGATAATATATATTTTTGCACGAGTCTAATCCGCTGACAGCTTTTACAATATGACATCACGCCTGTCCGGTCATAATTTTGGACCGTTTTTCGTCTGCCGCTCCACGTTTCATGATGCGGTTGCCATTGGCATGTCTTGTCAAAGCAGAGATCGTGCCCCCTTATTACAGGATTCTCATCAATACGGGCATGGGTAATCCAACCGTGCCGTTTATACAGCCCTTGGGAACAGGTGAATCTTAAGGTGAGTGAGGAGGCGTTCAATATTCGTTGCCTTTATAAGGGGATAAGAATTCCCTCTTCCTCCCTCACGCCCTCTCTGTCCTTCCAATCTCGAGCTCTAGCGCTCAAGTCCTCATCTCTTTCCCACCCAAGCGACCATGTCCGGATCCGGAGGTCAGGGCAAGTGGATGGTTTCCTCCGTCAAGGAGGAGAACATTATGGAGCTTCGGGTGACTGGGTACTTGGCGAAGGAGATCGCTCACCGCCTGCCGGCCGAGGGACAAGTCGTCCCCATGCCAGAGCCCACCGAGAGGGTGGTGTTCCTTCCCCATTTCTTCCGCGTGCTAGGGTTTCCACTCCACCCTTTCGTTCGCGGGCTGATGTATTATTACGGAATAGATTTCCATGATCTATCCCCGAATTCCTTTCTCAACATCTCGGCGTTCATCGTCGTGTGTGAGGCCTTCCTCCACATCCACCCCCACTTCGAGATGTGGCTCAAAGTTTTCAACGTGAAGCCGAAGGTGGTGGACGGCCAGCACGCGGAGTGCGGAGGAGCCATGGTGAGCAAGCTGTCCAACGTATCCTGACCCAAAGGCACTTTTGTGGACACGGTGAAGGAGTGGCAGAAGCAGTGGTTCTACATCACATAACCTCGCGGCACCACCTGGGCCGCAGCTGCCGAATTCCGCTCCGACTCCCCCACGCGACTCACCTCCTGGGTCATGAAGAGTCCAGACTAGGGTTCCCCTGACGAGGTGATAACGCTATAGACGCGTGTCCAGAGCATGTCCACCAAGAAATTCAAGCTCGTTGATGTGATCCAGGTGATGCTGGTTCGCCGGATCCTTCCGTGCCAGCGCCGAAGCCGTCCTCTGTGGGAGTTCAACCCAAAGAAGGATCATACTCTGGTGAGGCTCTTCGAGACTACTCACGAAGGCGCATGGAAGTTGCTCTTTATGGGCAACGAGAAGCCATCAGCCACAGATTCATACCGTGGTCACGATTGTAGACACCTCGCGAGTGAGGTATGCTATTTTTCAATGCATCCCCAATTTAATCATTTCAAGGATGATATTTGACCTTATTATTACATTTCCAGGACTGGATGGAGAGGGCGAAGCGGATCCAGTGTCCGGATCCGCTACCCGAAGAACCGGTCATCCCGCGTCTAGCGAAGATGCTGGTGTCGGCGCCTTATAAGGCGCCGGAGAAGAAGGCCAAGGGGGCCAAGGGTGGCCCCCGTTGCAAGGGCACTTCAGACGTGGCGTCCGAAGATGACGAAGCCCATTCCTCTATCCCTGAGGACAATGGCGAGGAAGAGGAGGAGGAGGAAAACAACCCTCCAACTGAGGAGAGGAAGAAGAGGGCGGCTTCGGCGCATCCGGAGGCGGACATGCCCAAGAAGGGAAAAAGCGTCCCAGCGGTCAACACCGCGTGGGACATTGACAGTAGTCCGGAGAGACGCCCCCGCGCTAAGCCCCCGGCCGCATCGTAAGTGGCACGGCTCTCTCATGTGCACATCCGGCCCTTTCTCTTTATTATTATGACATAGTTAATTGTGCTATTGTAGTCCGGCCCGCGACCTTACCCAGCGATCCTCATCTGGAGGTTAACTGGCTCCGTCGGAGATGGCGAGCATGTCGCCACCACCTGCTTATTCTCCTGGGCCAGGGACGACACCGAGGTGTTGTCCCGGAGGACCGCTCCGAAGCGGGGTGGAGCCCAGGATGCTGTCCGGGAGGCGCCACAGGGCGAGACCTCCACTGCCGGACACATGAGGGAACCAATCCCCATGGAGTTTGGCGTAGAGGGCCGTATCCAATTTGGCCCTTAGCCGAATATGATTCCGGAGGCCCATATGGCTCCGGAGTCGGGCGAGCAGCCCCCATTAAAGGAGGGGGATGCGCCGCTCCCACCGATGGCCCTTGTCTGTCCATGGGCGCTGGATAACCTGATGGAGGCGCTTCGAAGCGCCTCTGTCGTGGACGAGCACCGTGTCCTTATGGGTGTGGTGATCGAGAAGATTCGGTCCACCAAGGGTGGACCGAATGAAGCCTACAGCAACCTATTGACAGGTTTCGAGGTAAGAAAGAGAAAAACCCCGTGTAGCCAGTAGCCCCTGAGACGTTGTCCGGTGTTCGGCAGGAATTACCAGACAGAGGATCAATTTTTCCGTTGTAGGAGACTAACATTGTATGTATGAATGAACATGCGTCGCTGTTGGCCATGATCTCCCATGCTGCCAAAGTTTCTAAGCTGAGGCAGAGGATGGAGCGGGCCGAGAATGAGCTCAGCGAGGTCAAGGTTCGGCTCCAGGAGAAGCAAGGTGAGTGACTATTTGCTGTTTGTTTAGAAAGGACATGCGCTTATATTGACCGATGTGTTGTAATATGTGTAGGAGTCGCGACCGAGGTCGAGGCCCTGAAGAAGGCCCTGGGCGAGGCCGAGAAGAAGGCTGTCCAGCAGAAGGCCGCTCGTAAGAAGTCCAAGGCCCGGGTCAAAGAAATCCAGCAGGAGCTCCAGGATGCGGTCAAGAAATGCAAAGCCTTGGAGCATGATGCGTCAGTTCAAGGGACCAAACTCGCCAAGGCTCGTCAGAGTGCGGAGACTCCACGGAATGAGGCCCAGGCTGCCCTCCAGGAGATCCAGGAGGCCAAGAAGATCACGGCGGGTAAGGCATGTAAGATGCAAAGCAAGTATGCAGCGAAGCAGTACCTTTTACTAACCCCGGTCCGGAGTTCCCCAGGAGCATTTGCGGATTTGCCCCGCAGTGTATCATACGCCGCGGAGTTCTACCGAGCCGAAGGAGGGGGTTCTGCAGAGAAGCTATTCTGGTCGCAGTATGCGGCGCCAGAGCATCCCGTGTCCTTCACCGATCAGCTGAAATAGCTGGTGGAGCTGCATAGGGTGGCCGAACTAGCCATGAAAGATTTCATAATCCGGCTATGGCCAGCCGAAGCTATGCCAAGCAGCTACTTCGGACCCGTGAGGCGAATGGTGAGCGCCTGTCCTCGGCTGGACGTCGTCAAGTGCTCGGCCTGCATTGAAGGTGCGCGCATGGCCTTCGCCCATTGCAAGATGTGGTGGGCGAAGATGGACGCCGTCGAGGTGACCAGAGGGCCATCGGAGGGCAAGGAATACCGCACACCCGAACGGTATTTTGCGGATGTCTTGGAGGGTTCTCGTCTTGCGGCGGCACAACGTTCGCAGGATATTGTATTTGAGTAAATGTATGCGTGTTGCCTTTGCCTTGTATTACTGGAACAGAGCTTGTTTTGTAATGTAATATTGTTATGCTTTGAATTGTTTCCTCCTGTGCGGCCGTTTTGTATGTAATCTGAGGGTTGGCCAGTCATCGGCTTCTGCCCTCATGTAAGTAGTACGGAGGTGTTCGGGATGGAATCTAAACAATCTTGATCCAATTGTATGGTCCTTGAAGGAGTTGTTTAGCACAACGAACAAGGCAATTAGACTGTACGGCTGAAACACCCTCACTTGGCCATAGGAGTTTTATAATAAAACATAGGTACAGCCCCTGGTTCAAACCAGGGGGCTGTCAGCATCTGATCGGGAAGTGCCGATCTTTCGCATAATGCGGAAAAAATATCCAACGATTTGTGACCCTCGAACAGCTGACCGGCTCTCGCTGTATCATGATAGTCAGTTTTCGGCTTTCTCTACTGAGGTGCTCATCTGGTCAAGGCCAGGGCACAATTGCAGTAGTTCTCCCTTTACTACCATAGCCGATTTAGCGGAACGTAGGGTAGCAAGCACAGGAGCAGGGCAACCCAACTATTGACCAAAGACATGATTCGGAGCCAATGCATCTAATGCTAAATTTGGGGTGCCGAACTTATCTTTAGGGATTGTTCGGGCTTTGTTGCCGTATCATGGGCGATGGGGATCCCCTGGCAAGTATGACACGTACTAGAGTGTACTACTGTTAGGGAATAAGAAAAAAAAGGAAAACAGAGGGAGAACGGAGATAGGGCCCGGAGCCCTTGAACTTGGTTCATGAACTGTTTCCATTATAGTTGGGTTTATGCATCCAAGCACATTGGTACGAGATAATGCAAAAAGCAACCGGCTATTTGACATGCCATACCCAAAGGCAGATTGCGTGTGGGTCCTAAAAACGGTTAGCCTCTAGGGCTTCCCATGTACGCATGTGCTCCGTGTCAATCCGTTGTGTTTGTCCTTTGACACGGTCGTTAATCAGGCCGTCGAAGGAGACCCCCATAGGAGAAACCTGAAACAGGGAAAAATAGATAGTAAAGTTATATGTGTGTCTGGGATCGGTCTGGCCGAACCGTGGATCCGGGATAGCTTGTGCCTCCGTCGATGCCCATGGAATTTTGAGTGCGTAGTTATGGACGTGTGGTATGAATGCCACTACCTTGTCGGGATTGGGACGGAGGCTGAATTGCTAATCGAGCTCTTGACGGGCCGCGTTGTCCTATTGCAGTGTGGTCCGGACCCTCTTAATGATGTCTAGGGGATCGGTAGCCAGATTATGCTGCTGCTTGAGAAGGCCGCTTTGTACCTCTGCTACTAGGGCGGCGGTGTGCTCCTCTGTTCGGAGGGAGCGTTCTGTGTTTCTGTTGACTGTTACGACTCCACGTGGACCGGGCATCTTCAGCTTGAGATAGGCATAGTGTGGTACCGCTTTGAATCAAGAAAATGCGGTTCGTCTGAGTAATGTGTGGTAGCCACTGCGGAAGGGGACGATATCAAAGATTAACTCTTCGCTTCAGAAGTTGTCTGGGGAACCGAATACCACCTCCAGCGTGATTGAGCCCGTGCAGCGGGCCTTAATGCCTGATATGACTCCTTTAAAGGTAGTCTTTGTGGGTTTGATTCGTGAGTGATTAATGCCCATCTTCTGCACTGTATCCTGATAGAGCAGGTTGAGGCTGCTACCGCCGTCCATTAGGACTCGTGTTAGGTGAAATCCGTCGATGATTGGGGTCGAGTACCAGTGCGGCCGAACCACCATGCCGGATACTAGTTGGATGATCTCGACGATCGAAGGTGATCGGGAATGGCGACCACGGATTGAATTTTGTGGCGACTGGCTCTACCGCGTAGACGTCCCTAAGTGCTCGCTTACCCTCCCTTTTGGGGATGTGTGTAGCGTATATCATGTTCACCATTTTGACTTGAGGGGGGAATTTCTTCTGCCTTCTGGTGTTCGGCCGCCGGGGCTCTTCGTCCTTGTCCTCACCTTGTGATCCCTTTTCTTTGTTTTCAGCATTTAACTTGCCAGCCTGTTTGAAAACCCAACAGTCTCTATTGGTGTGATTGGCTTGTTTATCTGGGGTACCATGTATTTGGCACAGACGATCAAGTATGCGATCCAGGCTGGATGGACCCTCGCTGTTCCGTTTGTAGGGCTTCTTTTGTTGTCCGGACTTGGAGCCACTAAATCCGGCATTAACGGTGGTGTCATCTGTGTTGTCGCCATTGCTTCTGCGTTTGTGTCTGTTGCGCCGGATATTTCCGGAGCTGTTCTTGGCCTCGGAGGGGCCTGTCTCGCTGGTTGTGTTTTTGCTACGAGCCAGCCAACTGTCCTCTCCCGCGCAAAAGTGGGTCATGAGTGCCGTAAGGGCTGCCATGGACTTCGGTTTCTCTTGGCTGAGGTGGCGTGCTAGCCATTCGTCCCGGATGCTGTGTTTGAAGGCCGCTAGGGCTTCGGCATCTGGACAGTCAATGATCTAGTTCTTTTTGGTTAGGAACCTAGTCCAGAATTTCCTGGCTGATTCTCCAGGTTGTTGAACTATGTGGCTTAAATCATCGACATCGGGTGGCAGGACGTATGTACCTTGGAATTTGTCAAGAAATGCTTCTTCCAGATCCTCCAGCTGCCGATGGAGTTCTCGGGCAGACTGTTCAGCCAGTGTCTAGCTGGCCCTTTGAGTTTCAGTGGGAGGTATTTGATGGTGTGGAGGTCGTTTCCCCGGGCCATGTGGATGTGGAGAATAAAGTCCTCAATCCATACTGCAGGTTCGGTTGTTCTGTTGTATGATTCAATATTGACGGGCTTGAATCCCTCGAGGAATTCATGATCCAGCACCTCGTATGTGAAGCAGAGAGGGTGTGCGGCACCTCTATATCGGTCCGCATCACGGCGCACCTCCGATGTAGTGCGTCTGCGGTTATCGGCCCGGGTGTGACTAGGTTTGTCACACCCGAATAGGTAGCCGTCATCCCGAGTTGGGAAGCATCCTCGCAATCCGTAGATTGATCTGGTGTGTTCTGCTCTGCTATCTAGCTCCTGCCGAAGTTCGTATGTAAGGTTCCGAGCTATTCTGTCCCTATTATTGTGAGGTGGTGGGGTGGGCTGTTGTTCAGCCTGAGTTGCCGCTTTATCCCGACCGCGGGGTGGTTGGTCCGCCACACTATCTCGACCGCATGGTGGTCGGTCCGCATTGCGTGAGGGAGGTATGGGGGTTAGTGCCTCCTCATCAAACTGAGGTAGCAGTCTACGCTTTGGGTAACTCTTGGCTGGGCACTTGAGGCCGTATTCTTTGGCTGCGAGGACATCAGTCCACCTGTCGATGAGTAGGTCTTGATCAACCTGAAGCTGCTCAAGTAACATTGCAATGGTATGGTATGTATGCAATGTATGCCTGTCTCACATGATATGGTATGGTATGTATGCAATGTATGGTGTAGATCACTAATGTGCACAAGTAACATCGCCGGCAATACTCAAATGGCTAGTCTCGATAGGCAAGTGACGCAAAATGGTCTAGGGGTTATCAATGCAATGGCAAGGGAATATACAATGGAGGGGTACCACGATACCGAGATGATATGGAGGTTACCGTCCGTGGCGATGATGAGTGGCGGTGATCTTGATGGAGATACCAAGATGATGGAGACTCGTCCCTAAGTAGCCGAAACACCTTAGGAAACGGAAGAACCGCGAACTCAAAATCTCAAATGTCAAATGTCAGATGGTGGTAGTGGGATATGGTGGTGGTTTTGTGGAAGCTCAATGGAATTGCAGAATGTCAATGATGGGTTGTGGAGTAGGCAATGCGGAAATGGAGGGTAAGGTGGTGGACTATACACGGTGTCGGAGTTGGAAGCACGGTCCCTAAGTATCCGAAACACCTTATGAAACACAACTCACAACACAAACAAAATTGGGTTAGGGTGGGGTGGCGGAAGTGTATGGTGGGTAAGCCTATGCGGAAGTGGTGGTGGTGTTTGATGAGGAAGCAACCATCCCTAAGTAGCCGAAACACCTTAGGAGACTGGAATCACTACTCAAGAAACCACATATGCAATGGGGAACAAAATTGGTTAGGTTGCGGAAGTTGGTTGTGGTGTAGCGGATGATATGGTGGAAGGCCTAGGCAAAGATGCCAAAATTCCAAAAATTTGATTGTGTCAAAAGGTGGTGAACCCAAGGTGAGGTCCTCGGGCACGTCGATAGGTGCGAAACGAGCCAAAGAACACTCAAATCGGAGTTCTGAGTGAAAAGTTGTGACCAAAACACTGAAAGAGGCTGACGCTAAAATTTCGGGGAAAGTTTCTGGTTAGGCGGGAAGTTCCGGGCCTAGGGCCGGAAGTTCCGGGCTTCGGGAATTTCGGGGGGTGGCCGGAAGTTCCGGGGGTCGCAGAAAAAGTGCGGGGAGTCTGGGGATTTTTGAGGTAAACTTTCTGGTTAGCTCGGAAGTTCCGGGGTTCGGACGGAAGTTCCGGGGGACGGAAGTTCCGGGGGAGTCCAGAAGTTCCGGGGGTCGTGGAATTTCTTCCGGGACGAACCCTAAATTCCGGATCTGAGAATGGGGGCGGAAAAACTCAATTTCCAAGGTCAAAATTGATGAGATTTCATGGATGTAAAGTAGGTAAACTTGGGGAAATGCTAGATCCACTCGAAACCAAGCAAATCCACGGATCAAATCCAACAAAACTTCCTCCAAACCAACAAATCACAAAAAAATTGGGGCTATTTTTGGTGGGGATTTTAGAAATTAGGGAAGAACACAACAAAATTAGGCTAGAAAACGAAGAGGGGAGGCTCCGAAATCATGATCAACGTGGCTCATGATACCAAGATGATGTAGGGTGGAACCCTAGATGGCTGATCTTTCATGAAAGGAGCGGATCCCGCAAAGTACATGAAGAACACGAGGGAAAACACAAGGGGAAACACGAGAGAATCACTCAAACCAACAAGAATGATCACACAAGTGCTAGATCCATGAACATAAAGGGAGATACAAGATCCAAAGTCAACAACGGACGATACAAGAGGTAACGGTCTTCTCTGTGAGGAGGTCTTGATGGGGCCGCCCGAGAGGGGGTCTTGATGATCTTCTCTGCAAGGAGGTCTTGAATCCAAAGAGATCTTCTCCGTAGAGGCCGCGGTCTCTCTCGTGGAGTAGATCCGATGTGGATGAGCAATGCTCTATCTCTAAAATGAGCTAAACCAATGCTAACCCTAACTAGGAGGAGGTGGGGGAGCATATATAGTGCTAGCCCACGAAGGGGTAAGTGAGAGGGGGATACATGGGCCCTTGGCCCGAGTCTTTGCACGCAGGCAGGCCGGAAGTTCCATGTGGAGCCGGAAGTTTCGGGCTCCGAAAGTTCCGGGCAGGTTCCGGCCGGGTTCCAGGCTATCCAGAGAGTTGGCGCGCTCGGGGCTGGTCTGGACTCCGGGGGCCGGAGGTTCCGGGCAGGCCGGAAGGTCCGGGGGCCGGAAGTTCCGGGCAGAGGCCGGAAGTTCCGGTCTTTCTAGAAGCTTGTCCCTGCTTCTTCTTCCTTCTCCTCTTCCATGCATGGCCTTGGTCCTTGGATCCTCCATGGTCGTCTCGGTTGTACCTGAGTATATGCAAGGTCCGTGCATGAGATAGTAGCCATGTCTCATATGTGGAAAGTGACGGTTCGAAGAGGAGTGAGTTCACCTTGTGTCCAATGGCGTATGGTCAAGGTATCATCGTATGTCCTCTTGGGGCTTGGGGAGTAGTCGAAGTGTACATGGGGATGATCGTAGGATGCTCCGCATCATGGAGCATCCCACCTTGATCCCCATGTACACTCCAACTACTCTCCAAGCCCCAAGAGAACATAAGATGAGACCTCGACTATACACCATTGGACACAAGGTGAACTCGCTCCTCTTCGAACCATCACTTTCCATACATGAGACATGGCTACTACCTCAAACATATGTGCTATGCATGACCAGGAACCAAGAGGAAGACCATGGGCAAGACGACGAGGACACCAAGCACGAGGAACAAGAAGAAGAGCTGCGGAAGAAGCTCCAGCCACCAGATGACCATTCGGGACCGGACGTCCTGCGCCCGAAGACACACGGACGACCGGCCCGGCCGGACGACCGGTGACCCCACACCCGAGCCAAATGAGAAGACGTCCGGCGACCGGACGAACGACCACCTCCGGAAATCTGGCACTCCAGCGTCCGAGCCAGATCGAGCGGACGTCCGACGTCTAACGGACGTCCGGTCGCCCATGAGCCATCGGGCGGCCAGTCCTCAGCGGACGTCTGGTACCTGTCTGCCCACAGTGTTCGGGCCCGAGGCCCATGTACCCCTTCACTTTGCCCCCTTTTGCACTAAGACTATAAATAGACCTCCTTCTCCTCCTAGTTAGGGTCAGCGTTGTAATAGCTCATTTGAGAGATAGAGCTTCGCTCATCCATATCGGATCTACTCCTTGAGAGAGACCGCGACCCGTCTTTGGAGAAGATCCACCTTGGATTCAAGACCCCTTTATGGGAAGATCCCCTCGTGGACTCAAGACCTCCTCACGGATAAGAACTGGTTATCTCTTGTATCGTCCTTTGTTGACTTTGGATCTTGTATCTCCTCTCGTGTTTCGAGGATTTAGCACATGTGTGACTTAATCTTATTGGTTTGAGTGTTTCTCTTTGTGCCCCTTTGTGTTTTCCCCTCATGTTCTTCGTGTTCATCGCGGGATCCGCTCCTTTTGTGAAAGATCGGCCGTATAGGGTTCCACCCTACATCACTAGTTTCAATAAAAATGGCAAGGGAAAGAAGGGGAACTTCAAGAAGAATGGCAAGCAAGTTTCCATTCCCGGGAAGAAGCCCAAAGCTGGACCTAAGCCTAAAACTGAGTGCTTCTACTGCAAAGGGACTGGTCACTGGATGCGGAACTACCCCAAGTATTTGGCGGATAAGAAGGATGGCGAAGTGAACAAAGGTATATCTGATATACATGTTATTGATGTGTACCTTACTAATGCTCGTAGTAGCGACTGGGTATTTGATACTAGTTCGGTTGCTCATATTTGTAACTCGAAGCAGGAGCTACAAATTAAACAAAGATTGGCTAAGGAGGAGGTGACGATGCGCGTCGGAAATGGTTCCAAGGTCGATGTGATCGATGTCGGCATGCTACCTCTACATCTACCTTCGGGGTAAGTTTTAGACCTGAATAATTGTTATTTGGTGCCAGCGCTGAGCATGAACATTATATCTGGATCTTGTTTAGTGCCAGACGGTTACTCATTTAAATCAGAGAATAATGGTTGTCTATTTATATGAGTAATATCTTTTATGGTCATGCACCCGTGAAGAGCAGTCTATTTTTTGAATCTCGATTGTGGTGATACACATATTCATAATATTGATGCCAAAAGATGCAAAGTTGATAATGATAGTGCAACATATTTGTGGCACTCCGTTTAGGTCATATTGGTGTAAAGCGTATGAAGAAACTCCATGCAGATGGAATTTTGGAATCACTTCGTTATGAATCATTTGATACTTGTGAACCATGACTCATGGTCAAGATGACTAAAATCCGTTCTCCGGAACAATGGAGCAAACCAATGACTTATTGGAAATAATACATACCGATGTATGCGGTCCAACGAGTGTTGAGGCACGCGGCGGGTATCGTTGTTTTCTAACCTTCACAGATGATTTAAGCAGATATGGGTATATCTACTTAATGAAAGACAAGCCTGAAACATTTGAAAAGTTCAAAGATATTTAGAGTGAAGTGGAGAATCATCGTAACAGGAAAAGAAAGTTTCTATGATCTGATCGCTGAGGCGAATATTTGAGTTACGAGTTTGGCCTTCATTTAAAACAATGTGGAATAGTTTCACAACTCACGCCACCTGGAACACCATAGTGTAATGGTGTGTCCGAATGTCGTAACCGTACTTTATTAGATATGGTGCGATATATGATGTCTCTTACCGATTTACCACTATTGTTTTGTGGTTATGCATTAGACAGAGATGCATTCACATTAAATAGGGCACCGTCTAAATCCGTTGAGACGACACCATATGAACTGTGGTTTGGCAAGAAACCTAAGCTTTCGTTTCTTAAAGTTTGGGGTTGCGACACATATGTCAAAAGGCTTCAACCTGATAAGCTCGAACCCAAATCGGAGAAGTGCTTCTTCATAGGATGCCCTAAGGAAACAATTGGGTACTGATAACCCACAAGTATAGGGGATCGCAACAGTTTTCGAGGGTAGAGTATTCAACCCAAATTTATCGATTCGACACAAGGGGAGACAAAGAATCAAGTATTAGCAGCTGAGCTGTCAATTCAACCACACCCGAAAGACTTAATATCTGCAGGAAAGTAGAATGGAAGTAATGGTAACGATGGTAAAAGTAACAGTGGAAATTTTGTAGCAATCGTAACACGTAGTAGGTGACTATAACTTGCAAGATAGGATCAAGAACACAAATATATTCATGAAAACATAATAGATTCAGATTTGAAATCATGGCACTCGGGCCCTAGTGACAAGCATTAAGCATAGCAAAGTCATAGCAACATCAATCTTAGAACATACTGAATACTAGGGATCAAACCCTAAAAAAACTAACTCAATTAGATGGTAAATCTCATCCAACCCATCACCGTCCAGCAAGCCTACGATGGGATTACTCATGCACGGCGGTGAGCATCATCAAATTGGTGATGGAGGATAGTTGATGATGATGGCGACGATTTCCCCTCTCCGGAGCCCAAAACGGACTCCAGATCTGGTCCCGAGGAAGAACAGGAGGTAGCGGCGGCTTCGTATCGTAAAACGCGATGAATCCTTCTCTCTAATTTTTTCTCCCCAAACGTGAATATATGGAGTTGGAGTTGAGGTCGGTGGAGCCTCGTGGGACCCATAAGATAGGAGGGCGCGCCCTAGGGGGTGGGCGGGCCCTCCACCCTTGTGGATAGGTGGTGGGTCCCCTCTGGTTGATTCTTTCACCAATATTTTTTATTTATTCCAAAAATAATCTCCATGAAGTTTCAGGTCATTCCGAGAACTTTTATTTCTGCACAAAATAACACCATGGTAATTCTTTTGAAAACAACGTCAATCCAAGTTAGTTCCATTAAAATCATGCAAAATTAGAGTCCAAAACAAGGGGAAAAGAGTTTGGAAAAGAAGATACGATGGAGATGTATCAACTCCCCCAAGCTTAACCCAATGCTTGTCCTCAAGCAATTCAGTTGACAAACTGAAAGTGATAAAGAATTTTTTTACAAACTATGTTTGATCTTGTTGTTGCAAATATGTAAAGCCAGCATTCAAGTTTTCAACAAAGATTATGAACTAACCATATTCAAAATAATATTTAGGTCTCACATTTACTCATATCAATGGCATAATCAACTAGCGAGCAATAATAATAAATCTCGGATGACAACACCTTTTCAAAACAATCATGATATGATATAACAAAATGGTATCTCGCTAGCCCTTTCTGAGACCGCAAAACATAAATGTAGAGCACCCCTAAAGATCATGGACTGAGTAGACATTGTAATTCATTGTAAAAGAGATCCAGTCACAGTCATACTCAATATCAATTAATAACAACACATACAAATGATAGTGGTGCTCTCTAACTGGTGCTTTTTATAACAGGATGATGACTCGGCAATAAAAGTAAATAGATAGGCCCTTCATAGAGGGAAGAAGGGATTTGCAGAGGTGCCAGAGCTCGAATTTTTAAAACAAAGATAAATAATATTTTGAGCGTTATGCTTTCATTGTCAACATAACAACCAAGAGATCTCGATATCTTCCATACTAGATACATTATAGGAGGTTCCCAAACAGAATGGTCAAGTTTATACTCCCCCACCACCAACAAGCACGCTCCACGGCTGGTCCAAAATAATGGGTACCGTCCAACTAACAACAGTCCCGAGGGAGTTTTGTTTGCAATTATATTTTGATTTGATTTGAGCATGGGACTGGGCATCCCGGTTACCAGCCATTTTCTCATGAATGATGAGTGGAGTCCACTCATCTTGAGAATAACCCACCTAGCATGGAAGATACTGACACGTCTCCAACGTATCTATAATTTTTTATTGTTCCATGTTGTTATATTATCAATCTTAGATGTTTTATAATCATTTTATATCATTTTTTGGTACTAACCTATTGACATAGTGCCAAGTGGTTGTTATTTTCTGAATGTTTTTTATATCACAGGAAATCAATATCAAACGGAGTCCAAACACAACAAAACTTCACGGAGATTTTTTTGGACCAGAAGGAACATAATGGGCCCTGGCTGCACCTAGGGGGTGCTCCCGGGAGAGCACAACCCACCAGGGCGCGCCTGGAGGCCCAGGCGCGCCCTGGTGGGTTGTGCCCACCTCGGGTGCCCCTCGGACCGCCTATTTGCTCTATAAGTACCCCAATATTCCCAAAACCCTAGGGGAGTCGATGAAATATTGATCCAGCCGTCGTAGAGTCCAGAACCACCAGATCCAATCTAGACACCATCTCGGATGGGGTTCACCACCTCCATTGGTGCCTCTCCGATGATGCGTGAGTAGTTCTTTGTAGACCTTCAGGTCCGTAGTTAGTAGCTAGATGGCTTCCTCTCTCTCTCTCTCTTGATTCTCAATACAATGGTCTCTTGGAGATCCATATGATGTAACTCTTTTGCAGTGTGTTTGTTGGGATCGACGAACTTTGAGTTTATGATCAGATCTATCTTTTTATATCCATGAAAGTATTTGAGTTTCTTTGATCTGTTTTATGCATGATTACTTATAGCCTCATATTTCTTCTCCGTTATTTGGGTTTTGTTTGGCCAACTTGATCTATTTATCTTGCAATGGGAATAGGTGCTTTGTAGTGGGTTCTATCTTACGGTGCTTCATCCTAGTGATAGAAGGGGAACCGACATGTATATATCGTTTCTACTAAGGATAAAACGATGGGGTCTATCTCTACATAGATAGATCTTTTCTACACCATGTCA
Source organism: Triticum aestivum (assembly GCF_018294505.1). Lineage (NCBI taxonomy): Eukaryota > Viridiplantae > Streptophyta > Magnoliopsida > Poales > Poaceae > Triticum > Triticum aestivum. The sequence continues at coordinate 176,989,027 of NC_057794.1, read as the reverse complement.
TCGTTCTTATTGCATTACTCCATTTCTCCATGAACTTAATACACTAGATGCATGCTGGATAGCGCTCAATGTGTGGAGTAATAGTAGTAGATGCAGGTAGGAGTCAGTCTACTAATCTTGGACGTGATGCCTATATAATGATCATTGCCTGGATATCGTCATGAGTATTTGAAGTTCTATCAATTGCCCAACAGTAATTTGTTCACCCACCATTTGCTATTTTTCTCGAGAGAAGCCACTAGTGAAACCTATGGCCCCCGGGTCTCTTTCTCGTATATTTGCCTTTGCACTCTACTTTTCCTTTGCATTTATTTTAAGATCTATTAAACCAAAAATACAGAAATACCTTGCTTAAATTGATTCTTATTTATTTTATTTTGCGTTCGATCTATCAATCTACTACAATTTTATCGCACGTCTGTTTGCCTGTCTTGAGGTGCCGCTACCCAAAAGGGATTGGCAACCCCTTTTACACGTTGGGTTGTGAGTAGTTGTTATTTGTGTGCAGGTGCTGATTACGTTGTGTTGCTTGGTTCTCCTACTGGTTCGATAACCTTGGTTTCATATATGAGGGAAATACCTACCTCCGCTGTGCTGCATCATCCCTTCCTCTTTGGGGAAATACCGACATAGCTTCAAGCGACATCTAAAGGAATTTCTGGCACCATTCCCGGGGAGGATCTTCAACATATACCAGGTTCCTAATCAAAAATCTCATCACCTCGCAATTTACATTATTTGCCACTTGCCTCTTGTTTTCCTCCCCCCACTTCACAAAAAATTGTCGTTTTATTCGCCCCTATTTTTCCATTCGCCGTTTTCTTGCCGGATCTGTTTTTGAGTGCAATCTTGTTGTGTGGTCATCATGATTGAAGAGAACACCAAGTTATGTGATTTCTCAAATACCAATAACAATGATTTTATCGGCACTCCGACTGCTCCTCCCGCCACTAGTGCGGAGTCTTGTGATATTAAAACTGCTTTGTTGAATCTTGTTATGAAAGATCAATTTTCTGGTACTCCTAATGAGGATGTCGCATCCCATCTTAATACCTTCGTGTAATTATGCGATATGCAAAAGAAAAAAGACTTGGACAATGATGTTGTGAATATGAAATTATTTCCGTTTCCATTGCATGATTGTGTAAAAATTTGGTTCTCCTCTTTGCCTCGTAATAGTATAGATTCTAGGAATAAGTGCAAAGATGCTTTTAGCACTAAGTATTTTCCGCCTGCAAAAAATATTTCCCTTAGAACCCAGATCATGAATTTCAAGAAACTTGAATATGAGCATGTTGCACAATCTTTGGAAAGGATGAAAATGATGCTAAGTAATTCCCCAACTCATGGGTTACATCTTTGGATGATCATACAAAAATCTTATGCGGGTTTGAATTTTGTTTCTCATAATCTTTTAGATTCCGCCACGGGTGGTACTTTTATGGAAATTACTTTGGGTGAAGCCACAAAATTTCTTGATAATACCATGACAAATTATTCACAATGGCATACCCAAAGGGCTCCTACTAGTAAAAAAAGTTAATTCGGTTGAAGATATTTCTTCATTGAGTGGAAAATTTGATGCTCTTATGAAAATGGTGTCTAGTAGAAGTGCTCCGATTGATTTTAATGATATGCCTTTGTCTACCTTGATTGAGCAAAATAGTGATGCTATGGATGTGAATTTTATCTCTCAAAATAATTTCAATAACAATGCTTATAGAGGTAATTTTAATCCTAGGACTTTGCCTAGTAATTCCTCTAATAATTATGGTAATTCCTATGGAAATCAATCTTATAATAATAATAGGAACACCTCTGATCATGAGAACAATATTAAAGAATTTATCAATACGCAAAAAAATTTCAACACTTCCATAGAAGAAAAGTTGAGTAAGATTGATGATTTGTCTAGAAGTGTTGATAGAATTGCTATGATGTGGAAAATCTCAAGATGATTTTTTTTGTGCCTAAAGTAGATAAATCAATTAAATATCTTTATATTTCTATGGATGAAAGTAAGAAAAGAACCGCTATGCTTAGAGCTAAAAGAGAATTTTTAGAAAAAGCGTTTTCTAGTGATTTCTTTCGCAAAAGTGATGAAGATCTTAAAATGATTGGTGTTTCTTCTTTTGATTCCTTATTTAGTAAAGTTAAGATTGATGAAAAAGGGACTGGAAAAGAGTCAACTTTAGCTAGAAGGTGTCCCAATATTCCGGAGGGTGAAAATCTTGTTCAGAAAATTGATAAAAGTGGGTTTGAAGAGGTCAAAACTTTAGCTAGTGATGTGCCCACTCTTTTGGATTACAAAGACTTTAATTATGATAGTTCATATTTGATTGATTGTATTTCTTTGTTGCAATCCATGATAAATTCACCCCATGCCTATGAACAAAATAAAGCTTTTAATAAACATATTGTTGATTCTATGATGAAAGCTTTTGAAGAAAATTGGAATTAGAAGTTTCAATTCCTAGAAAATTTCGGACCAAATGATCAATTCCTTATTCCGGATGCTAATCAAATTCTCGTTTTCAATTGCTCATCTTTCTTTTCCTGGAGTTCCGAGGTTTTGCCGCTTTATCTCGTCATGAAGATCCATCTAATCATTGCAAGGCTTCAACCTTATTCTTTTCATCCTTCATTTCATTTGATCATTCTTTTATTACCGTAGTTCTTTATGGAGGCTCTACATGATGGTTCATAAAGGATTTAATTCCTTCTCGAAGTGTTCATCGAGATTCTATTCAAAGGAGCTCAAGCATTCTTCATCTTACATTCCGAAGTGCAATTCCTTCTACCTTATCTTTTCAGGTGGTGTTATGTCATTTTGATAGTTTCCTTCATGTTTCATGATCGACAAGTTGTTCGAAATGACATATTAAAACCATCATTTTCAATTCGTTCATGAGATCCTTGGCAACCCATAAATCTCTTCATTGGAGTTATCTTGGGTTATATGTCACCTAAATCCTTCCCTAAGGAATGTTTCTATTGGGGTGCTTATCAATAATCCAAGATTCCTCCTATTCTCACGATGAAAGATGTTTTCATCTCTCCGCCGCTCTCAAGCAAGCAATTGTTTTCGTTTGTGGCAGGTTTTCACCTCAAGTTCTTGAGATGTTTTCCATAAGCCCTCAACAAGCCTGTTCTTTTCGTTGTTGATTTCCCAACAACTCCGTTCAATCCTTCTTTTTAAGGATGCTCTCTCAAATTCATCTGAGGTAGAACATGTTGTTTTCTCCTCCGTTCATTATATTCCATTCTCGCATTTCTTCCGGAGGCATTGTGATGTTGCTCTCTTCGACCCATCATCTTGTTTTGTCAAGATCATGTTCAATTCCTTCCATTTGCAGTCGGAGTGCTGTACAAATTATATCATTCTTTTTCCTCCTCTATCTTGTTGTAACCGGGGTGTTGTCATAATTGATCTTTATCGTTCCTTCTGCATCTCGTTTTTGCCGGAGTGCTTGCATGTACTTCCTGTCCTTTGTAACACTTTTCTTATGCCTTTCAACCTACAAGGTTCTAGTAATGTTCCTTGTTCCTCTTTCCTAATAGAGTGTTTTCAACTCTGTTCATCCCCGTTGTATTCTTTTCTCGAAGTTGGTCAACCTCTCAAGGTTCTTTGGTTTCACTCAATTGTCAAGAAGCAACTTAGTTTTACCTCTTCTTTTTCCCTCTTCTCTTTCTCTTCCTTTTTTCCCTTCGGTGCCATTCTAGATCTCGGGACGAGATCCTCTCGTAGTGGTGGAGTGTTGTGACGCCCCGAGACCGATGCTCGAGAAGACTTCCATATGTTCCGGGTTTCGCCTTGTGTTTCATTTGTGCCTGCCCTTTTATTTTTTTGCATTGCATCATGTCATCATGCCATATCATAAATATTTTGCATCTCATCTAAATAAATTGTGTGGATCTTCGATCCATTTAAATCGAGGGAGTTCACATGGTGAAATTATCTTTATAACATATAAAAGTCTCCTACGATTATTAGGGAGCTATATTAAAAATTCCATTGTTTTGGAATCACCGCAAACACACTTGCAATTTATACTCTCAAGTCTTTTCTGCTTCGAGTTTGCTCCTCAAACTTCACCCATAAATTCTATCATCTTTTTCCGGAGCTCTACCAAAAATCTTAACATTTTTGGACACTTCTAATTCCTAGTCTTTTTTTCAAACCATTTGAATTAAAGAATTTATCAATACGCAAAAAGTTTTCAACACTTCCATAGAAGAAAAGTTGAGTAAGATTGATGATTTGTATAGAAGTGTTGATAGAATTGCTATGATGTGGACAATCTCAAGATGAATTTTTTGTGCCTAAAGTAGATAAATCAATTAAATATCTTTATATTTCTGTGGATGAAAGTAAGAGAAGAACCACTATGCTTAGAGCTAAAAGAGAATTTTTAGAAAAAGCGTTTTCTAGTGATTTCTTTCGCAAAAGTGATGAAGATCTTAAAATGATTGGTGTTTCTTATTTTGATTCCTTATTTAGTAAAGTTAAGATTGATGAAAAAGGGACTGGAAAAGAGTCAACTTTAGCTAGAAGGCGTCCCAATATTTCGGAGGGTGAAAATCATGTTGAGAAAATTGATAATAGTGGGTTTGAAGAGGTCAAAACTTTAGCTAGTGATGTGCCCACTCTTTTGGATTACAAAGACTTTAATTATGATAGTTCATATTTGATTGATTGTATTTATTTGTTGCAATCCATGATAAATTCACCCCATGCCTATGAACAAAATAAAGCTTTTACTAAACATATTGTTGATGCTATGATGAAAGCTTTTGAAGAAAATGTGGAATTAGAAGTTTCAATTCCTAGAAAATTGCACGATGAGTGGGAACCTAGTATCAAAGTCAAGATTAAAAATTATGAGTGTTTTTCTTTGTGTGGCTTCGATGCTTGTGTTTCTACAATTCCGAAATTTTTATGTGATGTGCTTGGTCTTACCGATCTTGAAGAATGTTCTTTGAATTTGCACTTGGCGGATTCTACTATTAAAAAGCCTATGGGAAGAAATAATGATGTTCTTATTCTTGCATATAGGAATTATGTTCCCATAGATTTTATTGTTCTTGATATTGATTGCAATTCGTCTTGTCCAATTATTCTTGGTAGACCGTTTCTATGCACTATCAGTGCCGTGATTGATATGAAAGAAGGCAATATCAAGTTCCAATTTCCATTGAGGAAGGGTATGGAACACTTCCCTAGAACAATAATTAGGCCACCATATGCATCAATCATGAGAGCATCTTATGGATCTCGAAACAAAGATGACAAAACTTAGATCCTTGCTTTATGCCTAGCTAAGGGCGTAAAACTATAGCGCTTGTTGGGAGGCAACCCAATGAATAAAATTCATTTTTGCTTTTTTCTTCCTATTTTTGAGTGTTAGCACAACTATGCTACTATTATGATTGTGTTTTATGTTTTTAATTAGTGTTTGTGCCAAGTAAAGCCTTTAGGATCTTCTTGGGTGATAGTTGTTTGATCTTGCTGAAAAAATAGAAACTTTGCCGCTCGCGGAAATAATTCTCATTTTCAACCAGAGAGCAATAAAATACCAATTCCTCTTGCAGTAGATCAATATACAAATTTCACAGGAAGTCCTAATTTTTTAGAATTTTTGGAGTTACAGAAGTATTTGAAATAGTCAGATTGCTACAGACTGTTCTGTTTTGACATATTCTGTTTTCTTTGTGTTGTGTGCTTGTTTTGATGGCTCTGTGGTTTTCTTTGATGAGTTTTTTCCATAGAAAAGTTGGAATACAGTAGATATAATGAAAGAACAAAATATGAATTGGTTTTATACAACACTTATAGTAGTGATTTGTTTTCTTATACTAACGGATCTCACGAAGGTTTTGTTGAGTTTTGTGTGACTGAAGATTTCAAGTTTTGGGTTATCTTACGATGGATGAAGGAATAAGGAGTAGAAGAGCCTAAGCTTGGGGATGCCCTGGCATCCCAAGCTATTATACAAAAATGAGAAACTAACTAAGCTTGGGGATGCCCCTGAGTGGAATCCCCTCTTTCTTCTAACGACCATCGGTATTTTACTCGAAGCTATATTTTTATTCGTCACATACTATGTGTTTTGCTTGGAGCGTCTTGTATGATATGAGTTTTTTTTCTTGTTTTATTTTGTGTTTTAAGTCTTGATACCTTGCTGGACACACCTATTTGAGACAGCCAAAATTATTTCATGAGTTGTTAGAATTGCTCTCTTTGCTTCACTTAAAATTTTATGAGCTATGGACTTGCTCTAGTGCTTCACTTATATCTTTTTGAGCACGGTGTGCTTTAGTATTTTTTGAAGAAATGCTCTCTTGCTTCACTTAGATTTATTTGAGAGTTAGTAAAATTTCCAAGAAATTCTCTCTTGCTTCACTTCAATTAATTTGAGAGGAAGAAAAAATATCATGCTCATGATCTTCACTTATATTTGTTTGAGCTTATGAAAAGCAACATATGAAAATTAGTCCCAAAGTGATAGATATCCAAGAAGGATATAATAAAAACTTTCATGAAGATCATTGGACAAAATAAGCTTGATTCTTAGTAATAGTTTTGAGATATGATGATGTGATATGTGAGTCATGTGATGAGTAATTATGCTTTAGTAAGAATATTGGTGTTAAGGTTTGTGATTCCCTATGCAAGCACGAAAGTTAATAGTCATGCAATGAAATTATACCCTACTTGTGGTGCATTGTTCGGTATTAATTATGCTTAATGCTCGCTTATGAGATTATCCGTTTCTTAGTTGGTCGCTTCTCAATCTTTTGCTAGCCTTCATTTTGCACCAAGTATGATATCTACTTGTGCATCCAAAATCCTTTAAACCAGTTTTGCCACATGAGTCCACTATATCTACCTATATGCGGTATTCTTTTGCCGTTCGAAGCAAATTTGCATTTGCCATCTCTAATTTTAAAAATAAACTTCTCTTTTGTGTGTTTGATTCGCTCGTAGAGCGGTGAGGGGTGGCTAATATTTTCCATGCTAGATGTGTTATTCTCACGATGAGTGTTTATTCACTTGTCATTGCACGAGAGTAAGGCAAAGATATTAGGGATGCCCAGTATCGAAATGGAAAGTGTTGGTATGGAAGGCACCCGTGGATATGGTTAGCCATGGAAAGTGAAATTTGATACGTCTCCGTCGTATCTATAATTTTTTATTGTTCCATGCCAATATTCTACAACTTTTATATACTTTGGCAACTTTTTATACTATTTTTGGGACTAACATATTGATCCAGTGCCCAGTGCCAGTTCCTGTTTGTTGCATGTTTTTTGTTTTGCAGAAAATCCATATCAAACAGAGTCCAATCAGGATGAAAACTGACAGAGATTTTTTTGGAATATATGTGATTTTTGGGAAGAAGAATCAATGCGAGACGATGCCCGAGGGGGCCACGAGGCAGGAGGGCGTGCCCTAGGGGGTCAGGCGCGCCCTGGGCCCTCGTGGCCACCCTGTAAGGTGGTTGGTGCCCTTCTTTCTCCGCAAGAAAGCCAATATCCGGATAGAAATCGTGTTAAAATTTCAGCCCAATCGGAGTTACGGATCTCCGGGACTATAAGAAACGGTGAAAGGCCAGAATCTAAAACGCAGAAACAGAGAGAGACAGAGAGACAGATCCAATCTCGGAGGAGCTGTCGCCCCTCCGCCGCCATGGAGGAAATGGAACAGAGGGGAAACCCTTCTCCCATCTAGGGAGAAGGTCAAGGAATAAGAAGAAGAAGAAGGGGGGCTCTCTCCCCCTCTCTCCCGGTGGCGCCGGAACGCCGCCGGGGCCATCATCGTCACTGCAATCTACACCAACACCTCTGTCATCTTCACCAACATCTTCATCACCTTCCCCCATCTATCTACAGTGGTCCACTCTCCCGCAACCCGCTGTACCCTCTACTTGAACATGGTGCTTTATTCTTCATATTGTTATCGAATGATGTGCTGCCATCCTATGATGTCAGAGTAGATTTCCGTTGTCCTATCGGTAATTGGTGAATTGCTATGATTGCTTTAATTTGCTTGTGGTTATGTTGCTGTCCTTTGGTGCCCATCATATGAGCGCGCGCATGGATCACACCATAGGGTTATTTGTATGTTGATAGGACTTTGTATTGGAGGGCAAGAGTGACAGAAGCTTCAACCTAGCATAGAAATTGATGCATACAAGATTGAAGGGGGACCAATATATCTTAATGCTATGGTTGGGTTTTACCTTATTGAATGTTAGTAGTTGCGGATGCTTGCTAGTAGTTCCAATCATAAGTGCATAGAATTCCAAGTCAGGGATGACATGCTACCACTGGCCTCTCCCACATAAAACTTGCTATCAGTCTAGTAAAGTAGTCAATTGCTTAGGGACAACTTCGCAACTCCTACCACCACTTTTCCACACTCGCTATACTAACTTTATTGCTTCTTTATCTAAACAGCCCCTAGTTTTTATTTGCATGCTCTTTATATTCTTGCAAACCTATCCTGTTACACCTACAAAGTACTTCTAGTTTTATACTTGTTCTAGGTAAAGCGAACGTCAAGCGTGCGTAGAGTTGTATTGGTGGTCGATAAAACTTGAGGGAATATTTGTTCTACCTTTAGCTCCTCGTTGGGTTCGACACTCTTACTTATTGAAAGAGGAATAAACTTTATCAAAACTATGGTGGAAAAAGGAATAAACTTTATTTTCTGTTTTGGAACCGCCTATGATATATCTAGCATGGAAAGTGTTGGGAACTCTAAGTCGTTTTCGTTGGTGGGATGGATACACCTACCAAAATGTTTTTATCTCTAAGTTCTTCGTTTTAAGCTCTGGCACCTCTACAAATCCCTACTTCCCTCTGCGAAGGGCCTTTCTTTTACTTTATGCATTTTTTATTTTGAATCTGAGTCTCCATCTCCTCTTATAAAAGCACCAACTAGGAGGCAATATGATCGTACTTGGTTGTAGCTAATATGCGAGTGTGTTTCATGATTGAATCAATGGTTGAGCATGATGGGCTAGGGATAACTTATTTTAGCGTTGATATTTTAAAAGACATGGTTTCTTGTTGATATGGTTGAGTATTTAAATTATCTTGTCAAAACTAGACTCTTGCTTTGAACAATATAAAAGTCCAAATGTCCATGCTATAAAGAAAGAATATGATATGACATGTTAGGCAGCATTCCACATCAAAAATTCTATTTTTATCACTTCCCTACTTGAGGACGAGTGGGAGTTAAGCTTGGGGATACTGATACGTATCCAACGTATCTATAATTTTTGATTGTTCCATGCAGTTATATTATCAATCTTGGATGTTTTATAATCATTTTATATCATTTTTTGGTACTAACCTATTGATATAGTGCCAAGTGCCAGTTGCTGTTTTCTGCATGTTTTTTACATCGTAGGAAATCAATATCAAACGGAGTCCAAACACAACGAAACTTTACGGAGATTTTTTTTGGACTAGAAGGAACATAATGGGCCCTAGCTGTGCCTGGGGGTGCTTCGAGGAGAGCCCAACCCACCAGGACGTGCCAGGAGGCCCAAGCGCGCCCTGGTGGGTTGTGCCCACCTCGGGTGCCCCCCGGACCGTCTCTTTGCTCAGTAAATACCCCAATATTCCCAAAACCCTAGGGGAGTCGACGAAATATTGATCCAGCCGCCGCAGAGTGCAGAACCACCAGATCCAATCTAGACACCATCTCGGATGGGGTTCACCACCTCCATTGGTGCCTCTTCGATGATGCATGAGTAGTTCTTTGTAGACCTTCGGGTCCGTAGTTAGTAGCTAGATGGCTTCCTCTCTCTCTCTCTCTCTCGATTCTCAATACAATGGTCTCTTGGAGATCCATATGATGTAACTCTTTTGCAGTGTGTTTGTTGGGATCGATGAACTTTGAGTTTATGATCAGATCTATATTTTTATATCCATGAAAGTATTTGAGTTTCTTTGATCTCTTTTATGCATGATTGATTATAGCCTCATATTTTTTCTCTAATATTTGGGTTTTGTTTGGCCAACTTGATCTATTTATCTTGCAATGGCAAGAGGTGCTTTGTAGTGGGTTCGATCTTGTGGTGCTTGATCCCAGTGAAAGAAGGGGAACTGACACGTATGTATCGTTGCTACTAAGGATAAAACGATGGGGTCTATCTCTACATTGATAGATCTTGTCTACATCACTACAAAAAAATACACTTCCGTGATGATACGTGTTTGTGACAGTAGGTCACGTTTTCTGTCATGCATGTACATCCATGACGATTTTAAGACAGAATCAAGATAGTCATAACTATGCTGTCGTAGAAGTCTTCCATGACATTACCAAAATTATCATCACGGAAGTGTCCACTTCCATGATTATAAATGCCGCATCATGGAAGTGCTTTCATCAAGGGTGACTGACACATGGCATCCACCGTAACTGGTCACCGTTAAGCTATCGGGTCCGGTTTTGGATCTGATAACCCACTAATAGCCCGGACCAATGAGGATTTTCCACGTGTAAAATTCTCATTGGCCGGAGGAAACACGTGTTGGCTCACCGTTGGGACAGATGTCATCCATTCATTGGACAGGAGGCGCCTATGATACGTCGACACGTGGCACGGCCCAACAGAAGCCCATTCTGGTGAAAAGGCCAGTTCGTTTGACTTGGTCAAAAGGTAATGGGCCGGCCCACGGAAAGCCTTTTAATGGCCTGTTCATATATAGCCCATTTACGGACCGCCAACTCACGAGCCGTTACGGCCTATTGGAATTAAGCCCAGTAGCTTCATCTGGGCCGTCCAATATGATTCTAGCCCTTTGTAACTTCCGGCCCATGTATGGCCCATGATGTCTTTCGGCCCATATGAGGCACTTTGTAACTCTTGGCCCATTAAAGGCCCATGGTGAAACTGGCCGTAATGAATAGCATATCGCTTTATGCCCATTAACGGCCTATTAGTCCATTGGGCCCTTTCAAGCCCATGTTATCTTTCGGCCTTCTCAGGGCCCATTTATTCTTGGGCTCATTTCCAGTATTCAGTTACTTATGGCCTGTTACTGGCCTTTTCTGATTGTGGGCCAAATTCAGCCCGTGGTTACAGTCGGCCCGTTTGTGGCCCATTAATCCGTTAGGCCGTTTTCATAGCGTCATCAAATACGGCCGATTAACGACGGCCCGTTATGGTCGGCCCATGAACGGATGTTTCCAACTATAGCCTGTTCAAGCCCCATAATGCGGTCCGTTGTTGGCGCCGATCGATCATACGACTCATAGAATGCCCATTGTTTCTACGGCCCGTAGGAGGCCCGTGGTAACTACAATAAATATGTAGCCCATGGTTATTGTGGCCTAGTTTTAAAAAATAGGTTATTGCGGCCACTAGCAAATGGCGGAAAAACAACTGCACTGACTACAAGCAAAGAAATAAACAAGATAACAAGGAAATATATAAGCAAGCAACTTCGCTAGCTATCACGCTTATTACACATATTACATCCAGTGGGCATCAAAGTTCGCTACTAGTGCAAATATAGGGAACAAAGCAAATAAATGCTGCAACAAAACAAGTCCAGAACTGAAAACACTTCAGAAGAGCTCAAGAAACAATATCTTGGGTGCCCATAATGCTGGCAAGATTCTTAGCAAGCTTATTAACTTTCTCTTGTTTGGCGCTTAAATCCTCCAGCACTTGCTGTTGCACAAGAAAGCATGCATATGAATTCTGCATGGACTTCCTTTGTCCTTCGGTTTCTTGCCGCAGCACAGCTGACTAATGCCTTTCAGCTTGTAGCTGAGACTGAAGAAGCCAAAGTGATTCAGGCAGCGAGGTCGAAGAGCTTGTGCCAGTGGTACTGTCCAGTAACTCGAACACTACATCAACGCAGGACTGTGGGGTTTTCTCACTGTCTACAAGATTATTTTTATCACCTTTCTTGGAGATCAACATGGTTGTCTCACTATCTTGAACCTTATCTGCATTACTTTGTCTACCATTGCATAGTGGGGTGCTCTTCTCCAATATTCTGTTCGCATACTACAAGATAAACAAGCAGACACATCACAGGTTTAGCATGTAGTATACCAAACTCATTTTGGTGAACCGATTCAGTAGTAAGGTGGTCAGGATAATAGCATGAAACAAACATATATCTATGTACTATGGTCACTGTATTGTACCTATCATTCTAGTTTATGTTGCCAAATCAAGATAGAGAGAACAGTTCAACTCATATATTTTTAAAACACAACATGATGCGAAGCATCCCAAGATCATCCCCATGGACGCACCTACACCTCTAACGACACCACTTGGACCAATGACACGAGCCCGAGCCAAGGCTATCGAAGATAAGGTGAACTCACTCCTCACCGAACTTCCACTTTCTATGCATGAGACATGGCTACTACCTAAGTCCGAGGTGTACTGCATGATTAGGCACCAAGAGGGCCCCCCCGAAGATGCGCATGAAGATGTACAAGTCCCCAAGTCCATGGATGGGGAGAACCAACGGAAGGAGCCAAGAACATCTCCTAGGCCCCGGACATCCGGCCCCTGGAGCGTCGTCCACTACAGCAGCACATCCGCCAGAAGCTACAGGCCCCGGACATACGACCGCGACAGCCCGGACATCCGGCCTCTCCCGAGCCCCCGGACAGCCGGCCGCCAGCCTAGAAATCCGGCCCCTCCGAACCCGAGAGCAAAAAAAGCCACCACTCCAGCCCGGACTTCCGGCCTCCCCTGTCTGCGCTGTCACATCCCTAGCTTCTGGCATTGCTCTAGCCTAGCTTCATGTGTGCATCATGTCTATATTTTTGAAACTTGAACTGAGGAATATTGGAAGCCTCAAAACCCTAAATAAAAGAGGGGCAAAAACCCTAGAAATCTCATTCATTGCTCCAAAAGGCTCTTCTTAAATGTTTGATAATTTTTGGTAAGGGTTCTGGTCCCAACCAAAATATTGAACATTTTTAAGGATTTATTTTTGGGACTTTGAATTTAAATCATTAGCTATTTGAATTTGAATTATATTCATATAATTAGAATATAATTTCAAATACCCCTGAAATATTTTATGAGATTTTGGAAAAGTCCATCTAGCCAAATAAAATTATTCAGAGGAGTTTTTTGGCATTGTTTGAATTTGTTTAAAATTCAAAACAGTGGCAAAACGAAATTAAATAAAACAAAACAGAAGAAAAAAATAAAAGAGAGAGAGAGAAGGACTTACCTGGCCTCACCCGTGCAGCCCACCAGAGCCTGGCCCAGCTCCTCCAGCCGGCCCAGCCCACCTCCTCCCCCTTGTCTTCTTCCTCCCATCGCACCGAAGCAGCTCGGTGGCGAGCGCCGATGCCGCCTCGGCCACCTCCTGCTTCCACCGAGGCGTTCCCGAGCCTCCCCCTCACGCCTCGTGTCCCCTCGCCCCTCTTCCTCCCTCGCTGCTTCCTCTCTCGTCCCCAAACACTCTCCCCCTCCTCTGTTCCCCTCCCCGAACGGAGCCGCCGCCACCGACGAGAGCCATCGTGGCTACCGGCCACCCCACGGCTCCCCGACGCCTCCCAGAGCTCCGCGGGTCCTCCCTCTACCTCCTCAACGAGCCACGAGGCCCCGGACGTGCCGCCTCGCTGCCATCGCCGTCGTCTTCTACCTCGGAACCGCCGGCCATCTTCGTCAAATTCGTCGGCTCCGGTGCCTCCCCGAGCTCGCTGAGGCCACCACTGCACCCGCTGTGAGCCCATGTGCTGTTTCCCCCTCTCCGTTCTCTCGTTTGCACACTGCAGCTGCCACTTTGCCGACGACCGGAGCTCGCTGCCGCCGGCCATGTTGCCATCGCGGCCATGGCTTGTTTCGGTCGCGTCCGAGCACGGCTTCGAGCTCGTGGGGCTCACAGGAAGCCCGTGCGCAGCTCAGCTTGTCCAAAACCCCACCAAGTCCTCGCGCCCGTTACCACCTGAACCCCGGCGCCGCCGCGAGCTCCGTTCCGACGAGCTCCAGCGCCCCCGCCACCACCCTCCTGCTCCTTTGGATACGGGAGAGCACGGGCTACGCCCCGGTGGTCTCCGCGCGCTTTTCCGCCGCCTGTAGCCCATTCCGGCGAAGCACCGCCGCGCGGTTTGGCCGTCGCCGGCCGAACCCCGGCGAGGCTGACGTGGCGGCTTATTTAGCGCTAATCCCCACCATTAGCCACCCCACTAGCCGCTGACAGTGGGCCCCGTAGCGGGTCAAAGCCCGGGTCAACGCGGGATTAGCCCCTGTGTCACTGACGTGTGGACCCCACACGTCAGGTTTGACCTGGACCGCCCGTTGACCTGCTGAGGTCAGCATGAGGTCATGCTGACGCCATAATTCATTTTCTGGAATTATTTTAATTCTAAATATTCAGGAAATTCCAGAAAATGCCTAAAACTTCAATAAATCATAGAAAATTAACCGTAACTCCAAATTAAATAAATTATATATGAAAAATCATCAGAAAAATTCAAGGAATCCATCTGTACCATTTTCATGCATGTTAGAACAACTTATAGCTGCTGTTTAGCACAAATCATATAAAGGGCATTTATTTAATCACATATGGAGTTTGAATTTGAATCTTGTATTCAAACCAACTTCATTTAATCTGTTGCTAGTTGCATTAGCCAAAACACATTCATTTTGCCATGTCATGATCATGCATCATATTGTGCATTGCATTGATTGTGTTCCCTTCTGTGTTGCCGGTATTTGTCCCCTCTCGATAGACGTGATACCGATGATGTGATCGTTGACACTGATGAAGACTCAATGTTATCTTCAGAAGTGCCAGGCAAGCAAAACCCCCTTGTTCATTCCGATAAAATCCCACTCTCTCGCTCCTGCTCTCTTTTACTGCATTAGGACAACATTGATTCATCTGTTACTTGCTGCGGTAGCTGAACCCCTTTATCCTCTGCATGACCTGTCATTCCACAGTAATTAGATGAAACCCACTAGCATGAGTAGGAGTTGTTTGAGCCTTGTTGTGCCTACTCATTCATGTTTGTTTGTCATGCCTGCTACTGCTTAGAGTTGAGTCAGGTCTGATTCATCGGGGATGAATCAGAGGTGTGTGAACATGTCCTACTGTGTGTGAGATAAGTGTGTGAACACGATTTGGTAAAGGTAGCGGTGAGAGGCCATGTAGGAGTACATGGTGGGTTGTCTCATTGCAGCCGTCCTCAGGAACTGAGTTCTGTGTTTGTGATCCATGATTCAGTTACTACCATACATTGGGCCCTGAAATATGACCCCGCTCGACTTCTTATTCACCCTTGTCCTCTGTCCAGGAGTTGCAAGTAGTTTCTAGTGTTTGTAGCTTACTGGAGGCCATGGACAGCGCTGACCGTAGGGGTGGGCTGTGATGCGGTAGGTACGTGGCACGGTGTACCGGATGCCCGTTTGGTATCTCGGGAACCCTGTTCACATCGTTTGGGGCTGTGAGCGAAACTCCGGCCGGATCTCCTCATGGATGGAACCCGAATAGGCGATAAACCTGGACTAGAGACTTGAGTGTTTAGGTAGGTCGTGGTCTACACCCACGTCGGCTTTCGCTTGAAGTCTGCCGAGCACATGTCGTGTGCAGACGCTAAGTGGTGGAAACATGTATGAAGAAGTACACCCCTGCAGGGTTATCATCATCTATTCGAATAGCCGTGTCCGCGGAAAAGGACTTCTGGGTTGCTTATATCAGTTCATAGACAAGTGAAAGTGGATACTCTAAAATACGCAAGATAAGCGTGAGTGCTATGGATGGCGTTCTCGTAGGGAGACGGGAGCGGATCCATAGTGGTGTATTGATATGGTGAATATGTGGACTCGTGTGCGCCACCTCAAAAGAGTTACTTGCAGTCGTAGTTCAGGATAGCCACCGAGTCAAAGCTGGCTTGCTGCAGTTAAACCCCACCATCCCTTTGTTGATAATGATGCATATGTAGTTAGTTCTGATGTAAGTCTTGCTGGGTACATTTGTACTCACGTTTGCCTATTTTATGTTTTGCAGAGAGACTTCAGTCTCACTAGTAGTTCCGCTTGGACTTCGACGTTTAGCTTGTTACCTCAGCTACGATCTTGTGCCCTCGGCAGGATCTGATAAATAGTCAGGCTTCTCAGCCCTTTTCATTTATAGATGTCTGTACTCAGACATGATAGATTCCGCTTGTGCTTTGACTTGTATGCTCTGATTGTTGGGTCATGAGACCCCTGTTTGTAATATCTCGCTCCTCGGAGCCTATTGAATAAATTACTTGTGTCGTAGAGTCATGTTGTGATGCTTCGTTGTATTTGCACATATCGAGCATATTGTGTGTATGATTGAAATGCTTGGTATGTGTGGGATCTGACTATCTAGTTGTTTATCTTTAGTAGCCTCTCTTACCGGGAAATGTCTCCTAGTGTTACCGCTGAGCCATGGTAGCTTGCTACTGCTCTGGAACACTTAGGCTGGCCGGCATGTGTCCTTCTTCGTTCCTGTGTCTGTCCCTTCGGGGAAATGTCACGCTTTGAGTACCGGAGTCCTGTTAGCCCGCTACAGCCCGGTTTACCGGAGTCCTGCTAGCCCAGTGCTACAGCCCGGACCCATTTGCTGATGACCGACACGTTCGGAGCTGGGTCATGGATGCCTGTCCCTGTAAGTCTGTGCCACTTTGGGTTTACGACTAGTCATGTCAGCCCGGGCTCTTTATCATATGGATGCTAGCGACACTATCATATACGTGAGCCAAAAGGCGCAAACGGTCCCGGGCAAAGGTAAGGCGACACCCGTGGGAATACCGTGCGTGAGGCCGCAAAGTGATATGAGGTGTTACCAGCTAGATCGATGTGACATCGAGTCGGGGTTCTGACATGCGCACAGTGAATGGCCGAGGCCCATGTATCCCTTCTCCCCCTAGACTATATATACTCCACCTCGCCCAACTTTCCAGGGTTAGCAAAGGTTTAGCTCATGTTTGTGTGAGAGCTTTGCTCATCCACTTGGTTACCTTCTCCATGGAGATTCGAGCCTCCACCGGAGAAGATCCCCCAAGCGGATTCAAGACCCCTTTTAGGGAAGAACTCAAGACCTCCTCACGGAGAATACTGGCTACCCTTGTATCGTCCTTAGTTGTCTGTGGATCGTGTATCTTTGCTTATGTACTCGAGGATCTAGCACATGTGTGACTTATTCGTGTTGGTTTAGTGTTTCCTGTTGTGTTTCCCCAGTGTTTTCCCTCTTTTCCCTCTCGTGTTCCACGTGTTCTTCGCAGGATCCACTCCTTTCATGAAAGATCAGCCACATAGGGTTCCACCCTATATCATCTTGGTATCAGAGCCACGTTGATCACGATTTCGGAGCCTCCCCGTTGTGTTTCTAGCCTTGTTTTGTTGTTTTTCGTCCTAATTCGAAAATTCCCCACCAAAAATAGCCCCCCAATTTTTTTTGTGATTTGTTGGTGTGTTGAGATTTTGTTTGTTTGGATCCGCGGATTTGCTTTGTTTTGAGTGGATCTAGCTTCCCATCCATTTCCCCCCAATTTCCATCCAAAAATTCCTCCGAATTTCGCCCGAATTTGACCTCTCCATGCGGCTTTCATCCCGTTCGTCCCCAGATCCAGAGCCCAGACATCCGGCCCGTCAAGCCCGGCCATCCGCCCCCCGGACATCCGGCCTTCCACCCGGACATCCGACCCCTTGCAGCAACATCTCCATCCACCGCCCCGTTTTCCATCCATTTTCACCAAATTTTGTTCCGGTGCCCACCATATACCACATATACTTCCGCATACCTCCACCATTTCCGCATAGCCCAACCACTTTGGGCCGTTTCGCTCTCCGAGACATTTGCTACTTGGAGGTTTGAGAATTTGAGTTGCAGTACCGTATCCTTTTGTGTTTTGGCTATCTAGGTACGGTTCGACATCGACATCACCGCCGCTCATATTCGCCACGGATGCATCCTACATCATCACTGCCGTCCTACATCGTCATCAACAACGACCACCTTGACTACACCTTGGTATTCGTGCCACCATTTTGACACCATACCGGAAGCAAGACCGGTAACCTCATCTTGGTATTGGACATATCACTCTTGCCATTACATTGATAGCCATTATAGCCTTACTCCTTTGCGTTGGTTACCCATCGAGACTAGCCATTGAGTATTGCCGACAAGGAGACTTGTGCACATTAGTGATCATACTTCTCATATCGACCATATATCATTGTTGCATATATTGGTATCATCTCTGGTGTCACAAAGTTGTCATTGCATACTGACTTGCTATATCGGTTCATCAAGCATTGCATGAGAAAAGATCACAAACATCAAAGAGCCAAACAAGCTTTTAAGCAAATAGGAAAGATAAGCACATAGCTTTTAAGCAAGAACCATAGCATCATACAACATTAATATTGTCATACTCGATCATCTTGGATCATATCATAGTAACACCTTGCATAGAGCATACTTGGGATAGAAGTCGTTGCATTTTTGCTAAGTAGGTTGTGCACAAGTTCTTGTATCCGCCTATTGTGCAATCGTGCTAGCGTCTCTCTACTGTTCTGCAATAAGAGCATTTTTGTGGATTCCACATTTTGGCTCACCCTTGATTGCACGACCCCACTTATCTTTTTGCGTGTGTGTTTCCGTGTACCTTATATGCTTGGTCTACTTGTTACATTGCATCTTGCGAATTTTTTCCAACATTATTGAAGCTCACTTACAATTGCATCAAATTTTGTGCCACCATCCTAACCAAGCTCCACCAAAAGCTTTTACTTGTGTAGGTGTGAGAAACCGACAGGAGCTAGTACCAATTGTGCTATTTCCTTGTCCTACATTGGAGTGATCCTCGATCCACTTTCAACTTCGGTCAAGGTACATTTGGTACTCGTTCTTCTCTTTCTACCACTCACATTTGTCTTGGAATGATGGATAGGCCAAGTACTTCTACCAACCCACTCTTCATGGAGCAAGACGATGACATGAACTCCTTCGTCACCAAGAGTCACCTCTTTGGTGCACAACGTGCTTTGCATCAAGAGCAACAAGCCATGAGTGAACGCATCGACAACCTTGCCGCCGACTTGCGACTTTCTGAGCAACGTACAAAGGACTACTTCGACCACAAGCTCGACGATCACAAGCACGAGAATGACGCAAGGATGGACGAGATTCGCGCTTTGTTGCTCAACCGCTCTTCTTCCACTTCAAGAAGGAGCCGCTCAAGCCACCACTCCGACTTCACCCTCTCCGGCTCAAGTACACCGACATCGAACACTCTTCGCCGAGCCACGTGCAACAATCGTCCAGCAAGCCTCAATCCCCTACGCGACACCGACTCTCAAGAGCGCCATCAACGTCAAACTCAAGAGGCCTTTGCGCTAGCACGAGAACGGCAACGACAACGACAACATGAAGAGGAAGAGCGAGCGCGTCTACACCAAAATGCTCAAGATGCCGAGGCACAATGTCAAGAACAACAACTCCGTGACGCTCAAGCACTTCCGGCGCAACAAGCTCTACGCGATTCAAGTCGAACCGTAGCCGACCGAGGCCGACAAGCCCGTGAACAAGAGGAAGCACTTCGCGAAGAATTTCAAGAACGAAGATTCCAAGCTCGCGTGCATCGTCAAGTTCCTCCTCGAGCTCGACAAGCTCATCCACAAGCTTGCCACGAACAACAAGTCAATCCAGAGCATGAAGACAATGGAGATCCTCCATGACAAGAGCAACATGAGGATGACAACCCTTCGTGCCACGAGCACCACAAGTTGAACCATCATAAACAACATGGGCGTCATCATCCCCGACCCCAACACAATGAAGAGCAACGCTATGGAAACCTCAAGTTCACCATGCCCAAGTTCAACGGAAGCAACAATCCCGAAGAGTACCTTTCATGGGCATTGAAAGTTGACAAGATCTTCCGTTTGCACAATTATGAAGAAGAGAAGAAGATCGCGATGGCATCCCTTGAGTTCCAAGACTATGTCCTCATTTGGCGTGAACAAATCATAGAGCGCCGAGAGGCAAGAGGTGAACCACCCATCACTACTTGGGCGCAAATGAAGGATGTCATGAGATCACGCTTCGTACCTACCTACTACAACCGCGACCTCTTCAAGAAACTCCAACTACTCAAGCAAGGAACAAAGAGCGTTGAAGAGTACTACAAGGAGATGGAGATTGCAATGATACGAGCCAATGTCATGGAAGATGATTAGCAAACTATGGCATGTTTTTTGAATGGACTCAATCATCCCATCAAGAAGATCGCCGACTTCCAACCATACTCAAATCTCATCGAGCTAGTGCACCAAGCTACCAAAGCGGAACACCAAGTGCAAGATGATTTCAAGTATGCCAAGTTCTCATCCAAGTCCTACGGCTTCTCCAAGACCCAAGCGTCAACGACTCCAACACCGACTACAAAGCCTTCTACTACCAACATCGACAAGTTGAGTTCCAAGAAAGCTTTGTCAACTACAAGCCATCCTACTACGAGAAACTTCAAGCCGAGAGCTTCATCATCATCAACCCCAACCGATGAGACCGTCAAGACGAGTTCCTTCAAGTGTTTTACTTGCGGAGGCCGAGGCCACAAGTCCTACGAGTCCACCAACAAGCTAACCATGGTCTTCAACGACGATGGAACTTATGACTCCATGAGTGATGGCGAAATGGAAGCCCTTGAGCAAGTCGCCATGCACCGCCAAGTGAACAATGAAGAAGAACAAGTCTTTTTCGACGAAGACTCAAGTCCCGCACTTGTTGTCTCCAAAGTCTTGACCCTCTAACATCACCAAGAAGAAGACCAAAGATGCCACATATTCCACACCAAGGCCGGCATCAATGGACGATCCATCAAGGTCATCATCGATGGAGGGAGTTGTCATAATCTCGCAAGCGAAGAACTTTGCTCCAAGTTCCAACTGCCCAAGACGAAGCATCGACATCCATACAAAGTGCAATGGCTTAGTGACTCCGACACCATCCAAGTCGAGCACTGAGTACAAGTCTCCTTCAAAATTGGCACCTATGAAGACACCTTGGAGTGCGATGTCGTTCCAATGACCGTTTGTCATCTTCTCCTTGGACGGCCATGGAAATTTGATAGAGGAGTCGTCCACAACGGCCGAACGAACCACTACATCTCCAAGATGAAGGGCAAGGAGTACGTCCTCCGTCCAATGTCGCCAAGTCAAGTGATCACCGACAAGCAAGCCACCCATCGTGGAGATCATAGTGGGAGAGCGAGCCACCAAAATGAGAGTGAGCACCACAAGCCGAAATCGAACACCTCCACGATGAGCAAAAAGAAGAACCTAGTCCTATTTGCCACCAAAAGTGAGATAAGAGGAGTGTGTGAGAACCCATGTAGTGTCCTACACTATGTCCTCATGTGCAAGGACAATGCACCACAAACTAACACTTCTCACACTCTTTGTCTAGTGTTTTCTTCTCTTTTGCAGGAATTTCAAGATGTTTTCCCCGACGAGCTACCTCCGGCACTACCTCCGCTACGAGGCATTGAGCACCGCATCAACCTCATCCCCGGAGCACCGCTTCCGAACAAAGCCTCCTACCACGTCAATCCCAAAGAAACCAAAGAAATACAAAGGCAAGTAAAGCATCTCATAGACCATGGACATGTGCGTGAAAGTTTGAGCCCTTGTGCCGCCCCGGTCATTCTTGTGCCAAAACGTGACGTTAGCTTTCGCATGTGCTCCGAGTGTAGACCTATCAACTCTATCACCGTTCGCTATAGGTATACCATTCCACACCTAGATGATATGCTTGATGAGCTTAGTGGTGCCACTATCTTTTCCAAAATTGATCTTAAGAGTGGTTACTATCAAATCCACATACAAGAGGGTGATGAATGGAAAACTGCCTTCAAAACCAAGTTTGGTTTGTATGAGTGGTTAGTCATGCCTATGGGTCTCTCGGAGGCACCAGGCACTTTTATGCGCCTTACGAATCATGTCTTTCGCCCTTACATTGGTATATTTATTGTGGTTTACTTCGATGACATTCTTGTGTTTAGCAAATCTATGAAAGAGCATGTCACCCATGTCCGCACCGTTTTGCTAACTCTTAGAAAAGAGCGCCTCTATGCTAATATGAAGAAATGCCTTTTTGGTGTTGATAAGCTCGTCTTCTTAGGTTTTGTTGTTTCCTCCAAGGGTGTTCATGTTGATGAGTCCAAGATCAATGCTATGAAGACTTGGCCACAACCAACCAACTTGCATCAAGTGCGTAGTTTTCTTGGCCTTGCGGGTTTCTATCGTCGCTTTGTGAAGGATTTTAGCACCATTGCTTTGCCTTTACATGCTTTGAGGAAGAAGAATTCGCCTTTTGTTTGGGGACCATCCCAAGATACCGCATTCAATGAGCTTAAGAATTTACTTACTCATGCTCCTGTGCTTGCTTTACCCAACTTCGATAAGCCTTTTGAGATTCATTGCGATGCTAGTGGTAATGGCATAGGAGGTGTGTTAACGAAAGAGAAGCGCCCCATAGCTTACTTTAGTGAGAAACTTTCCGGAGCGCAACTTAATTACCCCATCTATGACAAAGAGCTATATGCTTTAGTCCACATTTTGCATGAATGGGAACATTACCTTCGTCCCCATGAGTTTATCATTCATACCGATCATGAGACTCTCAAGTATCTTAAGGTTCAAACCAAGTTGAACAAGCGTCATGCTAAATGGAGTGAATTTATTGAGTCTTTTCCTTATGTCATCAAGTACATCAAGGGTAAAGAAAACATCGTAGCGGATGCTCTTTCCCGCATATGCATGCTTGTTACACAACTTGAGTTAGATGTCATTGGCTTCGAGCATATCAAAGACTTGTATGAGCATGATTCAACTTTTTCTACTCCTTATGCCAAGTGTTTGTTGCATACATCTTGGGAACGCTATTACGTCAAGGATGGATATATTATGCGAGCTAACAAACTTTGCATCCCCAAGTCTTCTCTTCGTTTGTCGCTTTTGCAGGAATCTCATGGAGGAGGCTTAATGGGACATTTTGGACGCGACAAGATGTTTGCCACGCTCTCGAAGAACTACTTTTGGCCCAAGATATTTTGGGACGTCAATCGTTTCACCAACCGATGCTCTACATGCCGTAAAGCTAAGTCCAAAGCTCAATCTCATGGCCTCTACCAATTCCATACCAACCATGGGAAGACATTAGCATGGACTTTGTACTTGGTTTGCCTAGGACTCAAAATGGGAAAGATTCAATATTTGTCATTGTGGACCATTTATCAAAAATGGCACATTTTATTCCTTGCAACAAGATAGACGATGCTTCACATGTTGCTAATCTCTTTTGTAGGGAAATATTGCGTCTACATGGAGTGCCAAAGACTATCATCTCGGACTGCGACGTCAAGTTCCTTAGCTACTTTTGGAAGACCATATGCGCCAAGCTCGGAATCAAGATACTCTTCTCCACGGCTTACCATCCTCAAACCGATGGCTAAACGGAAGTTACCAACTGCACACTCTCCACCCTACTTCAAAGAGTGGGAGGAGTGCCTACCTATCGCCGATTTCGCCTACAACCGCACAAGACACTCAACAACCGGCAAGCCCCCCTTCGAGGTCGTCTACGGATTCAACCC
Organism: Triticum aestivum; assembly: GCF_018294505.1. Lineage (NCBI taxonomy): Eukaryota > Viridiplantae > Streptophyta > Magnoliopsida > Poales > Poaceae > Triticum > Triticum aestivum. The sequence continues at coordinate 176,965,383 of NC_057794.1, read as the reverse complement.
TTTGTCACCATTGGATATTCTCCCTCTACCACTCCAAGTGTGCATCAATTTGGATGCAACTGCACGAGCGACCCATCTCAATAAGGTGCATGAACATATAATAAACATCATCGAGCGCCAAGTAAAATGCCTTGCGACCAAGCTCAACGTCAACAAGCACCCTATGATATTCAACATTGGAGACCTCGTGTGGCTACACCTTCGCAAGGACCTCTTTCCCCAAGAAAGCAAGTCCAAACTTCGACCACGCGCGGATGGACCATTCAAGGAGCTTGCACGCTACAACAACAACATGTACAAGATCGACATCCCTCGTGACAAGTACTCCGTGAGTGACATCTTCAACATCAAAGATCTCTCGCCCTACCATGGTGATGAGGATTTTGATCCGAGGACGGATCTTCCCCAAGGGAGGGGCGATGATGCGGAGCATCCCAAGATCATCCCCATGGACGCACCTACACCTCCAACGACACCACTTGGACCAATGACACGAGCCCGAGCCAAGGCTATCGAAGATAAGGTGAACTCACTCCTCTCCGAACTTCCACTTTCTATGCATGAGACATGGCTACTACCTAAGTCCGAGGTGTTGTGCATGATTAGGCACCAAGAGGGCCCTCCCGAAGATGCGCATGAAGATGTACAAGTCCCCAAGTCCACGGATGGTTAGAACCAACGGAAGGAGCCAAGAACATCTCCCAGGGCCCGGACATCCGGCCATGACCCCGGACATCCAGCGCCTGGAGCGTCGTCCACTACAGCAGCACAACCGCCAGAAGCTACAGGCCCCGGACATCCGACCGCGACAGCCCGGACATCCGGCCTCTCCCGAGCCTCCTGATACGTCCATTTTGCATCATGCTTTTATATCGATATTTATCGCATTATGGACTATTCTTTCACTTTATATCGCAATACTTATGGCTATTCTCTCTAATTTTACAAGGTTTACATAAAGAGGGAGAATGTCGGCAGCTGGAATTTTGGGCTGGAAAAGGAGCAAATATTAGAGGCCTATTCTGCGCAACTCCAAAAGTCCTAAAACTTCACGGGACATCTTAAAAGAAATAAAGAAAAATCCTCACCAAAGATGAAGGCCAGGGGGCCCACACCCTTCTCACGAGGGTGGGGGCGCCCCCCCCCTAGGGCGCGCCCCCCTACCTCGTGGGCCCCCTGGTGGCTCTCCGATGCCCATCTTCTCCTATATGAGGTCTTTTGAGGAGAAAAAAATAAAGAGAAACTTTTCGGGACAAGACTCCGCCGCCACGAGGCAGAACCTTGGCGGATCCAATCTAGAGCACCGGCAGAGCTGTTCTGCCGGGGATACTTCCCTCCCGGAGGGGGAAATCATCACCATCGTCATCACCAACGCTCCTCTCATCGAGAGAGGGCAATCTCCATCAACATCTTCATCAGCACCATCTCATCTACAAATCCTAGTTCATATCTTGTATCCAATTCTTGTCCTAAAGTCCGGGATTGGTGCTAGTAGGTTGCTAGTAGTGTTGATTACTCCTTGTAGTTGATGCTAGTTGCTTTATTTGGTGGAAGATCATATGTTCAGATCCTATATGCATATTATTACCCCTCTGATTATGAACATGAATATGCTTTGTGAGTAATTACGTTCGTTCCTGAGGACAAGTGAGAAGTCTTGCTATGAGTAGTCATGTGAATTTGGTATTCGTTTGATATTTTGATAAGATGTATGTTGTCTAGCCTCTAGTGGTGTTATGTGAACGTCGACTACATAACACTTCACCATTATTTGGGCCTAGAGGAAGGCATTGGGAATTAATAAGTAGATGATGGGTTGCTAGAGTGACAGAAGCTTAAACCCTAGTTTATGCGTTGCTTCGTAAGGGGCTGATTTGGATCCATATGTTTCATGCTATGGTTAGGTTTACCTTAATACTTTTGTTGTAGTTGCGGATGCTTGCAATAGAGGTTAATCATAAGTGGGATGCTTGTTCATGTAAGAACAGCACCCAAGCACCGGTCCACCCACATATCAAATTATCAAAGTGTCGAATGCGAATCATATGAGCGTGATGAAAACTAGCTTGACAATATTCCCATGTGTCCTCGTGAGCGCTTTTCCTACTATAAGAGTTTGTTCCGGCTTGTCCTTTGCTACAAAAGGATTGGGCCACCTTGCTGCACTTTATTTACTTTTATTACTTGTTGCTTTTTCAATTTATCCTATCACAAAACTATTTGTTACCACTTATTTCAGTACTTGCAGAGAATACCTTGCTGAAAACCGCTTATCATTTCCTTCTACTCCTCGTTGGGTTCGACACTCTTACTTCTCGAAAGGACTACGATAGATCCCCTATACTTGTGGGTCATCAAGACTCTTTTCTGGCGCCGTTGCCGGGGAGTGTTGCGCCTTTGGTAGGTGGAATTTGGTAAGGAAAAATTTATATAGTGTGCTGAAATTTACTGTCACTTGTAACTATGGAAAGTAATTCTCTAAGGGGCTTGTTCGGGGTATCTTCACCCTGTACAGTAGAGCGAAGAGTTGCTCCTCAACCTACTAAACCTATTGAAATGAAACTCCTTTTGAATTTCCTGTGGCTGTGTTGGAAAAAATGCTAGCTAATCCTTCTACAGGAGATGGAACAAAACATCCTGATGAGCACTTAATATATGTGGATGAAGTTTGTGGATTAGTTAAGCTTGCAGGTATACCCGATGATGTTGCTAAGAAGAAGGTCTTCCCTTTATCTTTGAAGGGAGATGCATTGATATGGTATAGGCTATGTGATGATATGAGATCGTGGGACTATAAAAGATTGAAGCTGGAATTTCATCAAAAGTATTACCCTATGCATCTTGTTCATCGTGATCGCAATTATATATATATAATTTCTGGCGTCGCGAAGGAGAAAGCATCGCTCAAGCTTGGGGGAGGCTTAAATCAATGTTATATTCATGCCCCAATCATGAGCTCCAGAGAGAAATTATTATGCAAAGTTTTTATGCTCGGCTTTCTGAAAACAATCGCAACATGCTCGATACTTCTTGTGCTGGCTCTTTTATGATGAGGACTATTGAATTCAGATGGAATTTATTGGATAGAATTAAACGCAACTCTGAAGATTGGGACCTCGACGAAGGTAAGGAGTTAGGTATGACACCTAAGTTTGATTGTGTTAAATCTTTGATGGATACCGATATTTTTCGTAAGTTTAGCACTAAATATGGACTTGACTCTGAGATAGTAGCTTCTTTCTGTGAATCTTTTGCTACTTATGTTGATCTCCCTAAGGAGAAGTGGTTTAAATATCATCATCCTATAGAAGTAAAAGTAGCTGCACCTATTAAAGTTGAAGAAAAGACTGTCACTTATAATGATCCTATTGTTCCTACTTCTTATGTTGAGAAACCCCCTTTCCCTGTTAGAGTAAAGGATCATGCTAAAGCTTCAACTGTTGTTCATAAAAGCAATATTAGAACTTATACACCTCCTGAGCAAGTTAAAATAGAACCTAATATTGCTATTGTTAAAGATCTCCTGTCTGATAATATTGATGGGCATGTTATTCAGTTCGAAGGTGAAACTGCTATAATTGCTAAACCTTGTGATAAGGATAAACATAGACCTGTGGTAGTCGTGCCTGTTATTTCTGTTAAAATAGGAGATCATTGTTATCATGGCTTATGTGATATGGCTGCTAGTGCTAGTGTTATACCTCATGACTTATACAAAGAAATTAAGAATGAAATTGCACCTGTTGAGTTAGAAGATATTGATGTTACTATTAAACTTGCTAATAGAGATACTATTGCATCAATTGGAATTGTTAGAGATGTTGAAGTCTTGTGTGGGAAAACTAAATATCCTGCTGATTTTCTTGTTCTTACTTCTCCGCAAGATAGCTTTTGTCCAATTATATTTGGTAGACCTTTATTAAACACTGTCAATGCTACCATAGACTGCACTTAGAATATTGTTACTATTGGTTTGGATGATATGATTCATGAGTTTAATTTCTCTAAATTTAGTAAACAACATCATGAGGAAGAATTACCTAGTAAGGATGAAATTATTGGTCTTGCTTCTATTGTCGTACCTCCTAGTGATCCTTTAGAACACTATTTGGTAGACCATGAAAATGATATGTTCATGAATGAAAGAAAATAAATAGATGAAGTATTCTTTAAATAGGAACCTATTCTGAAACACAATTTGCCTGTTGAAATCCTAGGGGATCCTCATCCACCCAAGGGTGATCCCGTGTTTGAGCTTAAACCTTTGCCTGATAATCTTAAATATGCTTATCTTGATGAAAAAAAGATATATCCTGTTATTATTAGTGCTAACCTTTCAGAGCATGAAGAAGAAAGATTATTGAAAACACTGAAGAAGCATCATGCTGCTATTGGATATACTCTTGATGATCTTAAGGGCATTAGTCCCACTATATGTCAACATAAAATAAATTTGGAAGCAGATGCCGAACCAGTTCGTGATCCTCAACGACTTCTGAATCCTAAAATGAAAGAAGTGGTAAGAAAAGAAATAGTCAAGCTTCTGGAGGCAGGTATAATTTATCCTGTTGCTAATAGTGAGTGGGTAAGTCCTGTCCATTGTGTCCCTAAGAAGGGAGGTATTACTGTTGTTCCTAATGATAAAGATGAATTGATTCCACAAAGAATTATAACAGGTTATAGGATGGTAATTGATTTCCGTAAATTAAATAAACTACTAAGAAAGATCATTACCCCTTACCTTTTATTGATCAAATGCTAGAAAGATTATGCAAACATACACACTATTGCTCTCTAGATGGTCATTCTGGTTTCTCTCAAATACCTGTGTCGGCTAAAGATCAATCAAAGATTACTTTTACATGCCCTTTTGGTACTTGTGCTTATAGACGTATGCCTTTTGGTTTATGTAATGCACCTGCTACCTTTCAAAGATGCATGATGGCTATATTCTCTGACTTTTGTGAAAAGATTTGTGAGGTTTTCATGGACGACTTTTCCATCTATGGTTCCTCTTTTGATGATTGCTTGAGCAATCTTGATCGAGTTTTGCAGATATGTGAAGAAACTAATCTTGTCTTGAATTGGGAAAAGTGCCACTTTATGGTTAATGAAGGTATTGTCTTGGGGCACAAAGTTCCGGCAAGAGGTATTGAAGTTGATAAAGCCAAGGTTGATGCTATTGAAAAGATGCCGTGTCCCAAGGACATCAAAGGTATAAGAAGTTTCCTTGGTCACACTGGATTTTATAGGAAGTTCATTAAGGACTTCTCAAAAATTTCTCGGCCTCTGACTAATTTATTGCAAAAAGATATACCATTTGTCCTTGATGATGATTGTGTAGAAGCATTTGAAATACTTAAGAAAGCATTAGTCTCTGCACCTATTGTTCGGCCACCTGATTGGAATTTACCCTTTGAAATTATGTGTGATGCTAGTGGTTATGCTGTAGGTGCTGTTCTAGGGCAAAGAGTTGATAAGAAATTAAATGTTATTCATTATGCTAGTAAGACTCTAGGCAATGCTCAAAGAAATTATGCTACTACTGAAAAAGAGCTTTTAGCAGTTGTATTTGCTTGTGATAAGTTAAGATCTTATATTGTTGATTCTAAAGTAACTATTCATACTGATCATGCTGCTATTAAATATCTTATGGAAAAGAAAGATGCTAAACCTAGACTTATTAGATGGGTTCTCTTGCTACAAGAATTTGATTTGAATATTGTTGATAGAAAGGGAGCTGAGAACCCCGTTGCAGACAACTATCTAGGTTAGAAAATATTCTTGATGACCCACTGATGTCTACTACACAACCTTCTTCTTGTAGACGTTGTTGGGCCTGCAAGTGCACATGTTTGTAGGACAGTAGCAAATTTCCCTCAAGTAGATGACCTCAGGTTTATCAAGCCGTAGGAGGCGTAGGATGAAGATGGTCTCTCTCAAGCAACCCTGCAACCAAATAACAAAGAGTCTCTTGTGTCCCCAACACACCCAATACAATGGTAAATTATATAGGTGCACTAGTTTGGCGAAGAGATGGTGATACAAGTGCAATATGGATAGTAGATAATAGTTTTTGTAATCTGAAATAAAAAAACATCAAGGTAGCAAGTGATAAAAGTGAGCGTAAACGGTATTACAATGTGTGGAAACAAGGCCTAGGGTTCATACTTTCGCTAGTGTAAGTTCCCTCAACAATGCTATCATAATTGGATCTTAAAACTATCCCTCAACATGCAAAAAAGAGTTACTCCAAAGTCACTAATAGCTGAGAAAGAACGAAGAGATTATGGTAGGGTACGAAACCACCTCAAAGTTATTCTTTCCAATCAATCCGTTGGGCTATTCCTATAAGTGTCACAAACATCCCTAGAGTTCGTACTAGAATAACACCTTAAGACACAAATCAACCAAAACCCTAATGTCACCTACATACTCCAATGTCACCTCAAGTATCCGTGGGTATGATTGTACGATATGCATCACGCAATCTCATATTCATCTATTCAACCAACACATATGACCTCAAAGAGTGCCCCAAAGTTCTACCAGAGAATCACGACGAAAACGTGTGCCAACCCCTATGCATAGGTTCATGGGCAGAACCCGCAAGTTGGTCACCAAAACATACATCAAGTGGCACGTGGTATCCCATTGTCACCACAGATATCCACGACAATACATACATCAAGTGTTCTCAAGTCTTTAAAGACTCAATCCGAAAAGATTACTTCAAAAGGGGAATCTCGATTCATTACAAGAGAGTAGAGGGGGGGGGGGAACATCATAGGATCCAAATATAATAGCAAAGCTCGCGATACATCAAGATCGTATCATCTCAAGAACACGAGAGAGGGAGATCAAACACATAGCTACTGGTACATACCCTTAGCCCCGAGGGAGAACTACTCCCTCCTCATCATGGAGTGCACCGGGATGATGAAGATGGCCACCGGAGAAGGATTGCCCCCTCCAGCAGGGTGTCGAAACGGGTCTAGATTGGTTTTCAGTGGCTACGGAGGCTTCTGGCGGCAGAACTCCCGATCTATCTTGCGTTCTGGAAGTTTTAGGTCATGTGGGTATATATGGGTGCAGGAGGTACGTCAGGGGAGCCACGAGGGTCCCACGAGACAGGGGGGCGCGCCCTAGGGGGGGCGGCGCCCCCACCCTCGTGAGCACCTCGTTCCTTCCTTGACGTGGGGTCCAAGTCCATCGGGTGGCTTTCGTTCCAAAATTAACTTCTCCAGTTGATTTCGTTCCGTTTCGACTTCGTCTGATATTCCTTTTCTTCAAAACACTGAAATAGGCATAAAACAGCAAATCTGGGCTGGGTCTCTAGTTAATAGGTTAGTCCCAAAAGTAATATAAAAGTGGATAATAAAGCCCAATATTGCCCAAAACAGTAGATAATATAGCATGGAGAAATCCAAAATTATAGATACGTTGGAGACGTATCAAGCATCCCCAAGCTTAATTCTTGCTCGTCCTCGAGTAGGTAAATGATAAAAAAAGAATTTTTGATGCGGAGTGCTACTTGGCACAATTTCAATGTAATTCTTCCTAATTGTGGCATGAATATTCAGATCCATAAGATTCAAGACAAAAGTTCATATTGACATAAAAATAATAATACTTAAAGCATACTAATAAAGCAATCATGTCTTCTCAAAATAACATGGCCAAAGAGAGCTATCCCTACAATATCATATAGTCTGGCTATGCTCCATCTTCACCACACAAAGTATTTAAATTATGCACAACCCCGATGACAAGCCAAGCAATTGTTTCATACTTTTGATGTTCTCAAACTTTTTCAATCTTCACGCAATACATGAGCGTGAGCGATGGACATAGCACTATAGGTGGAATAGAATGGTGGTTGTGGAGAAGACAAAAAGGAGAAGATAGTCTCACATCAACTAGGCGTATCAATGGGCTATGGAGATGCCGATAAAAAGATATCAATGTGAGTGAGTAGGGATTGCCACGCAATGGATGCACTAGAGCTATAAATGTATGAAAGCTCAACAAAAGAAACTAGTGGGTGTGCATCCAACTTGCTTGCTCACGAAGACCTAGGGCAATTTTGAGGAAGCCCATCATTGGAATATACAAGCCAAGTTCTATAATGTGAAATTCCCACTAGTATATGAAAGTGACAACATATGAGACTCTCTATATGAAGAACATGGTGCTACTTTGAAGCACAATATATGAGACTTGCTATATCATGGTGCTACTTTGAAGCACAAGTGTGGAAAAAGGATAGTAGCATTGCCCCTTTTATTTATTTTTATTTTTTATTTTTTATTTGGCCTTTCCTTTTTTATTTGGCCTTTCCTTTTTTATTGCCTTTCTCTTTTTTTGGGGACAATGCTCTATTGAATGATGATCATCACACTTCTATTTATTTACAACTCAATGATACAACTCGATACTTAGAACAAAGTATGACTCTATATGAATGCCTCCGGCAGTGTACCGGGATATGCAATGAATCAAGAATGACAAGTATGAAAGAATTATGAATGGTGGCTTTTCCACAAATACAATGTCAACTTCATGATCATGCTAAGCAATATGACAATGATGGAGTGTGTCATAATAACCAGAATGGTGGAAAGTTGCATGGCAATATATCTTGGAATGGCTATGGAAATGCCATAATAGGTAGGTATGGTGGCTGTTTTGAGGAAGGTATATGGTGGGTTTATGGTACCGGCGAAAGTTGCACGGTACTAGAGAGGCTAGAAATGGTGGAAGGGTGAGAGTGCGTATAATCCATGGACTCAACATTAGTCATAAAGAACTCACATACTTATTGCAAAAATCTAGAAGTTATTAAAGCAAAGTATTATGCGCATGCTCCTAGGGGGATAGATTGGTAGGAAAAGACCATCGCTCGTCCCCGACCGCCACTCATAAGGAAGACAATCAATAAATAAATCATGCTCCGACTTCATCACATAACGGTTCACCATACGTGCATGCTACGGGAATCACAAACTTCAACACAAGTATTTCTCAAATTCACAACTACTCAACTAGCATGACTCTCATATTACCATCTCCATATCTCAAAACAATTATCAAGTATCAAACTTCTCATAGTATTCAACACACTCATAAGAGAATTTTATTATTCTTGAATACCTAGCATATTAGGATTTTAAGAAAATTACCATGCTATTAAGACTCTAAAAATAATATAAGTGAAGCATGAGAGTTCATCTATTTCTTCAAAATAAAACTACCACCATGCTCTAAAAGATATAAGTGAAGCACTAGAGCAAATGACAAACTACTCCGAAAGATATAAGTGAAGATCAATGAGTAGTCGAATAATTATGCAACTATGTGAAGACTCTCTAACATTTAATAATTTCAGATCTTGGTACTCTATTCAAACAGAAAGCAAATCAAAATAAAATGACATCTAAGAATAGCAAACATCATGTGAAGAAGCAAAACTTAGGATCAACCGATACTAACCGATAATTGTTGAAGAAGAAAGGTGGGATGCCAACCGGGGCATCCCCAAGCTTAGATGCTTGAGACTTCTTGAAATATTATCTTGGGATGCCTTGGGAATCCCCAAACTTGAGCTTTTGTGTCTCCTTAATTCCTCTCATATCACGGTCTCCCTAAATCTCAAAAGCTTCATCCACACAAAACTCAACAAGGACTCGTGAGATAAGTTAGTATAAACCATTGCAAAAACCTTATCATACTCTACTGTATCAAGTCACTAAAATTATTATTCAACATTGCATACTAATTTCCTCTGCATATTTAATAGTCCTATCCTCAAATAGAATCATTAAAGAAGCAAACATATGCAAACAATGCAAACATAACAGCAATCTGCCTAAACAGGATAGTCTGTAAAGAATGCAGCAACATCCATACTTCCCTAGCTCCAAAAATTATGAAAGAAAATTCCCACTGTATTAAATTTATCAGAGCTTAATATGAAAAAGGTTTCAACGTTTTATCACATTCTGACTTTTCTATGGAATTATTGCAACAGCGGTAAACTTTCTGTTTTCAAACAGCAACATGTATACTTGTAACATAGGCATAGTAAAGACTATTAATGCCACTTTTATTGAAAAAAAAGATGCAAAAAATTGTTATAAATAACAGAAAGAAAATCCTAACAAAATAAATTGATGCTCCAAGCAAAACACATATCATGTGGCGAATAAAAATATAGCTCCAAGTAAAGTTACCGATGAATGAAGACGAAAGAGGGGATGCCTTCCGGGGCATCCCCAAGCTTAGGCTCTTGGTTGTCCTTGAATATTACCTTGGGGTGCCTTGGGAATCCCCAAGCTTAGGCTCTTGCCACTCCTTGTTCCATAGTCCATCAAATCCTTACCCAAAACTTGAAAACTTCACAACACAAAACTTAAAGTTGAAAACTTGTAAGCTCCGTTAGTATAAGAAAGCAAATCACCATCATAAGGTACTGTAATGAACTCATTCTTTATTTATATTGGTGTTAATCCTACTGTATTACAACTTCTATATGGTTTATAAACTATTTTACTAGCCATAGATTCATCAGAATAAGTAAACAACACATGAAAAACAGAATCTGTCAAAAACAGAACAGTATGTAGTAATCTGGATAAAACGTATACTTATGGAACTCATAAAATTCTAAAATAAATTTCTGGACCTTAGTAATTTATCTATTAATCATATGCAAAAAGAATTAATTAAATATCACTCTCCAAATAAAAATGGCAGCAATTATCGTGAGCGCTAAAGTTTCTGTTTTTGACAGCATGATCAACAAGACTTCCCCCAAGTCTTCCCAAAGGTTCTACTTGGCACAAATACTAATTAAACATATAAAACCACATATAAACAGAGGCTAGATGAGTTATTTATTACTAAACAGGAGAAAAAAGCAAGGAACTAAAATAAAATTGGGTTGCCTCCCAACAAGCGCTATCGTTTAATGCCCCTAGCTAGGCATGATGATTTCAATGATGCTCACATAAAGGATAAGAATTGAATCATAAAGAGAGCATCATGAAGAATATGACCAGCACATTTAAGTCTAACATGCTTCCTATGCATAGGGATTTTGTGAGCAAACAACTTGTAGGAACAAGAATCAACTTGCATAGGAAGGTAAAACAAGCATAACTTCAAAATTTTAAGCACATAGAGAGGAAACTTGATATTATTGCAATTCCTACAAGCATATATTCCTCCCTCATAATAATTTTCAGTAGCATAATGAATTAATTCAAAAATATAACCATCACCTAAATCATTCTTTTCATGATCTACAAGCATAGAAAATTTATTACTCTCCACATAGGCAAAATTCTTCTCATGAATAATAGTGGGAGCCAACTCAACCAAATAACTATCATGTGATTGAAAATTAAGATCAAGATGACAAGTTTCATGGTTATCATTATTCTTTAAAGTATACGTGTCATCACAATAATCATCATAGATAGGAGGCATGCTTTCATCATAATAAATTTTCTCATCAAAACTTGGGGGACAAAAAATATCATCTTCATCAAACATAGCTTCCCTAAGCTTGTGGCTTTGCATATCATTAGCATCATTGATATTCAAGGAATTCATACTAACAACATTGCAATCATGCTCATCATTCAAATATTATGTGCCAAACATTTTATAGATTTCTTCTTCTAGCACTTGAGCACAATTATCCTTTCCATCATACTCACGAAAGATATTAAAAATGTGAAGCGTATGAGACAAACTCAATTCCATTTTTTATAGTTTTCTTTTATAAACTAAACTAGTGATAAATCAAGAAACTAAAAGACTCGATTGCAAGATCTAAAGATATACCTTCAAGCACTCACCTCCCCGGCAACAGCGCCAGAAAAGAGCTTGATGTCTACTACACAACCTTCTTCTTGTAGACGTTGTTGGGTTGCAAGTGCACAGGTTTGTAGGACAGTAGCAAATTTCCCTCAAGTGGATGACCTAAGGTTTATCAATCTGTAGGAGGCGTGGGATGAAGATGGTCTCTCTCAAGCAACCCTGCAACCAAATAACAAAGAGTCTCTTGTGTCCCCAACACACCCAATACAATGGTAAATTATATAGGTGCACTAGTTCGGCGAAGAGATGGTGATACAAGTGCAATAGGGATAGTAGATAATAGTTTTTGTAATCTGAAATAATAAAAACAGCAAGGTAGCAAGTGATAAAAGTGAGCGTAAATGGTATTGCAATGTGTGGAAACAAGGCCTAGGGTTCATACTTTCGCTAGTGTAAGTTCCCTCAACAATACTATCCTAATTGGATCTTAAAACTATCCCTCAACATGCAACAAAGAGTCACTCCAAAGTCACTAATAGCTGAGAACGAATGAAGAGATTATGGTAGGGTACGAAACCACCTCAAAGTTATTCTTTCCAATCAATCCGTTGGGCTATTCCTATAAGTGTCACAAACAACCCAAGAGCTAGTACTAGAATAACACCTTAAGACACAAATCAACCAAAACCCTAATGTCACCTAGATACTCCAATGTCACCTCAAGTATCCGTGGGTATGATTATATGATATGCATCACACAATCTCAGATTCATCTATTCAACCAACACATAGGACCTCAAAGAGTGCCCCAAAGTTCTACCGGAGAATCACGACGAAAATGTGTGCCAACCCCTATGCATAGGTTCATGGGTGGAACCCGCAAGTTGGTCACCAAAACATACATCAAGTGGCACATGGTATCCCATTGTCACCACAGATATCCACGACAAGACATACATCAAGTGTTCTCAAGTCTTTAAAGACTCAATCCGAAAAGATTACTTCAAAAGGGGAAACTCGATTCATTACAAGAGAGTAGAGGGGGGAGAAAACATCATAGGATCCAAATATAATAGCAAAGCTCGCGATACATCAAGATCGTATCATCTCAAGAACACGAGAGAGAGAGAGAGAGAGAGAGAGAGAGAGAGAGAGAGAGAGATCAAACACATAGCTACTGGTACATACCCTCAGCCCCGAGGGAGAACTACTCCCTCCTCGTCATGGTGAGCACCGGGATGATGAAGATGGCCACCGGAGAAGGATTGCCCCCTCCGTCAGGGTGCCGAAATGGGTCTAGATTGGTTTTCGGTGGCTACGGAGGCTTCTGGCGACGGAACTCCCGATCTATCTTGCGTTCTGGAAGTTTTAGGTCACATGGGTATATATGGGTGCAGAAGGTATGTCAGGGGAGCCACGAGGGTCCCACGAGACAGGGGGCGCGCCCTAGGGGGGGGCGCCCCCACCCTCGTGAGCACCTCGTTCCTTCCTTCACCTGGGGTCCAAGTCCATCAGGTGGCTTTTGTTCCAAAATTAACTTCTCCAGTTGATTTCGTTCCGTTTCGACTCCGTCTGATAATCCTTTTCTTCAAAACACTGAAGTAGGCATAAAACAGCAAATCTGGGCTGGGCCTCCGGTTAATAGGTTAATCCCAAAAGTAATATAAAAGTGGATAATAAAGCCCAATATTGCCCAAAACAGTAGATAATATAGCATGGAGCAATCAAAAATTATAGATACGTTGGAGACATATCACCCACTACCTATTAATGATGACTTTCCTGATGAACAATTAAATTTTATAAGTACTTCTCGTAGTACTCCATGGTATGCTGATTATGCTGATTATGTTGTTGCTAAGTTTATACCACCTAGCTTCACATACCAACAAAAGAAAAAAAAATTCTATGATTTAAGACATTACTTTTGGGATGACCCACATCTTTATAAAGGAGTAGATGGTGTTATTAGGCGTTGTGTACCTGAGCATGAACAGGAACAGATCCTACGCAAGTGTCATTCCGAGTCTTATGGAGGACACCACGCTGGAGATAGAACTGCACATAAGTTATTGCAATCTGGTTTTTATTGGCCTACTCTCTTCAAGGATGCCCGTAAGTTTGTCTTGTCTTGTGATGAATGTCAAAGAATTGGTAATATTAGTAGATGTCAAGAAATGCCTATGAATTATTCACTTGTTATTGAACCGTTTGATATTTGGGGCTTTGATTATATGGGACCTTTTCCTGCCTTGAATGGATACACACATATTTAGTTGCTGTTGATTATGTTACTAAGTGGGTAGAAGCTATTCCAACTAGTAGTGCTGATCATAACACTTCTATTAAAATGCTTAAGGAAGTTATTTTCCCGAGGTTTGGATTCCATAGATATTTAATGACTGATGGTGGTTCGCACTTTATTCATGGTGCTTTCCGTAAAATGCTTGCTAAATATGATGTTAATCATAGAATTGCATCTCCTTATCATACTCAGTCTAGTGGTCAAGTAGAACTGAGCAATAGAGAGCTCAAATTAATTTTGCAAAGGACTGTTAATAGGTCTAGAAAAAATTGGTCTAAGAAACTTGATGATGCATTATGGGCTTATAGAACTGCATATAAAAATCCTATGGGTATGTCTCTGTATAAAATGGTTTATGGAAAAGCATGTCACTTACCTCTCGAACTAGAACACAAGGCATATTGGGCTATTAAAGAGCTTAACTATGATTTTAAACTTGCCGGTGAGAAGAGGTTATTTGATATTATCTCACTTGATGAATGGAGAACCAAGCTTATGAAAATGCCAAGTTGTTTAAAGAAAAAGTTAAAAGATGGCATGACAAAAGGATACAAAAGCCTGAGTTTAATGTAGGTGATTATGTATTGCTATACAACTCTTGTTTAATATTTTTTGCAGGAAAACTTCTCTCTAAATGGGAAGGCCCCTATGTTATCGAAGAGGTCTATCGTTCCGGTGCCATAAAAATCAACAACTTCGAGGGCACAAATCCAAAGGTGGTAAATGGTCAAACAATTAAACATTATATCTTAGGTAACCCCATAAATGTTGAAACCAATATTATTGAAACCATAACCCCGGAGGAATACATAAAGGACACTTTTCGGAATGTTTTAGACTCCGAAAAGGAATAGGTATGTGGTACGGTAAGTAAACCGACTCCAAAACAATTTTTAAGGCAATATCTCTCCGTTTTGGAATATTTAGAAAAATCGAAAAATAAGTAGCAGTCCGGGAAGGACACGAGGGCCCCACGAGGGTGGTGGGCCCCCTACCTCGTGAGCACCTCGTGTGCTTTACGGACTCCGTTTTCTTGCACGTTACATATTTTGGTCGGTAAAAATTCATTATATAATGTCCCGGAGGTTTTGACTCCCGTATCACGCAAACCTCCTCTATCTTCGTTTCGAGCTGTTTTCTGTCAGGGTTTTCCAGGCTAGGCATCATGTCCTCTCCCTCCTCCAACAATGGTGACAACGATGCTTGGATAATGAAGATAGATTTGAAGAGGGAAGAACCCACGAAGGTCAACAAGGATGAAAGGATCAAGAAGGCCACGAAGGATCAAGCTCCAGCAACAGAAGACACCCTTCAAATTGATCATAACCTTCTTAACCCAACTGAGATCGAAGCTTTCAAGATGACTGAGTTGGCTCGTGTTCAAAACAAGTATCTCACACAAGAAAATATTTTGTTGAAGGAGCATATTGTCGCACTCAAGGGCATCATTCGCAAGCTGGAGGACCTCTTACGCTCGATGTGCGATTATCCGTCACCTCCACCGTCTTCACCGACAAAGAAGATATAATCACATGGGTATGGGCACTCCCCTTGGCAACTACCAAGCTTGGGGGAGGTGCCCCGGTATCGTATCACAATCACAACTCCTACCTTTACCGTTTTTTCTTAGTTCGATCCTATTAGTAGTATCTTGATCTAGTAGAATAAAGTTTATGGCATGATCTAGTTTTGAGTTTTGCTTTATGATCTCTCTTTGTAATCGAGTCCGTAAGCTATATATAATAAAGATTAGTGTTGAGTCAAGGGCTTGATTATTTTGCCATGATCTTGGGTGAATAAAAGAAAAGAGAAAAAGAAACAAAAAGTTCATATTGATCTTATTGAGAGTAATGACTTCACATAGAAAGAGTATGATGATTAAAAGTTGTTGGGAATTGGCAGACATAGCTTTGGTCGTTGTTGCAATTAATAGGAAGTAATAAGGAAAGATAGGTTTTCACATATAGATATATTATCATTGACATCTTTTATGACTGGGAGCACTCATTAAAATATGACATGCTAAAGAGTTGATGTTGGACAAGGAAGACAACGTAATGAGTTATGTCTTTCTTATATCTGAGATAAAGTATGTTGTCATGGTTCCTCTAACTTGTTGAGCTTGCGTTTCCCCCTCATGCTAGCCAAATTCTCAGCACCAATTAGAAATACTACTTATGCTTCCAAATACCCTTAAACCAGTTTGGCCATGAGAGTCCACCATGTCTACCTATGGATTGAGTAAGATCCTTCAAGTATGTTGTCATCGGTGCAAAGCAATAAAAATTGCTCTAAAAATATATGATCGATTGGTGTGGGAGAAATAAGCTTTATACGATCTTGTGATGTGGAAGTAATAAAAGCGATGGACTGAATAATAAAGGTTCATATCACAAGGGGCAATATAAAGTGACGTTCTTTCACATTGAGATTTTATATATCCAACCATAAAAGCGCATGGCAACCTCTGCTTCCCTCTGTGAAGGGCCTATCCTTTATTATTATCTTCTACCTTATGCAAGAGTCATGGTGATCTTCACCTTTTCTTTTTCATTTTATCCTTTGGCAAGCTCAGCATGTTGGAAAGAACATGATATATATATATATATATATATATATATATATATATATATATATCTAATTGGATGTAGGGGAGCATGAACCATTATTGTTGACATTACCCTTGAGGTAAAAGGTTGTGGGGCAAAACTATAAGCCCCTATCTTTCTCTGTGTCTGATTAAAACTCCGTAACCACAAGTATCGCATGAGTGTTAGCAATTATGGAGGACTAAATGATAGTTGAGTATGTGGACTTGCTTTTCAGCTCTGACATAGACTCTTTCCGATGTTATGATAAATTGCAATTCCTTCAATGACTGAGATTATAGTTTATTGGAGCCCAATAAGGTTTATGATTTATACTTTTGCATTGTGAATAGATCATCACTTGAACATAAGTAATCATATGACAAAACCTATATATGTTGCTGTTATAAGAATAATCATGATGCCTTCATGTCCGTATCTTATTTTTATCGACGCCTCTACCTCTAAACATGAGGACATATTTATTGTTATTGGCTTTTCACTTGAGGACAAGCAAGGTCTAAGCTTGGGGGAGTTGATACGTCCATTTTGCATCATGCTTTTATATCGATATTTATTGCATTATGGACTGTTATTTCACTTTATATCGCAATACTTATGGCTATTCTCTCTTATTTTACAAGGTTTACATAAAGAGGGAGAATGCCGGCAGCTGGAATTCTGGGCTGGAAAAGGAGCAAATATTAGAGGCCTATTCTGCGCAACTCCAAAAGTCCTAAAACTTCACGGGACATCTTAAAAGAAATAAAGAAAAATCCTCGCCAAAGATGAAGGCCAGGGGGCCCACACCCTTCTCATGAGGGTGGGGGGCGCGCCCCCCTAGGGCGCCCCCCCTACCTCGTGGGCCCCCTGGTGGCTCTCTGATGCCCATCTTCTCCTATATGAGGTCTTTCGATGAGAAAAAATAAAGAGAAACTTTTTGGGACGAGACTCCGCCGCCACAAGGCGGAACCTTGGCAGATCCAATCTAGAGCTCCGGCGGAGCTGTTCTGCCGGGTATACTTACCTCCCGGAGGGGGAAATCATCACCATCGTCATCACCAACGCTCCTCTCATCGGGAGAGGGCAATCTCCATCAACATCTTCATCGGCACCATCTCATCTCCAAACCCTAGTTCATCTCTTGTATCCAATTCTTGTCTTAAAGTTCGGGATTGGTGCTAGTAGGTTGCTAGTAGTGTTGATTACTCCTTGTAGTTGATGCTCGTTGGTTTATTTGGTGGAAGATCATATGTTCAGATCCTATATGCATATTATTACCCCTCTGATTATGAACATGAATATGCTTTGTGAGTAATTACGTTTGTTCCTGAGGACAATGGAGAAGTCTTGCTATGAGTAGTCATGTGAATTTGGTATTCGTTTGATATTTTGATAAGATGTATGTTGTCTAGCCTCTAGTGGTGTTATGTGAATGTCGACTACATAACACTTCACCATTATTTGGGCCTAGAGGAAGGCATTGGGAAGTAATAAGTAGATGATGGGTTGCTAGAGTGACAGAAGCTTAAACCCTAGTTTATGCGTTGCTTCGTAAGGGGCTGATTTGGATCCATATGTTTCATGCTATGGTTAGGTTTACCTTAATACTTTTGTTGTAGTTGCGGATGCTTGCAATAGAGGTTAATCATAAGTGGGATGCTTGTTCAAGTAAGAACTGCACCCAAGCACCGGTCCACCCACATATCAAATTATCAAAGTATCGAACGCGAATCATATGAACATGATTAAAACTAGCTTGACGATATTCCCATGTGTCCTCGGGAGCGCTTTTCCTACTATAAGAGTTTATTCCGGCTTGTCCTTTGCTACAAAAGGATTGGGCCACCTTGCTGCACTTTATTTACTTTTATTACTTGTTGCTCGTTACAATTTATCCTATCAAAAAACTATCTGTTACCAGTTATTTCATTACTTGCAGAGAATACCTTGCTGAAAATCGCTTATCATTTCCTTCTACTCCTCGTTGGGTTCGACACTCTTACTTATCGAAAGGACTAAGATAGATCCCCTATACTTGTGGGTCATCACCCCCGGATATCCAGCCGCCAGCCCGGAAATCCGTCCCCTCCGAACCCGAGAGCAACAAAAGCCACCACTCCAGCCCGGACATCCGACCTCCCCAGCCCGGACATCCGGCATCGCCTGAAAGCCCGGACATCCGGCCCGATCAGCCCGGACATCTGGCCTCCCCTGTCTGCGCATAGTGAAGGGCCGAGGCCCGTGTATCCCTTCTCCCCCCTAGAATATATACTCCACCTCGCCCAACTTTCTAGGGTTAGCAAAGGTTTAGCTCATGTTTGTGTGAGAGCTTTGCTCATCCACTTGGTTACCTTCTCCATGGAGATTCGAGCCTCCACCGGAGAAGATCCCCCAAGCGGATTCAAGACCCCTTTTAGGGAAGAACTCAAGACCTCCTCACGGAGAAGACCGTCTACCCTTGTATCGTCCTTAGTTGTCCGTGGATCGTGTATCTTTCCTTATTTACTCGAGGATCTAGCAAATGTGTGACTTATTCGTGTTGGTTTAGTGTTTCCTCTTGTGTTTCCCCTTGTGTTTTCCCTCTTTTCCCTCTCGTGTTCCTCGTGTTCTTCGCGGGATCCGCTCCTTTTGTGAAAGATCATCCACATAGGGTTCCACCCTACATCACCGCAGCATAGACAGAATATAAGTGTGAGAAAGTACACAATGTTGGCAACACTTGTAATGTGCATCACATGAGAACATAACTGTTTATACAACTGAAACTGAAATCAACATAGAGCAAGAAGTTAGAACAACAATCCAGTGATGCAACAGCAAAGGAGTAAGGACCACAGCTACGGAATCTGACCTGAGAATAGTTGCTCTTCTGTTTTAAACGTGGAGTTTGGGTTCGCTCTGGTGGTCTTCGTGCTTTGGGCACTATAGTTGCTTTTACAAACTGCTCGTGTGGGGGTACTCTGTGGTGTACATGGTGCTTTGTCAACTAGAAGTGGGTTACTATCCGCTGGGGTTGGGGTTAGATGGGTTGTAGCTGGTTCTCTGCCCAACGGTGTAAGTGTGCAATCTGGAAGACTCTCGATTATGTGTGGTGGGGCTAGTTTGCGGGCCAGTATAACCATGGTTCTATCTGCATCGACGGGTAGCACTGTCTTTTGTGAAGAGCGAGTTTTTGATCCCTTAGATATTGCCATCACCCCTCCAATTCAAATGGCTGATAAACAAGAAAATAAATTGAACGTGCAGACATTGTATGATAGACAGATGTGGTAATTCACATATATGTTGTCTAACCAAACAGGACATCATGACACAATTTCACATATATGATGCCTAACTAAACAGGATAGCATGACACAATTTCAGATATATGATAGATAACTTAACAAGATATAATGGCATAATTCCACATATGATGAGTATCTAAACAGGATGACATGACAAAACTATATGATGTCTTTCCAAAATAGGCTGGGATGAAATTGATGAGGACATCAATACCATTGTTACACCCACATCCCCTGATGCTATACATATTGGACCAATTACTAGAGCTCGCGCACGCCAATTAAATTACCAGGTACTTTTGTTTCTTGGTAATGATTCTAATGTTCATGAGAATATGATGCTGCCTAAATTGAATACATTTGTTTTGCTTACAAATGAAGGGCCTAGCTTGGACAAGAAAGATGAACCTTGGAGCAAGTTCAAGCATGGAGATGATGGCGTGCGCAAGGGGAACAAGAACGGAGTTACAAGTGATGATTCCAGGACGTTGAAGCCACCATAATGAGTGTATGAAGCCTTGGACGAAATATACAAGATGCCACTTCATAAATTTCGTCCAGAGGCTATCCTAGGTGTTGCGTCACCTTATTTTTGGGCCAGGCCCATGTAATTTCGAAATACTTGATTATACGCTGTTTTTAGAGTCCGTATGTGTGGGGAAACAAGAGTTAGGGTTGGTTTTGGACCCCTCCTCGAAGGGCCACGAAATTCCCCCCCTCTCTCGTCCATATATACAGCCCTTAGGGCATCGTTTAGACCTTGGGTTTTGTTTAGATTAAAGTTCTCCATAGCTACAACTTCACGTACTTCGTTTGTGTTCAACAACCAGACAAAGGCGTCACAGAACCCCACCTTGATCAATAAAGCTTTCATCTTATATTCGCAATATCTAGATTGCAATCTCAGTTTCTTGCTTGTTCTTCGTTTGCTCGCAGGAAACAGACCCTCGTGGTCAGGTTGATCATGCTCCGGCGTGGTCAATAGCCCTCGGAAGTTGGTTTAGCGATTGCTAAGGCGCGACGTCTTCGCACGTTCGTAGTCGGATCGTCAAAGTCGACTCCCACAGAAAATGATATCTATCTCATCGAAACATCGGGACACCTTCGCCTCCATCAAAAATAATTCACACAAATGTTGTCTAAGTATACATGATGGCATGATATAATTGATTCATATACTAAGCAGCTGGTACCCACATATATGATCTCTAAACTAAGCAGATGGAATTCAATATTGTGCATATCTTTCCCTAATAATAAAGCACGGATTGACTCCATAATTTCACCGTCATAATACACTTTCTTCTCATGTCATAATACACTTTTACAATTTGTATAGACAAAATCGAAATATAAACGAGGTGGTACTAATTCGTCCGCTATTAGTTTCGTCCGTCCATCATTCGTATGTGACGTCTGTTTGGACCATCGTCGTCAATATTGTTCATCCCATCCGATTCCAAGCCAGGCCAACCGAGCACAATCATGCGTTGCGGCCCAATAAATTTGTCCCATCTATCCCGATTGAAGGAAAAAAGGGAATTCATGTGAGAGGAGTCGAACCGAGCACATAGCGATAAGGACAGAGTGGCACAGCCAGTTGAGCTAACTTGTGCTATTTGTAGAATCGAAGGTTGATTCCATTGTTAAATAGTACGACATCGCCCCCTTACAATCAATCTACCCAATTTATATAGGTTTACGAATTCCTTGGTTATCAGGAAGCCATCTTAGAGATCATACATAAAAATAGGAAGAAAAGCGAGGCTAATGGTGGGCTCCTAAACGGGATAGGAAAGAAATCGAGGCTAATGGTGGGTGGGCTGCTGATGAGGAAAGTAATAACAAGGAAGGAAAAGGAGGTAAAATCGGAGCTAGCAAAAACACATATAGATGTGGAAATTAATAAGAAGGGAAGGATGGATTTCGAGGGTTTAAAGCAAAAAAGTAGGAAAGTGGGAAGTGGTCCCGTAATAAGAAGGAAAGGACGGGATTCGGGGATTGATAAAGAAAAATAGGAAAGTGAGAAGGTATTAAGAAGACATTGTCCTAATAAGGAAGAAGGGAGAGAAAATAAAGAAGGAAAGGGAGGGATTCGGGGAAGAGAAATAAAGAAGGAAATCCCGTAATAAAGTGTCCTGATAAATCGATGAACTAGCGCGCGTGAGGCCGACGGCGATCATAATAAGAAGGAGCGACGCACAAGGCGGCCAGCAGAAAACCCATCTCTGTGGCTTGTCTAAAAACAGAAGGGAGAGAGAGATATTTTGTTTATATTTCTTTTCTTTATGGAGGGAGTATCACTTTGAGAAAATGACCTCACAATATGTTTTCAAAGAATTTTAGTACATTCCGCATAAAAATATTTGTGTGCATTTTAGTAATTTCCATAGAAAGAATTTCTTTCATGCTTTAGAGTTCGCCCCCTTAATTTTTTTACATCCTCCGCCACTGGCTATAGTCCCATGAACGCGTAGATTTACCCCATCCATAACTCAAGAGAAAATTATGTTAGGATTTTTTTGAAGGGAATGTTAGGATTGTTTTAAACATGCAAAAAATAATATGTCTAAATCATAATAAAAATTTGTTTATTTATTGTTGTTCCTGTACAATTTTTTTTAGAATTACAATGAAAAAGAGAGTACCGGTTAAAAATAGGTGATTGATTGTTCTTTAAAAAAACACCGGCCGTATATGTCTACACGAACCAAACGATGGTATGGCACCGGGCATACCCAATGACTTATTGCTGCTTTAAAACAAAGGATTTCTCAAATGTGCACCTTGAAACGAGATTGTACGCTTGCATATAATGATTATAAGGGTCAACGACTCCGTTTAATAGTATATACACACGTCAATTTTTTTGTGTTGCATACGGGTTCTTCAAGTCTGACAAAAGTTTCCTTCGTACTTGAATCAAGCCTTTTCTATATCTTCATGTCATAGGAGCCGTAGTTTTCAGATCATCTAGAAACCTCACACAAGTAAATACCAAATTGCGAGAAGCAAGAAAACCTAACAATTTTTACAAGTTTGACAAAGTTTTACCGCAAAAAAAAACAAGAATCTAAATATTTGGGTTTTGAATTTTAGTGAAACAACTTTGCTTTCAGAAAGTTTTTTGAAAATGGGTGCTTTATTACTTAAAAGGTTTAAGCATTACACACGGTCTCTGCATAACTAAGATGCACTCTCATCTCTGGTAACATTGTCAAAGCAGTAAGAGTGAGACTCGGAGTCCCCGCTATGTGCGACATAAACTCCACACTTTTCTCTGCTATATTAGCCAGGGATAGAGAGTCTTTGTACAATGCTCCTAATATCACTGGACACAAATAGTGCTATGCTACAGTCCATCAACCTAGCCAACATTGGTTCATAGACATTCATGTTACCACCGTAGTGAACCAAAGACATTGTACTAAAATGGAATTTACTATTGACAGTATAATGCTATATTTTTTGGGCATCATTAAGCAATTCCAACAAAGACGTGAAGAGATACTCACAACAAGGTAGATATTTCTGTGATTTAAATTCCACACACCTCCAGTACAATTCTGAAATTTGTTCTCATTTTTTTCACAATACATATTTTGATGCGGAGCATCCCAAGATCATGCCCATGGACGCACCTACACCTCCAATGACACCACTTGGACCAATGACACGAGCCCGAGCCAAGGCTATCGAAGATAAGGTGAACTCACTCCTCTCCGAACTTCCACTTTCTATGCATGAGACATGGCTACTACCTAAGTCCGAGGTGTTGTGCATGATTAGGCACCAAGAGGACCCTCCCGAAGATGCGCATGAAGATGTACAAGTCCCCAAGTCCACGGATGAGGAGAACCGACGGAATGAGCCAAGAACATCTCCCAGGCCCCGGACATCCGACCATGACACTGGACATCCGGCCCCTGGAGCGTCATCCACTACAGCAGCACAACCGCCAGAAGCTACAGGCCCCGGACATCCGGCCCTGACAGCCCGGACATCCGGCAACCAGCCCAAAAATCGGGCCCCTCCGAACCCGAGAGCAACAAATGCTACCACTCCAGCCCAGACATCCGGCCTCCCAAGCCCGGACATCTGGCATCGTCTGAAAGCCAGGACATCCGGCCCGACCGGCCCGGACGTCCCGCCTCCCCTGTCTACGCAGAGTGAAGGGCCGAGGCCCGTGTATCCCTTCTCCCCCTAGTCTATATATACTCCCCCTCGCCCAACTTTCTAGGGTTAGCGTTGTGATAGCTCATTTGAGAGATAGATCTACGCTCACCCATATCGGATCTCCTCCTTGTGAGAGACCGCGACCTCTTTGGAGAAGATCCCTTTTGGATTCAAGACCCCTTTCTAAGGGAAGATCCCCCCCGTGGATTCAAGACCTCCTCATGGAGAAGACCGGTTACCGTGTATCGTCCCTAGTTGATCGTGTACCGTGTATCGTTCCATGTACTCCTGGACCTAGCATATGTGTGACTATTTCTTGTTGGTTTAGTGTTTCCTCCCGTGTTTCCCCTTGTGTTTCCCCCTGTTTTCCCCTCGTGTTCTTTGCGGGATCCGCTCCTTTCGTGAAAGATCGGGCGATTAGGGTTCTACCCTACATCATCTTGGTATCATGAGCCACGTTGATCACAATTTCGGAGCCTCCTCGTTGTGTTTCTAGCCTTGTTTTGTTGTTTTTCGTCCTAATTCGATAATTCCCCACCAAAAATAGCCCCAGTTTTTTTGTGATTTGTTGGTGTGTTGAGATTTTGTTGGTTTGGATCCGTGGATTTGCTTTGTGTTGAGTGGATCTAGCTTTTCCCCACCCTTCCCATCCACAAATTCCTCCGAATTTCGCCGGATTTGACCTCTCCACACGGTGTTCATCCCGATCGTCCCCGGATCCAGAGCCCAGACATCCGGCCCGACAAGCCCGGACATCCGGCCATCCACCCGGACATCCGACCCCTGGCAGCAACATCTCCATCCACCGCCCCGTTTTCCGTCCATTTTTCACCAAATTTTGTTCTGGTGCCCACCATATACCACATATACTTCCGCATACCTCCACCACTTCCGCATAGCCAAACCATTTTGGACCATTTCGCTCTCTGACACATTTGCTACTTCGAGGTTTGAGAATTTGAGTTGCGGTACAATATCCTTTTGTGTTTCGGCTATCTAGGTACGGTTCGACATCGACATCACCGCCGCTCATCTTCGCCTCAGACGCGTCCTAAATCATCACCGCCGTCCTACATCGTCATAAACAATGACCACCTTGACTACACCTTGGTATTTGTGCCACCATTTTGACACCATACGGGAAGCAAGATCGGTAGCCTCATCTTGGTATTGGACATATCACTCTTGCCATTACATTGATATCCATCATAGCCTTACTCCTTTGCGTTGCTTACCCATCGAGACTAGCCATTGAGTATTGCCGGCAATGAGACTTGTGCACATTAGTGATCATACTTCCCATAGGATACATACATCATTGTTGCATATATTGGTATCATCTCTTATGAAACAAAGTTGTCATTGCATACTCACTTACTATATCGGTTCGTCAAGCATTGCATGAGAAAAGAGCTCCAACATCAAAGAGCCAAACAAGCTTTTAAGCAAAGAGGAAAGATAAGCAAAGAGCTTTTAAGCAAGAACCATAGCATCATACAACATTAAGATTGTCATACTCGATCATCTTGGATCATATCATAGCAACACCTTGCATAGAGCCTACTTGGGATAGAAGTCGTTGCATTTTTGCTAAGTAGGTTGTGCACAAGTTCTTGCATCCGCCTGTTGTGCAATCATGCTAGCGTCTCTCTAGTGTTCTGCAACAAAATAATGTTTGTGGATTCCACATTTTGGCTCACCCTTGGTTGCACGACCCACTTATATTTTGCGTGTGTGTTTCCGTGTACCTTATATGCTTGGTCTACTTGTTACATTGCATCTTGCGAATCTTGCGCACTCTTGGTTGCATCTTGCGCACAGTGAAGGGCCGAGGCCCGTGTATCCCTTCTCACTTAAAAATGCATGAAATTTTGTGCCACCATCCTAACCAAGCTCCACCATAAGCTTTTACTTGTGTAGGTGTGAGAAACTGACAAGAGCTAGTACCAATTGTGCTATTTCCTTGTCCTACGTTGGAGTGATCATCGATCCACTTTCAACTTTGGTCAAGGTACATTTGGTATTCGTTCTTCTCTTTCTACCACTCACATTTGTCTTGGAATGATGGATAGGCCAAGTACTTCTACCAACCCACTCTTCATGGAGCAAGACGATGTCATGAACTCCTTCATCACCAAGGGTCACCTCTTTGGTGCACGACATGCTTTGCATCAAGAGCAACAAGCTATGAGTGAACGCATCGACAACCTTGCCGCCGACTTGCGACTTTCCGAGCAACATACAAGGGACTACTTCGACCACAAGCTCGACGATCACAAGCAAGAGAATGACGCAAGGATGGATGAAATTCGTGCTTTGTTGCTCAACCGCTCTTCTTCCACTTCAAGAAGGAGCCGTTCAAGCCAACACTCCGACTTCACAATCTCTGGCTCAAGTACACCGACATCGAACACTCTTCGCCGAGCCGCGCACCACGATCGTCAAGCAAGCCTCAATCCCCTACGCGACACCAACTCTCAAGAGCGCCGATGACGTCAAACTCAAGAGGCCTTTGCGCTAGCACGAGAACGGCAACGACAATGCCAACATGAAGAGGAAGAGCGAACGCGTCTACACCAAAATGCTCAAGATGCCAAGGCACAACGCCAAGAAGAACAACTCCGTGAAGCTTATGCACTTGCGGCGCAACAAGCAGTACAAGATTCAAGTCGAGCCGTAGCCGACCGAGGCCGACAAGCGCGAGAACAAGAAGAAGCATTCCGCGAAGAAATTCAAGAATGGAGATTTCAATCTTGCATGCATCGTCAAGTTCTTCAAGCTCCTCTTTGAGCTCAAGAAGCTCCTCCACAAGCACGTCAAGAACAACAAGTTCCTTAACATCATGAAGACAATGGAGATCCTCCACGACAAGAGCAACATGAGGTTGACAACCCTCCGTGCCAAGAGCACCACGAGTTGAACAATCATCAACAACATGGGCGTCATCATCCCCGACCCCAACACAATGAAGAACAACGCTATGGCCAACTCAAGTTCACCATGCCCAAGTTCAACGGAAGCAACGATCCCGAAGAGTACCTTTCATGGGCATTGAAAGTTGAAAAGATCTTCCGTTTGCACAATTATGAAGAAGAGAAGAAGATCTCCATGGCATCCCTTGAGTTCCAAGACTATGTGCTCATTTGGTGGGAACAAGTTATCGAGCGCCGAGAGGCAATAGGTGAACCACCCATCACTACTTGGGCGCAAATGAAGGATGTCATGAGAGCATGCTTCGTACCTACTTACTACAACCGTGACCTCTTCAAGAAACTCCAACAACTCAAGCAAGGAACCAAGAGCGTTGAAGAGTACTACAAGGAGATGGAGATTGCAATTATACGAGCCAATGTCACGAAAGATGATGAGCAAACAATGGGACATTTCTTGAATGGACTCAACCATCCTATCAAGAAGATAGCCGACTTCCAACATACTCGAACCTCATCGAGCTAGTGCACCAAGGTACCAAAGCGGAAAGCCAAGTGCGAGATGACTTCAAGTATGCCAAGTTCTCATCCAAGTCCTACGGCTTCTCCAACAACCAAGCTTCAACGACTCCAACACCTACTACAAAGCCTTCTACTACCAACATCGACAAGTCGAGTTCCAAGAAAGCTTCGTCAACTACAATCCATCCTACTACGAGCAACTTCAAGCTGAGAGCTTCATCATCATCAACCCCAACCGATGAGACCGTCAAGACGAGTTCCTTCAAGTGTTTCGCTTGCGGAGGCCGAGGCCACAAGTCCTATGAGTGCACCAACAAGCGAACCATGGTCTTCAACGACGATGGCACTTATGACTCACTAAGCGAAGGCGAAATGGAAGCCCTTGAGCAAGTCGCCATGCACCACCAAGTGAACAATGAAGAAGAACAAATCTTTTGCGATGAAGACTCAAGTGCCGCACTTGTTGTCTCCAAAGTCTTGACTCTCCAACATCACCAAGAGGAAGACCAAAGATGCCACATATTCCACACCAAGGCCAGTTTCAATGGACGATCCATCAAGGTCATCATTGATGGAGGGAGTTGTCATAATCTTGCAAGTGAAGAACTTTTCTCCAAGCTCCAATTGCCCAAGACGAAGCATCCACATCCATACAAAGTGCAATGTCTTAGAGACTCCGGCACCATCCAAGTCGAGCATCGAGTACAAGTCTCATTCAAAATTGGCGCCTACGAAGACACCTTGGAGTGCGACATTGTTCCAATTACCGTTTTCCACCTTCTCCTTGGACGCCCATGGCAATTCGATAGAGGAGTCATCCACAACGGCCGAACGAACCACTACATCTTCAAGATGAAGGGCAAGGAGTACGTTCTCCATCCAATGTCGCCAAGTCAAGTGATCATCGACAAACAAGCGACCCATCGTGGAGATCATAGTGAGAGAGCGAGCCACCAAAAAGCGAGTGAGCGCCACAAGCCCAAATCGAGTGCCTGCACGATGAGCGAAAAGAAGAACCTAGTTCGATTTGCCACCAAACGTGAGATAAGAGAAGTGCGTGAGAACCCATCTAGTGTGATACACAATGTTCTCTTGTGCAAGGACAACGCACCAAAAGCTAACACCTCGCACACTCTACCTTTAGTCTTGTCTTCCCTTTTGCAGGAATTTCAAGATGTTTTCCCCGATGAGCTACCTCCGGGTCTACCTCCTCTATGAGGCATTGAGCACCGAATCGACCTCATCCCTGGAGCACCTCTTCCGGACAAAGCTCCATACCGCGTCAACCCCGAAGAAACCAAAGAAATACAAAGGCAAGTAAAGCATCTCATAGACCATGGACATGTGCATGAAAGTTTGAGTCCTTGTGTCGTCCTGGTCATTCTTGTGCCAAAACGTGATGGTAGCTTTCGCATGTGCCGCCCTGGTCATTCTTGTGCCAAAACGTCCTGGTCATTTTGTTGTTTCCTCCAAGGGTGTTCAAGTTGATGAGTCCAAGATCAATGCTATTAAGACTTGGCCACGACCAACCAACTTGCATCAAGTGCGTAGTTTTCTTGGCCTTGCGGGTTTATCATCGATTTGTGAAGGATTTTAGCACCGTTGCATCTACTTTACATGCTTTGAGCAAGAAGAATGCGCCTTTTGTTTGGGGACCATCCCAAGATACCGCATTCAATGAGCTTAAGAATTTGCTTACTCATGCTCCTGTGCTTGCTTTACCCAACTTCGACAAGCCTTTTGAGATTCATTGCGATGCTAGTGGTAATGGCATAGTAGGTGTGTTAACACAAGAGAAGCGCCCAAAGCTTACTTTAGTGAGAAACTTTCGAAGCGCAACTCAATTATCCCATCTATGACAAAGAGCTATATGCTTTAGTGTGAGTCTTGCATGAATGGGAACATTACCTTCGTCCCCATGAGTTTATCATTCATACCGATCATGAGACTCTCAAGTATCTTAAGGGACAAACCAAGTTGAACAAGCGTCATGCTAAATGGAGTGAATTTATTGAGTCTTTTCCTTATGTCATCAAATACATCAAAGGTAAGGAAAACATTGTAGCGGATGCTCTTTCCCACATATGCATGCTTGTTACACAACTGGATTTTGATGTCATTGGCTTCGAGCATATCAAAGACTTGTATGAGCATGATGCAACTTTTGCTACTCCTTATGCCAAGTGTTTGTCGCATACATCTTGGGAACGCTATTACATCAAAGATGGATATCTTATGAGAGCTAACAAACTTTGCATCCCTGAGTCTTCTCTTCGTTTGTTGCTTTTACAGGAATCTCATGGAGGAGGCTTAATGGGACATTTCAGATGCGACAAGATGTTCGCCACGCTCTCGAAGAACTACTTTTGGCCCAAGATTTTTTGGGACGTCAATCGCTTAACCAACCGATGCTCTACATGTCGCAAAACTAAGTCCAAAGCTCAATCTCATGGCCTCTATATGCCTCTACCAATTCCATACCAACCATGGGAAGACATTAGCATGGAATTTGTACTTGGTTTGCCTAGGACTCGAAATGGGAAAGATTCAATATTTGTCGTTGTGGACCATTTCTCAAAAAAGGCACATTTTATTCCATGCAACAAGATAGATGATGCTTAACACGTTGCTACTCTCTTTTGTAGGGAAATATTGCGTCTACATGGAGTGCCAAAGACTATCATCTCGGACCGCGACGTCAAGTTCCTTAGCTACTTTTGGAAGACCCTATGCGCCAAGCTCGGAATCAAGCTACTCTTCTCCACGGCTTACCATCCTCAAACCGATGGCCAAACGGAGGTGACAAACCACACACTCTCCGCTCTACTTCGAGTACTCATCAAGAAGAACATCAAGGAGTGGGAGGAGTGCCTACCTATGGCCGAGTTCGCCTACAACTGAGCAAGACACTCAACAACCGGCAAGTCCCCCTTGGAGGTCGTCTACGGATTCAACCCTTTTTCACCATTGGATATTCTCCCTCTACCACTCCAAGAGCGCATCAATTTGGATGCAAGCGCACAAGTGACCCATCTCAAGAAGGTGCATGAAGATACAAGAAATACAATCGAGTGCCAAGTACAATGACTTGCGACCAACCTCAACATCAACAAGCACCCTATGATATTCAACATTGGAGACCTCGTGTGGCTACACCTTCGCAAGGACCATTTTCCCCAAGAACGCAAGTCCAAACTTCGACCACGCGCGGATGGACCATTCAAGGTGCTTGCATGCTACAACAACAATGCATACAAGATCAACATCCCTCGTGACAAGTACTCCATGAGCGACATCTTCAACATCAAAGATCTCTCGCCCTAGCATGGTGATAAGGATTTCGATCCGAGGATGGATCTTCCCCAAGGGAGGGGAGATGATGCGGAGCATCCTAAGATCATCCCCATGGACGCACCTACACCTCCAACGACACCACTTGTACCAATGACACGAGCCCGAGCCAAGGCTATCGAAGATAAGGTGAACTCACTCCTCTCCGAACTTCCACTTTCTATGCATGAGACATGGCTACTACCCAAGTCCGAGGTGTTGTGCATGATTAGGCACCAAGAGGACCCTCCCGAAGATGCGCATGAGGATGTACAAGTCCCCAGGTCCACAGATGAGGGGAACCAACGGAAGGAGCCAAGAAAATCTCCCAGTCCCCGGACATCCGACCATGACCCAAGACATCCGGCCCCTGGAGCATCATCCACTACAGCAGCACAGCCGCCAGAAGCTATAGGCCCCGGACATCTGGCCCCGATAGCCTGGACATCCAGCCTCCCCCGAGCCCCTGTACATCTGGCCACCAGCCCAGAAATCCGGCGCCTTCGAACCCGAGAGCAACAAATGCCATCACTCCAGCCCGGACATCCGGCCTCCCCAGCCCGGACATCCCGCATCATCTGAAAGCCCGGACATCCGACCCGACCGGCCCGGGCGTCCGACCTCCCCTGTCTGCGCACAATGAAGGGCCGAGGCCCGTGTATCCCTTCTCCCCCCTAGTCTATATATACTCCCCCTCGCCCAACTTTCTAGGGTTAGCGTTGTGATAGCTCATTTGTGAGATTGATCTATGCTCATCCATATCGGATCTCCTCCTTGCAAGAGACTGCGGCCTCTTCGGAGAAGATCCCTGTTGTATTCAAGCCCCCTTTCTAAGGGAATACTCCCCCTCCCCGTGGATTCAATACCTCCTCACGGAGAATACCGGTTACCGTGTATCGTCCCTAGTTGATCGTGTACCGTGTATCATTCCATGTACTCGAGTTCCTAGCATATGTGTGACTATTTCTTGTTGGTTTAGTGTTTCCTCCCGTGTTTCCCCTTGTGTTTCCCCCGTTTTCCTCTCGTGTTCCTCGTGTTCTTCGCGGGATCCGCTCCTTTCGTGAAAGATCATGCGATTAGGGTTCTACCCTACATCATATTTTCATGGCAGCATGGAGGACTTCAAAGAGTTTGTTCATGTCATAATGTCTGGCGCTGGGTTGTCGAACGAGGGGGGGAGTATTGAGCCATTGAGTTAGGCAAGTATGGTTTCTCTTTTCCACCCGCTGCAACGCACAAGCATTTGTGCTACTGATGTCTAAACTAAGCAATGCAAGACACCATATGCATGGTATGAGAAATATAAACATTGCAACTTAGAGCATACACCTCAGGTGGGACATAGGACGGGTCAGTTGTCTCTGAATCCTCCTTTGAGGAGCTCCCTGTAACCATCGAGATATATGCTTCAACATGTACCATTGCCTGCTCTGAAGACCTTGTTTTCACTCATGATTTTTCCATAACCGGCTCAAATAGCTGATACACATGAAGAGTAGTTCAATATACACAGATTGTCAACAAATGGAATACATAATGAGAAAAAAGATGGCATGATATAATTCACATATATGATGCCTAGCTACATGGTGGTGCATAATTCACATATATGATAACTGGCTGAAAAACATGGTATTGCATAATTCACATATCTGATATAGAAAGCAAACATGAGACATTCACACAAAGCATGTCTAATCTAAGCAGATGGCATGGCAATGCAAGACACCATATGGATGATATGAGCAATATAACCTTGCCAAGTTAGAGCATGCAACTCGGGGGGGGGGGATACGACTGGTCATCTGTCTCTGAATCCTCCTCTGAGGAGCTATCTGTAACCAGCAAGAAATCTGCATTGACAGGTAGCACTGACTGCTCATAAGACCTTGTTTTCACTCCAGATTTTCCCATGACCGACTCAAATGGCTGATGCACAGGAAGTGTAGATGAATGTATACGATGGCACGATACAATTCACATATACGATGACTGGCTAAACAGGATGGCATTGCATGATTCACGTATATGATGCCTGGCTAAAGAAGATGGCATTGCATAATTGCCATATACTCCCTTCATTACTAAGTATTGGTCTTTTTAGATATTTCAAATGGACTACCACATAGAGATGTATATAGACATATTTTAGAGTGTAGATTCACTCATTTTGCTCCGTATGTAGTCACTTGTTGAAATGTATAAAAAGACAAATATTTAGGAATGGTGGGAGTATGATATAGAAACCAAGCAGGTGGCATTCACACAAAGCAAATCTAAACTAAGCTAATGACATATAAGATGTATAATGTAAGCAATGCGAGGCGCCATATGCATGATCTGACCAACATCAACATGATAGGTTAGAGCAAACACCTCAGGTGGTAAATAGGAGTGGTCGGCTCCCTCCGACTCCCCATCTAAATAGTTATCTTCCTCTGGAATACAATCTGGAATGGCAGGAGGGGGGCCCACTTCGCCCACCATTTAGCGACGTCTGCATGACATTATATTCCCATGCAACGGTCTTCTCTTTCTCTCTACATGTTCAGTATGGTTGTGTACAATAACTGACATGCATAATAAAAAAATTAGTTAGATTTTGTAAGGCCTAAGGGGTGAATGCAGAAATCAAGACTGATGGTAGCAAATGAGTGGATAGATCCAAAACTAATGATTGCAGGTAGATTATAGCTTCAGTTTAAAAAGATAGACAATGGATCATCTACTGTTTGTTGCCCACCCAACATGAACCACATAGAAGACCCAAGATGAACCAGATAGTAGACATATACTATTCATTGCTGCCTCAATATGAAACCCACTGGAATTTTAAAACTCAAGTTTGAACAATAAAGAAGCAGTTAATAATAACTGATGTGTAACGTAAGCAAACACGAAAGACTGCGACCTCTCCTCCAGAACTATCTAGTCCTCAGCTTCATCTGCTCAGTCGATGATGGTAATGTAGTTGGCGTGCCTGCCGGCAACGGGGAAGATGATTTGAGGCGGCGAAAGAAAGTTTTCAGGGGGAATCTCTGTTGTAGTGAACGCTTCTGTCGATGGTGCACCTCAGGTGGGGTGGATGACGGCACGGAAGGAGCAGGACATAACACATAGTTTTCTTTGACGCCTATCTAAAA
This sequence comes from Triticum aestivum, assembly GCF_018294505.1. NCBI lineage: Eukaryota > Viridiplantae > Streptophyta > Magnoliopsida > Poales > Poaceae > Triticum > Triticum aestivum. The sequence goes on along the minus strand of NC_057794.1, from coordinate 176,931,273 downwards.
ATGAAGTAAATCTGTCAAGGCTCCTTATAATTGGAGGATTCTATAAACATAGGGACATGAAAAACACAGGAACATGATGGGAATGCATGTGCAAAACAGAGCATTTGGAAACATAGGATTTCTGTGAACCTCGGTGTTTGGTTCACATGAATTGGAAGAACATAGGAATGGAGAAACATGGTCAAATTAATGTCAAACCACATGAAAACGAAAAAAATAAAAATCTTATTATGCCAGTAATGCAATTAGTCTTGTTCTTCATGCATATTAATTTGAAAAGGACGTCCAACTGGATATTAAAATTGCTACCATTTTTCTTCAAAAGAGACACCAAAGGAAAAAAATCCTCCAGTTTTGCTTTGCTCCACTCCTAACCAAATGAATGAATAGTAGCACCATAGTAGTTCCATAGCAAAGGATCCCTGAGGGATCAACATGAATGCAGAGTAGAGCAGCAGCATGAACGAGAGTAAGAGCGGAGCAGCAGCGTGACCGACAGCAATAGCAGAGCAGAGCAGCAGCACGAACAAAAGCAAGAGCAGTGCATCAGCACGACCGACAACAAGAACAGAGCCGCAACACGAGCGAGAGCCGGAGCAGCAGTAGCGTGAGCGAGAGCCGGAGCAGCTGCAGCTGCAGCTAGTGCTGGTGCGGAAGTCGCCATCGAGGAAGCAAGGACATGGGGGAGAGACGCCATGGATGAAGTGGCCGGTGACGGCGCCGTCGATGGAGACCTTCCATGGCTGCTCACACCGACAGCCCCGTGAGATCGAATAAAAGATAAAGTGCAGCGGTGAGTGTAGAACCTCCTTGGTGGCGCCGAATTGGCCTTGGCCTCATCGGAGGAATTGGTGAGGGTGCTGCGGTTCCGGTGGGGCAGGTCAAGACGGTGCTGTGGGGATGGAGGTGGCGCGATAGACAAGGCGAACGTCGGGGCAGCTCCTTGGAGGTGGAGGACGGGTCGACTGATTCGGCATGACGACGAGATCGACGATGGATCCTCATCCGGTGCGGTGGATGAGGGACGACGAGCTGTTGCGGTGGACAACATCATCAGGAAAGAGTCTCTGGCTGGGCAGGGGTCGAGAGGCCGACCAAGGAGCGTGGGGTTTCATGAGTTTTGGCGGCCTCGGTGTATGAATGGGCGGGACGAAGGGGAAGGTAGTGGGAGCCATGGCTTAGGGATGCACTTGTCCGGAATGTAGGGTAAGTTACCAGCGTACCCCCACCGGTTTTGACACCGCGACGTCGAGCCGACATTTCTGGCTGAGGGGTAGAAGGAGGATTTCACGTGTCTGGGCTGCGGGACCGATTTCGAATGAGGAGGGAATTTTCGCGCATGTCAAAATTTCGGGATAACAAGGAGCGGCGCGGGTTGAAGAGGCGGGAGTGTCAATGCAAATGAAACAAAAGATACTCGAGCTTGAAAATTTCGAGATAACAAGGCGCGGATTCCTTGTTCGGCAAAACAAACTTAACATGTACAAAAAAAACTATTCACACAAGACACAAGAGAGGCATGTCCCCTTTTACTATATTTCTAATAATGTCACTGAAAAAACTACAAGAAAAATGTAAAAAAACAGGAGAACAAGATTACCATGTATAGTACCAAATCAATTCGCACTTCCCTCAATAACAACAAAAAAGAAATCAATTCCCACCAAAAGAAAGAGTCATGTCCCTTTTTATATGATTACAAATGCTAGGATCTCGAATTTCAATTTTTGAATCCACGTTATGTTGAATTCGAATATATCGTTAGGTGACCTTGCGGTTTATAATGGATGTAGTCCTACATTTTGATCTTCCATCATATATGAATATTTTACTCCACCCTCTGAACATATATATTGTTGTCTACCATATGGACTAAATTTGAATCAATTTTCCTTATTTGAATACGATTGTTGTCAAGTTATACAATCATTTTATTATTATCTTGATAACAAAAAACATGCATATAGCAGTAATCGTATTTCACTACGAACTACATGTAACATATGATCTCCAATTCAAATATTTGTATCCATTTTATGTTGAATTCAAATCAGAGTACATTGGTCTAGGTGGCGAGATGTTCAGGATAATCTAAACCCTGTTTTCATATGTATATAATTTTTGGCTGAATTGGGACAAGTTTTGGTATAAGCTTCTTGCAAAACTAGAGATTCTCTCAACAAGCCTCGTGGTTCCGAGAGGGAACGTGTCACCTTTGTGTGTGAAACAATATACGCTGCCTCCCCCCAGATTTTCTTTACAAAGGCAACATAGAACTATATTAGTGCCCTGTTAAATTTTGGAATTATTCCGGGTTCGTTTGGCCTTTTTTTATACATTAATTGAGTTTCTGGACATTTAATGTGCATAATCCAAATTTGAACTGCAAGCACATGCTCCGGTGCACCAAAGTTGGTTGAAAAATCACATGTGTGTCCTTGGGTGAATTTCTAGGTCTCATGCAAGAAATGGTAATGAAATTCAAACATCTGGGCGTCGGGACTCAGCCGAGAACATTGAGAAACTTGGTTTTTAAATTCATGTAAATCCAAAACTCGCCTAGAGATCATGAAACTTGGCATGGTGTCATGTCATGGCACTAACATGCTGTGGTAAAATTGGGCCGATTTGGAACAAGTTTTCGTATAAGCTTCTTGCAAACTGGAGCTTCTCTCAAGATGGCTCGTTGTTCTGAGAGGGAACGTGTCACCTTTGAGTGTGAAACGATATATGCTGCCCCCTTGAGTATCTTTACACATGCTACATAGAACTACATGAGTGCCCTGTTAAATGTTGGAATTATTCCGGGTTCGTTTGGCCTTTTTTATACATTAATTGAGTTTCTGGTCATTTAATGTGCATAATTCAAATTTGAACTACAAGCACATGCTCTCGTGCACCAAAGTTGGTTGCAAAATCACATGTGTGTGCTCGGGTGAATTTCTAGGTCCCATGCAAGAAATGGGAATGAAATTCAAACATCTGTGCATCGTGGCTCGACCGAGAACATTGAGAAACTTGGTTTTAAAATTCTTGTAAATCCAAAACACGCCTGAAAATCATGAAACTTGGCATGGTGTCATGTCATGGTACTACCATTGACGAGGACATCAATACCATTGTTACACCCACAACCCCTTCTACTATACATACTGGACCAATTACTAGAGCTCGCGCACGCCAATTAAATTATCAGGTACTTTTGTTTCTTGGTAATGATTCTAATGTTCATGAGAATATGATGCTGCCTAAATTGGATACATTTGTTTTGCTTGCAAATGAAGGGCCTGGCATGGATAAGAGGGACGAACACTTGAGCAAGACCAAGCATGGAGATGATGGCATGCGCAAGGGGATCAAGAATGGAGTTACACATGATGATTTCAGGACTTTGAAGCCACCATAAGGAGTGCATGAAGCCTTGGACGAAATATACAAGATGCCACTTCATAAATTTCGTCCAAAGGCTATTCTAGGTGCTGCGTCACCTTATTATTGGGCCAGGCCCATGTATTTTCAAAATACTTAAGTATAGGCTGTTTTTAAATTCCGTATGTGTGGGGAAACAAGAGTTAGGGTTGGTTTCGGACCCCTCCTGCAAGGGCCACGAAATCCCTCCCCAATTCCTCCATATATACAGCCCTTAGGGCGTCGTTTAGACTTTGGGTTTTGTTTAGATTAAGTTCTCCATAGCTGCAACTTCGCATACTTCGTTTGTGTCCAATGACCAGACTAAGACGTCACAGAACCCCACCTTCATTAATAAAGCTTTCCTCTTTTATTCACAATATCTAGATTGCAATCTCAGTTTCTTGCTTGTTCTTCGTTTGCTCGCAGGAAATAGACCCTCGTGGTTAGGTTGATCGTGCTCAGGAATGGTCAATTACCCTCGGAAGTTGGTTTAGCGATTGCTAAGGCGCCACATCTTCGCACGTTCGTAGTCGGATCGTCAAAGTCGACTCCCATAGAAAATGATATCTATCTCATCGAAACATCATGACACCTTTGTCTCTATCAAGTGGTATCAGATTTCCAGGTTGCTCGGTGAGATTTTACAGTTTTTCGTAGTTTAGATCGAGTTTGTTCTTCATACCTATAGTCCACGAAAAAGCCAAATAAAAAATTAGGGTTAGTTCATCCTATCCGAACCAATCTGAGCCTTTTCATAATCTTTTCTGTATTTGCTTTGTTGAATTTGTGGTTGCATCATTGTGTCAAGTTGCTGGTCTTAGCATCTAGTCCTTTAGAGTTCCGAGTTCTGTTCACATGTTGTCACCTCGCCGCTGCCATATATCACCACCGCATCATCATGATCGCGACTGCCATATACCACCACCAGACCAACTTCATCGTCGCTGCCATATACCACCACCACATATTCACCACCAATCCGAGTCCATATACGCCACCACATATCCGCCACCATCACTGATGAGGACATCAATACCATTGTTACACCCATAGCCCCTACTGGTATACATACTAAACCAATTAATAGAGCTCGCGCACGCCAATTAAATTATCAGGTACTTTTGTTGCTTGGTAATGATTCTAATGTTCATGAGAATATGATGCAGCCTAAATTGGATAGATTTGTTTTGCTTACAAATGAAGGGCCTAGCTTGGACAAGAAAGATGAACCTTGGAGCAAGTTCAAGCATGGAGATGATGGCGTGCGCAAGGGGATCAAGAACGGAGTTACACGTGATGATTTCAGGACCTTGAAGCCACCATAAGGAGTGCATGAAGCCTTGGACGAAATATACAGGATGCCACTTCATAAATTTCGTCTAGAGGCTATTCTAGGTGCCACGTCACCTTATTATTGGGCCAGGCCCATGTATTTTCAGAATACTTAAGTATAGGCTGTTTTTAGAGTCCGTATGTGTGGGGAAACAAGAGTTAGGGTTGGTTTCGGACCCCTCATCTGAGGGCCATGAAATTCTCCCTGATACATCTCCGTCATATCTACTTTTCCAAACATGTTTGCCCTTGTTTTGGACTCTAACTTGTATGATTTGAATGGAACTAACCCGGACTGACGCTGTTTTCAGCAAAATTGCCATGATGTTGTTTTATGTGCAGAAAACAAAAGTTCTCGGAATGACCTGAAACTCCACGGAATATCTTACAATAAATAATAAAAAATCCTCGCCAAAGATGAAGACCAGGGGGCCCACACCCTTGCCACGAGGGTGGGGGCGCCCCCCCTAGGGCGCACCCCCTACCTCGTGGTCCCCCTGGAGACCCCCCGTCTCCAACTCCAACTCTATATAACTGCTTACGGGGAGAAAAAAATAGGGGAGAAGAAATCATTGCATTTTACGATACAGAGCCGCCGCCAATCCCTAAAACCTCTCGGGAGGGCTGATCTGGAGTCCGTTCGGGGCTCCGGATAGGGGGATTCGTCGCCGTCGTCATCATCAACCATCCTCCATCACCAATTTCATGATGCTCACCGCTGTGCGTGAGTAATTCCATCATAGGCTTGCTGGACAATGATGGGTTGGATGAGATTTATCATGTAATCGAGTTAGTTTTGTTAGGGTTTGATCCCTAGTATCCACTATGTTCTGAGATTGATGTTGCTATGACTTTGCTATGCTTAATGCTTGTCACTAGGGCCCGAGTGCCATGATTTCAGATCTGAACCTATTATGTTTTCATCAATATATGAGAGTTCTAGATCCTATCTTGCAAGTCTATAGTCACCTATTATGTGTTATGATCTGCTAACCCCGAAGTGACAATAATCGGGATACTTACTAGTGATGACCGTAGTTTGAGGAGTTCATGTATTCACTATGTGCTAATGCTTTGTTCCGGTTCTCTATTAAAAGGAGGCCTTAATATCCCTTAGTTTCCATTAGGACCCCGCTGCCACGGGAGGGTAGGACAAAAGATGTCATGCAAGTTTCTTTTCCATAAGCACGTATGACTATATTCGGAATACATGCCTACATTACATTGACGAATTGGAGCTAGTTCTGTGTCACTCTATGTTATGACTGTTACATGATGAACCGCATCTGGCATAATTGTCCATCATTGATCCGATGCCTACGAGCTTTCCATATACTGGTTTACGCTTATTTACTTTCCCGTTGCTATTGTTACAATCACTACAAAATACCAAAAACATTACTTTGCTTTCGTTACTCTTTTGTTACCATTACCATCACTATCATATTACTTTGCTACTAAACACTTTGCTACAGATACTAAGTTTCCAGGTGTGGTTGAATTGACAACTCAGCTGCTAATACTTGAGAATATTCTTTGTCTCCCCTTGTGTCGAATCAATAAATTTGGGTTGAATACTCTACCCTCGAAAGCTGTTGCGATCCCCTATACTTGTGGGTTATCAAGACTAATTTCTGGCGCCGTTGCCGGGGAGCATAGCTCTATTCTTTGAGTCACTTGGGATTTATATCTGCTGGACACTATGAAGAATTTGAAAGACACTAAGACAACAATTTATCCCTCAACTACGAGGGGAGGTAAGGAACTACCATCTAGCTCTGCACTTGATTCACCTTCTGTTATGAGTAAGATTGCGACACCTAAAGCTACTTTTACTATTCGCTCTGATCATGTTATTGATGATGCTACTTCTGCTATACATGATACTTATGATGAAACTGCCTCTATGCCTGATACTATTGTGCCACTTGGTGATTTTCTCGAGGAACGACTTGCTAGGGCTAGAGAGATTGAAAATATTGAATCTGATTATGAGGATGAAAGTGATGATGAAGAATCACTTGTTATTCCTAAGGGTTATTTATTTGATCAAGAAGCTTCTTTAGCTATTTTAGCTTGCAAAGATAGATATGAACTCAAAAGGTTATTAGCTAAATGGAATAAGCAATCTCTAAATGCTAGGATGAGACCTGATCCTACTTTTTCTACTTCACCTATCTGTGTTACTGATAAGGATTATGAGTTCTCTATTGATCCTGATATAATTACTTCGGTTGAATCTGATCCTTTTCATGTCTATGAATCTGAAACTGTTGTGGCACATCTTACTAAATTAAATGATGTAGCCACCCTGTTCACTAATGATGAGAGATCTCGCTACTTTTATATCCTTAAAATATTTCTGTTCTCATTAAAGGGTGAGGCTAAGATATGGTTTAATTCTCTTGATCCTGTTTGTGTGCGTAGTCCCCAGGATATGATCTATTACTTCTCTACTAAATATTTCCCTGCTCATAAGAAACAAGCTGCTTTAAAGGAAATATACAACTTCGTGCAAATTAAAGAAGAGAGTCTCCCATAAGCTTGGGGGAGGCTTCTCAAGTTACTTAATGCTTTGCCTGATCATCCTCTTAAGAAAAATGAAATACTTGATATCTTTTATAATGGACTAACCGATGCTTCCAGAGATTACCTGGATAGTTGTGCTGGTTCTCTTTTCAGGGAAAGAACATCGGATGAAGCTGAAATTCTATTGAATAATATGTTGACAAATGAAAATAATTGGACACCTCTAGAGCCAATTCCCGAGCCTATTCCTAAACCAACTCCAAAGAAGAGGGGTATTCTATTTCTCAGTCCCGAAGATATGAAAGAGGCAAAGAAATCCATGAAAGAAAAGGTATTTAAGCTGAAGATGTTAAGAATTTACCTCCTATTGAAGAAATACATGGTCTTAATTTACCGCCTATTGAAGAAACATATGATCTTGATCCTTTATTTATTGAAGAACCTCCAGATCCCGATAACCCGACACAGGTAGTAAAGGTAAATTCTCTCTATAGATATGATAAAGTTGAAATCCCTCCTACTAAAACTGCTAGTCAATGCTTGGATGAGTTTGATAATTTTATGTTTAAACAAGAAGACTTCAATGCTTATTTTGGGAGACAATTAAAACAAGATGCTGATATGATTAAATACTTGGGTGATTATATGGCTAATATTAGAGGTGAACTTAAACTTGTTAGCAAACATGCTTCTATGGTTAGCACTCAAGTAGAACAAGTACTTAAAGCTCGAAAGGAATTGCTCAATGAGATGAATAGTAAGAAAAATGATTATGTTGTTAAAGTGGCTACTAGAACTGGCAAAATGACTCAGGAACCTTTGAATCCTGAAGGCCACCGTAAGAGAATTGAGCAAGATTCTCAGAGAAATAAAATTGATGCACCTAGTTCTTCTAAAAAGAAGAAAAAGAAAAATGATAGAACTGTGCAAACTTCTAGTGAACCTATTGCTGAACCACCTGATAATCCAAATGATATCTCTATGTGTGATGCTGAAACACAATCTAGCAATGAACATGAACCTTATAAAAATGTTAATGATGATGTTCATAATGATGCTCAACCTAGTAATGATAATGATGTAGAAATTGAAACTGCTGTTGATCTTGATAACCCACAATCAAAGAATCAACATTATGATAAGAAAGACTTTGTTGCTAGGAAACATGGTAAAGAAAGAGAGCCTTGGGTTCAGAAACCCATGCCTTTTCCTCCCAAACCATCCAAGAAAAAGGATGATGAGGATTTTGAGAGCTTTGCTGAAATGATTGGACCTATCTTTTTGCGTATGCGATTAACTGATATGCTCAAAACCAATCCTTATGCTAAGTACATGAAAGATATTATTACAAATAAAAGAAAGATACCGGAAGCTGAAATTTCCACCATGCTTGCAAATTATACTTTTAAGGGTGGAATACCAAAGAAACTTGGAGATCCAGGAGTACCTACTATACCATGCTCCATTAAAAGAAACTATGTTAAAACTGCTTTATGTGATCTTGGAGCCGGTGTTAGTGTTATGCCTCTCTCTTTATATCGTAGACTTGATTTGAATAAGTTGACACCTACTGAAATATCTTTGCAAATGGCTGATAAATCAACTGCTATACCTGTCGGTATTTGTGAGGATGTGCCTGTTGTGGTTGCAAACATTACTATTTTAACGGACTTTGTTATTCTTGATATTCCCGAGGACGATAGTATGTCTATTATTCTTGGAAGACCTTTTCTTAAAACTGCAGGGCTGTTATTGATTGCAACAAAGGCAATGTCACTTTTCATGTTAATGGTAATGAGCATACGGTACACTTTCCGAGGAAACAACCTCAAGTTCATAGTATCAGTTCTATCGGAAAAATTCCATCGATTATATTTGGAGGTTTTGAATTTCCACTTCCTACTGTCAAGAAGAAATATGATATACTTATTATTGGGGATGTTCATATCCCCGTTGAGGTAACCTAGTGTTATTCAAAATTTCTCCGGTTTCATGTTAATCGAAATGAGTTTGTTAACAAGACTTGATCAACCTTGTTAGTGGATTCCTTTTGACGAGCATGAGATGGATGAAACTAGAAGCATAACCTTCTGTACCCTCTCTATACTTTCTGTTATTTAGTTGAAATAAAATAAAAATAAATAATTTTCTGTCTGTTATCTGATTATCCGTGCAATATAAAAATACCTTGAAAATAAAAGTTCTCCAAATGCCCTAAAAATTAAATGTGATTTTTTATAGAATATTTGAGGATTTATGGAACAAAGAACACACCAGGGGGGCCAACCACCTTGCCACGAGGGTGGAGGGCGCGCCCACCCCCTAGGGTGCGCCCCCTGCCTCGTGAGCCCACGGTGGCCCTCCTCCACTTATTCTTGCACCCATCCTCTTCTTCTTCCTCCCACAAACACGAAAAACCAACTCAAGCACGACTTCCAGCCCTCTTTGCTGCCATTTTCGATCTCCTTGCTCAAAGCACCTCTCACAAAACTGTTTGGGGGAGATTGTTCCTTGGTATGTGACTCCTCCATTGGTCCAATTAGTTTTTGTTCTAGTGCTTTATTTATTGCAAATTTGTGTTGCTTAGGTGACCCTGTTCTTGAGCTTGCATGTCAAATTTATATGGTCAAAAGTAGTTTGATGCATGATATAGGCCCTAGGCACTTGTAGGAGTAGTTGCTATCAATATTATTGAGTTTGGTTTACTTTTATTTTAAAGTTACTAAAAAATTTCAGAATTTTTTCAGAGAAAGAAATATGCTTAGGAAAATGTTCCAAGGTGGTTCTTCGAAGAAGCAAGGACCCAGGCTTGCAACGCGTGATGCTGACAAAGAGCTACCAAGAGACGCTCCAGTGCGTCCTTGTGAGTGGCCTTCTGAAAATTTTATGGATCGAGCGGGAATTAAAAATGAATTTAACGCATATGTGCGTAATGCCGGTCTTGAGGACTTTGAGGCAGACAAATGCCCCCAGTATCATGATCTCACAAGCTCTTTTGTGAGGAGGTTTGAGTATTCATCTTTGCGTAATTCTCCTTCAGTCATGTTTGATCTTTATAACAAATCTTATACCATGGACTTAGAGGATTTCACTTTTGCTTGCAAACTTCCACAATGGGGTAGTGTTAGGGATCCCCCTAAATATGAATTTAGAAACTTTCTTGCTAGTATAACTGTAGGGGAATCTAGAGATATAACGCAAGCTACCATAGGGATCATTCACTTTCCTGCTATACATTATTTTGCTCTCTTCATAGATTGGTGCATAAATGCTAAGGATGAAGCATGTCACATGTGTGTCCCTGACCTTAGCATTCTCAGGAGTGCTGTGTCAGGAGACCAATCTTATCATATGGGAGCCATTGTAGCTCATAGGTTGCATCATAATAGACATAATGGAGATTTCTTTGGAGGAATTTATGCAACCCACTTAGCTAAATTTCTTGAGAAAGACGTTCGTGAAGGAGACATGGAGTTGCCTCCTGCTTATTTAGATTTTGATTCTATGGTTTCCCACCATTTTGTCGAGAGGAACGAATCACCTCTCCAGTACCGACTAATCTTTGACAGACGCCGTGCTGTCCATATTACTCTCCCTGCCCCTGCTTTCTTTGATTATCAGGCAAGAGGAGGATATAGTATTACCAGAGAGGAGGCAGATGAGTACGAGAGGAGAGCGGAGGCCGCTCGTCGCTACACTGCAGCTTAGGAGGCGATAGCTGCTGCATCACAGTACGACCCCAACAACTATTATTATGGATATCAGCCAGGCCAGCCGTGGCCATAAACCAACTTAGGCAAAAAGCCTAAGCTTGGGGAGTACGTATTTCTCACCGACATTACATTTATGTTCACACAAACTCATTGCTAGATGTCGGTGCTCATACTTTTTCATTGTATCATCCATGCTAGTTTATTTTCTTTTATGCTTTCTTCTTGTGTGTTTAATAAACCTTAAGAAAACCAAAAAATTAGTTGTAGATTTTAATTGATTTACTTTCCATGCTTGTAGTAGTAATTAAAAAGAAAACCCAAAAATATTTCCTGTTCTTCTTTTGCTTGTTGGGAGCTTTCCTGTGTAAATAGTTTTATTTCTTTTCTTTCTTTGGGGGTCAGTAGGAGAAGACCATGATTAAATTGTTGAAGTGGCTCTTATATGCTTTATTGTTGATTTAACCAAGGGCCCATATTGCTTTGTCTTCTCCTGTTTATTAAATGCTCGCAGATTCCAGCTTAGTCCAATGCACGTGCACTCTTATTATTATTCACATCGTTCAGTCGTGCAAGTGAAAGGAAATTATGATGATATATGATGGACTAACTGAGATGAGAAAAGCTGGTATGAACTCGACCTCTTTTGTTTTTGTAAATATGATGAGTTAGTCATTCTTGATTCAGCTTGTTATGAATAAACATGTTTGCAATGACAATTAGAGATCATAGTTGCTTGTGCCATGCTTGATTAGCTATGAGTTAAAATGGTTTACCTTGCGTGCCAACATGCTATTAAAATGGTTATGATGTGGTATGATAGGGTGGTATCCTCCTCTGAATGATTTAAGTGACTTGACTTGGCGCATGTTCACGCATGTAGTTGAAACAAATCAACATAGCCTTCACGATATTTATGTTCATGGTGGATTATATCCTACTCATGCTTGCATCCAATGTTCATTAATTTTAATGCATGTACATGGCCGTTGTCGCTCTCTAGTTGGTTGCTTCCTAGTCTTTTGCTAGCCTTCACCTGTACTAAGCGGGAATACTGCTTGTGCATCCAATCCCTTAAACCCCAAAGTTATTCCAGATGAGTCCACTATACCTTCCTATATGCGGTATCTACCTATCGTTCCAAGTAAATTTGTATGTGCCAAACTCTAAACCTTCAAATAAATATCCTCTTTTGTATGCTCGAATAGCTCATGTATCAACTAGGGTTGTCTGTATCTTCCATGTTAGGCGGGTTATTCTCAAGAGGAGTGGACTCCGCTCCTCACTCACGAGATAAATGGCTGGTCACCGGGATGCCTAGTCCCATACTTTATGCAAACTAAATCAAAATAATTGCAAACAAAACCCCCCTGGGACCTGATGTATGTTGGAGGCATTCATTGTTTCGAGAAGCCATGGATTGATGTTTGTTGGTGGAGGGGGAGTATAAACTTTACCATTCTGTTTGGGAACCGCCTATAATGTGTGTAGCATGGAAGATATCGCCATCTCTTGGTTGTTATGTTGACCATGAAAGTATACCGCTCAAAATATAATTCACCTCTATTTCAAAACCGAGCTCTGGCACCTCTACAAATCCCTGCTTCCCTCTGCGAATGGCCTATCTATTTACTTTTATGTTGAGTCATCACCCTCTTATTAAAAAGCACCAGTCGGGTGAATTTCTAGGTCCCATGCAAGAAATGGGAATGAAATTCAAAGATCTGGGCATCGTGGCTCGGCCGAGAACATTGAGAAACTTGGTTTTAAAATTCTTGTAAATCCAAAACACGCCTGAAAATCATGAAACTTGCCATGGTGTCATGACATGGTACTACCATGTTGTGGTAAAAAAATTGGCCGAATAGGAACAAGTTTTGGTATAAGCTTCTTGCAAACCGGAGCTTCTCTCGAGAAGGTTCATGGTTCTAAGAGGGAACATGTCACCTTTGAGTGTGAAACAATATACGCTGCCCCCTTGAGTTTCTTTATAGAGGAAACATAGAACTACATGAGTGCCCTGTTAAATTTTGGAATTATTCTGGGTTGGTTTGACCTTTTTTGTACATTAATTGAGTTTTTGGTCATTTAATGTGCATAATTCAAATTTAAACTACAAGGACAAGCTCACATGCACCAAAGTTCGTTGAAAAATCACATGTGTGTCGTCGGGTGAATTTCTAGGTCCCATGCAAGAAATGGGAATGAAATTCAAACATCTGGGCATCGTGGCTCGGCCGAGAACAGTGAGCAACTTGGTTTTAACATTCTTGTAAATCCAAAACACGCTTGAAAATCATGAAACTTGGCATGGTGTCATGTCATGGTACTACCATGCTGTGGAAAAAAAATTTGGCAGAAGAGGAACAAGTTTTGGTATAAGTTTCTTGCAAATCGGAGCTTATCTCAAGAAGGCTCGTGGTTCTAAGAGGGAACGTGTCACCTTTGTGTGCATAATTAGAATTTGAAATACAAGCACATGCTCTAGTGCACCAATGCTGGTTGAAAAATCACATGTGTGTCCTCGGGTAAATTTCTAGGTCCCATGCAATAAATGAGAATGAAATTCAAACATCTAGGCGTCGTGGCTCGACTAGAAACATTGAGAACTTGCTTTTTTAATTCCTGTAAATCCAAACATGCATGAAAATCATGAAACTTGGCTTGGTGTCATGACATGGCACCAACATGCTATGGTAATTTTACTGTCCGATTTGCGAAGGCGCACACATTAACAATCAACAATGTCAATTTGGAACAAGTGTTGTCACGTTACAATCGGAAACACAAGAATTATTGAAACCGTGGGCGTTCTTTTTACTGTTCACGTGCCGCCACGCCTCCCCTTTTTTATTAGCTAGGAGGCGCCGTGCAGGGTAGCTATTTGAGTACGGGAGGCGTGCGATCAGACCCTTGCACGTGCTTATCGGGAGGAGAGCCCTTTGACCTCCATCTGCCGTCCACCTCTCTCCCAAGGTCTCCATTAATGGCGCCCGAGCCTTTGATTAATGGCGTGGCTATGTTTCACTCGACTAAGATTTAAGAGAGAAAAAAGAAAATCTGAAAAGAAATTTTTGCACGGATCTTGATGTAAGATCCGATGGACCTATATAGCATCTACTGCGACTTATAGCAAGACTGATGACTATATATAAGGACAACGAGAGTGGATAATAATTGTCTTACATAATTAGGAAGATAATTAAAAAAGCCACATACGACTACGCCTTAAATATACAAGGGTAAAAGAAGAACGAAGGCTAGTTCTTGCGGCGATCTCCACTTTCTTTATGCACTGTAGGTCGCGGAGACTAGTTCTCGCGGCGAGCGACGATGATCTCTTTCACCAGTTTCAAGTCCTTAATACGCTGCTTGGCAGCATCCTTGGATTCCTCCACCAGCCTTTTGCGCTCGATGCGGAGCATGGCATTATCCTCCATAAGTTTCTTGATGATGACACCCGTCCTCTGCAACAAGGCAGCGGTCTCCTCCGCCTGCTTCACCCTTCCAGCGATCTTCGCCCTCAGCAGGTCGCGCTCGGCCCGGAGCTTCGCATTGCCCTCCCCTAGTTGCCGAATGACGTCGGTAGCCTCGTCCTGCAACCTCGCCCAGCCGGAGATCTGATCCATCTGGATATGGACGATCGCATGCATGCGCCTATAAGAGTCCTCGCCTGCCCGCGAGAAATTTTCCCAGGCCGCCACGGCGTAGCGTGACCTCTGTGCTGCTTCGGCGGCGTGGCAGGACATCTCTACTGCTTCCATGGCGCGGCCGAACCAGTCAGCTACATCGACGGTGTGGCAGGACCTCCTTGCTACTTCGGCAGCACGGCGGGACCTCTGTGCTGCTACTACTGCGCGGCTGGACATGTCAGCTGCTTTCGCGGCAAGGCGGGACATCTCTCGTGCTTCCTCTTCCATGCTCGCCTCTCCCTAGTGGAAATGATAGAGGCAAAGGTGTCCGGTCTTTCGATGAGATGGTGGCTATCATTTTGGAGGAAGTCGACTTTGATGATCCGACTACGAACGCACGAGGACGTCGCGCCTTAGCAATCGCTAACCCAACTCTGAGAGGTTATTGACCACGCCGGAGCATGATCAACCTGACCATGAAGGTATGTTTCCTGCAAGCAAACGAAGAACAGGTAGGAAACTAAGATTGCAATCTAGATATTGCGAATATAAGAGGAAAGCTTTATTGATTAAAGGTGGGGTTCTGTAACGCCTTTGTCTGGTCGTTGAACACAAATGAAGTATGCGAAGTTGCGGCTATGGCGAACTTTAGTCTAAACAAAACCCAAAGTCTAAACGACGCCCTAAGGGCTGTATATATGGACGAAGGGGGGGATTTCATGGCCCTTGGAGGAGGGGTCCGAAACCAACCCTATCTCTTGTTTCCCCACACATACAGACTCTAAAAACAGTCTATACTTAAGTATTTCGTCCAAGGCTTCATGCACTCCTAATGGTGGCTTCAAAGTCCTGAAATCATCACTTGTAACT
Source organism: Triticum aestivum (assembly GCF_018294505.1). NCBI lineage: Eukaryota > Viridiplantae > Streptophyta > Magnoliopsida > Poales > Poaceae > Triticum > Triticum aestivum. The sequence continues at coordinate 176,915,789 of NC_057794.1, read as the reverse complement.
CCGTTCTGGATCCCCTTGTGCATGCCATCATCTCCATGCTTGGTCTTGCTCTAGTGTTCATCCCTCTTATCCATGCCAGGCCCTTCATTTGTAAGCAAAACAAACATATCCAATTTAGGCAGCATCATATTCTCATGAACATTAGAATCATTACCAAGAAACAAAAGTACCTAATAATTTAATTGGCGTGCGTGAGCTCTAGTAATTGGTCCAGTATGTATAGCAGCAGGAGCTGTGGGTGTAACAATGGTATTGATGTCCTCATCAAGAAATCTCTTGACCCAGAACTCACGCTGGCCATGGCAGACGCAAGGGAACAATGTTGAATGACTTGATTGTTTTTTGTGGATGAGGAGTTGAGGAGGAATGTGCAGTCATCTTGTCATAGTAGTATTTATAACCAAGTAGTACTAATACACTCCTATGTGGGAAACCGTTTAGGTTGTGATCGGTGTGGACAGGTTTGCAATTAAATATAGCATGGTAGTAATTTGGAATGTGACGAGACACAAGCTCAAAATTTATTGATGGTTCTAGTTTCAAAGTGCGACACTATTCCTGGATGGCATAACGTGGGCATGTGTTCTCGACCGTGGTGTAGCATATGCCATGGTACTTCTTTTCCTACTGTTGTGTACGTTCAATAACTGGCACCGCCGGATACATATTTTACGGTTATTGGGGTGTTCGACAGGAATAGCCTCGTGGCGAGCAATAGACTAGTCTTTTTTTCACACGCATTACATCAATACATATCATCTCTCTCCCTCTTTCCCATGCACACACCTAGCTCTCAAGACTTCTCGCACGCACCATCTCTAGCTGCCTAGGTCGATGCCACCCACATACACTTGTACTCTGAGTTTAGTACGTTATACAGGAAGAGAAGAGGTGCACGCACGCACTCATCCTCTCTCACACATGCATCTGAAGCTATGAATTATAGTGTTCTCAACCATCCAATTGGCTCTATCATAGGATTCACGTTGCCCCTTGGCCTGGAGATCGAGAAGTTTAAAACATGGAGGCTAAGCTGGAGGCGCGAGGTTTTGGTTAATGTGTGGGCCGCACACGGCACCAACACGACACGAGCTTTGTCTGCCTGGTGTGCAGTTGGGTGGGTTGTCCAAGTATAGACACAACCAGACCCTCCTTGGTATCTGCGCCTCGACTTATACCCTCCCTGGCATCCATTTCTTTTTAGTCTGCATATAAGATTTGGTCAAAGTCAAACTTTGTAAAGTTTGACCAACTTTGTAGAAAAAACATCAACATTTGAAACACTAAAGCTATATGGTATGAAAATTAATTTCATGATGCATCTAACAATATTGATTTCATATTGTGAATTTCGATATTTTTTCTATAAACTTAGTCAAAGTTAACAAGGTTTGACTTCGACCAAATCTTATATGCAGACTAAAAAGAAACTAAGGGAGTACTACTTTGATGTGTCATGTCAACTCGCACAAGTATGCAACACTTCCTGAATAAACAAGCATATAAGCTATTATACATCTTACCCAAAGGATCTTTATATCCAACAGACACAAAATATCTGTTCAACTGTTGGAAATTACTTTAACTGTTGACCTGATGTCGAAGTAATTGTTGCATTGCCACCAAAACCCACCATCTCTTAAGCTGAACTAGACCGAGCTAACACCTATATTAGCATATTACTAAGATAAACATAAGGCACTGTAGAATCATTTAGGACACGAGATTGTCAATCTGAATGTGAAGGGACACCAGCTTAGCCCCGGCCAGCAGCTTGGGAGGAACTGTGAAGAAGGTCAGCTCCTGCACAGCGACGTCGCCAGGATCGTTGCTGCTTGTGACCTCCATTTCCACCTTGACGACATCGGTCCTGCCTTTGGGCTCCCCCGGTGGGCCGTTCGTCCATAGCTTGGCCACGTAGTGCGGCAGTGGGGACGCCCCGCTCTGATGTAGATGACCAACACGGCGATAGGTGCGCCGATGTCGAGCACGCTGCCGACCAAGAAAAACGCGTGGCCGTCCTCCTCCACGAACAGCAAGAGCTGTGGCTCCGTCAGTGGGACTTGTAGCTGGAGCGCCTTGCCATACTGGATCCTATGCACGGGCATGGGATGCACGGTGCTGATGTGGTGGGAGAGCACAACACAAATCAATCGAATAGCACATCACTACTAGAAAAAGGGCTATAGATGGGATTGACACTAATGGCGCACCAGACAAGCGGTGCGCCATTAGTATATACTAATGGCGCACCACCTTCTGATACGCCATTAGAGTTGAAACTACTAATGGCGCACCTGGCCCAGGGTGCGCCATTAGTATCAAATTTTTTTTAACTGGTGCGCCTGTCCAAACATACTAATGGCGCATCCAGACACAATGCGCCATTACTAGTTGTAACTAGTAATGGCGCACCTGCAGGAAAGTGCGCCACTAATGTTGTTTTTTTATTATATTTTTTATTCCCTTTTTTGCAAAACTACTAATGGCGCACTGTTCCACCATGCACCATTAACTAGTAATGGTGCACTGTGGGACAGTGTGCCATTAGTATGTTTTTTTTGCAAAACTACTAATGGCGCACCACCAGAAGGTGCGCCATTAGTAACCTGGATTACTAATGGCGCATTTAGAGTTGGTGCGCCATTAGTAAGTGGGCAGCAACAAGATATTTTGGACAGCCTCTCCTACCCACACTCACTTTCTCCCCACTTCATTCTCTCCACCTCCTCCTTGTCTCGGGTGCCTCTTCTTTTTCACCTCATTTCCACCATAGATTCATTCAATTTAAGTGGTTAAATTACCTTGTTTTGATAGGTAAGTAAGGGGGGAAGCTATATTTATGTTGTTCTCCCTACAACAATGTGCACATGCACTTTTTATGGCCTAGCTAGATCTATGTATGTTCGTGGTGTTGCATATGTTTGTGGTGTTGCATATGTGTTTGTGTTTGGAGGTGTACCGGTATTTGAAATGCGACAGTTGCCAATATTTTGCTGGAATATTGATTCATTTCCGTTTTGGCGAGAATTTTGGCATTAAGCATTCTTTTTGGTCCTATTTTTTGGGAAAGTCATGCCAAATTTTTTCTTGGTTCTAAAATATCGTTTTGCTCTACCCCGCAGGCGACCATGGTCCGCATGATGACCGAAGGCATCGTGAATAGGTTTTTGAGGTCCGCGAAGGCCGAGATGCTTCAAAAGAACGAGATGGAGATAAGATGTCCGTGTCGAAGATGCAAGCTGAAGAGCCTTATTGCAGACCCGGATTCCGGGCAGGTGCGGGACCACCTACTCTTGCGTGGTTTCATGGATGGCTATCGGTGGCAAGGTGATGAAGATGACTACGAAGTCGTCCATGGGGGCGGGCAAGAAATGAGGAAGGGCAGCAAGACAACCACCGCGGCTCGGGCGGGCGAGAAGACGAAGAATCCCCAGGAGATGATCACGACGGTGATGCTGTACACAGTCATCATGTAGAAGATGCAGGACATGATGATGAGGAAGATGCCGGAGCAGACGACGGGCATGATCATGAAGATGATGATGCCGGCGGAGCAGACGACGCTGGACCATCGATGGGCTGGGTGCAGGACCCTCATATTCAAGAGCTGCTTCTCAAGCAGACGGATAACGCAAGAGCTGCCGCCCGAGAGAAAGCCAAGATGGATCAACTTGAGTTAGACGCGGTTACTCCATTGTATGAAGGATGCAGGCCCGAGGATACCCGCCTGAAAGTAACGCTCATGGCTCTGGAGATGAAGGTAAAACACAAAATGACCGACGCATGCTTCGACGAGAACATGTCATTCTGGCTCGAACGTCTTCCCAAGGGGAACAAGTGCCCGACCAGTTTGGAGGAGGCGAAGAAAATCGTGTGTCCTTTGGATTTACCGCACGTGAAATACCATGTGTGCATGAACAATTGCATCATTTATCGGGACGAGCACGCGGAGTCTACCATATGTCCGGTGTGCGGCGTCACTCGATACAAGAAGAGGAAGAAAGCTCCTCGAAAAGTGGTGTGGTACTTTCCGATCACTCCTCGTCTGTAGCGGTATTTCACGGACCCTAATGTAGCAAAGCTCCTGCGTTGGCACACGGATAGGGAGGAGAAGAAGCGAGAAGATGATGCAAATGATCCGGAGATAGATAAAAAAGACAAGATGCTGAGTCACCCTAAGGATGCGAGCCAGTGGCAAGCGTTGAACTTCGAAGACCTAGAATTTGGGAACGATCCAAGGAACATCGTGCTGGGCGCGAGCACCGATGGAGTCAATCCGTTTGGCAGCCAGAGAAGCACACGTAGCACCTGGCCTGTGTTTGTGTGGATGTACAACCTTCCCCCTGGTTGTGCATGAAGAGGAAGTACATTCACATGAGTATGCTAATTGAAGGACCGAAACAACCAGGGAACGACATCAATCTGTATCTGGGGCTGCTGAAAGAGGAGCTTGGCACGCTGTGGAAAACGCCAGCCAATACGTGGGACGCCGCAGAGAAAGAATATTTCCCTATGAGAGCCGCGCTGCTCACGACGGTGCACGACTATCTCGGTTACGGATATGTCGCGGCGCAGGTGGTCCACGGATTTTCTGGATGCGTCAGGTGCATGGATGACACAACGTATCGCCAGCTAGATAGAGATCCCGGGTCTTCGAAAACTGTGTTCATGGGACATCGAAGGTGGCTTCGCGACGATGACCCGTGGAGAAAACGCAAGGATCTATTCGATGGTGAAACCGAACCCCGAGGACGCCCGCGTACGAGGAGCGGCGAGGAAATAGACGAGCTGTTGAAAAATTGGAAAGATTGCCCACTGCCCGGAAAGAAGCAAAAGGCGCCAGAGTCGGGAAAGAAGCGAAAGGCGCCAGAGCCGCTACTGAAGGTATGGAAAACGAGGTCTGTTTTCTGAGACTTGCCGTACTGGAAGATCCACCGTGTGCCTCACAGCCTTGATGTCATGCATATCACGAAGAACGTGTGCGAGAGTTTGCTTGGTACCCTGCTCAACATGCCAGAGAGGACCAAAGATGGGCCGAAAGCAAGGGAAGACTTGAAATCAATGGGCATCAGGCAGGAGCTTCATGCTATATATGATGATGATGATGATGATGATGAGGCGAAGCAGGACACGGAAAGTCGTCGCAAAGGCAAAAAGGCCAAGAAGACCGGAAATGACTACCCTCCCGCGTGCTTCACTCTAAGTCAGGAGGAGATCGAGCAGTTTTTCACCTGCCTCGTAGGAGTAAAACTTCCTTACGGTTACGCGGGGAAGATAAGCAGATACCTAGACCCAGCGAAGCAGAAGTTTAGCGGGATGAAGTCTCACGACTTTCACATGCTGATGACGCAGATACTTCCAGTTGCAATCCGTGGGATCATGGACGCGCACGTCCGTGAAACCCTATTTGGCCTATGCAACTTTTTCGACGTCATCTCTCGGAAGTCTGTTGGCGTGAGGCAACTCAGAAGGCTACAGGAAGAGATCGTGGTGATACTATGCGAGCTTGAGATGTACTTCCCGCCCGCATTCTTCGATGTTATGGTGCATCTACTGGTCCATATCGTGGACGATATCATCCAACTCGGGCCGACGTTCCTGCACAGCATGATGCCGTTCGAAAGGATGAATGGTGTCATCAAAGGATACGTTCGCAACATGTCACGTCCAGAGGGAAGCATAGCCAGGGGCTTTCTGACCAAAGAGTGCATCTCCTACTGCATGAATTATCTAGGCATCGAGAACCCTGTTGGTCTGCCCGTCAACAGGCACCTCGGCAGGCTCGCTGGATGGGTCACCGTGAGGGTCGCCGCGAAATGCATGTCGACTTCGAGGGTCGACTCTCCGACTTTGAAAGAGCAAACCTAGTCGCGCTACAACACATAGACGTGGTCGATCCTTGGGTGGTAGAGCACAAAACCTTTATTAAGAAGACGTACAATGACCGAGGCCAACAGAGGATGGACGGAGATATACTCAAAGAGCACAACTCATGTTTCACGCGTTGGTTCAAGCAGAAGCTTCTGTCGTACCCTTTACATGAGGATTCTTCTGCGGAAGAACAACTCATATTCGCCTTGTCACAGGGCGCCGAGCACAACCTGATGACCTATGAGGCGTACGATATCAACGGCTACACATTCTACACCGAGGCCAAGGACATGAAGAGCGATGGTTATCAGAACTCCGGGGTAACGATGGAATCCTACACCGGTAACGACAAGGACAGATACTACGGAAGGATCGAGGAGATCTGGGAGCTGAGCTACGCTGGAGAGAAGGTCCCGATGTTCCGTGTCAGATGGGCGAAGAGCGTCCTAAAAGAAGACCGGTATTTCACCACCATGGTTATACCCGAAGCCAAATCCAAGACCGCGGGCGCAAACGTCACCGCGAAAAATGAGCCATGGGTACTGGCTTCCCAAGTGGACCAATGCTTCTTCATTACCGACCCGTCAAAGCCCAGTCGTGTTGTCGTGAGGAGAGGCAAAAGGAAGATCATCGGAATGGATGGAGTAGCCAATGAGCAAGACTTCGACAAGTATGGCGACCCGAGGATCGAACATGACGATCGATGATGAAGTAGCAGCATACACCACAAGAAGAAGCAGGACCACCCTACCTAAAGGACGTCCGTTCCACAGAAGAACTCCATTTGCGAAAAAGAAGGGCAAGAAGATTGTGAACAGATAGCTAGCTAAGATCGATTGTATTTAAATCGTAGCCTTCATTTCTCGATTGTATTTCATGGGCACTTTTTGAACTATCATGAATATTTTTAAATTTCATGGACACTCGATCTCGATCCCCCTCCATCTCGATCGCTATCCCACCTCGCCAGATCCGGTCCCCCTCGCCGCCGAGGACCCCCCGGTCCACCGGCCGCCGCCGCCGACCCCCCGCACCCTCGATTCCCCTACTCAACCGCCGCCGTCGACCCCCCGCACCCCTCCCCTACTCAACCACCACCGCCGACCCCCCGCACCCCGCGCAACCTCCCCCGCTCCACCGGCATTACTGTTTGATGATATTTTTAAAAAAATTATTACTGTCTTATAAAAAAATATTACTGTTACTGTCTTATAAAAAAAATATTACTGTTACTGTCTTATAAAAAAATATTACTGTTATGATTTAAACAAGTTTAAAAAATTATTACTGTCTTATAAAAAAATACTAATGGCGCACCACGGTGAGGTGCGCCATTAGTATGGATGTACTTATGGCGCACCGAGGGGTGGTGCGCCATTAGTATTGTGCCATTGCTATAAGAAAAAAAACTACTAATGGCGCACCACGGTGAGGTGCGCCATTAGTATGGATGTACTTATGGCGCACCGAGGGGTGGTGCGCCATTAGTATTGTGCCGCCCCCATCCATATTTCCTCCCCGGCCCAAATTAACCTATCCCCTCTCTCTCCCTCGCCCTCGCCCTCGATCCCCTTCCCCTCTCCTCTCCCGACGCCGCTGCCCCGCCGCCTCGACGCTGCCCCGCCGCCCCGACGCCGCCCCGACGCCGACTCGACCCCGCCCCGACGCCGTCGACGCTGCCCCGCCGCCTCGACGCGACCCCGCCGCCCGGACGCCGCCCCGTCCACACCATCGTCGCCGGAGCACCACCACCACCCGGACCTCATCCCCGACATCCTCCCTGCGCCCCACTGCCCTATCCCTACGGCCCCCGTGAGCTCCCCCTCCTCTCCCCCTCTCCCCCTCTCCCCCTCTTCCCTGTGTGAACTACCATGATGGCACTGTACTTAGGTACTGGGCACTGCATAATGCAATACACGTGTAGGTTTCTTGTATTTGCAAAGCAAATATAGTGGCTTTAAAGTATATATCTGAATAATGTATGACTTTATGAATTGGCTTGCATAAGAAAGTGTAAATCTGTCTTTCTGTATTGGATTAATGTGTAAATTTTGGCCTTCCTGATCGTCCATGGATTACCATTTAAATTTGGATCAGAGGTAGCAATAAGTTTGTTCTGGGAAGCAATGAACAAATTGTGTAGTCTGATTAAACACACACACACACACACAGTAACAACAAACCAATGTGGGTTCTGAATCACTACTAGTGCAGCAGGTCTTTTGCTGCAAAGGGATTGTTGATTAATTTGCTAATCACAGTCTAACAAGAGACAACAACAATGCATATATGTACAATTCCAGGATTCATCTTACTTTACTGATGAAACGGACATATTCTTTTCACTGATGACCAAATGTAGCCAAAAACAAGACATCTATGCTATCTCACATCTAAGGTGTGCTACTGCACTACAGATTACCTGTTCTCTGGTTCAATTGTTGGTTCTATCTAATAATGCTGAGGGTTCTACTTTGGGGCTTTTTGATTCCAAGCAAACCTAGCTGATTTTTATCAAGAGGCCAAACATTCATCTAGTTTTGCTATGAACTGCTGCTAATGTATGATGTTTTCCTATGAATTTGCTATGTGGTACTGCTTATATATGCTAGAACTAATTTTGATATGGATGTGCTGATTGTGTCAAGTAGTAGTACAAGGTTGTTGCCCTCTGGATGCTACCATTGTATTTGCATAGAGGAAATATTGATGGCCTATCTGTCCTGCATATTGTGCTTTGGATGTGCTTTGGCCTGATTGTTCACAGCAATATATATATATACTGTGGTAATACTAGTGTAGGCTTGTATAGTTGTATAGTTTCAGATGTCTCCTGTTCTGGGTCATGGACTTTGTGCCATGGCCACATTGGTTTTATGTTTGGCCTCAATTTGGCCTGACAAATGATGGTCTACTAGCTGGTCTACTAGCTGGCAAGATGCTTTGGTAGAAGTTCAGAATTGTTATGCAGTGTTGTGTTCAGTTTTGGCAGGAGTTCATAACTGTTAGGCAAAGGTCATGTCTCCGACCATCGTGTCGTGATGATCTTGCTCTGTTATTGCTCCTATTATAATTGCAGAGGATAAGAAGAACTTGTTCTGTTCTTGCTTGTACACCAATCTCTGCTTCAACTGCTGCATTTACTTCAGTGGCAGTGCATCCTAAGCAATGGAGGCCTTTTTTCACATGCCAATGTATTTTCCATGTTGTGATGGAGGCCTTTTTTGCCTTGTCCACCCGAGAGGCCCTTGAGTTTGCTGGAATGTCGATTAACTTCCGTTCTGGCAAATTCGGGTACTCCATATGTCCTATTTTCAGCAAAGGTCATGCTGAAATTTTCCGTGAATTTTAGCATGACTTTGCTAAAAATAGGACATATGGGGTACTTGTGACTAATGCATGGGCCGGGGTATCTTAGTAGTTAATTAAGTAGGATCAAGTGGCCCGGCGTACTTGTGACTAATGCATGGCTTTTAGGGTGCCTCGGTGTCGATAAAAACCGAAATGATGAAAGCTTAGACTTTTAGGGTGCCTCGGCATCGAAAAACCCTCAATGATAAAAGCTTAGCTTTTAGGATGCCTCGGTGTCGACAAACCCTAAATGATGAGACCATGATCTTGTTCCTTGACAATAACCAACTTTTTGACCAAACTTTGTTCCTATTGATAGAGAAACATGGCCAACAATGATGAGGCCGGGGGTTCGGGCGGCAAGAAATTCTGGGAGCTGTCCCAGGAGATGGAGGAACAACCTCACTTGTATGAGGACGCCGCCTTCCCCACCGATCCTGAGACCACTGATGGTACCGCCGAGGATGACCCCACTTATGCCACCACTAATGGTGCCGCCGAGGATGCCACCACTGATGATGGCGGTGCACGCACAGATGGCAGCCAACCGAAGAGGCAACGGAAGGACCGGTGCCTGACCGTGCTCCGCACCCTCAAGGAGGAAGTTACTGAAGTGGACTCCGACGGGAATCCAACGGCGCCCGAACGAATAGTCAAGGGGTACTCGCTTCAGCTCGGGTGCATTCTCCGAAGCACCGTCTCGATCAACACCGAGAACCTAAGGCATCCTGACCGAGGGAATTTGCGCAACCTCCTCTTTACGAAGATGCACGAACGATACAAGTTCCCCGCTGAATTTGAAAACACAAGCCTCAAAGGGAATAAAGTGAACAATGCTGCCCTCACGAAGATGAGCAAGGCCCTGTCTACTTGGAAAAGCAATGTGAAGAGAATGATCGAGAAAGGTGAGAGTTATGAGAAGATCAAGGAGAAAAATCCTTCGATCACCGAAGATGACTACAACGACTTCAAGATCAATTGCTCGAGCACCGCAAACTCCGAATCAAGTAAGTGGGGGAAAGAAATGCGGGAGCTGAACTTAGGGGAACACATACTCGGTCCCGGCGGTTACAGAGTGGTGGAGCCTATATGGGACAAGGAGGAGGCGGACCGTGCCGAGCAAGGCCTACCGCCCCTCTTCGATAAATACGGTGACAAGCAGACCAGGAACTTTGTCAGGGCCCGGTACAAGAAGGACCCAAAAACAAAGGAGCTTACCACGGATCCGAAGACCAGGGCGCTTGAGCTTGTTCTGGTAAGGAATACACCCCCGCGTAATTAGCTCCATATGGTTGCATTCTAATTAATGAAGCCAAATTTCTAAATGGTTCACATTCCTTCCGCAGGCGACTGAAAGCAGTAGCGCGGGGTCGACTAAGAGCAACCCTTGGGACACCACTCTAAATAGGGCGTTGAATGTAATGAAGAACAAGGATAAGCTCAGTAAGCCGACGTCAGCTGGTCTTGTGGCCGACAAAGGCTTGTCGACAAAATGGTCGTCATACTATAACACTGGTGGGCGAAAGGAGAAAAAGACCAGTTCGGAAAGCCAGGCGCGCGAGGTTCAAGAACTTAGGGCACAGGTGGCGCGGATTCCGGAGATTGTCCAAGAGCAAGTGCAACAACAACTCGGAGCGGCGATCACCGCCATTGTGCCTACCTTGATCTAGGGGATTAGTGCGTGGATTGCGGGCGGCCAACAGGGGCTGCCCCCGATTCCTAGCTTCACGGCCAGCAACTCGCAGAACGCGATGGCGGGGCCATTGGTGTCTCCGGCGGAGGCGGTATTGGTGTCTCCGACGCTGGCACGGGAGCTTAATGCACCGGGGTGTACGTCGGCCGGCACCTCTGTAGCAAGCGGCCCCTCCGTCAACTGCACGCCCGCCATTGGCGGTGCCTCGACATTAGCCGAGCTCGACGCCATCATCACGGTAACTAATTAAGCCTCTCTCGGCCGAGGACTTCTTCTCCTTGCCTTTGACTGGGCATCCCTGACACCCTACATGTTTTCGCAGGGCGCTGCCGATGTTCCGTGCACTCTCCTGCACTTCGTGAACAATGAGTTGGTTGATGTCGCCAAGGGCAAAATTGTTCAACCGGGCAACCCCTTGTTCCACGGTACCCAGATGCCACCCAACTTGTTTAGGGTTCAACTGGTTCGGGTGCTGCCAGGCTGCGACGAGTTGTTACCTCTGATTCGACCTGTCGGGGCCGACGATGATGACGTGATGACCCTCAGCGCCTGCCTGAGCTGGCCCCTGCTTTAGCCGAAGAGCCAGATTCGTTTGGGGGCGGGGGACACCACCCCATAGACAACACCGCCAGTCGTGCCGGCGCCAAGTCGGCCCCATGGCAAGACCGCCGCAACGGTGCCGGACATCCCTATGCCACTGGATCCAAACATGCATATGGCACAGGATCAGAAAGACGACGATGATGATACATTTGCCAACGTCAATCAGTACTTTGCCGATCATGGGTACGGTGGCGACTTCATGGGGCCTCCTTCTCAAGAACCCAACCCAACAAAAGACGTGCGCGATCTAGCTGGTCCCGCGGAGAAGCCAAGTTACAACAGGCGTCGTCTGCAGTTCAGCTCTCAGGAGACGCCTCCAGCTGTCGACTTCACCGAGCCTCAGATAGGCGAGGTGCGAAATATGATCAGCCCCAACACACTCAAGAAGGCGGTCTGTGAGCAGAACTCGGTCCCATTACAGGAGAAGAAGAAGGCACGCAAAAGAAAGACTAACAAGTGTGCGGGCCAGCCGGCACCAAGTACAATCCGTGCTCAGGACGGGCCACCTTCACCTGAGGATATCTCGAGGAGGGTGCATGTGGCGGGTAGGCCGATGCTACCGAGAAATATGCTCGATGCTGCAACCGGTGCTATGCGGAGTCTGCATGACAGTGTTCTTTCTTTGGAGAAGCGGCGTCTCAGAGAGAAGGATGTGGCATACCCGGTTTTCGCGGCCAAGGTGCCAGAGGGCAAGGGCTTTGTGGATAACTCCATCGGGGGTACGATCGTCCTGCGGTTTGATGACATCCACGCTATGTTGAACCTTCATCCGCTGCACTACACCTTCGTTCGGCTATTTTCGCTGAGTATGGAGATGCGAATCATTCGCGACAAGACCCCGGACATCATGATAGTCGACCCCTTCTACATGCGTGCCAAGATCTTGGGCAGCGCTGGGGACCGGCAAGTCGCGAGTTCTTACCTCGAAGGCGTCATTCTGGCAAACCAAGATAAGGATAACTTCCTCGTGCCTTACTTTCCCGAGTAAGTCCTCCCCTCAACCGCCCCGTAACATATGAATTCTTAGATTTCGATCGTTTTACTTCTAACATTCCGTGTTTCCTGCAGTGACACACATTGCACGCTCATCCTCCTAAGCCCCAAATATTCCATGGCCACGTATTTCGACCCGGACCGTCAGTCGAACATAGACTACACAAATGTCAAGAAGGTTCTTGATGATGCTCTCCCCGGCTACGTCAAATCTGGAGGCACCTTCACCAGGCCTATTCGTAAGTACGGCAATCACGTGTTCTCCCACAATACGACATTCTGCTGCGTCAAGCAGCCGCCTGGCGGTCAGAAGGGTGCCTACTACGCCATCCATCACATGCGGGCGATCGTACGGGACCATCATCAACTTCTGCTACCGAGTAGACTCAAAGATTGGGCCGCGAGCGTGTCGGCAATCCAGGACGCGGACATTAGACAAGAATTCTTTCGCATCCAGTCGGAGTTTGCGGAAATCATCCATCAAGATGTCCTTCGTACCTCGGGGCAGTTCTACCTCAGAAATCAACCGTCCAACAGTGACATCGACACAATCCTACAAATGCAGGCTGACAACGCCTGTTGTTTCATGACTCCCACGATAGACGGCGGCTTCATCCACGCTCCGGTCCCTTGAGTCGAGTCGAAAGCAGTGATGCTGTGTCTAGTTCTGAAACATCGATTGGCTCATGTTGTAATTAAACTTTAATTAACTTGTAGTATGTCTCTTTGGTTTCGAGAGTCGTTCAACTTAGATGTAATCGATGCTATTAATGTCTTGCTTTTCTCTTCCGATCGTTCTGTTGCATACTTATATATTGCTTATGTATTGTTTGTGAATTGGTACTAACGTTTCGTTTGGCTACTGCATAGCAATGCCGTCGTATGTCGTGTACAAGGGTAAGGTTCCCGGAGTCTACGACGACTGGGAGGACTGTCGGAGACAGGTTCACCGATTCAGCGGTAACAGTTACAAAGGGTACACCGCTAGGGCCGAGGCCGAATCTAGATACGCCCGCTATCTAGAGGGAGAGGGGAGGGAGCGTTGGAGGAACCGGATGAAGACGAGTTTCATCGTGATGATGCTCATCGTGATGACCGCAGCTCTCTTCTATGTGATGGTAGTTTAGATGATCGATATCGACTTGTAATGTGAAGACAAACTCGCGGTCTCGAGACTTGTAATATAATGTTCTATCTTTGTTCGGTCTTTTCAATTCGGAGACTAATATGATGAATTGTATTCGGAGACTAAAATGATGAATTGTATTCAGAGACTAATCTTCTATTGTATTCGATGAATCTGTTGTTGATGTGTGTTGTCTATATTTTGTCCAATTATACATTTTGTAACCTGTGCAAAAAACAGAAAATTAAAAATTAAAAAAACCCTAATATTCATACTAATGGCGCATCACATCATAGTGTGCCATTAGTATGCCAAAGGATACTGATGGCGCATCATTAAACAGTGCGCCATTAGTATGCCGAAGTTACTAATGGCGCATCCTGTTGTCGTGCGCCATTAGTATGCCAAAGCACCTGGGTATACATGGCCCCCTGGGTGGCATACTAATGGCGCACTATTGTATATACTAATGGCGCATCTGAGGTGCGCCATTAGTAAAATATACTAATGGCGTGCTACTAATGGCGCACCACTAATGCGCCATTAATGGCCAAATTAGGTGCGCCATTAGTAGGCCTTTTCCTAGTAGTGCATCAATCATGAAACCTGCACCTTGCTCGATCAGCCGAACAGATGAGGTGTATTCGAACCTCATACACTGGAGGCTTCAAGGGGCGGAGGCACAATGGGCAGTGGAGCAAGGTGAGGTCCATCGAGACCATAGAGAGCTCCATCGTCAGGTCCTGTTCCGTCTGCATGATCTCGCCCTCCTCGTGCACAACCATCTCTCGCTTTATTAGGGCCGGGGCATTACAAAGCTTTACTATCACATATTCATACTACTTCAAGGTCCATTAAATCAACACATGCAAGTATCAAAAGGAGAGTCACGACATGCATGCATGCATTGTAATTAATGCATCGGTAAACGCAAATTATTGAAATATATCAAGTGAAGTGCATTGATGTGTCGCGTCAACTCGTACAAGACTGACAAGTTTGATTACTAGAATGCCCTCTCCCTCGCGGACTAAGCTCCAGTGCCTTGACTGCACCTGCCTTTGGCTGCATGACAGGTGGGCCAACCACCTATTGGGCCCACTTGTCATACACGCAAAGGCAGGAGCAGTAAGTCCATGAAGCTACGTCCCTCCCTCACACATGAGCGTGGTGGCTGGCAGGACTAGGAGAAGCTTTCATTCGCTACACGCTCTCCCTCCCGCATGTGGTGGACATGCAGCAGTTCAATCGGTGTCGGATGGCCAGAAGCATACTGTAGTACTCCTCCACTGCAGTAGTACTCCATCATTGTCCGACTTCCTAAAGAGACGAAGAGCTAAGCGCAGCCCGGACGCTCGTGCGGCAGTTTCATGTGTATAGTAGTCTAGGATAGCGTGTACCATGCCTATAAGCTTAAAATCATTGGGGTCGGCTCCATGCTTTTTTTGATTAAAATAATCTTCTGGCCCTACCTGTCATCCTGGTGATTGTACTTTGCATGCTCATCTGGTCAAGACAGGAATATATATATTAATTTGTGGTGGGGTAAATGTTAGAGGTTGCAGCAAATGGAGTATTGTACACTGTGGGTCTTTCAGCCAAGTTTAGAGGCAACCATGTGGGGCCAATGCTATTATGTGTCGCATCAACTCGTACAACGAGGAGAAGCTTGATTTTACTATGACACGCCTTCTCCCTCGCCCATGCGCGTGGTGGCTCGCAGACGAGGACGGACCTTTTGCTTATAGTACTACAACAAGCTATGCCTCCCGCTCGCGGTGGACGGACATGCAGCAGTGGATTCGATACTATAGAAGAAGTATTAGTAACATCATTGTTCGTCTTCTAGAAGAGGCGCAGAGCCAAGCGCAACCCGAACATGGCAGTTGCAAACCTTGTTGTACTACTCCAGCCCACGCGCCCAGGCTCCTCATTGTCTGCCACCCTCATCGGCCTCCATGGTGATGAACTCTTTCAAGCCCTGGTGGCCCTGCAGGTGCCAGAGGTAGCGACAAAGAATGTGCACCTCGAGGCCGCGCTCGCCGCGCAACGCCTTGCCATGCAAGAAACCGTCGACCTGCACATCCACGTCTACAAGGAAATCATCTACATAGGCCACTACAAGGCCAGCGAGGACAGAAAGACATTGGCCTTGTTCTAGCGGCTGGAATCTTTGGACGCCATTGTTCAGAAGCACGTCGACCTGGCCACGAAAGCCGCTGCTACTTAGCCGCCGTTCGGTGGGCCGGCGCCCTGGGTCGAGGAGGTGGACATCGTCGATGGATGCATCTCTTCTTCTTGCCTCCTATAACCAGCACTGCATCGCCTCGTGGCCTTAAGGTCTCATTAGTATAGGAGTATATGGCATTTTTATTCCAATCGTAACGTTTTCACTGTGAGGTGGGGCCACAGTTGAGAAAACCGACCATCGACAAATCCCCACTCCACCCACCGGGCGTCGGTTGAGTTTAGAATTAGAAGAGAAAAACGAGGGAGAAGAGCTAGTTGTAGTACGGACGCTGTTGTCAGATGGGACTCGTGTTGAGAGAATAGGAGTACTGAGCACTCGTACCTCTTTGTTTTGAGGGAATAAGTAGTCGTATGTCTAGTACTACCACTAGTTGGGTGCGTGCGACCTATACCTATCATCACTTTGGGTCTCCTTTTCGAACCGCGACTATGCTTCACCGTACATATTTTTTCACGCATTTATCCTCCTATATGTACTCCTAGGCTATTTCCACGTGCCCCCTTTCGCCGACATGTGGGACATAGAGCATCTGGGTCGTAGTGCATGCACGACTCAGAGTATATGCCGGGGTACATTACATTTCAGACCTCATAAATTACATGCAAACCCCCCGTGGAAGAATAAATAAATAAATGAATTACTACATGAAACTGGATTATTTTCGTAGAAACCGGAGCATGTTCATTAAATTTTGGACATAACACGTTTATAAAAAATTACTGGACCAAAACCAGTCTAAGGGCCTCTTTGTTTTGCAGGATACTAAAAACACAGGAATGGGGAAAGTATGATGGTAATGAACTGAGACGAGGAGAACTCTAACTCAGTTAGAGGTTAGAGTTAGATTCTAACCCTGAACTAACTCTAAACCAAAGAGGTGTATGGATGGCAGGGTTAGATTGACAATAAATGTTCTTTCTCAATCATTTGACTACTTTGGACCCTATTTCCTGCCGGATTTGGTGTGGCCGGCTCTTGTGAGGCCTCCTGCCGCTCACAATTGACATAAATGAACCATCTTTACAAATCTAGCATGCAAAAACATGATAAATTTTAATTTGTCCATAAAATTGAGATATCCCACTTAAACATACAAGTCCTCAATCAAGCTTCACAAAAAAATACACTCCATGAAACAAAGCATGAGCTAACTCATCACGGGAGTCATTCACAATAGGGAGGGAGCCCGGAGCCCCTCATGCACACTGGGAGGAGCTCCTCATCGTTCCTCTGGAGGAAGGCTCTATAGAGCCCAAGCCCCGGGAACCCCTCCGACACTGGCGCTTGCGAGTTGAGGTCGACATCGGCATGGGTAGTAGGGCCACTTGCCGATGACTGCGAACCGAATCTTTGGGCCTCTAGAAATAATGCAAGCCTGAAACTGAAATACCTAGAAAGGTGAACTGAATCTTTGGGCCTCTAGAAATAGTGCAAGCCTGAAGCTAAAATACCTAGAAAGGTGAACTGGATCTTTGGGCCTCTAGAAATAATGCAAGCCTGGAACTGAAATACCTAGAAACGTGAACTGAAATTTTGGGCCTCTAGAAATAATGCAAGCCTGAAACTAAAAAACCTAGAAAGGTGAACTAAATCTTTGGGCCTCTAGAAATATTTATTACCTCCTCAAGAAGCATCAAACAATTCCATGCATGAACCACAAATCTATACCAAGTTTAATCAAGATCTACTTTTCCGAATCAGAATTAGCGCTAGAGTGAGCAAGATCAATGATATGGCTATGAGACAGAGAAGGAATCAACAAAATCACCCCTCTCTCGACCTCCCTGGTAGATGTGCCGCCGCCGCACACGACAGAGGGAGAAAAACGACCGGTGAAGGGGGAGTAGGGCGAGCTTTGAAGGCCGGAGGGAGAGGGCAGCCGAAGGAGGGCGGCGAAGGCAGGAGGGAGAGGGCGGCCGTAGAAGAGAGAGGGGAGCAACAGAGCGGTACTTGGGCGGGTGGCCCAATGGGGAGCAGAGAGGAGTCATGTGAGGGGGGGGGGCGGAGGGAGCGATCTGGTGCGGGCAGGGGAGATTTTTTTAGTTCTCTTTTAGTGGGCCCGAGGAGAACTAACCAATTAGAACCTCTCCATCGGGCTAGTTTTCTTAGCTGGGTTAGAGCAAACTAGCTCAAACTAATCCCTCCTATTTGGATAATTTGAGGCTATTTCAACCCAAACTAGCTCTAACTCAGGGATTCAAATAAAGAGGAGTAGTATTGTACATGCTATAGTCTTGACCATAGCATAATCTACTGCTGGTTCACTGGGCTACCGTTGTTCGCACTCCTTAGACATGAGTAGTAGTACTACTAGTATATACCGCATGATTCTTTGCTCATTCTTACTACTACGTACTTTGCCGACATGTGGGAGAGCCAACATCCGGGTCGACGTGTCATGCACCAGATTAGAGTGCGAAAACGGAAGGGGGGCATCAGCCCGGTCGTACCGCCAGTAATTCATGACTATAGTGAGTAGTCATATCACAAGTCTTTCTAGCAGTAACACGCCGTCAAATCGCATAGCCCGGTCTTTCCAGCAGTAAGTAAGTTGAATCCGCTACTCCCTCACATTCCTCGCTTCTCTGTCAAACCACCTACGTGAAAACTGCCACGCGTACTGCCCGGAAAAAGCCCTCCCTCAACTTTTAACTGCGTGAAAATAGTTCGAGCTTGTTTGTTCTATGTAAATACTAGTACTGTATATTTATTCACCTGTGGGTTTGTTCAATGAATGGAGGGCCGGGGAGCACAAGTGAACAATACTACTAGTAGTAGTAGTAAGTAGGAGTCGTATAGTTAGTCACCTTTAATAGAGAGTTTCTTTTCTTTAATGCCACGTACACAAATTGAAACGCTTGTTGTGGAGAGAAAAAGAAAATCACTCCACTATATATGTACGCAGGGGCCTGAGCGCTTGCTTCACTAGGGTTGCTCTCTTCATTCTCTCATCCTCTCCAGATCTGAACAAGACAGTGGTAGCGGCATTTTCTCTCTGCTCACCGCTGGTCACAGATCCGGCCGGATCCCTTCGGCTGGTATGTGTAGAGGACTAGGAGCATCGTTCACGCGGTCATCACCGGTGAGGGAGGAAACCCATAGCTGCCGGAGGGGCCCGATCCTCTGCCTGTGCCATTCTCTCCGACACAGCGCCGGCTCCGGAGGTCCTCCGACCCTTCTTCCTCCCTGCAGTATTGTGCGCAGATCCGATCTGCCGCCGCCGACATCCCGACGACCCTCAGGTATAAGTTCTTTGAAAGCGTCCTTGCTCTACTGCCCCAACTCCCCACGTTTCTGCATGTGCATCTTTTTCTACTCCCATCAGCTCTTCCAAAGCAACCTAAATTTTTAGTATTATTAGAGGTAAAGCTACTTCATGCATTCGAATCTAGGACTTGGTTCAAACAACAAAGAAAGGGGGAAAGTTTTAGCATGAATCTAGGACTTGATTCAAAGAGGAAACAATATGGTGAAAGTATTAGAGACCAGATACCCAACCAGTCTCTTGGTTAAAAAGGGAAATAATGGGAAAATGCATTACAAACTGGATAAGGAACAGATCAATTATTGGTTGAAAAAAGGATAAAAAGTGGCGGCTGGTGGACAAGTCAACAGAGTATGTCCAGGATTAGATTTGTTGCCCTCACATAGTAAAAGGTCTCCAGGATTGGAATTGCTGCCCTCACATGGTAAAAGGTCTCCAGGATTAGATTTGCTGCCCCCACATAGTAAAAGGTCTCCAGGATTAGATTTGCTGCCTCACATAGTAAAAGGTCTCCAGGATTAGATTTGCTGCCCTCACATAGTAAAAGGTCTCCAAGATTAGATTTGCTGCCCTCACAAAGCATGAACAAACTCGGCATCACCACATTATGCCTCCTTGTAGGTATATTGTGCTGATGCGTCCACTATCGCATGTCCTTATACCAAACTTTTGCTGTTGTCATGTAGGGTAGGGACCCTAATCGGCCAATCTTTCACGAAAGGAGCTAATCCCGCGATGACATTAAGGAGGGAAACGAGGGTAAAATCACAAGGGGAACACAAGAGAACACTCAAACCAACAAGTATGATCACACATGCGCGAGATCCATGAACACAAAGGAAGATACAAGATCGAAAGTCAACAACGGATGATACAAGAGGTAACCGGTCTTCTCTGTGACGAGGTCTTGATGTTCTTCTCCGCAAGGAGGTCTGGAATCCAAATGGATCTTCTCCGAAGAGGGGCCGCGGTCTCTCTCGTGGAGTAGATCCAATGTGGATGAGCAATGCTCTATCTCTACAATGAGCTAAACCAATGCTAACCCTAGAAAGTAGGACGAGGTGGAGTATATATAGTCTAGGGGGTAGAAGGGGTACATGGGCCTCGGACCTTCACTGTGCGCAGACAGGGGAGGCCGGACGTCCGGGAGTCGGGCCGGATGTCTGGGCTTTCACGCGGGGCTGGATGTCCGGGCTGGAGGGGCTGGCCTTGTTGCTCTCTGGAATGGCGAGGTCCGGATTTCCGGGCTGGAGGCCAGATGTCTGGGAGCTCGGGATGCGCCGGATGTCCGGGCCCTGTAGACTTGGCCGCTGGCTCCTTGCTGCTGGTGACACCTCCAGGGGCCAGATGTCTGGGGTCGTGGCCAGATGTCCGGGGCCTGGGAGGTATTCTTGACTCCTTCTGTTGGTTCTCCTCATCCGTGAACTTGGGGACTTGTCCGTCTTCACATGCATCTTCGGGAGGGTCCTCTTGATACCTAATCATGCACAACAACTCGGACTTAGGTAGTAGCCATGTCTCATGCATAGATAGTGGATGTTCGGAGAGGAGATAGTTCACCTTATCTTCGATAGCCTTCGGTCGGCCTCTTGTCATTGGTCCAAGTGGTGTCGTAGGGGACGTAGGTAGGTCCATGGGGATGACCTTGGAATGCTCCACATCATCTCCCCTCCCTTGGGGAAGATCCATCCTCGGATCAAATTCTTCATCACCATGGAAGGGCGAGAGGTCCTTCACATTGAAAATATCGCTCACGTTGTACTCGTCGCGGGGGAGGTCGATCTTGTAAGCATTGTCATTGTAGCGTGCAAGCACCTTGAAGGGTCTGTCTGCTCATGGTCGAAGTTTGGACTTCTGTTCTTGGGGAAAGCGGTCCTTGCAAAGGTGTAGCCACATGAGATCGCTAATGTTGAAGACCATGGGGTGCTTGTTGATGTTGAGCTTGGTCACAAGTCATTGTACATGGCGCTCGATAGTATGTCTTGTATCTTCATGCACCTTCTTGAGATGAGTCACACGTGCACTTGCGTCCAAATTGATGCGCTCTTGGAGTGGTAGAGGGAGAATGTCCAATGGGGACAAAGGGTTGAATCCGTAGACGACCTCGAAGGGTGACTTGCTGGTTGTTGAGAGTCTTGCGCGGTTGTAGGCGAACTCGGTGATAGGTAGACACTCCTCCCACTCCTTGATGTTCTTCTTGATGAGTACTCGAAGTAGAGCGGTGAGTGTGTGGTTGGTCACCTGCGTTTGGCCGTCGGTTTGTGGATGATACGCCATGGAGAAGAGTAGCTTGATTATGAGCTTGGAGCATAGGGTCTTCCAAAAGTAGCTAAGGAATTTGACGTCGTGGTCCGAGACAATCATCTTTGGCACTCCATGTAGACACAATATTTCTCTACAAAAGAGATTAGCAACATGTGAAGCATTGTCTATCTTGTTGCAAGGAATAAAATGTGCCATCTTAGAGAAACGGTCCACAACGACAAATACCGAATCCTTTCCATTTCTAGTCATAGGCAATCCAAGTACGAAATCCATGCTAATGTCTTCCCATGGTTGATATGGAATTGGGAGAGGCATGTAAAGGACATGCGATTGAGCTTTAGACTTAGCTTTGTGACATGTAGAGCCTCGGCTGGTGAGGTGGTTGACGTCGCGAAACATCTTGGGCCAATAGTAGTTCTTGGAGAGCGTGGCGAGAGTCTTGTCGTGTCCAAAATGTCCCATTAAGCCTCCTCCATGAGATTCCTGCAAAAGCAACAATCGAAGAGAAGAATCAGGGATGCAAAGCTTGTTAGCTCTCATAAGATATCCATCTTTGATGTAACAACGTTCCCAAGATGTATGCGGCGAACATTTGGCATAAGGAGTAGCAAAAGTAGGATCATGCTCATACAAGTCTTTTATGTGCTCAAAGCCAATGACATTCAACTCAAGTTGAGTAACAAGCATGCATATGCGGGAAAGGGCATCCGCTACAATGTTTTCCTTACCTTTAGTGTACTTGATTACATAAGGAAAAGACTCAATATATTCACTCCATTTAGCATGATGCTTGTTCAACTTGGTTTGGCCCTTAAGGTACTTGAGCGTTTCATGACCAGTATGAATGATGAGTTCATGAGGGCGAAGATAGTGTTCCCATTCATGCAAAACATGGACTAAAGCATAGAGCTATTCGTCATAGATGGGGTAATTGATTTGCGCTTTGGATAGTTTCTCACTAAAGTAAGCTATGGGGCGCTTCTCTTGCGTTAACACACCTCCTATGCCATTACCACTAGCATCGCAATGAATCTCAAAAGGTTTGTCAAAGTTGGGTAATGCAAGCACGGGAGCATGAGTAAGCAAATTCTTGTGCTCATGGAAAGCTGTATCTTGGGATGATCACCAGACAAAGGCGCATTCTTCTAGATCAAAGCATGCAAAGGCGAAGCAATGGTGCTAAAATCTTTCACAAAGTGACGATAGAAACCCACAAGGCCAAGAAAGCTACGCACTTTTTGCAAATTGGCTGGTTGTGTCCAAGTCATAATAGCATTGATCTTGGACTCATCTACATGAACACCCTTAGAAGATACAACAAAACCCAAGAAAACGAGCTTATCAATGCCAAAAAGGCATTTATCCCTATTAGCATAGAGATGCCCTTTTCGAAGAGTTTGTAAAACGGTTCGGACATGGGTGACATGCTCTTTGAGAGACTTGCTAAAAACAAGGATATCATCGAAGTATACTACAACAAACACACCAATGTAAGGGCGAAAGACATGAATCATAAGACGCATAAAAGTACCCGGTGCTTTCGATAGACCCATAGGCATGACTAACCACTCATACAAGCCGAACTTGGTTTTGAAAGCGGTTTTCCATTCATCACTCTCTTGTATGCGGATTTGATAGTAACCACTCTTAAGATCAATTTTTGAAAAGATAGTGGCACCACTAAGTTCATCAAGCATATTATCAAGGCGTGGAATGGGGTACCTATAACGAACGGTGATAGAATTGATAGGTCTACAATCGGAGCACATGCGGAAGCTACCGTCTCGTTTTGGCACAAGAATGACCGGGACGACACAAGGGCTCAAACTTTCACGCACATGTCCATGGTCTATGAGATGCTTTACTTGCCTTTGTATTTCTTTGGTTTCTCCGGGGTTGATGTGGTATGGAGCTTTGTTTGGAAGAGGTGCTCCGGGTATGAGGTCGATGCAGTGCTCGATGCCTCGTAGTGGAGGTAGTCCCAGAGGTAGCTCGTCGGGGAAAACATCGTGAAATTCCTGCAAAAGAGAAGACAACACTAGAGGAAGAGTGTGAGAGGTGTTAGCTTGTGGTTCATTGTCCTTGCACAAAAGGACATAGTGTAGGACACTAGATGGGTTCTCACACACTCCTCTTATCTCACTTTTGGTGGCAAATAGGACTAAGTTCTTCTTTTCGCTCATCGTGGAGGAGCTCGATTTGGGCTTGTGGCGCTCACTCTCTTTTTGGAGGCTCGCTCTCTCACTATTATTACCACAATGGGTGGCTTGCTTGTCGGTGATCACTTGGCTTGGAGACATGGGACGAAGTACGTACTCCTTTCCTTTCATCTTGAAGATGTGGTGATTCGTTCGGCCGTTGTGGATGATTCCTCTATCATATTTTCTTGGCTCATTGGGACGATGTCACACTCCAAAGTGTCTTCGTAGGCGCCAATTTTGAAGGATACTTGTACTCGATGCTCGACTTGGATAGTGCCAGAGTAGCTAAGCCATTAAACTTCATATGGATGTGGATGCTTCGTCTTGGGCAATTGGAGCTTGGAGCAAAGTTTTCCACTTACGATATTATGACAACTCCCTCCATCGATGATGACCTTGACGGATCGTCCATTGATGCCGACCTTGGTATGAAAAATGTGGCATCGTCGGTCTTCTTCTTGGTGATGTTGTAGAGTTAAGACCTTGGAGACAACAAGAGTGGGACTTGAATCTTCATTGCAAAAGACTTGTTCCTCTTCATTTTTCACTTGCCGGTGCATGGCGACTGGGTCAAGAGAGTCCATTTCTTCTTCACTCATCGATTCGTAGGTGCCGTCGTCATTGAGGATCATGGTTCGCTTGTTGGTGCACTCATAGGACTTGTGGCCTCGGCCTCCGCATGTGAAGCATTTGAAGGAACTCATCTTGATGGTCTCATCGGTTGGAGTGGATGATGATGAAGCTCTCGGCTTGAAGTTGCTTGTAGTAGGAGGATGACTTGGAGTTGACAAACATTTCTTGGAACTCGACTTGTCGACGTTGCTTGTAGAAGGCTTGGTAGACAGTGTTGGAGTCATTGAAGCTTGGGTGTTGGAGAAGCCGTATGACTTGGATGAGAACTTGGCATACTTGTAATCATCTTGCACTTGACGTTCCGCTTTGGTAGCTTGATGCACTAGCTCAATGAGGTTCGATTATGGTTGGAAGTCGGCGATCTTCTTGATAGGATGGCTGAGTCCATTCAACGAACGTGCCATTATTTGTTCATGATCTTCCGTGACGTTGGCTCTTATCATGGAAATCTCCATCTCCTTGTAGTACTCTTCAACGCTCTTGGTTCCTTGCTTGAGTAGTTGGAGTTTCTTGAAGAGGTCGCGGTTGTCGTAGGTACGCACGAAGCATGCTCTCATGACATCCTTCATTTGCGCCCAAGTAGTGATGGGTGGTTCACCTATTGCCTCTCGGAGCTCAATAACTTGTTCCCACCAAATGAGGACATAGTCTTGGAACTCAAGTGATGCCATCACGATCTTCTTCTCTTCTTCATAGTTGTGAAAACAAAAGATTTTGTCGACCTTCAATGCCCATGAAAGATACTCTTTGGGATCTTTGCTTCCATTGAACTTGGGCATGGTGAACTTGAGTTTTCCATAGCGTTGCTCTTCATTGTGTTGGGGTCGGGGATGATGACGTCCATGTTGGTGATGATTGTCAAGCTCGTGTTGCTCTTGGTGAGGAGGGTTGTCAACCTCATATTGCTCTTGTCGTGGAGGATTTCCATTGTCTTCATGCTCTTGATGAACTTGATGTTCTTGGCGAGCTTGTGGAGGAGCTTGTCGAGCTCGAGGAGGAACTTCAGGAACTTGACAATGCACACGAGCTTGAAATCGTCGTTCGTTAGCTTCTTCACGAAGTGCTTATTCATGTTCACGAGCTTGTCGTCCTCGGTTGGCTATGGCTCGACTTGCATCTTGGGGGGCTTGTTGCGCCTCAAGTGCTTGAGCTTCACTAAGTTGTTGTTCTTGGTGTTGTGCCTCGGCATCTTGTGCATCTTGGTCTAGACACACGCGCTCTTCCTCTTCATGTCGACGTTGTCGTTGCCATTCTCGTGCTAGCGCAAAAGCCTCTTGGGTTTGACATTGTCGGTGCTCTTGAGAGTCTATGTTGCGTAGGGGATTGAGGCTTGCTTGACGGTCGTTGCGTGCGACACGGCAAATGGTGCGGAGCATCCCACGTTCATTCTCATGTACACTCCGACTACTCTCCAAGCCCCAATGATACATAAGAGAACACCTCAAATATACGCCATTGGACACAAGGTGAACTCGCTCCTCTCCGAATCGTCACTTTCCACATGTGAGACATGGCTACTAGCTGAAATATGTGTGCTATGCATGACCAGGAACCAAGAGGAAGCCCATCGACAAGAAGGCGAGGACACCAAGCGCGAGGAAAAAGGATAACATCGGCGGAAGAAGCTCGAGCCACCGGACGACCGGTCGGGATCGGACGTCCGATGCCTGAAGATCCACCGGACGACTGGCCCAGACCAGACGACCGGCAATCCCGCACCCAAGCGAAACAAGCAGATGTCCGGCCTCCACCGGATGACGGGCGCATGAAGCACAGCCAACGCTAGCTACAATACCTCCCAGCGAGCGGACGTCCGGCCCCCACCGGACGACCGATACTATTAATGGAAGTCTTAGGACACTGGACGTCTGGTGCCTCTTCACAGAACGTCTTCAGCGGACGTCCGACGACTAGCGGACGACCGGTCCCTCCTGAGCCACTAGACGACCGGTCCTCAGCGGACGTCCCGTACCTGTCTGCGCATAGTCTTCGGGCCCAAGGCCCATGTATCCCTCTACCACTTACCCCTTCGTGGACCTAGACTATATATACTCCTCCACCTCCTCCTAGTTAGGGTTAGCATTGGTTTAGCTCATATTTAGAGATAGAGCATTGCTCATCCACATCGGATCTACTCCACGAGAGAGACCGCGGCCTCTACGGAGAAGATCCCTTTCGATTCAAGACCTCCTTGTGGAGAAGACCATCAAGACCTCCTCACGGAGAAGACCGGTTACCTTTGTATCGTCCGTTGTTGATATTGGATCTTGTATCTCCTATCGTGTTTCGAGGATCTAGCACTCGTGTAATCATTCTTCTTGGTTTGAGTGTTCTCTTGTGTTCCCCTTGTGTTTTCCTCTCGTTTCCCTCCTCGTGTTCTTCGTGTTCATCGCGGGATCTGCTCCTTTCGTGAAAGATCGGCCGATTAGGCACTACAAAAAAATACACTTCTGTGATGATATGTGTTTGTCACAATAGGTCGCGTTTTTTGTCATGCATGTACATCCATGACAAATTTTTGACATAATCAAGATAGTCATACCTGTGCTGTCGTAGAAGTGTTCCATGACATTACCAAAATTATCATCACGGAAGTGTCCACTTCCATGATGATAAATCGCGCGTCACAGAAGTGCTTTCGTCAAGGGTGACCGACACGTGGCATCCACTGTAACGAAACACCGTTAAGCTATCGGGTCGGGTTTTGGATCCGATAACCTATTAATAGCCCCGACCAATGGGGATTTTCCACGTGTAAAATCATCATTGGCTAGAGGAAACACGTGTCGGCTCATCGTTGGGATAGATGTCATCCACTCATTGGACAGGAGGCGCCTATGATAGGTCGACACGTGGCAGGGCTCAACAGTGGCCCATTCCAGGGAAAAAGGCCGGCCCAGTAAAAATGAGCAGGCCGGCCCATATAAGGCCTACTTGTGTCAGGTCCATTTAAGCCCACGGCCCATACGAGATGTGCCAATTCGGCCCGTTAAAGATTTGACACCATTGCAGTCCATCGTCAATTCGAGCCCGTTAACAGCCCGCTATATATTTGGGCTCAATATCGGCCCGATGAGATTTTGGCTTGTTAACGGCCCATTTAATGGATGGGCCAATTTTCAGGATGTACATCTTTCGCCCTTTTAGCGACCCATTTAAATGTTGGGCTAATTTCCGGCCCGGTGTGTCTTTCAGCCTGTTGACGGCCCATAAATCTGATGGGCCATTTGTAGTAGGACCTGAGTTTCGGCCTTTTAGTGGCCCATTTAAGTGTTGGGCCAATTTCTGGCCCGGTGTCACTTTCAGCCTGTTGACGACCCATAAATCAGTTGGGCCAATTGTAGTCGGACCTGAGTTTTGGCCTTTTAGCGACCCATTTAAGTGTTGGGCCAATTCCCGGCCCTGTGTGCCTTTCGGCCTGTTAACGGACCATAAATGAGTTGGGCCATTTGTTGTCGGACCTTAGTTTTGGCCTCTTAACGGCCCATGCCCTTCATGGTCCAATACTAGCCCGGTTTCTTTTCAGCCTGCTAAAGGCCCACAACACTGTTGGGCCGTTTACAATACGACCTGACTTTCGTCTTCTTAGCGGCCCATGCTCTTCATGGTCCAATACAAGCCCGCTTTCTCTTTAGGCCTGCTAAAGGCCTACAGTATAGTTGGGCCATATGTAGCCCAAACTTAGTAACGACCTGTTAACGGCCCGTGAAATAAATTGGGGCCACCTATTGCCCGCTTCGATGTTGTTATAACACCCTCGATGCGACTATATCTCCCACGTGTCGAGGCACGACTTAGAGGCATAATCGCATTGAAGGCATATGTCGCAAGTTAGGCAATCTTCACAACATCCCATGTAATATGATAATAAAAGGGGAGATAACATAGTTGGCTTACACTCGCCACGTCAATAAAGTACATAAATAACATTACATCATCCAAACACTCATGGCCCGACTACGGCGCCAAAATAAAAGAGAACCCAACAAGCGACACGGTCCCGATCACCCCCAACTGGGCACCACTACTGATCATCAGGAAAGGAAACATAGTAACGTTGAGAGTCCTCGTCGAACTCCCACTTGAGCTCAAGCGCGTCTCCTAGAGCGGAATCATCAGGCCCTGCATCTGGTGTAATAGTAATCTGTGAGCCACAGGGACTCAGCAATCTCGCTCCCTCGCGATCAAGACTATTTAAGATTATAGGTATGGCAAGGTAAAAATGGAGCTGCAGCAAGCGACTAGCGAATATGGTGGCTAACTTATTCGCAAAGAGAGCGGGAAGAGGAGACAAAGCACGAGCGAGAAACTAGAGAGCGACCTGCGCAAACATAACTCCAACACCGTGTCCACTTCCCGGACTCCGCCGAGAAGAGGCCATCAGGTAACACACTCAGTTGATTCATTTTAATTAGTTAAGGTTAAAGTTATCTACAACCGGGCATTAACAAATTCCCATCTGCCCATAACCGCGGGCACGACTTTCGAAAGTTCAAATCCCTGCAGGGGAGTCCCAACTTAGCCCATGACAAGCTCTCACGGTCAACGAAGGAATAGACCTCCTCCCAAAACGTTCCGATCAGACTCGGTATCTCGGTTCTTCAAGACACTTCGACAGGTTAAAACAAGACCAGCAACACCGCCCGAACGTGCCGACAAATACCGATAGGAGCTGCACATATCTCTTTCTCAGGGCACACTCAGATTGTCTAAACTTCCGGTAGGCCAGCCCAGAGTTGCCCCTGGTAGCCACCGGCGGCTGACAGTTTGGACCAACACTCAGAGGAGCACTGGCCCGGGGGGGGGGGGGGGGGTTAAATAAGATGACCCTCGGGCTCCGGAAACCCAAGGGAAAAGAGGCTAGGTGTCAAATGGTAAAACCAAGGTTGGGCATTGCTGGAAAAGCTTCAATCAAGGCGAACTATCAAGGGGTTCCCATTATAACCCAACCGCGTAAGGAACGCAAAATCCGGGAACATAACACCGATATGACGGAAACTAGGGCGGCAAGAGTTGAACAAAACACTAGGCGAGAGGCCGAGCCTTCCACCCTTTACCAAGTATATAGATGCATTAAGATAACAAGATAATATAATGATATCCCAACAAGTAAATAAATGTTCCAACAAGGAACGGCCTCCAATCTTCACCTGCAACTAGCAACGCTATATGAGGGGCTAAGCAAAGTGGTAACATAGCCAATCAACGCTTTTCTAGGACATGGTGGGTTAGAGGTTTGACATGGCAATTTGGGAGGCTTGAAAGCAAGTGGTAGGCATCGTAGCATTGGCATAGCAAAAGAGCGAGC
Source organism: Triticum aestivum (assembly GCF_018294505.1). Classification (NCBI taxonomy): domain Eukaryota; kingdom Viridiplantae; phylum Streptophyta; class Magnoliopsida; order Poales; family Poaceae; genus Triticum; species Triticum aestivum. The sequence goes on along the minus strand of NC_057794.1, from coordinate 176,886,226 downwards.
AAACTAGCATAGCAAAGATAGTAGTGATTTCGAGGGTATGATCATCTTGCCTGCAAAGTTGTCAGAGTTGACTGGATCCTCGAAAGCAAACTCAACGGGCTCCTCGTTAGCAAACTCGTCTCCCGGCTCTACCCAAACAAGACAAACAAGCAACAAGGACACAAATCAACCACGTGCAAGGATCAGGCAAAATGATGCAAAGATGGTATGCTATGCGGGATGCGATGCGGGATGCATATGCAAGATGTGACAAGGAAAGCATGACCCTGGCCTCAACTTGGGAATCCAAGTGTGCCACTGGAAAGAGGAGATGAAATCTCTTGAAAACGATATAAAGAATGCCGGAATCGGAGTTACGGTTTGGAAATGGCAAGCGATTCAAATATGACACCGGACTGCGATTTACAGCAAGTAGCCATCTAAATGCAACGAAATGAACATGCTACAACACCCAAACATGATAACAAAATACATGGCAGGGATGCATTCGAGATGCTTAACAAAAGTCTAGCACTGAGCTACGGCCAATTCATCCATTAACAGGTTCAAACAAGCATGACAAAAATGCGTATGGCAAACAGATTTCAGACTTGTCTGGAATTTTAGATCAGGTAGCACTCTTCGGAGCAACAAAACTACATGCTACAGGACCTGAACATGGCAAAGTAAAGCATGGCATGGAGCTACTCAAAGAGCTTAAACAAAGTCCCTTAGTGACCTTGGGCCAAAACGGATCAGAAAATACAATTGCAAGCATGTGAACATAGCAAAAACATAATCAGATCACATACTTGGTGAAAACTGGAGCATGCTGAAAACAGATATCAAGTAGGCATGTTTACGAGCTCGATGCACTCAATACAGAGCAAGACATGATAAGCTAAGCATACATCTATCAAGAACACACAAAATGCAAGCTAGACATGGCAAGAATAATAGCATAGCATGCACGGATCAACTACAACATCATCGGAAAAATTACAAACAATTGACAATCTGCCCAGATTCACAAAGTAGCAAAAGGAGAGCTCTATTGACTCAAGCTAGGTTGCTCCATACTTGCAAACAAAGACATGGATGGATAGAGCACTACAAGATTAACAAAACATCCTTACTGATCATCCTCAAAAGAGGCACGGATCACTAGGAAACAACATGAACATATGGCCATATGAGATAAACAGCTCAAGGACTTAGTGGAAATGCTAAGTCCCTGAAATCAGAATTACCAAGAGCCTCACTTTGCGAGCTTGTTCTAGTCACCACACACATCACAAAAATACATGGATTGCACCTCTGGAAAGATGGCAAAACCCTTAACAAAACATATGTAGAACTCATGGTCATAACATGCACACAATAATCATGGCAAAAATGACAAAAAGCTAAATGGAGCAGGAGATCTGACAAATATCTCAAGTAGCCCTCTTCTAACAGCATTTCGTGCATCAAGATGAACTCAAAAGAAAATGATGCAATGGAATGAAATGATGTACTCTCTGAGATGAACATTTTGATATACTATATGCATGAATCGGAGCTACGGATGCAAAGTTATAGCATGATGAAAATGGGCACATGAGCTAGGGACTTAGGGAAAAAACGGGGTCAACCCTAATATTTCAGATCTGGATCGGGGCACACAGAACGAGGTCCGCCGGACCACTGTTCACCTGTGCCAGAGTTCGTCGGAGCCGGCGTGACGGCGAAGAGGCGGCGGGGTCGAGGTCGGTCGCCGGAGCGGGTTCCGGCCGGCGGGCGCGGCGGCTTGGTGAGGCGGGGAGGGAGCCGGGCGGCGAGCTGGTGTGGCGGCGGTGATGCACGGCGCCGGCGACGGGCGGCGATGGCGCCAAGGCGGCGCGGCGGCACCGGACGGCGGGGCGAGGAGCGGCGCAGCGAGGCGCCCGGGAGGAGGAGGCGAGGCCAGGGCGCGGGATGGAGGGGGCCGGCCTTGGGCCCGGCGGGCCTCGGCGGCGGCGCGGGCAGGAGCCGCCACGTGGCGTGCCCTGGTTCGCCGCGGGCGGTGGCGGCGGCTTGTCCGGCCGGCACGGACGTGTCCGTCGCGGCGCGGTAGATTTTTTTTAGGGTTAGGGGTGGAGAGGACCCGGAATTTTGGAGGAGGGGCTAGTTTTATAGGTAGAGGGAGTTAGGAGAGTCCAAATGAGGTGCGGTTTTCGGCCACACGATCGTGATCGAACGATCTAGATGATGGAGAAGGCTTAGGTGGGTTTTGGGCCAAATTGGAGGGGTGTTGGGCTGCAACACGCACGAGGCCTTTTCGGTCCCTCGGTTAACCGTTGGAGTATCAAACGAAGTCCAAATGATACAAAACTGGATAGGCGGTCTACCGGTAGTAAACCAAGGCTGCTTGGCAAGTCTCCGTCCAATCCGGAAATGTTTAATCCTCACACACGAAAGAAAGGTAGAAATGACCACCGGAGGAGAACGAAGCGCCGGAATGCAAAACGGACAACGGGGAAAATGCTTGAATGCATGAGATGAACACGTATGCAAATGCAATGCACATGATGACATGATATGAGATGCATGACAACGAGAACAACACACAGACACAAAACCCGAACCCGAGAAAATAAAATAACTTAATGCCGGAAACAGCAAGAGTTGGAGTACAAATTGGGAAAGTTACATCCGGAGTGTTACAGTCGGCCTGTTAACGACCCGGGAGGTAAGAGGGCCGACCATTAACTTTAGGCCTAGTAATGGCCCATTAACTTAATGGGCCCACTAAAGTTCGTTCATGTCTTTAGGCCAAATTAGTAATTTGAGCCCATTACGACGAGCAAAGGTACGGCATACAAGGAATAACATTGCACATCTAGAATATATTACAGGAAATTACATCCACTAGGCAATCAAAGATTGATGCTAGTGCAAATAAATGTGCATAACCTAACCATCTACAACGTCACAATCTGCAACCTCAGCACAGATGACACCCATAAGCATGTGGGCAAGTTCTTGCTGCTTTGCCACACTGTCTCCGAAAACATTGATCAGTTGTTGTGTCGCACGACTCGGTACCTCTGATTCATCCACCATTTCCATCATTGCTTCAGCCATTAATTGGTTCACAAACATACATTTATTCCATCGCATTCGAGACAGAGGATATTGAACAGATTCAGATGGCGATTTTGGCATGCTTGTATTATTGATAGTGGAGAGTGTCTTGACCACTACATCATAACATAAATTAGGACGGGAACAAAAGAGATTAATCATGAGTTATTGCCATATTACCTGGCCTAGATTTACTAGAAAAAACAATGGGGTTGCCTTGTTGTTTTCAGAGTTTGTCTTCTTATCTTTAGCAGCCTGCACAAAATTAACATACTAGCATTGCTATCATTGGCCAAGTCAGATAATAGGAAAGCAACATTGACACAACGAACGTTTGGGCAACTAGCCTACACCAAATTAACACAATATGGAACAACTATCATCAGCTAGGTAAGGTAATATGAAAGCAACATTGACACAATGAATGAATGGGAAACCAGAGAAGCACTACAATTCAGTAATGTGCGTGATATGAGATAGCACATTCATGCAGCTCAGTACGCAAAACTACCCCACACTTTTCCTTACAAAAATCAACATTGGCACCTTTAACATTTTGCTACAACTAATTTTAGATCAGATAAAGGTTAGATTCACGCCTATTAACAAAATACACGCTGATGTAAAAATATAGTGATATACAACAGGTACTTACATCAGCACTGGAGCATAGAGAATTCCAGCAAGATATTTTCCTCGAATACGATCCCAATGGAGGAAGTCTTGTATCGTTTAACCTTATTTTCTAAAAGAGAGACGGGTAAGAAACATGTAGAAAATATGATCATAATGCTATAAAATTTCATGATGCGAGGATACACACACGCTTCTTAGAATGGAGTTGACATTCTTTTGCTGGACTGGAGCGGACTAGTTCTTTGGCCACTGGAATCTGCTTATTATCAGTGGGAGTTGGGTTTCTCTGTGCTGGAGCAGTATCTATGAAAAATGGAGTTCGTTTATTATCTCCTAGCGTTTGGATCTTTTGCAAAGACCTGGTTTGTAACCCTTCAGATTCTAACATATCCATCTTCCCCTTGCATGCCTTATATAGAAGAATGGTGATTCAGTTATAAAACATGCTACAACAGAGATGGAATAGGTACTAAAGAATAGAAAGGCATGACATATTGACATGTGTTCACTCCATCCAGAAATAAATGGATGGGTCTAGGCGTATTTCAGTTCTAGATACATCCAGTTTTATCCATTTCTGCGACATTTAATCAGGACGGAGGGAGTATGATGTAAGAGCTAGGGATACGACAGGACAACACAATGAAAAAAACACTGGAAAACCCACTACAGAACCAAAGTATTCAAACCCACTTATATGAGATAGTATACTCATGCAGCTCAGGATGCAAAACTACCAGGCAGTTTTCCTTGCAAAAATCAACATTGTGGTCTTTAATCATACATTTTGCTACAACTAAATTTAGATCAGATAAAGGTTGGATTCACGCCGATTAACAAAATACATGCTGATGTAAAAATATAGTGATATACAATAGGTACTTACATCTACATTGGAGCACAGAGAATTCCTGCAAGAATCTTTCCTCATAAACGATTCCATTGCAGAAAATCTTTTATCTGTTAAGCTTATTTTCTAAAAGGGAGATGGGTAAGAAACATGTAGAAAATATGATCAGCATGCTATAAAATTTCATGATGCAAGGATACACACACGCTTCTTAGAATTGAGTTGACATATTTTTGCTGGACTGGAGCGGACTAGTTCTTTGGCCACTGGAATCTGCTTATTATCAGTAGGAGTTGGGTTTCTGTGTGCTGGAGCAGTATCTATAAAAACTGGAGTTGGTTTATTATCTCCTGGCGTTTGGATCTTTTGCAAAGGCCTTGTTTGTAACCCTTCAGATTCTAACATAGTCATCTTCCCCTTGCATGCCTTGTATAGAAGAATGGTGCTTTAATTATAAAACATGCGGCAGCTGAGAGATGGAATAGGTACTGAAGAATAGAAAGGCATGACATATTGACATGTATTCCCTCCATCCGGAAAAAAATGGATGGGTCCAAGCGTATTTCAGTTCTAGATACATCCTTTTTTATCCATTTCGGCAACATGTAATCAGGACGGAGGGAGTATGGTGTAAGAGCTAGGGATACGACAAGACAAAACAGCAAAAAAAACACTAGTTGAATGTAAAACTCTATGCTAGCGGAATACGTACATAAATAACTAAGGCAACATACACGTGTATGATTGGGAAAATAAGATGGCATTGCAATAGAGCACTAGAACAACACTTAAATGTAAAAACATGGTATGGTAGACAGATGAAGTACATACTGATGAATAACAATGCATAAGATATTCAGAAGCATGATGTCCAAATTAAGCAGATGGCATTGCGATAGAGTAGAATGACAATACTTGAATTTGAAAACATGTTATCATGAATGGAATAGGTACTGAAAAACAGGAAGGCATGCCATATTTACATGCATGATCAGCATGCTAAGCACATGGCATTGCAACAGAGTAGATACACTCCAGGACATTATATGCATGTTGTACCCATATCACAGGCCAAGTTAGAGCAAGGACCTTGTGGGGTTAAGAGGATTCATCATCTTTCTGCAAGTGTTCTGAAGAACTGCCTTTACATGTTCCATCATATTGGGTGTCATTGACATCAATTTTATTGGCCTTTACATTGCTCTGTGAGGTTCTTGTGGATATATCAGTGTGTGCAATTATATCTGACATGCATGGAAGACAACTAGTAGTTAGATTTATGTAATGAGTGCCTGTAGGAGACGACATAAATAGTAGGATTGGGGTTAGCTAGCAGCAATAGGTCTCATAAACTAAAGGGAGAACACAGATGAAAGCTACATAATATGTATCGTTTGTACTCGAGATTAACTAGATGGCACACAAAAGTATTAAAGAACAACATAGGAAATACTAGAAGTGGTATAATACTATAATCACCAGCCTGTGGGATAGCATTGGCTGATGGATGATAACTATGGAACAGTGTTACCTAAAGAACAAGTATCTTAGCTGAACTATGGAACAACGTTATCTCCTGAACAAGACCCGTAAGAGATCAGCATGAATATACAGTGAAATGTGATGATCTATTTTCCATGCTTAGATGAATAACAAAGCCATAAATGTTGCACACAAGTAAGATGAGGGTACAACCTATGTGACTGCCATCCATAGGAGTGAGCATCATGTGCTGACTTGTCGATGGCCCTGCAATTGTTGTGGCTGTGCATGTCGGGCACGCACATTCGATGCAGGGAACTGTTGAGTGGGGACTATAGCTCCCTTCTGGTGTATGCTTCCCTTGTTGGAGCTGCTGCGGTAAGTCGGAATACGGTGTCTGAAGATGCAGATAACGCATAATGTTAAGAACGACATATCTTTTTAATCTGAAGAAATACACTAAGAGATGAACAACAAGGTATGAGAGTGGTCACACGTCTGTTGACTGAACACTAAATTGGGGTCACACGATTTTATTTTATTTTGGTATTGTCCGATCTACGCCGGATGGCTGGCCGTCTTGTGCCTCCCGGCTGACACTGTTTGGAATCTTCCCCGAAGAGCCAGTGACCAACGGCAGAGCAGCCTGCCTCCGCCGTCCGTGGCCCCGGCCAAAACACCGCTCCCCGCCCCACCGCACTGCCGTGGTTGCGTCGCCCCCGGGCCAATCCACAAAGACTCCCCGTCATCCAGATCCGGTGGTGGCAGTACCTTCAACCCACGCAACTCTAAAAGATAGCCATCTAAGTGCTGCTTCCACGGCGAACTTGCGGCCCCGCACCCTTACGTTAGACACCAGCCAACCGACAGCCTAGGAGCTCCACCGCCTCGAGAGGTGCTGCTTCCCATTGCAAATAGATTGGCCCAGAATAAAAATTCAGACAAGTGATGCCTAAATAAAGTGATTTGAGTTGAGGGTGCGACCTATCTGGCGGCATGGTGAAGTAGGCAGGTCCAGCTGCCGAGTCGGTGATGCCGACGCGGTTGCGGTGGCGACCGGCGGCAGGCAAAGAGCGATGTCGCGACGGTCGACGGCTATGCCGAAGCAGCGCCAGGACTCTGGACTAATCCAAGTTGGAGCCACTCCGGCGCCGTGAACAACGGTGGGGGTGAATCGGCTCCAGTACGGTGCACGCGGCCGTCGTCGAGGCAGCACCAGCAGCACGGAGTAAGAGGCTCACGGCCCAGTGCACGACGGCAAATGGACAGCGTCTCCGGCATTAGGGAGGAGGGCGGCTGTGAAATTGGTGCGGTGGGGGGCACCATGGAGGTGGGGCTGAGGTTTCGCGGCTCGGGAGAAGGGAGCTTCCCGGGGAGAAGGGGATTTGGCGCCCATGAGGTATGGATGGGGGCGGGCGGGGGAAATTGGGAGGGGAGTGGAACCATGTCTTACGGACGCATTTGTATGAAATGTGAGGGGGAGTTACAGTTCTACCCTTGCCTATAGGCTTCTCGGCTTGGTTCTATGTACTGAGGGTCGGGGATAGTAGAGTAACTTTGCTTCTCTGGGCGGGAGTGATTTCGGGCGAGGAGGGCGTGTTTTGAACTATAGTGGGCGCGAGCGATTTCGTGCGAGGAGAGCGTGTTTTGTCGACCATGGTTTATGAATTATTTGGCACAGTCATTATGGCCAAGGAGAAGGCACGCTTGGATGAAGTTACGAACCTACCCTCAATGTACAATGGGCCAATTGATGCGTGTCCCACATAGGACGGTAATTTCGCCTCTCCCATTTATTTGCTCGGGCGAATTCCATCGAGCAGAGAGGATGTTTAACGGTTCGTTCAAATTTTGGGAGAATGAGCATCCACGTCTACCTTACCAAGTCGATTCAGATCAAATTTTGAAATATTAGCTTGCCACTTCTTTTTTAGATGGAGATATGATGCTCGGGAGTAATGTGTTTTTACATGCTCGTTGCTAGCGATTTACTATATGACAAATAGTTGACCCACTCAAAAACGCGAATCAAACCCAAAATAAAATATCTCGATTCAATGAAATAGCTCGTTCGGTAGGTTATAATAGTGAACTAAATCCAAAATTTAACACCTCGATCGAGTAGCATGTTGTACAGTATTATAGTACTCCATGAACATGTTGAAAGTCAAATTAATGAACTTGTTTGATATACGCATATATCCGTTCATGTGTGGATTGCAGAAAACATGTTCTCCAATTTAAATATTTGAATACAAGTTTATACTGAAACATGGTTTATATCAGTCTTTGAAGCATAAAACACGACCTCCCCCTCTCCCGGACTCCTGTTCTCTCTCTCTCTCGCCGACAATCTTCAATTCTGTCGCACGCATCCGACACAAAAACCTTGTTCGTCCCTCTCCCTTTCTCTCCATCTCTCTCTCTCTCTTTGTGTGTGTGTGGGTGGTCTTTCTAGTTCGCATGCATATATACACCATCTATAGGTCTCTCTCGCACACTATGTATGATACTCTAGCTAGTCCAAGCTAGATATCTTGGGTGCACTCATCGTACGCACACAGATTGCTTGGCTCTTTGCCTGTAACTCTCTCACGCACCACTATGTCGTCTCGGAGCTCTTCCCCCCTCTCTCAAACTCTCCATCCACCTAGATCACACATACACATGCATATCTCACTCGCACTCGATAGGCCCATCTAAAACTCTATCTCTCCCCCTCGTTCTCTCTCCATCTCACACGCGCACACACACACAATCTCATGCCCAGCTAGCCAAGTATGATGGTCTCTCACTCAATTGTAGGCACACGCAGTCCCCCCTATATGTATATGACTAGCTAATCTTAGTCTCCATCACAAACATGTGCATGGTCTATCTCGATTTCTCTCGGGGCATCTTTCTATCGCGCACGCACTCCCTCGATCTCCCACCCATATAGTCCCCTCACGATCTCGACGAGATCTCTCTATCACAAACACACCCTCTCTCCCTCCCCATGTGTCCATGCCATCCATGTGTCCCTCTCGACCTTTGTTCCTTGTTGGCCAGACCTCTATTGGACATGTGCTACAGGGGTGTCTCTCTCCGTTGCAAACAACCACACACTAGCTATCTTCGTGTATCTCCTCGCCTCGCTTTTAAATCTCCGAGATGCATGCGTGATATGTTCGCATAAGAAACAAAAAAACACACACTCTCTCTAATTTAGCGTTTGTTGTCACTTTCTCTTTCACACACATACTCTTTTTGCACACTTACTCATTCTCCTTCACACGCACTTGATCTGTCTCAACTGAGGCACTCTCCTCGGTCCATAGCATATAGATTTATTGAAAAGTCAAACATCACAAAGTTTGACCATGTACGTGGAGAAAAAGAATTACATCTAGTACGACAAACATATACCATTAGATTCACCGTGAGATGTAGTTTCATATTATGTATCTTTGGTATTGTAGATATAAATAACATTTGCGTAAACTTGATCAAAGTTTCCGAAGTTTGACTTCTAAAATTTTTGCATGCACTGCATTATCGAGTGGATGGAATATCTCTTTCCCCCTCTCAGCTATCTGACGCACCACTCAGCCTTATCGGGGCTCCTCAATCTCTCTCAAACTTTATTGGTCAGTTTGGTTCGTGACCTGACCCTCATGCCTTGATGGCCGGTACTGCCTGGTGTGGACGTGAGATGTAAAATATTTCTGCCTGGCCAGGCTTGTGTGGTGCTGAAGCGTTTGGTTCATGCCTGGGCCAGGCAAAGCATCAACGTCCCATCAATCAATCCATGCATCAATTATTTAATGCTAATATCCATTCATGTTGCTGTTAGCCTCGTGGCCACACGACCAGGCACGACCAGGCGTTTGAAATCGGTCGCATGGGCCAGGCTACTTGCAGTGTCTGGAGTTCAGCCAGGCTAATTAAAGTGCAAGGGAACCCAGGCCAAGCGGGCTTTCTTTTTCACAGTGTAGCAACCAAACAAGCGTGCATGAAATCTAGCCACAACCCCAGCCAGGCAAAAGATGCTCAGGACGCAAGCCAAACTGGCCTTATATCTCCCTGGTTCACACATACACATGTCTCGCTCGCGGTATACATATAGACCCATCCAACACTCTCCGCCCTTGTTCTCTCTCCATGTGACATGCACCCCCTAAGTACCATAATCCCTCAATCCATCATGGGCGGAAGCACTCCCCCCTCCTAAGTATGATTACCTCTTACTAGCCATCAGGAACACACGTATTGTCTCCTTCCATCCATATGTCTATCTCGATATCTCTCAGGGCATCTTCTATCGCGCACACACCTTGTCACTCGATCTCCCACCCATGTAGTCCCATCACGATCTCCAGGGGATCTCTCTATGACAAACATACACTCTCTCCTCCCCATGTCTACATTTTCTTTGTACGTCTCTCTCGACCTCTCTCCCTTGTTTGTCAGACCCCTCTTGGCCACGTGCTAGGGGTCTTGCTCTCTCGGTTCCAAACAACCACACACTATCTCCTCACCTTGCCTCCATTGTCGAAGATGCATGTGTGATATGTTTGCATAAGACACGCACGCTTTTTCTCTACTTTTATCATGTGTTGTCCATGTCTCTTTCACACACACACACACACACACACACACTTTTTTCACTCTCTCTCTCTCTATCTCTCTTGTTAAGGACTCTGTCACGTCCATAAGCATATGGATGTTTTGAAAAGTCAAACATCAGAAACATTTGACCAGGTATATCTGGAGAAAAACATTTACATCTGGAATGATCATTAGATTCATCACAACATGTACTTACTTCATACTATCATTTATCTTTGGTATTGTAGATATAAGTAATTTCTTTATAAACTTGATCAAAGTTTCAAAAGTTTGACTTAAAAAATGTTGGAACTACATTATTGAACGGAGGGAGTAGCTCTTTCTCTCTCTCTCTCTGCTATCTCTCACGGGCCTCCCCTCTCACTCGAACTCTCTATACCGACGGATTATACGCTCACTGTGTCAGCGTATAGCTCCGTATATTGTTTAGTTGACCGGTCAACCAATCCACATGCTGCCTTGTTAGCTCGTGTTCTGTATCTTCGTGTGCTGGCCCATGTGGCAGTGGGTGAAAATAAGTAAACTAGAGGCACATCTGACACGCAGTGAAGTAAACAAAGTTGAATCCACTCGGGGTAGCACCCTGCATGCTAGTAAATTGAGGGCGCATTGAGGACAACTTCTTGTGCGCGAAGGACGCACTCGCGCACAATTCACCACTGCGCGGCGGCATGCATAGAAGGACGCACTTGCACACACCCAGCACACAACACACACCAGCACACGTGTACACCGATTGAGATGGACGGCGAGGCAGCCAACAAGCGGAGGCGGCTCGAGCCGAAACCGCATCCGGTGAGCCTGGACTTCATCAACAGCCTCCCCGATGAAACGCTGCTCGATTCCGGTGTAGTTGGTTTGATTGATTTGTTTATACATGTGGGTTTGTGTGCATAGTGGTGCCAACTCTCTCACATCGCGAGAGCGGTGCCAAAATCTTTTGATTTGACATCGATGCGTGTTATGTGGCATACTTTTGCAAAATATGGCATCGGCCACATAGTGGAAGGCAACAAATGCCCAAGCTCTTCACGTGCTCCTAGTTAAATGAGAGGAAACAGAAAGAGAGAGAGAGAGAGAGAGAGAGAGAGAGAGTGAGTGAGTGAAAAAATATCACTAGCCAGCCAACCCTATCGTATGAGCGAATGATATTGGTACCTCTTGATGACACGTCAATCTTATGCAGCCAGCTGCTCTAATATGTTCTATTCTTTTGCAGATAAAAAAGACCCGAAAGTGAAAAATGTACTGCACTATAACAATCTCATCAAATGCCTTGATCTCCATCTTACAGAAATTGATTTGATCGACTACCGATGCAACACATCTGAGGTTAAATTGGCCAGGTTCTTTGTTTCGGAGGCAAGTGTGCTCAAGGTAATGAGGTTTGGCGTTCTCTGGCGCAACAATGAATGGCGTGCTAATCACCGCAAGCGTCTAAGCCTAAATGAAAAGGTCTCCGCAGAAGCTGAATTTGTTTTTGAAACATCAAGTGGCCAGAGACTCAAAAACTTATTTGCCCATTAGTGACTTGTCTGGGCGGTGGATTTTAGTTTGTACGATAATGCTGCATCCACCTAAAGTAACGAAAGTTCTTACGTAAACTTCCTAGTAATTCCCTCTTCGTAGGTGCAACATTACTCCTAACATTTGTAATATCAGTTTGAAACTTGTAATATTGCCGTGTCCTATTCCTGCGTTTTCAAAATCCTGCAAATCAAACAGGTCCTGAGTTGGTGATGGTGTTGTGCCTCCCATCTTTCACCAATAGCCGTCGGATCTAGATCTAATGCATACAAACCAAGCTTCTCCATTTTTGCAAAAAGATGCCTCACTTGTTCCCTATTTACAAACAACTCCTTGTATTTCACAACCAGCCTCATCTCCTCCCCACCACATCTAGGAGTAGAAGGCCGTGGAAAAATCTGGCGCGATGGCCACTGCCGGAGCCGTCCACCCCCAATCTTGGTGTTCCGTGCAATGCACAGGCATCTACGCACGGGAAATTATGTCGAACAGGGCTAGTTGTAAGAAGGCTAGCTCTACAGCCATGATGATAGTGACTGCAGACGGTGAGGCTGACTATGGTATGCCGACCATGACGCCTATACTCAGGTGTCATCTCCTGCACAGGGTCTTGTCACTTCACTGTGAGGAGCAACACGTAATAATTTGACCAACGGGTAGTACAATGCTAGTACTCCTACTACTACATTGGTAGTACTACTACTAGTACTAGTGGCACCACCGTTTGGATTTAGGAGTGCTACTACATCCATCTGGATTTTAGTATTTGACTAGCAATATCTAGTAATGCATGCCACCAAAAATGTACTACTCCCTCTGTAAATAAATACATGGTGTTTTATTCCTATCAGCGAGAGAACTTAATGTTTTTTTCTACTCCTAACTAGAGTACTAATAGGATTACATGCAATGAACTAAACACTGCATGTCATGTTTGGTAGTCTCAAGTCATTGAAAGCATGCACGGCCCACATCTCTCATTGGTTGATATGTCACAAAATAAGAAACAAGGAGGGAGTTAATGCACCGTGCCTATATTTTGGGATTATTTGGTTTTCGTAAGGTGACTTACACAACATTTTTGTTTACATGCATTAACATTTTATTAGTTAAATCTAAGGTCAAAACTTGGCGCAAAATGCAAAGGGGACCAATAAACCAGTAAACATCAAACTTCTCTCGTTTGGCCCCTACTAGAGGTCCGGTGAGATGACTATACTGCACCGGCACGGAGGGGGACGCAACTTCATTGACTTACGGCAACTGCCTTTGGGTGAATGACACGTGGCCCCAGGGGGTGGCTGGCCCACCTATCATACAACCAAAGGCAGGTGGAGTAGAGGGCCGAGGAGTAGTATGAAATCATACGCACCTACGCGCGCTAACCAAGGGCTGAGTGATAACTTGAATCACAAGATCAGTTGACTAGAAGCTACGCTAGACCGATGGAGGCGATGGGAGCGAGCATCAGCTGGCTGTACCAGATGGTGCACGATGCCGGCCTGCGGCCCGGCACCGAGGAACGTCTCCAGGTAGTATTGCTTGAGGCCTCCAGGGCGAGGGGCCGCTTGGACGACAGCTTTGTCTCCTTGTTCGACGAGGTCCTTGTCGGTTTCCTCAACAAGTTCACTGTCGTCAAGAAGCTTGCGGACGACTTTGACGTAAGCCTCTAGCCGACGCGCCCAGGCTCTGCGATGCCCGCCACCCTCAACGGCCACTATGGTAACAACCTCTTCGACGCACTGGTGGCCCTGTGACTGCCCGCTGTCACGCCGGAGAATGTCCACCTCGAGGTTGCGCTCGCCGCGTAGCACCTGGCGCAACAAGACACCATCGACATAATCACCCATGTCTACGCGCAAATCGTCCACAATGACTACTACATGCAAGAGGAGGACGATAGGACGCTGGCCTTCTTGGAGCACAGGGCAACCTTGGACTGCACTGTTCAGAAGCACGTTGAGCTCGCCGCCAAGGCCGCTGCTCCTCACACGTCGGTTGGTGACCCAGCGCACTAGGGCGTGAGGATGTCGTTGAACATTGATGGATCCGTATGTATTTTTATCTTTTCGTCAAATCAATGTAGTAGTATATGATACTACAGTAATTATCTTACCTTTCGCATCAACTTCATAATTTTCGTACGTACTCCATGCATGAATAGCGCCAGAATCAAACTTCTCATTACTCTAGGCAAAATCGTTATTTTCTATCTATTAGTCGCGCCATGGAGCAGAACCAAATTTTACAAGTTACGAGTTCAAAAGGAAAAGCCTGCCGTGTTCGCATCACACCCCCACACAGTTGGTCCGGCACGCCGCTCAAGCGGGAATGCGTGCGGTGTTGCATTTTCACTTACAAGTGGGACCGCAGTTGAGCAAACCGACTATCGGCAAACCCCCACCCCACCCACCGCGCGATGGCTGAGAAAACAGGAGGGAGAAGAGATGGATGTAGCACGGACTCCAAGAAAATTGATGTCGGATGGGACTCGTGTGGGTGGCGTGTGCCGTACTGCTAGACGTGAATGCTAGCTATGGCCCATGCCACCCCACTATATCGAGCCTATATCGAGGTACGTAGAACAAATTTCCTGCAGTCCGTGCTCAGCCCTCCTCTATCTCTCTACTCACCCAGCCAGCGGACGCGCGGAGCCCATCGTCTGTTTGCTCACATGCGGCCCCACATGTCAGTGAAAACACAAGAGGACCCACTGAACCTGCACATCTTTCACCTCGACGTGCTGGTGATGAAAAACAAATCCAATAAATATCTTTGGTGGCCGCTTTTGGAGTTACTCAAGAGTAGTCACTTCATGGACTGCAGAAAAGTAGTATTGTACTATTTATTGTCCAACATTAGGTGCTTCATTGCTTTGGTCTGATTATACAATGGGCATCAGTTTGCCTAAGTTAAAGTTTGTATTCCAAAAATAGTCTCGCCGTGTGATCAAGAGAAGACCAAATCATATTGCAGTGGATGTTCCTCCATCATGTGTGGTTCATTCTCATGGTTCCAGCTGTTGGTGAAACCACTTACGTTTGCAAGAGGAATTGTAGACTTCACAAACAAATTTGTCTTTCAGTCTATACTGAATGTTGGCCAAGAGAAGCATCCATGTTAGTAGGAAGAATAGATGTTTTTTCTAGATCTTTGGTTTTGGAGCTACATATTTGTATATGATCTGTGAATCATTGAGGTGCATTAACATGTTGATCTTATGTATGGGAATCGTACTAGTTAGTTTTAGTTGCGATGCAAGATCCGAAGTGGCTGATCTTTGCTTTTGGAGCTACATATTTTTATATGATCTGTGAATCATTGAGATGCATTAACAATTACTTACTTCTGTTCGCTCAGTGTTTACAAGTTACTGATCGATCACTAGCTAGCCTACAAATGCGCTCCTAGCAGTTTTATTTGCGACGCAAGATGCGAAGTGGCAGTTTTTTGAATAAAAATGCCTACCTCTGAAGAAACTGACAGGCTACACTATCGATCCTACACGTATAAAAATGCCTACCTCTGAAGAAACTGACAAGCTACACTATCGATCCTACACGGATAAATAGCGGATCACGCACGTACTACCTCCTTTCCGGTTTGCAGGGCTCAATTCAAGAAATGACCTACTCGATCCTACACGAATAAATAGCGGATCACGCACGTACTAGTACCTCCTTTCCAGTTTGCAGGGCTTAATTCAAACCTCTCACCAACCAAGGTACTCCCTCTGTCCGGGATTTATTAGTCCCGTGAGCAAAGCAGCAAGACCAAGGCATGGCAATAATTAACGGCATGCATAAGTTTAAGCCTAATTAATTCCCGCGATTTAAGTGGTTGCATGCGTGCCCTCGCTTGCGACTCGTTGCATGCTGCTTCGCGTACTGCCTGCGAGCGATTCTGAGTGCCTGCATGCAGCTGGCCGTAATTAAGGCAGCTAACTGATGCGAAAAAAGATACGCTTTAAATCCGTGGAATCATTTTTGACAAGGGGGGAGATGATTCGAGTGCACTCGTTTCACCGCCATGCCGGCGTGCGACCCAGACGGGACGGGACGACACAGTCATAATTTCAGTTTCTCTAGTTTTCCACGGCAAGCTGGCGCGCTAAGCCATTATGCATTGAATTCCGATGACCGCCGCACTACCTTCCGCCTATAAGTACTGTTTCCCGGCCTTCTCAGGTGCCAATGTGACCCAACTCGCCATATCCTCATAAGGCCCCACCGGCCCGACGTCGCTCGCCACGTCCGCCATGCCCCCGCCCGTCCGCGGTAGGCGACGCCGGAGGCGGTCACCGCCGGAACTAGTGTTCGGGTTTTCACCGGAAGACAGACGGAGGGAGGAGGCATTCTATCTGTCTTTAGATGGCAATGCGGAGATCGAGGAGTTGTTGGAGCATGACTGCATGCTGGAGGAGCAGTAGTTGTTGGAGCGCGACCGCCTGGCGGAGGAGCAGCGTATCGCCGATTTGCACCGCCAGCGGGACATGCAGCAGCAGCGCACCAACGCTCTGAGTCGCGAGCAGAGCGCCCGCAACTGGGCTGACTACATGGAGGCCGGCGCCCAGCAAATAGCCCTGGAGGCTGTCGGGCACGCACGCGTTCACATCGCCGATTTTTACTACCAGCTTGTCAAGTGGGTTTCCCACTTGGAAGCTGAAGCTTCGGTGGACCACGCCAGCATAGAAAGGGCCAACGCGCGCGAGCAACGCGCCCTATCGCACCTCTGGCAAGTCCGAGGCGAGGCGGAGGACGCCGGTGCCGGCGTTTAGCATGGACAGCAGATGGCGGCCGACATCGTGTAGTTAGCTAAGAGTAATTTAGTACTTGTACGCTACTAGAGTGTTAGTGGGAGTAGATAGTTAACTTGGCTATGATGGTTGTCAACATGGAAGTTCAGTACTCTATATGAGGATCAGACCTGTTATTTTGCTCTGAATGTTGAACTTTGCATTTGAACGTATGGAATGGGCTGTTATTTTTTAAATGGGTTGTATTTGTCCTCCACGGTTTAGAGGCTGACTTGTGGGCCTAGCAAGTTGATGCGTACACAATCAGGAGATGATTGTACGTGGAGAGGATGACTGCAAGGACCCGCCAAGGTCATGGTAGTACACAAGCAAGTGCCTCCTTATTTCAAGCCAATAAAAAAATAGCTCCTCCTAGTGGATTTCTGACATCTGGGTCCCATGCCATTGTCAACGTAGTCAATAAATGAGAGAATTGCACAACGAGCGGCTGACACCAGGGACCCAGCAGCTCGCCTAGTTATTTTTGTTTTGGGTTAATTTGATAAATGCCACTCCAAATCTGGTATATCCGAGAAATGCCACTGCAATTTCCAAACTTTGAAAAATGCCATTTCATGCCATTTCTAGTGGCATTTTTCGAAGTCTGGAGTGGCGTTTTTCAAAGTTTGCAAACTGAAGTCGCGTTTTTCAAAGTTTGCAAAAATTGCAGTGGCATTTTTCAAAGTTTGGAAATTGCAGTGGCATTTTTATGAATCGCCATAATTGGAGTGGCATTTATCTAATTTGTTTTTGAGATGGAACCAGGGTGTCAACTGGGCTGTGTAGGACACTCTGGCCTCTCTAGACAACCTTTTCTTTTATGTTTACCACAGACCAGCCCAGTAGTTTTTTTCTTTCTAAAAATGGCTAGCCCAGTTCTTTTGTGATTTGTCAAGTAAGTCGCTTTATCAGGCCTGTTGGGCTGCAAATCTTTCAAGACGAGGAGAGCTTCATTCAGCTGGCCGAGAAAATGGCCTATCAGTAATGAGAAATGGGCTGTACATTTTTAAAACACATCAAACCGGCAATTATTTTCAAATATCTTTTTTTCATTTCGAGATTTTAAATTGCATTGATTTTTATGCGTGGACAATTTATTGGATTTTATATTGATATACATTTATTTTTAAAATCAGTCTGAATGTGACTCGAAATTTCGGGATTAAAAACAGTTCAGATCGCACCGACATATGCAAAATTTCGTATAATTTTTTAACCGTGGCCACAATATGGGCTGTAATTCTAACATAAAGAATATGGGCTCCAAAAAAACCCGTAAGAATTAGCAAATGGGCTGTAAATTATTTGAAGTAATGGCAGATGGGATGTATGCTGTTTTCCACAGATTTGAGCCTTTCCACAGATGGCATGTATAATGTTGGATGTCCATCCAACGGCCGTCGTGCTTCTTCAATCTTTGCTCTTCCTGCTCCAGCCGCTCAAACAAGCACTACTAGGGAAAAGCCTATACACAGAATCTTACCAGCAGCGCGATTTAAAATCAGGCGCTGCTGCTAAGTAGCAGTAGCGCGGTCCATGGAAACTCGCTGCTGAAACAAGTTTATCAGTAGCGCGT
Source organism: Triticum aestivum (assembly GCF_018294505.1). Classification (NCBI taxonomy): domain Eukaryota; kingdom Viridiplantae; phylum Streptophyta; class Magnoliopsida; order Poales; family Poaceae; genus Triticum; species Triticum aestivum. The sequence goes on along the minus strand of NC_057794.1, from coordinate 176,867,665 downwards.
GCACTCCAAGAAGCGCTACTGCTAAAATTCCCACGACGCCGCCGCGAGGCCAGTTATAGCAGCAACGCTTAAAATAAACAGCACTACTGCTACGTAACGTAGTAGCAGCGCATTCAGGCAATAATCGCTACTGCTAAATTAACTACAAAAATCAATGAGCATTCAGCGCATTCAGCGCATTCAGCGTAACGTAGCAGCAGCGTATTTTTTATGTCTATGTCTATTTTTACATACTAACACATAGCAGTAGCGCGTTCAGGCCGAAAGGCGATACTGATAGGTAGGTTAGCAGTAGCGCGTTTACCTATAGCACGCTACTGCTATTCCATTCCATCTCCCCCCACTCACTAGCCTCATCCACAGATCACACTCACACACACTCACGGTCTCCTCCTCACCCCCCGCACCGCCGGTCCTCCCCCGTTGCCCCTCCCCCGATCTGCGCCGCTGCCGCCTCATCCTCCTCGCTGGACTCGGTACCGGCCTCCTCCTCCGTCCTCCCTCCACTCGCCGCTGGCCACCCCCTCCTCGCTCTGCCTTCCTCCTCGATCCGTCCTCCCTCCACTCGCTGTCGGCCGACCCCTCCTCGCTCCGCCTTCCTCCTCCGTCCTACTATCTTCTCCCTCCTCGAGTCGCCCCTCCTTGTCCCTCCTCCCTGATACATTTTGATTTAGTAGGCTTTCATATGTAATATTTTGATTTAGTTGATATGATTCAGTTGATTTAGTAGGATAGTTGATTTAGTTGATTTAGAACATTTTGATTTAGTTTATTTAGTAGGCTAGTTGATTTAGTAGGCTAGTTGATTTAGAACATTTTGATTTAGTTGATTTAGTATGCTAGTGGATTTAGTATGCTAGTGGATTTAGTTGATTTAGTATGCTCGATTTAGTTTTTTTTGTAATAAGTTGTTTTTTGGCAAAATGTAGGTGCCAATTTAGTTAAATTTGCCACTTGTTTCCTGTGGAGTGAATCGTTAATCCTTTGCTCATATTGCTTTAGGAAAATGGCGCCACCACCAGCACCACTATGTCGACTGTGCAAGTCAAGGTGCGTCAGCAGCCTTGCAACTGGCAAGCTGTTCGGCATCTACTTCCATCCGAGTTTTCGTCATGCGGCGGTAAGAAATTAGATGAAATTTAAAAACTATTTTATTTTTAGTGTTGGCATTACTGCATTGTGTCATTTTGCTTTTCTTACATAGATCATCCCATGCAATGTGAGGTTGAAATTCAACAAGCTGACAGGAGACACTGTGACATTTGAGGCTCCTGGGGGGCCGTACACTATGGAGGTCGAGAAAGGACGCAATATGTCGCAGATTGGAGGAGATGGATGGGCCCGTTTCCTCGCTCGCATGCGTCTTACTGGTGGTGAGTTGATCAGATTCTCCTTCAGAGCAGAAAGACCCAAGCCGGTTGTCATTTATATCAACCTGGTGGAAGATGATGAAGATGACGAAGATGATGAAGATGACGAAGATGATGTAGATAATGAGGACCCACTCAATGAAGATGATGAGAACCCACTTCATGAAGCCATCATAGCTCAAAGAATGAGGCTGAGCAAGGAGGAGGTGTGCAACCTATGGGACATAATTCCGCCATGTGATGACTTTGTCGGGATGCCATTCGTGACCCGCCTGACAAGTACCATGGTCGATCGGCATGAAATGGTATGTTATACGTACTGCATGTAGTAATTTGATGATATATATATGGTTTATTGTTATACTTACAAATGCAAATTATCCGATTATATGCTTAGTGAATCCGATGATATGCTTAGTGTAGAGTCCAATGATATGCTTTGTGGAATCTAGTCGATGATATACTTTAGTGTAGAGTCTAATCACATGCTTATTAGTGTAGAATCCAAGGAACTATTAATAGTGTAGATAATCCATATATATACTTATTAGTAGAATTCAGGATTAATTAGTACAAATGCGTAGTACTGTGTGTTTTGATAGTGTAGAAATCTAGACTTAATAGAAATATATTTGCAAGAGTATGTGTGAGGCTATTTATTAATTGATATGTTTTTCTTATTCAGAGATTGCCAAAGAACCTATCTGTGAGTTGTGGTATCGAGCCTGATGAAGAAGGCTCAGTTGGACTACGCCTTACCGCAAGGGGCTCCGTCACCACATGTACTTACCGCATGGGCACAGATGGTCGCACACACTTGAACTCGGTTGGGTGGAAGAGATTCCTCGTTGGCAAGAATCTTCGTGCTGGACAGGCCATCCTAATTACTATCAGGAACACCCACCGCCCAGGCTTGAGGATGATGATCGTCGTCGATATCATCTAGAACTACATATGTGTGTGTGGCTATATCATCTAGAACTACATATGATGATCGTCGTCGATATCATGTAGAACTACATATGATGATCGTCGTCGATATCATCTAGAACTAATTATGATGATTTTCGTCGATGTCACCTTGTACTGCTTGAGGATGCATGTTGAGTATATATGAAATTGTTATCTAGTACTCCCTCGGTTCCAAATTACTCGTCGTGGTTTGAGTTCAAATTTGAACTAAAACCACGACGAGTAATTTCGAACCAAGGGGGTACTATCTAGTACCTATAATGCTTTATGAAATTGATATCTAGTAGTACCTAGTATCTAGAAATTGCAGTTTATCGAAGCTGGAATGGGGAAATGGTGAAAGATATAATAGTAGGGCTGGACCGGGAAATCTCTACAGCTAAGTAATAGCAGCGCGTTCCTGAAAAGCGTTGCTGCTATAGTCAATAGTGGTAGCGCGGGTACAGGCAGCGCTACTACTAAGAGTTAGCTGTAGCGCCTTATTGGTAGCGCGGGCACCCGCGATGTTGATAGGCCTAAAACCCGCGCTGCTGCTAGCCTTTTCCCTAGTAGTGAAGCGCCAGCGAGACTGTCTGCTCCCTCCTCCCCTGGCCGGCTGTGCTGCTGCACAGGCCTCACCGCCCCACCGTACTCCCATCGCTGGCCTAGCCATCCCTCTACTCACCCACACCTGCTCTTATTCTCCGGCGACAGCAGACGAACCAGTAAACCCTCGTACAGTCGTACTCCCCTCCGCGTGGGAAACAAAAACAACGGCCGAGTTTTCCCTGCCTCCGTGCCATTCCCTTCCTAGGCCTCGCTGTCGTCCACCACCCTGGTGCTCTCGGTGTGGCGTGGTCAGCATGGTCAACGACCGGCATGCATCTGAAGTGGACTGTATGTGGAGAGGCTAACAGCTGGGTCCACGGCCGCATGCAAGGAAATGCCTCCTTATTACGCGCAAAATAATGATTTCCTCCACTTGACATCTGGGACCCACCGAAACGGCCTCTGTATTTCGCGAAAAAACATTACCGCCACTGATAGCTCGGACCCACCAGCTCTATCTTCGCACACAAGGAAGTGCCTCCTTATTACACACAAAAAAAGAATACTCTCCCTGATAGCTGGGACCCAGTATAGTTGGCCTACTAAGTTGACGGGGACGAAGGGCTTTGTCAACTTAGTCAATATGCATGATTCTAGCTCGACTTACCGTACGATGTCCATCCAACGACCGTAGTGCTTCTTCAACCTCTGGTCTTCTTGCTCCAGCCACCCAAAGCAGCGTCGGTCGTGCCGCCTGCTCCTGCCTCCCATGGCTGGCTGTGCTGCCGCGGAGGCCTCACCACCCCCATACTACTCCCACCGCTGGTCAGGCCATCCCTCCACTCCAGTCACCCACACTGAGGGAGTCCTGGATTAGGGGGTGTTCGGGTAGCCGGACTATACCTTCAGCCGGACTCCTGGACTATGAAGATACAAGATTGAAGACTTTGTCCCGTGTCCGGATGGGACTTTCCTTGGCGTGGAAGGCAAGCTAGGAGATGCGGATATTCAAGATCTCCTACCATTGTAACCGACTCTGTGTAACCCTAACCCTATCCGGTGTCTATATAAACCGGAGGGTTGTAGTCCGTAGGCAATCAACTCCATATACAACAATCATACCATAGGGTAGCTTCTAGGGTTTAGCCTCCTTGATCTCGTGGTAGATCTACTCTTGTACTACGCATATCATCAATATTAATCAAGCAGGATGTAGGGTTTTACCTCCATCAAGAGGGCCCGAACCTGGGTAAAACATCGTGTTCCCTGCCTCCTGTTACCATCCGGCCTAGACGCACAGTTCGGGACCCCCTATCCGAGATCCGCCGGTTTTGACACCGACATTGGTGCTTTCATTGAGAGTTCCTCTGTGTCGTCGCCTTTAGGCCTGATGGCTCCTTTGATCATCAACAACGATGCGGTCCAGGGTGAGACTTTGCTCCCAGGACAGATCTTCATCTTCGGCGGCTTCGCTCTACGGGCCAATTCGCTCGGCCACCTGGAGCAAATCGAAAGCTACACCCCTGGCCATCAAGTCAGGTTTTGGAAGCTTAAACTACACGCCTAACATCCGTGCAGACTTGATCTTCGAAGGACTCGAGCCACGGCCAAGCGCGCTGCACTATCTCGAGAGGCATGATCTAGCTCTGCCCCCGGACAATGTCCTGGAGGCCGCACACGCATCGGTTCCGACCCCTAACTCGGAGCCTATTGCGCCAATCGAGGATGAGCGATTGGACGTCACCTTGGGGGCTGCGATCCCATAAGCGATCAAGCCGAACGCTAGCCCCGCACTCTGCACGACTCGTGACTCCGAGGATCCGGACTCCTCCCCGGGCTTCGAACCCCCCGTGCCCCTGCCAATCGAATCCGATTGGGCGTCGATAATGGAGTTCACCACCGCAGACATCTTTCAGTGTTCTCCTTTTGGTGACATCCTGAATTCTCTTAAGTCTCTCTCTTTATCAGGAGAGCCCTGGCCGTACTATGGTCAGCGAGGGTGGGATACGGGCGATGAGGAAATTCAAAGCCCACCCACCACCCACTTTGTAGCCACTATCGACGATCTAACCAACATGCTTGCCTTTAGCTCCGAAGACATCAACGGCATGGACGACGATGTAGGAGACGAATAGGAACCAGCACCTGTAGGGCACTGGAAGGCCACCTTGTCATATGACATATATATGGTGGATACTCCAAAAGATGGACATGGCGATGGAACAGTGGGGGATGACGCCCCCAAGAAACAGCCAAAGCGCCGGCGTCAGCGGCGCCGCTCTAAATCCCGCCAAAGCAAAAACGGTGATTCCGGCACGGGAGATAATACTACCCCAGATAGCGCCGAAGAACATCAACCTCAGCAAGATTCGGCACAGGAAGATGGAGAAGCCAGCCCTCATGAGAGAGCGACAGACCGAGAGGTCGAGGATGATAACTATACGCCTCCCTCCGAAGACGAGGCAAGCCTCGATGACGACAAATTCGTCATACCATCAGACCCTGCCGAACAAGAGCGTTTTAAACGCAGGCTTTTAGCCACGGCAAGCAGCCTGAAGAAAATGCAGCAACAGCTTAGAGCTGCCCAAGATTTGCTAGCTGACAGATGGACTGAAGTCCTTGCGGCCGAAGAGTATGAACTCAAACGCCCCTCCAAGAATTACCCGAAGCGCAGGCCGCTACCCCGACCAGAGGAGGAAGCACCTACATCACCAGCGCATGACATGGCAGACCGGCCACCTCGCGGCCGCGACAGAGAGGCCCCTCGGCCCTCCACCCAAGCCATGCCCCGACGCCGCTCAACTAAGGCACGGACAAATGCGCCCGACCTGCAAGACATACTGGAGGATAAGGCAAGACAAACAAGATCGATCTACGGATCGCGCAGGCGCCCTACGGCATGTGACAATGATCTTCACTCCGAATACAACAAATCTGGCCGGGCCGAACACAACAGACATAGCTCTTCCGAGCTGCATCATGATATAGCCCAGTACAGAGGCGCCGCACACCCGCTATGCTTCACGAATGAAGTAATGGATCATAAAATCCCAGAGGGTTTCAAACCCGTAAACATCGAATCATACGATGGCACAACAGATCCGGCGGTATGGATCGAGGATTATCTCCTTCACATCCACATGGCACGCGGTGATGATCTACATGCCATCAAATACCTCCCGCTCAAACTTAAAGGACCGGCCCGGCATTGGCTTAACAGCTTGCCAGCAGACTCAATCGGTTCTTGGGAGGACCTGGAAGCCGCATTCCTCAACATCTTCCAGGGCACTTACGTGCGACCGCCGGATGTCGACGACTTAAGCCACATAATTCAGCAGCCAGAGGAATCGGCCAGACAATTCTGGACAGGTTCCTAACAAAGAAAAACCAGATAGTCGACTGTCCGGACGCAGAGGCCCTAGCAGCCTTCAAGCATAACATCCACGACGAGTGGCTTGCCCGGCACCTGGGACAAGAAAAGCCGAAATCCATGGCAGCCCTCACGACACTCATGACCCGCTTTTCCGCGGGAGAAGAGAGCTGGCTAGCTCGCAGTAACAACTTATCAAAGAACCCTGGTAATTCGGATACCAAGGACAAAAGTGGAAGGACACGTCGGAATAAGCAAAAACGCCGCGTTAATAGTGACATCAATGAAGACACGGCAGTCAATGCCGGATTCAAAGGCTATAAATCCGTTCAGCGGAAAAAGCCATTCAAAAAGAATACTCAGGGCCCGTCCAGTTTGGACCGAATACTCGATCGCTTGTGCCGGATACATGGCACCCCCGAAAGGCCAGCCAATCACACTAACAAGGATTGTTGGGTGTTCAAGCAGGCAGGCATGTTAAGGGCTGAAAATAGAGATAAGGGGCGGCACAACGACGACGAGGAGCCCAAGCTGCCGAACAACAATGTACAGAAGGGCTTTCCCCCACAAGTGCGGACGGTGAACATGATATACGCAACCCACATTCCCAAGCGGGAGCGGAAGCGTGCGCTACGGGACGTATACGCGATGGAGTCAGTCGCCCCAAAGTTCAACCCATGGTCCTCCTGCCCGATCACTTTTGAGCGAAGGGACCATCCCACTAGCATCCGTCATGGCGGCTTCGCCGCATTGATTCTCGACCCAATCATCGACGGATTTCATCTCACAAGAGTCCTCATGGACGGCGGCAGTAGCCTGAACCTGCTTTATCAGGATACAGTGCGGAAAATGGGTATGGATCCCTCAAGGATTAAGCCCACAAGAACGACCTTTAAAGGGGTTATACCAGGTGTAGAAGCCAACTGTACAGGCTCAGTAACACTTGACGTGGTCTTCCGATCCCTGGACAATTTCCGAAGCGAAGAGTTAATCTTCGATATAGTCCCGTTTCGCAGTGGCTATCACGCCCTGCTCGGACGAACCGCATTCGCAAAGTTCAATGCGGTTCCGCACTACGCATATCTCAAGCTCAAGATGCCAGGCCCTCGAGGAGTAATTACGGTCAACGGAAACACCAAACGCTCCCTCCGTATGGAGGAGCATACGACGGCTCTCGCAGCGGAGGTACAAAGTAGCCTTCTCAGGCAATTCTCCAGTCCGGCCATTAAAAAGCCAGACACTGCCAAGCGCGCTCGGAGTAACCCACAGCAGGACCGTCTGGCACACTCTGAGCAAGCGTAGCAATGCGGCCCCAACCCCAGCTTTCGCGACATAGCGAAACCAGTACCTCGTGTACATAACTACGCCCTTGAAATACCATGGGCATAGGGGAAGGGGCACAATAACGGCACGCCCAAAATACGGCTTAAAATGTACTAGGGGCTGCCGGATTCTTTTTTTAATTTTTTCTTACTTTCAGGACTCCATACTTCGGGCGACCTGTTCGGCAATTCGACTGCCGCACAAACGATGCAAGATCCAGGGAGGCAGACAAGCCATGCCGCATTATGGAACTCCCAGGTGGTCTCTGTTACGAGCGGTATACCTGTTTTAAATACAATTCCGCGGCCTGCCCCTGGTCAGGACATACTGAATAGTCCAATATCTTTTGCTTACCGCACTATTTGTATCGTTCGGCTTTGATAAATAGCCTCTCTATAACAATGCTTAGCTTCTTGTCTATTTTTTGCATTATCTTCTTTTCACATTTATGTTTATTAAATGACATGATTGCACCCGTACACCATGGTACGGCAAACACGCCAGGGGCTTCAGTACCCCTCATTATGGCGTGAGAAGTCCGTACACTTTCACAAGTGCGGCACCCCGAACTTATAGCACTATATGCATCGGCTCTAAATCATGATTTGGGTCAATAGTTGGGTTTGCCCGGCTCCTATGTTTTGGTGCCTTACGTTCCGCTCTATCGGCTAAGGTAGCACTAGGAGAACCACTGCGATTGTGCCCCGGTTCAGCTGGGTTAAGCACCTCAGTGGAGAAAGCTAAAACTGACTGTCATGATGAGGCGAGAGACCGGTCGCTGTTCGAGAGGTTTTTCGAGTCCCTAAAGACTTATGCCGCTTCGAGTGAGGAGCTGGCTTTGTCCAGCCAAGGCGTGGATAGCGCCCCGAACTCGGTCTTCCGAACTAGGGGCTTCGCCGAAATTTAAAATTATAGAGTTCTATGGCTAAGTGAGAGTGTTCAAGCATTATAGTCCGATTGCCTGGTTCGTTGTGCTGAGCGCCTCCCTCGAAGGACCCAACTATGGGAAAAAGAGCGCTCAGGTTTATCCCGAACACCCCAGCACTAGTGGCATGGGGGCAGAAGCCGACGACTGGCCATCTCTCAATTTTTTGATAAACGGCCGCACAGAAAGTAATATTTTAAATTCAATAAGCATTGCTTAGCGCATATGAACAAGTTTTCAGCGCACAGGATAAACACGAGCGAGTTCATTCAAAAATCACATCCTTGGTACATTCATCCGCCACAAGGCGGGCACCTGCAAGAACATCCTTGTAGTAGTTCTCGGGCTTGCGATGCTCCTTCCCCGGCGGTGGCCCGTCCTTCACAAGCTTCTCACCGTCCAGCTTACCCCAGTGCACCTTTGCACGGGCAAGGGCCTGACGGGCACCTTCGATACAGACGGAGCGCTTGATGACCTCGAGCCTCGGATAGGCCTCCACCAGCCGCCAAACCAGCCCGAAATAGCTCCCAGGCAGGGCCTCTCCGGGCCACAGCTGAACTATGAAGCCCTTCATGGCCTGTTCAGCCGCCTTGTGGAGCTCGACTAGCTGTTTCAGCTGGTCGCTCAAAGGCACAGGGTGTCCGGCCTCAGAATACTAAGACCAGAACACCTTCTCCGTCGAGCAACCCTCTTCAGCTCGGTAGAATGCGGCAGCATCGGATACGCTGCGGGGAAGATCTGCGAATGCCCCTGGAGAGCTCTCGATTCGGGTAAGTAACAAGTAGTTTACTTTTATATTTCTGCTATGCATGAAGAATGCCTTACCCGCTGCTGTCTTCCTCATCTCCTCCAACTCTTGGAGGGCCTTTTGGGCTTCGGCCTTGGCAGACTTGGCAGTCTCAAGGGCCATCGCGAGCTCGGATGCTTGCGCCTTTGACTCAAGCTCCAAACTCTCATGTTTTTTCATGAGAGCCTGAAGCTCTTGCTGCACCTCGCCGACTTGAGCCCCAAGTCTGCCTCGCTCGGTGCACTCCATGGCCGTTTCCTTTTCAGCCTCAGACAGTGCCTGCTTAACGGTCGCCACCTCAGTCGTGGCCCCTACAATAAGCAGTACAATCCTGTTATTTTTTTGCAATCACGCCTTTTTATAGGCACTTTTTCTGTAAGGTATTTCTTACCTTCTTTCTCCTCGAGCTGCCGCTTGGCAAGGCCGAGCTCTTGCTCGATCCGCTCGAGGTCCTGCTTCAGGACACCCACCTCCGCAGTCAGTGCGGCGGTGGATAGCAGCAAAGCCTGCATACGCATATTGACTCTTTTTGTTAGACTCCTGCGAAATTTAATAGATCCTCTATTCGGCTTTTCTTTCCGAACGCCAAACAGAGCATCAGGGGCTACTGTCTATGCGGTAATATTTTTACATATTTTTACTTACCTCGAAGTCTGTTAGAAGGCTAGCGCAAGCTTCAGTCAGTCCGCTCTTGGCGGACTGAACCTTCTGGATCACCGTACTCATAATAGTACGGTGCCCCTCGTCGATGGAGGCGCCGTCAAGCACCTCCAGCAGATTGTCCGGCGCCTCCGGTTGGACGGAGGCCGCCGGCTTAGAAGGCTTGCTCCTCTTGGAAGGAGTTCGCCTACTGCGGTCCAGAATTGTGGAAGATTCCGGCGCGGTGTCCGGCACAAAGCCGGACTTGGAGCCCTGGGGGGCCTTATCCCCTTCACTCCTGGAGTCCGGGAGGTTGCCCTGCGGCTCCTCTGGGACCACCTCCTCCTGCCCCGGAGCTTGTCGTGACGCCACTTCGGCGTCGTCTGCAGTGCGGGGGGAGACAGCAGGCGGAACTGAGTTCACGTCCGATGAGTCCAGGGAGCCGCCCGACAATTTTTTGAATTCGGCCTGGGGCGGGCTGCATAATTACGTTCGACATTAGGGAAAGCTATGCAACAAAGGAACATCATGAGTTACTCTGATGTCCGAACTTACGATTTCGCTAGACGCTTGGCCCTGTTTGGCCACTCCTCTTCGCCCTCTTCGGCGTTGAGAGAGTAGTCCGACGGAGGGGTCTTCCTTTTCCTAAACCCCTCGGCCTCCCCCATTGGGGCGGCCTTCCTCTTCTCTCCTCCCTCCGCTGGGGGGGAGAGTTTTCTTCTTCCTCCTCCTCGTTTTCACGAGAAGAGGGCGACTCGGACTCGTCGGATGACGAGTCCGACACCACCACGTTACGGGCACTCTTTCGAGTCCCCATGGTCTTCTTCTTCTTGGCCTTCTTTTCCGGCACCACATAAGGCGCCGGAGCCAGCAGCTTCACTAGTAGAGCTGGGGCTGGGTCTTTGGGCAGCGGAGCCGGATAGTTAATCAGTCCGGATATCGCCCGCCAAGCCTGTCAAAGGTAAGAGAGTTTAGATCCCGCATAGAGTTAAACTATGAAAAAAGTTGAACATCCCGTAAAAGGTGAAGATAGCTTACCTCGCTAGCGTGACGCTGCGAGCTGTATCCGCGGTCCTCGGAAGCGGATGCGGGAGCCTCGGCGCCCTTGAATAGCACCTTCCAGGCATCTTCATACGTCGTGTCGAAGAGCTTGCTAAGGGTTTGGTGCTGCGCCGGGTCGAACTCCCACAGATTAAAATCCCGTTGTTGGCACGGGAGGATCCTGCGGACGAGCATAACCTGGATTACATTAACAAGCCGGATGGGCTTGTTCACCAGGGACTGGATGCATGTTTGCAATCCGGTCACCTCTTTCTCGTCACCCCACGACAGGCCTGTCTCTTTCCAGGACATAAGCCGTGTGCGGGGTCCGGATCGGAACTTGGGGGCTACGATCAAGTTTGGATCGCGTGGCTCGGTGATGTAAAACCACCCGGATTGCCACCCCTTTAGGGTCTCCACAAAAGAGCCCTCGAACCATAGGACGTTTGCCATCTTGCCCGCCATGGCGCCTCCGCACTCCGCCTGGCTGCCGCGCACCACCTTGGGCTTGACGTTGAAGGTCTTGAGCTAGAGGCCGAAATGAGGGCGGACGCGGAGGAAAGCCTCGCACACGACGATAAACGCCGAGATGTTGAGGATGAAGTTCGGGGCCAGATCGTGGAAATCCAGGCCGTAATAGAACATGAGCCCCCAGACAAATGGGTGGAGTGGAAAACCCAGTCCGTGGAGGAAGTGGGGGAGAAATACTACCCTCTCATGGGGCCTTGGTGTGGGGAGAAGCTGCCCCTTTTCGGGAAGCCGGTGCGCGATGTCCTTGGACAGGTATCCGGCCTTCCTTAGTTTCTTGACTTGGCCCTCCGTAGCGGAGGAGACCATCCACTTGCCTCCCGCTCCGGACATTGCTGGAGAAGGTTGAGGTGGGAAGTGCGGGCTTGTGCGCTGGAGCTCGAGTGCACACGAGATGGATAGGCAAAGGAGGAAGAAGGCGTAGGTAAAAAGGTGGGTCCTTATCCCCTTATATGGGCGGATGCGGTTGTGCGTCCCCACCAGCCTAGTAAAACTCGTTTGCCTCCCAAGTGCCATGATAAATGGCGCGGTTGGGTTACCCACGTCCGTATTGATGAGAATCCCTTAAAGGGGGTACACGATCTCTGCTTTGACAAGACGTGCCAAGGAAACTGCCTCGCAAAACATGCTGAGGTGGAAAAGTAAAAACGATTCGAGTAAAGGACTTGGCCGTAGTGTGATGACACACTGCGGAATACGTCAGCAGTTTTGATTTGTGTTAATATTATTCTCTCTATGGCGATATGTGGAAGCTTATTTTGTAGAGCTGGACATTACTCTTGGTGTTTACAATCTTCTATGAAGGACTTGGAGGAGGAACCCGCCTTGCAATGCCGAAGAAAATTTGCGCGCCGGACTCGTCGTCATTGAAGCCTGGTTCAGGGGCTACTGAGGGAGTCCTAGATTAGGGGGTGTTTGGGTAGCCGGACTATACCTTCAGCCGGACTCCTGGACTATGAAGATACAAGATTGAAGACTTCGTCCCGTGTCCGGATGGGACTTTCTTTGGCGTGGAAGGCAAGCTTGGCGATGCGGATATTCAAGATCTCCTACCATTGTAACCGACTCTGTGTAACCCTAACCCTATCCGGTGTCTATATAAGCCGGAGGGTTGTAGTCCGTAGGCAATCAACTCCATATACAACAATCATACCATAGGCTAGCTTCTAGGGTTTAGCCTCCTTGATCTTGTGGTAGATCTACTCTTGTACTACCCATATCATCAATATTAATCAAGCAGGACGTAGGGTTTTACCTCCATCAAGAGGGCCCGAACCTGGGTAAAACATCGTGTTCCCTGCCTCCTGTTACCATCCGGCCTAGACGCACAGTTCGGGACCCCCTACACGAGATCCGCCGGTTTTGACACCGACACACACACCCTATTATTCTGCGGCGACGACAGCGCAGCCGAACCAGTGAACCCTCATACTCCTCTCCGTGTGGGCATCCACTGCCGCGTCTTCCCCGGCTCCGTGTCGTCCCCTTCCTAAGCCTCGCCATCGTCCACCGCCGTGGTGCTGTCGGCGCGGCGTGGTAAATATGGTCAACGACCGAATTCCATCGGAAGAATACTGTATGTGGAGAGGCTACCAGCTGGGTCCACGACGGCCGTAAGGAAGTGCCTCCTTATTACACGGAAAATAATTATTCCTCCACCTGACAGCAGGGACCCACCGGACGCCCACCAGTATATCACGAAAAAAACTTTTGCCCCTGACTGCTAGGACCCACCCGACGGGCCACCATATTTCGCGACAAAAACGTTCCCCCTGCTGTTAGCTCGGACCCATCAGAAGTGCCTCCTTATTACGCACAAAAAAATGAATACCCCCCCTGCTAGATGGGACCCACCTTGGTGGGAGGATGACTTGTGGGCCTACTAAGTTGACGGGGACGGAGGGCTTTGTCAACTTAGTCAATAAGCACGATTCTAGCTCCAGTGACCGTACGATGTCCATCCAACGGCCATAGTGCTTCTTCAACCTCTGGTCTTCTTGCTCCAGCTGCCCAAACCAGCACCGGTCGTGCCTCGTGCTCCTGCCTCCCGTGGCTAGCTGTGATGCGGCGGAGGCCTCACCGCCCCCTACTACTCCCATCGCTGGCCAGGCCATCCCTCTACTCACCCACACCCCCTGTTATTCTGCGGCGATGGCAGCCTCACACCGCAGCAAACCAGTGAACCCTCGTACTCCTCTATGCGTGGGCATCCACTGCCGCATCTTCCTCGGCTCCGTGTCGTCCCCTTCCTAGGCCTCGTCGTCGTCCACCGCCCTGGTGCTCTCGGCGCGGCATGGTCAACATGGTCAAGGAGCGGCTTCCATCGGTCGTGGACTTTACGTGGAGAGGCTGACAGCTGGGTCCACGGCCGCAGCAAGGAAGTGCCTCCTTATTACGTGCAAAGTAATTATTCCTCCACCTGACAGCAGGGACCCACCAGATGGGCCACCGTATTTCGCGAAAAAAACGTTTGCCCCTGACTGCTGGGACCCACCAGCTACATCTTCGCACGCAAGGAAGTGCCTAACAGTCGGGCCCCACCTGGTCAAAGCGTACGTAGCGTTGTCATTCTGGTCGCGAACGTGTACGTACATATATACTGGTGGATGTAGAGGCGCGCACATGTCGTAGTAGAGGCGCACACATAGCATGTACACGTACGTACAGCGGCCAGGGTGCAAGAAAGAAAATACGGCCACGTATGTGTACATACGGGCGGGGTCTCGAACGCCTACTCGCGCATACGTACGACCACGGCTGGTGTACATGGCTGGGTCGGAACAGAGAAACAACGTCATCGTCGTGTTCATGGGGAGGCAACGGAATGCATCGTGTTCATGGGGAGGCAACGAAATTTGTCATGTTCATCGGGAGGGCTTGGACGGAACAGGCGATGGAAACGAGGCCTGGCGTACCGCAGAACGGGGGAAACGGCCTTGTGTTCCACCGGCCACGTTTGAAACGGGATCCTGTTGATCGGGAGGGGTCTGGCGTACCGCAAAACGGAGGAAACGGACCTCCTACGGTGGCCCCTCCTTGATCAGCTTCATGGCGTCTAGCTTGACCCACTGCAACTTCACACGGGCGAAAGCGCGGCGTGCACCTTCAATGCAGACAGATCGCTTGACGACCTCTAGCCACGGGCAGGCATCCACAAGCCGCCTCGCTAGGCCGAAGAAGCTGTTCGGAAGGGCGTCGCCAGGACACAACCGGACTATAAAGCTCTTCATGGCCCGATCGGCCGCCTTATGTAGCTCGACCATCTGCTTTAGCTGGTCGCTCATTGGCACCGGGTGTTCAGCCTCAGCATACTGATACTAGAACAGCTTCTCCGTTGAGCTTCCATCCTCGACCTGGTAAAATTGTGCGGCATCGGACACGCTGCGGGGCAAATTTGCGAATGCTCCTGGAGAGCTCCGGATTCGGGTAAGTAATTGGTAATTTACTTTTACATGCTTGCTTTGCATATAGAAAGCCTTACCCGCCGCTATCTTCTTCATCGCGTCGATCTCTTGGAGGGACTTTTGGGCTTCGGCCTTGGCAGTTTTTGCACTCTCAAGGGCCACGGCAAGCTCAGACTCCCGCACCTTTGAGTCAAGCTCCAACGCCTCGTGCTTCGCCACGAGAGCCTGGAGCTCTTGCTGCACCTCGCCCACCCGAGCCTCGTGCTTCTCTTGCTTGGTGCACTCCTTGGCCGCTTTACCTTCGTCCTTGGTTAGCGCTTGCTTCAGGGTCGCCACCTCGGTCGTGGTCCCTGGCAAATATTCAATGATCCTGTCATTTTGCAATCGCGTCTTCTTTTATATATACATATCTATAGACAGGGTATTACTTACCCTTGTTCTCCTCGAGCTGCCTCTTGGCAAGGCCAAGCTCTTTCCGGGACCCCTCGAGGGCCTGCTTCAGTACGGCGACCTCCGCAGTCAGTGCGGTGGACGCCAGCAGCGAAGCCTGCATATGCATATTGACACACTTATATTAGACTCCTGCGATATTATTTGATCCTCTGTTCGGCTTTTCTTTGTGAACACCGAACAAAGCATCAGGGGCTACTGTCTATGCGGTAATATTCCTACTACATTTTAAAAACACTTACCTCGAAGCCTATTATAAAGCTGGCACAGGCTTCAGTCAATCCGCTCTTGGCGGACTGAACCTTCTGGATCACCGCACTCATGATAGTGCGGTGCTCCTTGTCGATGGAAGCGTTGCGAAGCGCTTCCAGCAGATTGTCCGGCGCCTCTGGATGGACAGAAGTCGCTGGCACAGGCGTCTTGATCCTCTTAGAAGGAGGCCGCCTGCCCGAGCCTGGAACCGCTGTAGGTTCTGGCGCGGTGTTCGGCTGAGGGCCGAACTCGGAGCTCTCAGGGGCCCCGTCCCCTCGGCTCCCAGAGTCCGGAAGGTCGCCTTGAGGCGCCTCCGGGACTGTCTCCCCTCGATCCGGTGCCTCTTGAGACAACACCTCGGCATCGTCGGCAGGATGAGGGTAGGTGGCGGTCGGGACTGGATCGCTATCCATGTCCGACAAGCCTAGGGAGCCGTCCGACGATACATCAATACTGGCTCGTGGCGGCCTGCATAATTGTGTTCGGCGTTAGGGAAAGCAGTGCGAAAATGGAATCCTATGAGTTACTCTGGTATCCGAATACTTACGATCTCCCCGGGGGCTTGGCCCTGGGCAACCACTCGTCTTCGCCTTCGTCGGCGGCGGTGGAACTGTCCGGAAGGAGAGTCCTTCCCTTCTTGGACACTTCGCCCCCCCAGTTGGGGCGGCCTTCCTTTTCCTGTCTCCCCCAGTCGGTGGGGAAACATCTTCTTCTTATTCTTCCTCGTCTTCGGGGGAAGAATGCGCTGCAGAGTCATCGAACGGTCAGTCCGACGACGCCTAGCATCGGGAAGTCTTCCGGGTTCTCTTGGCCTTCTTGGTCTTCTCCAGCACCGTATAAGGGGCCGGAGTCAACATCTTCGCCAGAAGAGCATCTGCGGGCCTTCCAGCAAAAGAGTCGGACAGTCGATCCGTTCGGCCATCTTCTGCCAGTCCTGTCAAAGGTATGTGAGTTTAGATCCCGCATAGAGTCAATCTATAAAAAATAAGTATCCTGTGAAAGGTAAAGCAGCTTACCGCACTGGCTTGGTGCTTCGCGCTGAATCCGCGATCCTCAGTAATAGGAGGGGGGACCTCGGCACTTTTGAATAGCACCCTCCAGGCATCTTCATGAGTCATGTCGAAGAGCCTGTTCAGAGTTCGGTGCTGCCCGGGTCGAACTCCCACAAGTTGAACTCCCGTTGTTGGCACGGGAGGATCCGGCGGATGAGCATAACTTGGACTATGTTGACAAGATTGAGCTTCTTGTTCACCATGTTTTGAATACATGTTTGGAGTCCGGTCAGCTCTCCTAAACTACCCTAGGATAGGCCCTTCTCTTTCCAGGAAGTGAGCCGCGTGGGGATGCCAGATCGGAACTCGGGGGCCGCTGCCCATGCAGGGTCACGCGGCTCGGTGATGTAGAACCACCCCGATTGCCACCCGTTTATGGTTTCCACAAAGGAGCACTCGAGCCATGTTACGTTGGGGATCTTGCCCACCATGGCGCCTCCGCACTCCGCCTGGAGCTCGCCCACAACCTTCAGCTTGACATTGAAGGTCTTCCACCATAAGCCGAAGTGGGGCTTGATGTGGAGGAAAGCCTCGCACACGACGATAAACGCTGAGATGTTGAGGACGAAGTTCGGGGCCAGATCGTGGAAATCTAGGCCGTAATAGAACATGAGCCCCCAGACGAATGGATGGAGAGGGAATCCTAGTCCGCGGAGAAAATGGGTGAGGAACACTACGCTCTCATGGGGCTTGGGGGTGGGGATGAGCTGCCCCTCATCTGGGAGCCGGTGCGCGATGTCGTCGGGCAGGTATCCAGCTCTCCTTAGTTTCTTGATGTCTCCCTCCGTGACGGAGGAGACCATCCACCTGCCTCCCGCTCCGGACATGATTGGAGAAGGTTGAGGTGGGAAGTGTGGACTTGGGCGCTAGAGCTCGAGTGTGCGAAAACGGATGAGCGAAGGAGGAAGAAGGCGTGGATAGAAAGGTGAATACCTATCCCTTTATATGGGTGGACGAAACTAAGCGTCCCCACTTGCCTGGTAAAACTCGCTTATCCCCCAAGCGCCATAATTGATGGAGCAGTTGGGTTACCCACGCCCATATTGATGAGAATCCCATAATAAGGGGACACGATCTCTGCTTTGACAAGACGTGTCGAAAAACTGCCTCGCGTTATGTGCGGGGCTGGTTGAAGGAAACGGTTCGAATAATCACTGGGCCATGACATAACGTCATGCTGCCAAAACAAGCCAGCAAACTAGATCTGCGAAAATATTATTCTCTCTACGGTGGAATGTGGAACTTATTTTGCAGGGTCGGACACTATCCTCGTGTTCAAATTTTTGTGTGATGTATTCATAGAAGGAACCCGCCTTGCAATGCCGAAGACAATACTGCGCGCCAGACTCATCATCATTGAAGCCTGGTTCAGGGGCTACTGAGGGAGTCCTGGATTAGGGGGTCTCCGGACAGCCGGACTATCTCCATTGGCCAGACTGTTAGACTATGAAGATACAAGATTGAAGACTTTGTCTCGTGTCCGGATGGGACTCTACTTGGCGTGGAAGGCAAGCTAGGCAATACGGATATGGATATCTCCTACTTTGTAACCGACCTTGTGTAACCCTAACCCTCTCCGGTGTCTATATAAACTGAAGGGTTTTATTCCGTAGGACAACAACCACAACATACAATCATACCATAGGCTAGCTTTTAGGGTTTAGCCTCTCTGATCTTGTGGTAGATCTACTCTTGTACTACCCATATCATCAATATTAATCAAGAAGGACGTAGGGTTTTACCTCCATCAAGAGGGCCTGAACCTGGGTAAAACATCGTGTCCCCTGCCTCCTGTTACCATCCGGCCTAGACGCACAGTTCGGGACCCCTACCCGAGATCCGCCGGTTTTGACACCGACAGTTGGTTTGACAAAGTTTTGTTGGATTTGATCCATAGATTTGCTTGGTTTCAAGTGGATCTAGCATCTCCCCAAGTCTCCCAATATTTCTCCCACAAAATCTCATCAATTTTGACCCCAAAATCCCCAATTTCCACCCAAAATCGCGTCCCGAATATCGGATCTCGAGTTGAACTAGACCCACCGGACAACTGTCATTTTACCGGACGTCCGGACACCCAGGAAGCACCGGATGTCCGACATTACCGAACGACCGAAACCTCTAACCCGAGCTAAAATTAGCGGATTTCTGATGAGGGAGTCCTGGATTAGGGGGTCTCCGGACAGCCGGACTATATCCTTTGGCCGAACTGTTGGACTACGAAGATACAAGATTGAAGACTTCGTCACATGTCCGGATGGGACTTTCCTTGGCGTGCAAGCCAAGCTTGGCAATACAGATATGTAGATATCCTCCCTTGTAACCGACTTTGTGTAACCCTAGCCCCCTCCATGTCTATATAAACTAGAGGGTTTAGTCCGTAGGACAACATACAATCATACCATAGGCTGGCTTCTAGGGTTTAGCCTCTATGATCTCGTGGTAGATCAACTCTTGTAACACTCATATCATCAATATCAATCAAGCAGGACATAGGGTATTACCTCCATCAAGAGGGTCCGAACCTAGGTAAACATCGTGTCCCCTGCCTCCTGTTACCATCCGCTTTAGACGCACAGTTCGGGTTCCCCCTACCCGAGATCCACCGGTTTTGACACCGACATTGGTGCTTTCATTGAGAGTTCCAATGTGCCGTCACCGTAAGGCTTGATGGCTCCTTCGATCATCGGTAACGATGCGGTCCAGGGTGAGGTTTTCCTCCCCGAACAGATCTTCATGTTCGGCGGCTTCGCACTGCGGGCCAACTCGCTTGGCCATCTGGAGCAGATCGAGAGCAACGCCCCTGGCCATCAGGTCCAGTTCGGAAACCTAAACTACACTGCCGACACCCGCGGAGACTTGATCTTCGACATATTCGAGCCCATGTCAGGTGCGCCGCATGATCACGACGATCATGATTTAACTCTGCCGTCGGACAGTGCTCGGGAGATCACACCTACAACTACTCCGGCCTTCAATCCGAAGCAAATTGCGCCATCCGAGGACGGAGGGATAGACCCCAGCATGGAGGCCGCACTCTGAGTGGTGATGGATCCGGATAATGATTTCACCCCTTACGAGAGCCGTGTTGCTGAACCACTGGATTCGTCTCTGGCCACAGACTCCGAGCCGCCTACATCCGTGCCTATCGAATCCGATTGGGCGCCGATCATGGAGTTTACCTCCGTAGATATCTTTCAGCACTCGCCTTTCGGGGATGTGCTAAATTCATTAAGGTCTCTCTCCTTGTCAGGAGTACCTTGGTCAAACTATATCCGGCTAGAATGGGATGCGGATGACGAAGAAATTCGCTAACCACCCACCACCCACTTAGTAGCCACTGTCGACGATTTAACCGACATGCTCGACTTCGACTCCGAAGACATCGACGTTATGGACGACGAAGCAGGAGAGGAACAGGAACTAGTGCCCACAGGACACTGGACAACCTCTTCATCACATGACATATACATGGTGGATACACCCAAAGAAAACGATGATGAGGAACGGGAGGAGACAGCAGAGGATGACCCCTCCAAGAAGCAAACAAAGCGTCGGCATAGGCGCCGCTCCAAATCCCGCCTCGGCAAAAACAACAATAACAACGCAAGAGAAAATAACACTCCAGTCGATTCCAGAGGAAACGACGACCACATTGCCCCGGCGGCAGAGCACGATGAAGCTGCAAATGGTGAACATAGTATGGATCCGGCGTCCGAACACAGCGACACCGAGGATAAACCTCATCAAACCCCCTCTGGGGAGGAAAACAGTCCAGACGAAGATGCACACATCATCCCGAAAATGCACTTGGAGCAAGAGAACCTCCGCAGAAGGCTTATTGCCACAACGAGGAGTCTGAAGAAGCAGAACCAAAGGCGTAAGGCCGAACAAAATATGCTCAACAACAGGTGGAACAAAGTGCTCGACAATGAAGAAAAGTATGGTGGAGGTTACCACACAAAGAGCTATCCAAAGTGCAAGCTATTACCCGAATTCGACGATGAGGCCTTAGACCCCATACAGCCGAAAAATAAAATGGCCAACCGTCCGGATCAACCACCTTGTGACCGCGTTAGAGCGGCTAACGAGGTCGCACATAAGTCAACACACGATCTACATGAGGACGCGCCAAAAATCTAGTATGACCAGATCCATCTATGGATCTAGGAAGCATGCTCTGGCACAAAATCAAAATCGAATACTACAACCATCCGAACGCCATGATACATCCAAATACAAGGGTGCCGCACACCCCCTATGTTTCACCGATGAGGCTCTGGACCAGGAATTCCCAGAAGGATTCAAACCAGTGAACATAGAGGCGTACGATGGGACCACAGAACCTGGGGTCTGGATTGAGGACTTCATCCTCCATATCCATATGGCTCACGGAGATGATCTCCATGCCATCAAGTACTTGCCCCTCAAGCTTAAAGGATGAGCTCGGCACAGGCTGAAAAGCCTCCTCGAAAACTCAATTGCAAGTTGGGAGGAGCTCGAGGACGCTTCTCGGGCTAACTTTCAAGGGACCTATGTCTGACCTCCGGATGCAGACGATTTAAGTCATATAATTCAACAGCCCGGAGAGTCAGCCCGAAAGCTTTGGAACAGGTTTCTCACTAAGAAGAACCAAATCGTCGACTGTCTGGCCGCCGAAGCCTTAGCATCTTTCAAACATAGTGTCCGAGATGAATGGCTCGCCAGACACCTCCGCCAAGAAAAACCAAGAATAATGGCAGCCCTGACAAGCCTCATGACCCACTTTTGCGCGGGCAAAGATAGCTGGTTGGCCTGCAGTAGCACCACCGACCCAAGCACATCCGAAGTCAGGGGTGGCAATGGAAAACCATGACGCAGTAAAAACAAGCGTCGAAGTAAAGAAGACAGCCCAGATAATATGGCGGCCAACACCGGATTCATGGGCTCTCGACCAGGTCAGCGGAAAAAGCCTTTCAAAGGCAGCAGAGATGGACCATCTAGCCTAAACAAGATTCTCGACAAACTATGTCAAATTCATGGCACCCCCGATAAACCTGCAAATCACACCCACAGAGAATGTTGGGTCTTCAAGCAGGCCGGTAAGCTAAACGCCGAACACAAGGGGGGGAGACACCAAGCGAAGACGAGGATGAACCTCGCCAGCAAAGCACCGGAGGACAGAAAAAATTCCCACCAGAGGTTAAAACGGTAAACATGATCCATGTGACGAAAAGGAGAAGCAAACATGCACTCCGAGACACACGCGCCATAGAGCCCGTCACCCCTAAGTTCAACCCCTAGATGGCCTACCCGATCACTTTTGATCGTGAGGATCATGCGACAAGCATCCGGCATGAAGGATTGGCTGCCTTTGTGTTAGACCCAATAATAAACGGATACCATCTCACACGAGTCCTTATGGACGGCGGTAGTGGTCTAAATCTGATATATCAGGACACAGTCTGCAAAATGGGGATAGACCCGACAAAAATAAGCCACAGTAATACTACCTTCGGTGGGGTAATACCAGGCCCAGAGGCCCGCTGTACGGGCTCTCTATTACTAGAGGTTGTATTCGGTTCTCCCGACAACTTCCAAAGCAAAAAGTTAACTTTCTACATCGCTCCATTCTGAAGTGGCTATCAAGCACTACTCGGAAGAGCGGCTTTCGCTCGTTTTAATGCAGTACCGCATTACGCTTCTCTCAAGCTTAAGATGCCCGGTCCACATGGCACCATCACAGTTAGTGGAAATATTGAGCGTTCTCTATGCGCGGAAGAATGTGCGGCGGCCTTAACAGCCGAGCACTAGACGGCCTCACCAACCAGCATAAATGACAGGTCGTCAAGACCACGGGCACGGTTAGATGAGTCCGGCGCATCACTACATATACACGAGATTGGTTTGATGGTTAAATCCTCATAGACGGTACCAGGGGCTTCCCGCGTGTAATCAGGGCTATTTCGGCTCAACTTGACTTATCTTGAATTTCAATGGTTTATTAATAATAACCAATTTTCTGGCACGGCAACTTTCACCTAAGTTCTTCTCTTTTGCAAATGACAATCGTGCTACACCCATCCAGGACATGGCACAACGGAGACACATGCGCAGACATGCAGCAGGGACCCACTCAAAGGTTTCTTTTCAGATTAAGACCCTGTGTAAACCTTTTTTTACTGTCTCTTGTTGTTCACATCCTCCGGATACTCAATACAACCGAGAAGGATGCCGACGTTATTGGCATGTCGCCACGTCAGGATATTGCACGTACCTAGACACTCGGGGTTTATTATTAAGGGCATTGTTCATCCCGGTATATGCTATAAAGACCGAATAACTTAGGGAGTATTCGGCGTCGCGAGTTTGGCCTTATATGCATCAGCTCCGAATCATGTCTTTGGTCAAATGTTGGGTTTGCCTGACTCCCATGTTTTGGTACCTTATGTTCCGCTTTATTGGCTAAGGTAGCACTGGAGAACTACTGCGATTGTGCCCTGGTTCATCCAGATGAGCACCTCAGTAGAGAAAGCCAAAAACTGACTGTCATGATACAACGCGAGACTGGTCAACCACTCGATGACTTAGCGTAATCTTCGGGATTTCTCTGCATTAACGAAGGGTCATTCCCCGGTCATGTACGTACGGGCCCCGTATTCGGACGAGCGCGGAGGTACCAGGGGCAATCTAGTAGTCCCGCCGTCAAACTCCTATGGCTAAGTGAAAGTGTTAAAGCAATATAGTCCGATTGCCTCGTTCGCTGCGCTACCACCTCCTTTATGGACCAAGACGTTGGATCAAGTGTGAATACGCGTTTTTTGTGAACACCCCCGCATTATATGCGTGGGGGCTGAAGCCGATGACTTCAAACTTTCAGGTTATATTCATATATACATAAACGGCCGCACAGGAGGCATCATAATACTTTCAGGCAAAAGTATAAACACAACTTTATAATTCAATAAAACATTGTTTTTGCAATGGGAATACATGTCACTAGAACATACTATTCTTAGAGCACCGGGCCTCTATCGAACGAGCTCCTTCAAGGACTTCTTCAAAGTAGTGCTCGGTAGCTACTCGGCCCACGGCCGAACCCTGTGTTGCAATAGTGGTGGCCTCCATGTCTGCCCAGTATGTCTTGACACGGGCAAGTGCCATCCGTGCACCCTCTATGCACGCCGACCTCTTCATAGCGTCGATGTGCGGCACAACGCCAAGGAATTGTTGCACTAAAGTAAAGTAACTATTCGGCCTTGGCCCTTTAGGCCACAGATGATCCACAACATACCTCATGGCAAGTCCGGACAACCTATGGAGCTCGGCCCACTCGGCCATTCGCTCATTCAACAGCAGCGGACGCACTGGAGCATGAAACTGTGACCAGAACAACTTTTCCACTTCATGATCTTTTTGATCCTTGAAGTACTCGGCCGCATCAGCAGCACTTGCTGCCAAATCCACGTATGCATCTGCAGAACTCCAAAGTTGATCAAGAGGGGCATACTTCGGATCTTCGAACTTAGTCCGCAACAAAAAGGGCTTCCCAGCCGCGATATCTCCAGCTTGACGCAGCTCCTCCTTCGTCGCTCTGATTTTGGAGCGGGCTTCCTTGGCTGATACCATGGCCTTCTCCAGGTCCGACGCCTTTGCTCGGCTTTATTTTCAAGAAGCTGGTAACGGACAGCGGCATCTTTCAACTCAACGGCCATCTTGGCTATTCTTTCCTTGCTTTGGCAATGCGCGGCTGATGTCTACTACACAACCTTCCTCTTGTAGATGTTGTTGGGCCTCCAAGTGCAGAGGTTTGTAGGACAGTAGCAAATTTCCCTCAAGTGGATGACCTAAGGTTTATCAATCCGTAGGAGGTGTAGGATGAAGATGGTCTCTCTCAAGCAACCCTGCAACCAAATAACAAAGAGTCTCTTGTGTCCCCAACACACCCAATAAAATGGTAAATTGTATAGGTGCACTAGTTCGGTGAAGAGATGGTGATACAACTGGTATATGGATAGTAGATAAAGGTTTTTGTAATCTGAAAATATAAAAACAGCAAGGTAACTAATGATAAAAGTGAGCGTAAACGGTATTGCAATGCGTTGAAACAAGGCCTAGGGTTCATACTTTCGCTAGTGCAAGTTCCCTCAACAATAATAACATAATTGGATCACATAACTATCCGTCAACATGCAACAAAGAGTCACTCCGAAGTCACTAATAGTGGAGAACAAACAAAGAGATTATGGTAGGGTACGAAACCACTTCAAAGTTATTCTTTCCAATCAATCCGTTGGGCTATTCCTATAAGTGTCACAAACAGCCCTAGATTTCGTACTAGAATAACACCTTAAGACACAAATCAACCAAAACCCTAATGTCACCTAGATACTCCAATGTCACCTCAAGTATCCGTGGGTATGATTATACGATATGCATCACACAATCTCAGATTCATCTATTCAACCAACACATAGAACCTCAAAGAGTGCCCCAAAGTTTCTACCGGAGAATCACGACGAAAACGTGTGCCAACCCCTATGCATAGGTTCATGGGCGGAACCCGGAAGTTGATCACCAAAACATACATCAAGTGAATCACGTGATATCCCATTGTCACCACAGATACGCACGGCAAGACATACATCAAGTGTTCTCAAATCTTTAAAGACTCAATCCGATAAGATAACTTCAAAGGGGAAACACAATCCATTACAAGAGAGTAGAGGGGGAAGAAAACATCATAAGATCCAACTATAATAGCAAAGCTCGCGATACATCAAGATCGTATCACCTCAAGAACACGAGAGAGAGAGAGATCAAACACATAGCTACTGGTACATACCCTCGGCCCCGAGGGAGAACTACTCCCTGCTCGTCATGGAGAGTACCGGGATGATGAAGATGGCCACCGGAGAGGGATTCCCCCTCCGGCAGGGTGCCAAAACGGGTCTAGATTGGCTTTAGGTGTCTACGGAGGATTCTGGCAGCGGAACTCCCGATCTATTGTGCTCCCCGATCGTTTTAGGGTATATGGAGATATATAGGCGGAAGAAGTACGTCAGGGGAGCCACGAGGGGCCCACGAGGGTGGAGGATGCGCCTAGGGGGGCACCCCCTACCTCGTGGCCTCCACGAAGCTTCCCTTACGTGGACTCCAAGTGTTCTGGGCTTCTTCTGATCCAAAAATAAGTTCCGTGAAGTTTTAGGTCAATTAGACTGCGTTTGATTTTCCTTTTCTGCGATATTCTAAAACAAGGAAAAAATAGAAAATGGCACTGGGCTCTGGGTTAATAGGTTAGTCCAAAAAATCATATAAAATAGCATATAAATGCATATAAAACATCCAAGGTTGATAATATAATAGCATGGAACAATCAAAAATTATAGATACGTTGGAGACGTATCAGCATCCCCAAGCTTAATTCCTGCTCGTCCTCGAGTACCTAAATGATAAAAACAAAATTTTTGATGTGGAATGCTACCTAACATATTCATCATGTATTTCTCTTTATTGTATCAAGAATATTCAGATCCATAAGATTCAAGACAAAATTTTAATATTGACATAAAAATAATAATACTTCAAGCATACTAACTAAGCAATCATGTCTTCTCAAAATAACATGGCCAAAGAAAGCTATCCCTACAAAATCATATAGTCTGGCTATGCTCCATCTTCACCACACAAAATATTTAAATCATGCACAACCGCGATGACAAGTCAAGCAATTGTTTCATACTTTTGATGTTTCCAAACTTTTTCAATCTTCACGCAATATATGAGCGTGAGCCATGGACATAGCACTATAGGTGGAATAGAATGGTGATTGTGGAGAAGACAAAAAGAAGAAGATAGTCTCACATCAACTAGGCGTATCAACGGGCTATGGAGAAGCCCATCAATAGATAGCAATGTGAGTGAGTAGGGATTGCCATGCAACGGATGCACTAGAGCTATAAATGTATGAAAGCTCAACAAAAGAATCTAGTGGGTGTGCATCCAACTCGTTTGCTTTTTGAAGACCTAGGGCATTTTGAGGAAGCCCATCATTGGAATATACAAGCCAAGTTCTATAATGAAAGATTCCCACTAGTATATGAAAGTGACAACATAGGAGACTCTCTATCATGAAGATCATGGTGCTACTTTGAAGCACAAGTGTGGTAAAAGGATAATAGCATTGCCCCTTCTCTCTTTTTCTCTCATTTTTTTATTTGGGCCTTCTCTTTTTTATGGCCTCTTTTTCCTCTTTCTTTTATTTGGGCTTCTTTGGCCTCTTTTATTTATTTATTTTCATCCGGAGTCTCATCCCGACTTATGGGGGAATCATAGTCTCCATCATCCTTTCCTCACTGGGACAATGCTCTAATAATGATGACCATCACACTTTTATTAACTTGCAACTCAAGAATTACAACTCGATACTTAGAACAAGGTATGACTCTATATGGATGCCTCCGGCGGTGTACCGGGATGTGCAATGACTCATGAGTGACATGTATGAAAGAATTATGTACGGTGGCTTTGCCACAAATACGATGTCAACTACATGATCATGCAAAGCAATATGACAATGATGAAGCGTGTCATAATAAACGGAACGATGGAAAGTTGCATGGCGATATATCTCGGAATGGCTATGGAAATGCCATAATAGGTAGGTATGGTGGCTGTTTGGAGGAAGGTATATGGTGGTTGTGGAGAAGACAAAAAGGAGAAGATAGTCTCACATCAACTAGGCATATAAATGTGGTATGGAGATGCCCATCTATAGATATCAATGTGAGTGAGTAGGGATTGCCATGCAACGGATGCACTAGAGCTATAAATGTATGAAAGCTCAACAAAAGAAACTAGTGGGTGTGCATCCAACTCGCTTGCTCACGAAGACCTAAGGAATTTTGAGGATACCCATCATTGGAATATACAAGCCAAGTTCTATAATGAAAGATTCCCACTAGTATATGAAAGTGACAACATAGGAGACTCTCTATCATGAAGATCATGGTGCTACTTTGAAGCACAAGTGTGGTAAAAGGATAGTAGCATTGCCCCTTCTCTCTTTTTCTCTCATTTTTTTAATTTTTTTATTTGTGCCTTTTTTATGGCCTGTTTTTTTTCCTTTTTTTATTTGGGCTTCTTTGGCCTCTTTTATTTATTTATTTTCGTCCGAAGTCTCCTCTCGACTTGTGGGGGAATCATAGTCTCCATCATCCTTTCCTCACTGGGAAAATTCTCTAATAATGATGATCATCACACTTTTATTTACTTACAACTCAACAATTACAACTCGATACTTAGAACAAGATATGACTCTATATGGATGCCTCCGGCGGTGTACCGGGATGTGCAATGACTCATGAGTGACATGTATGAAAGAATTATGTACGGTGGCTTTGCCACAAATACGATGTCAATTACATGATCATGCAAAGCAATATGACAATGATGAAGCGTGTCATAATAAACGGAACGGTGGAAATTTGCATGGCGATATATCTCGGAATGGCTATGGAAATGCCATAATAGGTAGGTATGGTGGCTGTTTGGAGGAAGGTATATGGTGGTTTATGGTACCGGCGAAAGTTGCGCGGTACTAGAGAGGCTAGCAATGGTGGAAGCGTGAGAGTGGGTATAATACATGGACTCAACATTAGTCATAAAGAACTCACATACTTATTGCAAAAATCTACTATTTATCGAAACGAATTACTACGCGCATGGTCCTAGGGGGATAGATTGGTAGGAAAAGACCATCGCTCGTCCCCGACCACCACTCATAAGGAAGACAATCAATAAATAAATCATACTCTGACTTCTTAACATAATGGTTCACCATACGTGCATGCCATGGGAATCACAAACTTCAACACAAGCATTTCTCAAATTCACAACTACTCAACTAGCATGACTCTAATATCACCATCTTCATATCTCAAAACAATCATCAAGTATCAAACTTCCCTTAGTATTCAATGCACTTTATATGAAAGTTTTTATTATATCCCCCCTTTTTTTGACACCTGACACAGTAGGAGAGGCTCCTACTGCAATTAAATTAAAGAATATAATGTATGTTACATGAATTTATTTACAAGCCATTCACTTCGTGAATGGGGTTTGGGAGGTAGGGGGATTCTACAAGGAACTGATAAAGGAAAAAAGGAAGTCTTTATGTTTGTCTCCCACTCTATAAGTAAGGAGGGAGAGGTCTTCTTTGAGTCTTGCATGCCAAGAATCTTGTGATGGGAGAACTCCTCTAAAGTGTTTATTATTTCTTTCCTTCCAGATGCTCCAGGATGCCAAAAGGAATATTTCCATGAACAATGGTTGGCTCCAGGAGGCTTTGGCCTTGTCCACCCAGTCTAGCCGATTGTCAGCTGCATGTCCCATGATTTGAAGTTCATTCCAGCATGCAAGGATGAAGATGCACTCAAAGAAGAGGTGTTCCACAGTCTCATCCTAGCAGGCTATGCATAGATGGCAACCAAAGTCTGTGCCAATGTTGTAGTGTCTCCTTTTCAACATGTTGCAAGTGTTGAGTCTATCTGACAGCAGTAACCAGCCAAAAACTTTAATTTTCATCGTTGATCTTGATTTCCATACCATTTATATGTTCGGTGCGCCTGGACATCTTTAAAGTAGAATGTGTAGAATCTGTTGGCTAAGTATTCTGATCCCCAGACACAGTTCCATTCGTCATTGGCCAAAGGATCCATAAGGTCAATCTGCATGGTTTGTTGTTGTAGGTCATGTGTTTCATCAAGAGCTTGCATGGAGAGGGGTAGGTGGAATGTTTCACCGAGTGACGTGCTCCGCAAGAAAACCCTCACAGATGTATCTTCCAGCCTCACGAAGGAGAAGGCTCTGGGATGGGTGTCGGCCAGAACATCACCAATCCATGCATCTTTCCAGAACAAAGCCGAAGATCCATTTCGAATTGTCACATTCGTGATCCCGCGGTAAATTGGCATAAGTTTAGAGATGTCACGCCACCAGAATGAGCCACATGGGTCGGGTGCGTGTGGAATTTTTGTGGTGTAGTATGTGTTCCAAATCATTTCCACCCAAGGTAGGACCAATGATTGTAGAACTTGTGAAGAAATTTGAGAAGCAAATCATCACTTTGCACTTGGAGATTAATAATGCCAAGCCCTCCAGACTCTTTGGGTTTGCATATCATGTCCCATGATGCCAAGGAGTTGCACTTATCACCTTGATCAGTTTTCTTTGTCCAGAGGCACTTTCTGTGGATTTTGTCAATAAGTTCAATGATGCCTGCTAGGAGTTTGAGTGTGCAAAGAGCGAAGATGAGAAGAGAAGTTATGACTGAATTCAACAGTGTGAGTTTTCCTCCATATGTAATCATGTTGAGGGTGGCCATCATAATAGGACTAGTTTCATAACCAAAGCAAACTACCATGCTATTCTAAAGACTCTCAAAATGATATAAGTGAAGCACGAGAGTTCATCTATTTCTATAAAATAAAATCACCACCGTGCTCTAAAAGATATAAGTGAAGCACTAGAGCAAATGACAAACTACTCCAAAACATATAAGTGAAGATCAATGAGTAGTTGAAAAATTATGCAACTATATGAAGACTCTCTAAAATTTAATAATTTCAGATCTTGGTATTTTATTCAACAGCGAGCAAAACAAAATAAAATAAAATGACACTCCAAGCAGAACACATATCATGTGGTGAATAAAAATATAGCTCCAAGTAAAGTTACCGATGGAAGTAGACGAAAGAGAGGATGCCTTCCAGGGCATCCCCAAGCTTAGGCTTTTGGTTATCCTTGAATATTTCCTTGGGGTGCCTTGGGCTTCCCCAAGCTTAGGCTCTTGCCACTCCTTATTCCATAATCCATCGAATCTTACCCAAAACTTGAAAACTTCACAACACAAAACTTAACAGAAAACTTGTAAGCTCTGTTAGTATAAGAAAGCAAATCACCATCATAAGGTACTGTAATGAACTAATTCTAAATTCATATTGGTGTAATATATACTGTATTCCAACTTCTCTATGGTTCATACCCTCCGTTACTACTCATAGATTCATCAAAATAAGCAAACAACACGATGAAAACAGAATCTGTCAAAAACAAAACAGTCTGTAGTAATCTGAATCAAACGTATACTTCTGTAACTTATAAAATTCTCAAATAAATTGCTGGACGTGAGGAATTTATCTATTAATCATATCCAAAAATAATTAACTAAATAGCACTCTCCAATAAAAAATGGCAGCAATTCTCGTGAGCGCTAAAGTTTCTGTTTTTTACAGCATGATCGCAAAAACTTTCCCCAAGTTTTCCCAAAGGTTCTACTTGGCACAAACACTAATTAAAACATAAAACCACATCTAAACAGAGGCTAGATTAATTATTTATTACTAAATAGGAGAAAAAATCAAGGAACAAAAATAAAATTGGGTTGCCTCCCAACAAGCGCTATCGTTTAACGCCCCTAACTAGGCATGATGATTTCAATGATGCTCACATAAATGATAAGATTGAAACATAAACAGAGCATCATGAAGAATATGACTAGAACATTTAAGTCTAACATACTTACTATGCATAGGGATTTTGTGATCAAACAACTTGTGGGAACAAGAATCAACTTGCATAGGAAGGTAAAACAAGCATAACTTCAAAATTTTAAGCACATAGAGAGGAAACTTGATATTATTGCAATTCCTACAAGCATATGTTCCTCCCTCATAATAATTTTCAGTAGCATCATGAATAAATTCAACAATATAAACAGCACCTAAAGCATTCTTTTCATGATCTACAAGCATAGAAAATTTACTACTCTCCACATAAGCAAGATTCTTCTCATTCGGAATAGTGGGAGTATCATAAGAGACTCGAATACTATAAATTGTTTCTACATTAAAAGAGTAATGTTCAGAAAAGGGGTAACCATACTCATGACAAGTTTTATAAATATAATCAGTACTTTTTATAGCATAAGTATCATCACAATAATCATCATAAGTAGGAGGCATGCTATCATCATTATAAATTTGCATATCAAAACTTGGGAGACTAAAAATATCATCTTCATCAAACATAGCATCCCCTAGCTTGGGACAAACATTAATTGCAGCAAATATATTCTCAAAAGCATCATGTTCATCAAACATAGCTGCCCCATGCTTGGGCCTTTTCATATCATAAGCATAATCACTCTCGTCATTAATAGTATAGATAGCACCAATAGTATAGCAATTATCATATTCTTCCAAGCAAGTGCCAAAAAGATTTTCAAGATCATAAGAAGTATCATTATCTTACACAATTATATTTTCATGAGGCACAATAGTAATAGGAGCATCACCATTTGGGGGAGATATCTTTTTACCTCTCTTCCTTTTTCTTTTCTTCTTCTTCACCACATCATGTGTGGGTTCAATCCTCTTTTTGGAGCTCCTTATTAATGAGATTGGTTGAATAGGAGGCTCCTCCTCGTTACCTGATTCATCATAAGAA
Source organism: Triticum aestivum (assembly GCF_018294505.1). Taxonomy (NCBI): domain Eukaryota; kingdom Viridiplantae; phylum Streptophyta; class Magnoliopsida; order Poales; family Poaceae; genus Triticum; species Triticum aestivum. Next base: position 176,835,535 of record NC_057794.1, on the reverse strand, counting down.
AAATGAAGTCTCCTTTTTCTTTTCTTCCTCTTCACCACATCATGTGTGGGTTCAATCCTCTTTTTGGAGCTCCTTATTAATGAGATTGGTTGAATAGGAGGCTCCTCCTCGTTACCTGATTCATCATAAGAAATAATAGGAGGATATTGGGAAGTCTCTTCCCTTTCATTAGTATTCTCTTCATCTTCTATTTGTTTTCTTTTGTTTATGTAATTGGCAATATAAGGATTTTCAATGCAATTTACCGCACAATACATATAAATTTCCTCTAGATCAAAATAAAGAACTCTATCAAGGGCAAAATTTGGAATATCCTTAGTTATACGTTTCATTTCTTCGTAGCCCATAAGCAAACTATGTTCATTATAATGTGCAAGGGAAATCAAGTCATCACAATTTTTGGACACGATTAGATCATGAAACAATTTGCATCGGATAGTTAAATGACCACGTTCATTACAAAGCTCACAAGTATGGCCAATAAAATTTAAATCTTCAGCACAAACATCTAGCCTTTCTTGCAGCAATTTAGTTTCGAAGTACTTATGCTTCTTGCAATATCTATGTTCCATATTTGATGTGTACTTGCAAACCCAATGCACTCCACAAAAATTGACATGTTTATAGGAGACATTTTCATCATAACTGGTGCAATCATCATTAGTATCATGGATATTCAAAGAATTCATACTAACAACATTGCAATCATGCTCATCATTCACATATTTAGTGCCAAACATTTTATAGATTTCTTCTTCTAGCACTTGAGCACAATTATCATTTCCATGATACTCATGGAAGATATAAAAAAGGTGAAGCGTATGAGACAAACTCTGATGCAGAGCATCCCATGATCATCCCCATGGACACACCGACACCTCCAACGACACCACTTGGACCAATGACATGAGCCCGAGCCAAAGCTATCGAAGATAAGGTAAATGCACTCCTCTCCGAACATCCACTTTCTATGCATGAGACATGGCTACTACCTAAGTCTGAGGTGTTGTGCATGATTAGGCACCAAGAGGGCCCCCCCAAAGATGCGCGTGAAGATGTACAAGTCCCCAAGTCCGCAGATGAGGAGAACCAACGGAAGGAGCCAAGGGCATCTCCCAGGCCCCGGACATCCGGCCCCTGGAGCGTCTTCATCTACAACAGCCCAGCCGCAGAAGGCTACAGGCCCCGGACATCCGCCCCCTTCCGAGCACCCAGACATCCGGCCACCGGCCTGGAAATCCGTCCCCTCCGAACCCGAGAGCAACAAATGCCACTGCTCCAGCACGGACATCCGCCCCCCCATCCCGGACATCCAGTATCGCCTGAAAGCCCAGACATCCGGCCCGACCAGCCCGGACATCCGGCCTCCTCTGTCTACACACAGTGAAGGGCCGAGGCCCGTGTATCCCTTCTCCCCCCCTAGACTATATATACTCCATCCCGTACAACTTTCTAGGGTTAGCAAAGGATTAGCTCATATTTTGTGTGAGAGCTTTGCTCATCCACTTGGTTACCTTCTTCTCGGAGATTCGAGCCTCCACCGGAGAATATCCCCCAAGCGGATTCAAGACCCCTCTTTAGGGAAGAACATCAAGACCTCCTCACGGAGAAGAACCGGTTACCCTTTTGTATCGTCCCTAGTTGATCGTGGAGCGTGTATCTTACTTTATGTACTCGAGGATCTAGCCCATGTGTGACTTGTTCTTGTTATTTTGAGTGTTCCTCTCATGTTTCCCCTTGTGATTTCCCTCATTCCCCTCTTTGTGTTCCTCGTGTTCTTCACGGGATCCTCTCCTTTTGTGAAAGATCGGGCGATTAGGGTTCTACCCTACATCATCTTGGTATCATGAGCCACATTGATCATGATTTCGGAGCCTCCCTCGTAGTTTTCTAGCCTAATTTTGTTGTGGTCTTCCCCAATTTCAAAAATCCCCACCAAAGCCCCAATTTTTTTGTGATTTGTTGATTTGATGATGTTTTGTTGATTTTGATCCATGGATTTGCTTGGTTTCGAGTGGATCTAGCATATCCCCAAGTTTCCCCACTTTCCATTCACGAAATCCATCAAATTTTGCCCTTGGAATCATCAATTTCCGCCCCCAATTCAAAAATTTCTGCCCCAAACGAGATCTGGATTCGTTGGGCCGGACATCCGGGCCATCCGGCCGGACATCCGGCTCCTAGAGCACCAAATCTGCTCCGGTCTGGACATCAGGTCCCAGATTTCCGGCCCCGAGCCCGGATGTCCGGCCCCTGACATCTCAGCCATCCCCGTTTCACCGTTTTGTCCATAACTAATTCATCCGGAGTCCGATTTTCGCGTTCTTTAGCTCGTTGAAAAGCTCTTGACATCCCCCTTCCCACAAAAATACCACCATCACCATTTGACTCCATAAATTTTTTGGAACTTTGGATCTTTGCCTAGGGCTTCCACCACAACCTCCGCATAACCACCACCGACCTCCGCAACCTAACAAATTTTGTTCCTTATAGCATTTGTGGTTGCTTGAGTAGTGATTCGAGTCTCCTAAGGTGTTTAGGCTAATTAGGGACGATTGCTTTTTCATCAACCACCACCACAACCATAACTTCCGCATAGCCCACCATACACTTCCACCATCCCAACTTAACCCAATTTTGTTAGTGTTGCGAGTTGTGTCTCCTAAGGTGTTTCGGCTACTTAGGGACCGTGCTTTCAACTCCGACACTGTGTATAGTACACCACCTTACCCTCCACTTCCGCTTTGCCTACTCGCAAAACCCATCATTGCATTTTCGCAATCCCATTGAGCTTCTGCAACCACCATCGCATCCCGCTACCACCATTTGACATTTGACATTTGAGATTTTGAGTTTGCTGTTTTTCCGTTTCCTAAAGTGTTTCGGCTACTTAGGGACGAGTCTCCATCATCTTGTTATCTCCATCAAGATCACCGCCACTCATCATCGCCAAGGCCGGTAACCTCATCTTGGTATTGGACATATCACTCTTACAATTACATTGATAGCCATCATAGCCTTACTCCTCTGCGTTGCTTACCCATCGAGACTAGCCATTGAGTATTGTCGGCAATGAGACTTGTGCACATTAGTGGTCATACTTCCCATAGCATACATACATCATTGTTCCATATATTGGTATCATCTCTTGTGTCACAAAGTTGTCATTGCATACTCATTTGCTATCTTGGTTCGTCCAGCATTGCATGAGAAAAGAGCTCAAACATCAAAGAGCCAAACAAGCTTTTAAGAAAAGAGGAAAGATAAGCAAAGAGATTTTAAGCAAGAACCATAGCATCTTACAACATTAAGATTGTCATACTCGATCATCTTGGATCATATCATAGCAACACCTTGCATACAAAATATTTGGGATAGAAGTCGTTGCATTTTTGCTAAGTAGGTTGTGCACAAGTTCTTGTATCCGCCTATTGTGCAATCGTGCTAGCGTCTCTCTAGGGTTGCGCAAGAAGAGCATTTTTTTGGATTCCACATTTTGGCTCACCCTTGGTTGCACAACCCCACTTATATTTTTGCGTGTGTGTTTCTGTGTACCTTATATGCTTGGTATACTTGTTACATTGCATCTTGCGAATCTTTTACAACATTATTGAAGCTCACTTACAATTGCATCAAATTTTTGTGCCACCATCCTAACCAAGCTCCACCAAAAGCTTTTACTTGTGTAGGTGTGAGAAACCGACAAGAACTAGTACCAATTATGCTATTTCCTTGTCCTACATTGGAGTGATCCTCGATCCATTTTCAACTTCGGTCAAGGTACATTTGGTACTCGTTCTTCTCTTTCTACCACTCACATTTGTCTTGGAATGATGGATAGGCCAAGTACTTCTACCAACCCACTCTTCATGGAGCAAGACGACGACATGAACTCCTTCATCACCAAGAGTCACCTCTTTGGTGCACAACGTGCTTTGCATCAAGCGCAACAAGCTATGAGTGAACGCATCGACAACCTTGCCGCCGACTTGCGACTTTTCGAGCAACGTACAAGGGACTACTTCGACCACAAGCTCGACGATCACAAGCAAGAGAATGACGCAAGGATGGATGAAATTCGTGCTTTGTTTCTCAACCGCTCGTCTTCCACTTCGAGAAGGAGCCGTTCAAGCCGCCACTCTGATTTCACCCTCTCCGGCTCAAGTACACCGACATCGAACACTCTTCGCCGAGCCGCGCGCACCGACCGTCAAGAAAGCCTCAATCTCCTACGAGACACCGACTCTCAAGAGCGCCGACAACGTCAAACTCAAGAGGCCTTTGCGCTAGCACGACAATGGCAACGACAATGCCAACATGAAGAGGAAGAGCGAGCACGTCTACACCAAAATGCTCAAGATGTCGAGGCACAATGTCAAGAACAACAACTCCGTGACGCTCAAGCACTTGCGGCGCAACAAGCTCTACGCGATTCGAGTCGAGCCGTAGCCGACCGAAGCCCACAAGCCCGTGAACAAGAGGAAGCACTTCGCGAAGAAATTCAAGAATGAAGATTTCAAGCTCGCATGCATCATCAAGTTCCTCCTCGAGCTCGACGAGCTCCTCCACAAGCTCGCCAAGAACAACAAGTCAATCCAGAGCATGAAGACAATGGAGATCCTCTACGGCAAGAACAACATGACGATAATAACCCTCCGCGCCAAGAGCACCACGAGTTGATCAATCATCAACAACATGGGCGCCATCATCCCCGACCCCAACACAATGAAGAGCAACATTATGGCAAACTCAAGTTCACCATGCCCAAGTTCAACGGAAGCAACGATCCCGAAGAGTACCTTTCATGGGCATTGAAGGTTGACAAGATATTTCGTTTGCACAATTATGAAGAAGAGAAGAAGATCGTGATGGCATCCCTTGAGTTCCAAGACTATGTCCTCATTTGGTGGGAATAAATCAAAGAGCACCGAGAGGCAAGAGGTGAACCACCCATCACTACTTGGGCGCAAATGAAGGATGTCATGAGGGCACGCTTCGTACCTACCTACTACAACCGCGACCTCTTCAAGAAACTCCAACAACTCAAGCAAGGAACAAAGAGCATTGAAGAATATTACAAGGAGATGGAGATTGCAATGATAAGAGTCAATGTCACAGAAGATGATGAGTAAACAATGGCACGTTTCTTGAATGGACTCAATCATCCCATCAAGAAGATCACCGACTTCCAACCATACTCCAATCTCATTGAGCTAGTGCACCAAGCTACCAAAGCGGAACGACAAGTGCAAGATGATTTCAAGTATGCCAAGTTCTCATCCAAGTCCTACGATTTCTCCAACAACCAAGCTTCAACGACTCCAACACCGACTACAAGACCTTCTACTTCCAACATCGACAAGTCGACTTCCAGGAAAGCTTCGTCAACTACAAGCCATCCTCCTACGAGCAACTTCAAGCCGAGAGCTTCATTATCATCAACCCCAACCGATGAGACCATCAAGACGAGTTCCTTCAAGTGTTTCAGTTGCGGAGGCCGAGGCCACAAGTCCTATGAGTGCACCAACAAGTGAACCATGGTCTTCAACGATGATGGCACTTTTTGACTCCATGAGTGAAGGCGAAATGGAAGCCCTTGAGCAAGTCACCATGCACCGCCAAGTGAACAATGAAGAAGAACAAGTCTTTTGCGATGAAGACTCAAGCCCCGAACTTGTTGTCTCCAAAGTCTTGACTCTCCAACATCACCAAGAAGAAGACCAACGATGCCGCATATTCCACAACAAGGCCGGCATCAATGGACGATCTGTCAAGGTCATCATCGATAGAGGAAGTTGTCATAATCTCCCAAGCGAAGAGCTTTCCTCCAAGCTCCAATTGCCCAAGATGAAGCATCCACATCCATACAAAGTGCAATGGCTTAGTGACTCTGGCACCATCCAAGTCGAGCACCGAGTACAAGTCTCTTTGAAAATCGGCGCCTATGAAGACACCTTGGAGTGCGACGTCGTTCCAATGATCGTTTGTCATCTTCTCCTTGGACGGCCATGGCAATTCGATAGAGGAGTCGTCCACAATGGACGAACGAACCACTACATATTCAAGATGAAGGGCAAGGAGTAAGTCCTCCGTCCAATGTCGCCAAGTCAAGTGATCGCTGACAAGCAAGCCACCCATCGTGGAGATCATAGTGAGAGAGTGAGCCACCAAAAAGAGAGTGAGCGCCACAAGCCAAAATTGAGTGCCTCCACGATGAGCATAAACAAGAACCTAGTTCTATTTGCCACCAAACGTGAGATGAGAGAAGTGTGTGAGAACCCATCTATTGTCCTACACTACGTCCTCGTGTGCAAGGACAATGCACCACAAACTAACACTTCTCACACTCTTCCTCTAGTGTTGTCTTCTCTTTTGCAGGAATTTCAAGAAGTTTTCCCCGATGAGCTACCTCAGGGTCTACCTCCTCTAGGAGGCATTGAGCACCGAATCGACCTCATCCCCAGAGCACCTCTTCTGAACAAAGATCCATACCGTGCCAACCCCAACGAAACAAAAGAAATACAAAGGCAAGTAAAGCATCTCATAGACCATGGACATGTGCATGAAAGTTTGAGCCCTTGTGCCGTTCTGGTCATTCTTGTGCCAAAACGTGATGGTAGTTTTCGCATGTGCTCCGATTGTAGACCTATCAATGCTATCACCGTTCGCTATAGGTTTCCCATTCCACGCGTAGATGATATGCTTGATGAGCTTAGCGGTGCCACTATATTTTCCAAAATTGATCTTAAGAGTGGTTACTATCAAATCCGCATACAAGAGGGTGATGAATGGACAACTGCCTTCAAAACCAAGTTTGGTTTGTATGAGTGGTTACTCATGCCTATAGGTCTTTTGGAAGCACCGGGCACTTTTATGCGCCTTATGAATCATGTTTTTCGCCCTTACATTGGTATATTTGTTGTGGTCTACTTTGATGACATTCTTGTGTTTAGCAAATCTATCAAAGAGCATGTCACCCATGTCCGCACCGTTTTGCAAACTCTTAGAAAAGAGCGCCTCTAGGCTAATATGGAGAAATGCCTTTTTGGTGTTGATAAGCTCGTTTTCTTGGGTTTTGTTGTTTCTTCTAAGGGTGTTCATGTTGATGAGTCCAAGATCAATGCTATTAAGACTTGGTCGCAACCAACCAACTTGCATCAAGTGCATAGTTTTCTTGGCCTTGCTGGTTTCTATCATCGCTTTGTGAAGGATTTTAGCACCATTGCTTCGCCTTTGCATGCTTTGAGCAAGAAGAATGCGCCTTTTATTTGGGGACCATCCCAAGATACCGCATTCAATGAGCTTAAGAATTTGCTTACTCATGCTCCCGTGCTTGCTTTACCCAACTTCGACAAGACTTTTGAAATTCATTGTGATGCTAGTGGTAATGTTATAGGAGGTGTGTTAACGCAAGAGAAGTGCCCCATAGCTTACTTTAGTGAGAAACTTTCTGGAGCGCAACTCAATTTTCCCATCTATGACAAAGAGGTATATGCTTTAGTCCGTGTTTTGCATGAATGTGAACATTACCTTCATCCCCATGAGTTTATCATTCATACCGATCATGAGACCCTCAAGTATCTTAAGGGTCAAACGAAGTTGAACAAGCGTCATGCTAAATGGACCGAATTTATTGAGTCTTTTCCCTATGTCATAAAGTACATCAAGGGAAAAGAAAACATCGTAGCGGATGCTCTTTCCCGCATATGCATGCTTGTCATGCAACTTGAGTTAGATGTCATTGGCTTCGAGCATATCAAAGACTTGTATGAGCATGATGCAACTTTTGCTACTCCTTATGCCAAGTGTTTGTCGAATACATCTTGGGAACGCTATTACATCGAAGACGACTATCTTATGAGAGCTAACAAACTTTGCATCCCCAAGTCCTCTCTTCATTTGTTGCTTTTGCAGGAATCTCATGGAGGAGGCTTAATGGGACACTTTGGACGTGACAAGATGTTCGCCATGCTCTCGAAGAGCTACTTTTGGCCAAAGATGTTTCGGGACGTCAATCGTTTCACCAACCGATGTTCTACATGTCGCAAAGCTAAGTCCAAAGCTCAATCTCATGGCCTCTATATGCCTTTACCAATTCCATACCAACCATGGGAAGACATTAGCATGGACTTTGTGCTTGGTTTGCCTAGGACTCGAAATGGGAAAGATTCCATATTTGTCGTTGTGGACCGTTTCTCAAAAATGGCACATTTCATTCCTTGTAACAAGATAGACAATGCTTCACATGTTGCTAATCTCTTTTGTAGGGAAATATTGTGTCTCCATGGTGTGCCAAATACTATCTTCTCGGATTGCGACGTCAAGTTCCTTAGCTACTTTTGGAAGACACTATGCGCCAAGCTCGGAATCAAGCTACTCTTCTCCACGGCGTACCATCCTCAAACCGATGGCCAAACGGAGGTGACAAACCGCACACTCTCCGCTCTCCTTCGAGTACTCATCAAGAAAAACATCAAGGAGTGGGAGGAGTGTCTACTCATCGCCAAGTTCACCTACAACCGAGCAAGACACTCAACAACCGGCAAGTCCCCTTTTGAGGTCGTCTACGGATTCAACCCTTTGTCACCATTGGATATTTTCCCTCTACCACTCCAAGAGCGCATCAATTTGGACGCAAGTGCACGAGCGACCCATCTCAAGAAGGTGCATGAAGATACAAGAAACACCATCGAGTGCCAAGTACAACGCCTTGCGACCAAGCTCAACGTCAACAAGCACCCTATGATATTCAACATTGGAGACCTCGTGTGGCTACACCTTCGCAAGGACCGCTTTCCCCAAGAACGCAAGTCCAAACTTCGACCATGCGCAGATGGACCATTCAAGGTGCTTGCACGCTACAACAACAACGCATACAAGATCGACATCCCTCATGACAAGTACTCCATGAGTGACATCTTCAACATCAAAGATCTCTTGCCCTACCATGGTGATGAGGATTTTGATCCGAGGACGGATCTTCCCCAAGGGAGGGGAGACGATGCAGAGCATCCCATGATCATCACCATGGATGCACCGACACCTCCAACGACACCACTTGGACCAATGACACGAGCCCAAGCCAAAGCTATCGAAGATAAGGTTAACTCACTCCTCTCCGAACTTCCACTTCCTATGCATGAGACATGGCTACTACCTAAGTCCGAGGTGTTGTGCATGATTAGGAACCAAGAGGGCCCTCCCGAAGATGCGCGTGAAGATGTACAAGTCCCCAAGTCCACGGATGAGGAGAACCAATGGAAGGAGGAAGAAGCATCTCCCAGGCCCCGGACATCCGGCCAAGGCCCTGGACATCCGACCCCTGGAACATCTTCCTCTACAGCAGCCCAGCCGCGGAAGGCTACGGGCCCCGGACATCCGGCTCCGGCAGCCCGGACATCTGCCCCCTTCTGAGCACCTGGACATCCGGCCACCGGCCCGGAAATCCGGCCCCTCCGAACCCGAGAGCAACAAATGCCACCGCTCCATCACGGACAGCCGGGCCCCCAGCTCGGACATCTTGCATCTCCTGAAAGCCTGGACATCCGGCACGACCAGCCCGCACATCCGTCCTCTTCTGTCTGCACACAGTGAAGGGCCGAGGCCCGTGTATCCCTTCTCCCCCTAGACTATATATACTCCATCCCGTACAACTTTCTACGGTTAGCAAAGGATTAGCTCATATTTTGTGTGAGAGCTTTGCTCATCCACTTGGTTACCTTCTCCTCGGAGATTCGAGGCTCCACCAGAGAAGATCGCCCAAGCGGATTCAAGACCCCTCTTTAGGGAAGAACATCAAGACCTCCTCACGGAGAAGAACCGGTTACCCTTTTGTATCATCCCTAGTTGATCGTGGATCATGTATCTTAATTTATATACTCGAGGATCTAGCCCATGTGTGACTTGTTCTTGTTAGTCTGAGTGTTCCTCTCGTGTTTCCCCTTGTGATTTCCCTCGTTCCCCTCTTTGTGTTCCTCGTGTTCTTCGCGGGATCCGCTCCTTTCGTGAAAGATCGGGCGATTAGGGTTCTACCCTACATCAAACTCAATTCCATTTTTATAGTTTTCTTTTATAAACTAAACTAGTGATAAAACAAGAAACTAAAAGACTCGATTGCAAGATCTAAAGATATACCTTCAAGAACTCACATCCCCGGCAACGACGCCAGAAAAGAGCTTGATGTCTACTAAACAACCTTCCTCTTGTAGACGTTGTTGGGCCTCCAAGTGCAGAGGTTTGTAGGACAATAGCAAATTTCCCTCAAGTGGATGACCTAAGGTTTATCAATCCGTAGGAGGCGTAGGATGAAGATGGTCTCTCTCAAGCAACCCTGCAACCAAATAACGAAGAGTCTCTTGTGTCCCCAACACACCCAATACAATGGTAAATTGTATAGGTGCACTAGTTCGGTGAAGAGATGGTGATACAACTGGTATATGGATAGTAGATAAAGGTTTTTGTAATCTGAAAATATAAAAACAACAAGGTAACTAATGATAAAAGTGAGCGTAAACGGTATTGCAATGCGTTGAAACAAGGCCTATGATTCATACTTTCGCTAGTGCAAGTTCCCTCAACAATAATAACATAATTGGATCACATAACTATCCATCAACATGCAACAAAGAGTCACTCCAAAGTCACTAATAGCGGAGAACAAACGAAGAGATTATGGTAGGGTATGAAACCACCTCAAAGTTATTCTTTCCAATCAATCCGTTGGGCTGTTCCTATAAGTGTCACAAACAGCCCTAGAGTTCATACTAGAATAACACCTTAAGACACAAATCAACCAAAACCCTAATGTCACCTAGATATTCCAATGTCACCTCAAGTATCCGTGGGTATGATTATACGATATGCATCACACAATCTCAGATTCATCTATTCAACCAACACATCGAACCTCAAAGAGTGCCCCAAAGTTTCTACCGAAGAATCACGATGAACACGTGTGCCAACCCCTATGCATAGGTTGATGGGCGGAACCCGGAAGTTGATCACCAAAACATACATCAAGTGAATCACATGATATCCCATTGTCACCACAGATACGCACGGCAAGACATACATCAAGTGTTCTCAAATCTTTAAAGACTCAGTCTGATAAGATAACTTCAAAGGGGAAACTCAATCCATTACAAGAGAGTAGAGGGGGAAGAAAACATCATAAGATCCAACTATAATAGCAAAGATCGCGATACATCAAGATCATATCACCTCAAGAACACAAGAGAGAGAGAGAGATCAAACACATAGCTACTGGTACATACCCTCAGCCCCGTGGGAAAACTACTCCCTCCTCGTCATGGAGAGCACCGGATGATGAAGATGGCCACCGGAGAGGGATTCCCCCTCCGACAGGGAGCCGGAACGGGTCTAGATTGGCTTTCGGTGGCTACGGAGGCTTCTGGTGGCAGAACTCCCGATCTATTGTGCTCCCCGATCGTTTTAGGGTATATGGAGATATATAGGCGGAAGAAGTACGTCAGGGGAGCCACAAGGGGCCCAAGAGGGTGGAGGACGCGCCCTAGGGGGTGGGCGCGCCCCCTACCTCATGGCCTCATTGAAGCTTCCCTTACATGGACTCCAAGTCTTCTAGGCTTCTTCTGATCCAAAAATTAGTTCCGTGAAGTTTCAGGTCAATTGGACTCCGTTTGATTTTCCTTTTCTGTGATATTCTAAAACTAGGAAAAAACAGAATCTGGCACTAGGCTCCGAGTTAATAGGTAGTCCCAAAAATCATATAAAATAGCATATAAATGCATATAAAACATCCAAGGTTGATAATATAATAGCATGGAATAATCAAAAATTATAGATACGTTGGAGACGTATCAGCGGCCTGTTCGGCCCTCAGCTCTTCGACCGCCTTTAGAGTGGCCGCATCGCTAATTCTGGCTTGTTCCTTGGCTCAGGCAAGTTCTGCCCGAAGGGTCTCCACGGTGGTAGCTCCATCTGCAGTCACAACATATTAAAGATACTGACATCATGCTCCTCTTACTATGTATTGATCACCAGAGAAATCACATACCCTGTGCCTCATCAATCCGCTTGTTGACAAGCACGATGTCGGCATCTGTCGCATAAAGTTGCCGCTTCAGCTCGGCAAACTCATCAGTCCGGCTAGCCACCGGAACTTCAGCCACCTGCACATGAAGGCGGTCTAATTATTACCTGGGACTATGATCCTCTGTTTGCCGCCGTTCTCGACGACAACCAGAGTCTCAAGGGCTACTATCTGCATAGGGCACACCTAATGTGTGCAGTACTGTCCAAAACATACACTATTTCACGTACCTCAAAGCCTTTCAGCAGACTCATAAAAGCTTCATGCAACTCGCTTTCGGCGGATGAAATCCTTTCAATCACCATACTCATTAGCGTACGATGCGCTTCTGAGATGGCCGCATGCTCCAGAAGATCCTTCAGTGCGTCCGACCGCACACTATACGGTTCCGGACTCTTACTGCTGCTCTCTTTAGGAGCCGAATACTGGCGACTTCGGGTGGCCAAAGGATTACCCTCTGGCCTTGGTGGATCAGGAGAAACCCTCCGCGACGACACTTCAGGGTCACCCGCCTCATGAGGCAGGGTGGCAGGGGGAGGTTTTTCGCTCTCCATCATCTCCGGAAGAAGATCCCCTGAAGACGAACTCTATCGAGAAGGGCTACAATCCGAACTGCAAGATATATGCTTGGGTTATTATCTTCAGAAGTAATGTAAGATATTTTTACTATTAAGTACTTTTTGTTTACTTACAGCTCAGTAGAGGGCTTATCCCCTTGCGAACACTGTGCAGCAAGAGTACCCTCCGAGGCAGGACCCTCGGGCGGAGATTTCTTCCCCCATTTGGAAACCTTAGTTTCCGGGTCTTCCGAGGTGGTCCTCTTCCTTCCATGGGGAGAGGGAATTTCAGATTCTTCTCCCTGGCTATCCTCCTTCGCGGAGGCGCTAACAACCCCGGTTTGGACGAATAGTGAGTGAGGCCCGCTTTCAGCCTCTGTATTCCCCCTTTTATCTTCCCCTGAGGGCGCCTGATATGGCGCCGGCTCGAGCATTCTGGCTAGTACTGGATTGGCCGAGTCTTCGGGAAGGGGGGGGGGGGAACACCTGATCATCTTCGCCTTTGTTATCCAGTCCTGGTCAAAGAGCGACTTTTCGTAATGATGTTATGATAAATAAAAAGACAGCGTGTTCGGCCATGGGATTACTTACATGGGTATCGGGGCGATTACAGCTCAGACCCGCATCCTCGGTGGTATCCTGACACTCTATTTGGGGTCCGAAGAACAATTTGTACATCTCTTCGAGCGTCATGCCGAGGAAGTGCTGAATAGTTCGCGGTCCTTCTGGGTTGAATTCCCACATACGGAGGGGTCGACGTTTGCAAGGCTGGACTCGACGAACTAGCATGACTTGCATTACCATGACCAGGCTGACATCTCTCTCAACAAGATCTCAGATGCGACTCTGCAATATCGGCACATCATTTACTGGCCCCCAGTTCAGCCCCTTGTTGATCCATGATGTCAGTTGTGGTGGGGGGCCCGAATGAAAGGCAGGGGCGGCTACCCACTTGGCACTTCAGGGAGCTATGATATAAAACCACTCCCATTGCCATAAACTGGACACCTCTGGGAAGGAACCCTCTGGCCATGGAACATCAGCGCTTTTTCTTATTACGGCCACTCCGCACTCTGCGTGTCGCCCCTCGATCATCTTCGGCTTCACATTGAAAGTCTTGAGCCACAGGCCGAAGTGTGGGGTAATGCGGAGGAAGGCCTCACACACGACGATGAACGACGAGATGTGAAGGAGATAATTTGGGGCCAGATCATGGAAATCCAGCCCATAATAGAACATGATCCCCCTAACAAAGGGATCCAGAGCGAGGCCTAGCCCTCGGAGGAAGTGAGAGATGAACACAACGCTGTCGTTGGGTTCAGGTGTGGGGATGACTTGCCCTCGGGCAGGCAGCCTGTGCGAGATTTCGGCGGTAAGATACCTGGCCTCTCTTAGCTTCTTGATGTCCTCCTCTGTGACAGAGGAAGGCATCCGCCGACCTTGGGGGTTGGATCCGAACATGGTTGAAGGTCCGAAGCGCCTGACCTGAGCCTTGGGTGTTGGATCTCGAGGCGGGGGAAGGATACGATTGAGCACGAGAGGGAAAAAAGGACAGGCCTTGGCCTCTTTATAAAGAGGGTGAATGTCAAGCGTCCTCCTCGTGGCCGTTTGGGACTTGCCTAAAATCGAGGAGTCATACCAACATGCATGATTGGGTTACCCACGTTCCTATTGATGAGAATCCCGTAATAAGGGGGACACGATCACTGCTTTGACAAGACGTGTCAGGAAAACCGCCTCGCGATATGTACGGTGCTGGTTGAGAAAAACAGATTGAATAATGACCGGGCCATGACATCATGTCATGCTGTTAAAACGTGTCAGCAAATTAGATTCGTGGAAATATTATTCTCTCTACGGTGGTATGTGGAACTTATTTTGCAGAGCCGCACACTATCCTTGTGTTCAAAATCTTCTATGGAGTATTCGGAGGAGGAACCCGCCTTGAAATGCCTAAGACAAAACTGCGCGCCGGACTCATCGTCACTGAATCCTGGTTCAGGGGCTATTGAGGGAGTCCTGGATTAGGGGGTCTCCGGACAGCCGGACTATATCCTTTGGCTGGACTGTTGGACTATGAAGATACAAGATTGAAGACTTCATCCTGTCTCTGGATGGGACTTTCCTTGGCGTGGAAAGCAAGCTTGGCAATACGGATATGTAGATCTCCTCCCTTGTAACCGACTTTGTGTAACCCTAGCCCTCTCCGGTGTCTATATAAACCAGAGGGTTTAGTCCGTAGGACAACATATAATCATACCATAGGCTAGCTTCTAGGGTTTAGCCTCTACAATCTCGGGGTAGATCAACTCTTGTAATACTCATATCACCAATATCAATCAAACAGGACATAGGGTATTACCTCCATCAAGAGGGCCCGAACCTGGGTAAACATCGTGTCCCCTGCCTCCTGTTACCATCCGCCTTAGGTGCACAGTTCGAGACCCCCTACCGGAGATCCGACGGTTTTTACACTGACATCCGACCTGACCGGACGTCCGGCGACCGGACATCCATTATTTCCGGACGTCCGCTACGTGTAGATATCAACTTTGCTCAAATTTTGTTTCGGCCATAACTAATTCATCCAGAGTCCGATTTTCGTGTTTTTTAGCTCGTTGAAAAGCTCTTGACATCCTCGTTCCCAAAAAATACCACCAACATGTTTTGACTCGATCAAATTGTGTAAAGTTTGGCATCTTTGCCTAGGGCTTCCACCACATCATCCGCTACATCACCACCGACTTCTGCAACCTACCAATTTTGATCCCCATCATATTAGTGGTTGCTTGAGGAGTGATTTGAGTCTCCTAAGGTGTCTAGGATACTTAGGGACGATTGATTCTTCATCAACCACCACCACCACAATAACTTCCGCATAGTTTTGCCCACCTCATACTCCAGCCACCCAAACTTAACCCAATTTTGTTTGTGTTGTGAGTTGTGTCTCCTAAGGTGTTTCGGCTACTTAGGGACCGTGCTTCCAACTCCGACACCATGTATAGTCCACCACCATACCCTCCATTTCCGCATTGTGTACTCCACAACCCATCATTCCACCACCACATACCGCTACCACCATTTGACATTTGACATTTGAGATTTTGAGTTCACAGTTTTTCCGTTTCCTAAGGTGTTTCGGCTACATAGGGACGAGTCTCCATCATCTTGATATCTCCATGAAGATCACCGCCACTCATCATCGACGCGGACGGTAACCTCCATACCATCTTGGTATCGTGGTATCCCTCCATTGTATATTTCCTTGCCATTGCATTGATAACCCCTAGCCCATTTTGAGTCACTTGCTTATCGAGACTAGCCATTTGAGTATTGCCGGCAACGTTACTTGTGCACATTAGTGGTCTACACCTTCCATTGCATACATACCATACAATATCATATTGGTATCATATCATCCCTTGTGCCACAAGTTTGTTCCAGTATATACCCAATTGCTATGTTCGTTTGTGCATTTCGCATTGTGGCCATATACAAAAAAAAGAAAAGAATAAGATTTTAAGCAAAAGAGAAAGAGCAAAGAAGCTTGTAAGCAATAGCCATAGCATCATACTACATTGTCATATCCGATCACCTTGGATCATACCACCGGAACATAATACATAGCATACTTGGGATAGAAGTCGTTGCATTTTTGTCTCCTATAGGTTGTGCACAAGTGTCGTATCCGCCTATTGAGCAATCGTGCTAGCGTCTCTCTAGAGTTGTGCAACAAGAGCATTTTCCATGGATTCCACATTTTGAGCTCATTCCTTGGTTGCACGACCCCTTTTATCTATCCGTGTGTGTGTTTCCATGTGCCACATATTTCTATTGGTCTATTTGTTTCACTTGCGAATTTGTGAATCTCTTTCAACATTATTGACTCTTGCTAACATTTTGCATCAAATTTTTTGTGCCACTATCCTCAACGAGCTCCACCATAAGCCTTATTTGTGTAGGTGTGAGAAACTGACAAGAATTGGTACCAATTGTGCTATTTCTTTGTCCACATTGGAGTGATTATTGATCCACTTTCAACTTCGGTCAAGGTACATTTGGTATTCGTTCTTCTCTTTCTACCACTCACATTTTTCTCTTGGAGTGATGGATAGGCAAGGCATTTCATCTCCGGTCTTCCACAACAACGACGGCGTGAACAACTACATCACCAAAGCCTCAATCTTCGATCTACAACGACAAATGCAAGGCGCACAATCAAGATTGCAAGAGCGCATCGAGAACGTCTCCATCGACATTCGTCACTCCGAAGCAAGGAAAAGAGACTACATCGACCACAAGATTTCTGCACAAAAGGAGGAGCAAGATGCAAGGATGGAGGAGATCTGGACCTTGTTGATCAACCGTTCTTCCCCTTCATCATCCTCAAGGCGGCGACGTTCAAGTCACAAGTCTTCGGAGCGCAAAAATGATGCAAGCGCAAGTCGTCCACGTCCACATCTCCATGGCGACCACCATCACGCTCGTGATCCACCTCGTCTTGAAGGGCAAGTCACCTCCAAGCAACGTGTGCACGACGACGACGAACGACATCTACTACGAGCTGAAGTGCAACAACACCAACATCATCATGACGATGCTTACCAAGCGCAAATGCACAAGTCCCAACAAGCACTACTTCACGCCAAGCTTCAAGAACAAAAGAGAAGACCGCGAGACAAGCACCACCAAGACGGCGCTAAGGCTACTACCACCACCACTTTGGCATCTTCGGCAAGTGCTATCAAGGCATCTTCGCCTTTGGACGTACGGCATCTTCGCCTACTTCCCGTGAGTTTGCCTACATCGACATCATCAAGTACAAGGCGACCACCTACAAGCGAGGGCGACACTTCCATCTTCAGAAGCCCCTCAAGGAAGATGGCCGAGCATGGGAAATTCCCTTCGGTCATGGAGACGAGCTATGAGGTGCCACATCATATGGGCCTCCGACAACAAGATAGCGACAAGAAGGTTGAGCAAGGGCCATCCCCTTCGACCACGGCGACGAGTATGAACCTCTTCACCAACATGAAGACGGCACCCATATTGGACTCATACTCCGAGTCAAGCTACGAGACCGCACATGAGACCTTATCTTTGGTCTTGGAGGAGAGTGATGATGTGCCATCTTCAGCCTTCATCCACGGCGACGAACATGACATGATTGAGCATGGAGACATTTGCACCAACATCTCTCCGACACCCACATATAAAGAGATGCCCCAATTCCCATGTGAGGAGAGCCACTCCACCATGAGTGATATGAGTGACTCCACCATACGTGACATTGAGAGCATTTCCTATGAGAGGATGAGTGTGACCACCACTAGGCCCATACATGAGAGCATGCCACACATCCTATGTGAGGTTGAGAGCCATTTGAGTGACTCCACCAACCATACATGAGAGCATGACACACATCCTATGTGAGGTTGAGAGCCATTTGAGTCACTCCACCAACCATATGAGTGAGAGCATCCAAGAGGGAGTGAGTGGGCCACAAAACTTAGTGAGTGAGGTAGTTGACACGGCATGTGAGGCTACTATGCTTTCTAACAACTTAACCTCTACTTCGAGTGTGTTTTCTTTGGTGCTAGGTCCCCTACATGATGACACGCCTATCCTCGACGAGTCCATACCTACAATGGAGACAACGATGGCCATGGTGGAAGAAGATGCACCCCCCACATGGTTCCATCAATATGAAGATGATCACGACTTGTTCTTCGACACCTCACCTACAACACGTGAGCGATGCTCCAAAGGTAACATAGGTGATGGTGCTTCTCTTGTCCCACTAGCGCACTATCCCACCAATGATTGCTTGTATGATGTTTACACACCTATTCCCATGCTTCATGCTAGTGCGACTTCTTCATGTCATGACTTACCTATCTATGATGGATATTGTGATGAGCATGTTGATTTGCATAGTTGTGATGCTATGACCAATAGGATATCATGTGAAAAATTCTATTGGTCACATCATGTTTGATAATCCTTTGAACTTGTCATATGCTATGAGTGAGATCTCCCATATTGCATCATTTCAATCTCAACATAGTAACTATGCATGCCCCATTACAATAAATCCCATTTGCACTTATGGCATAGATGACGAGATGATGGTCATTGGATTTTGTTTTTCATGTGATGACATTGCCATGCTTCCTTTACATGATTTGTGCAATTCATCCACTATGCCATGCCATGATCACAATGTTCCAACCCAACTATGCATTATTTTGGATGTTGCCGATATTATCCATGTGATGTTTCTACTAATGATCATGAGGAGACCCCCATAGTTTCCTCATACATGTTAGGAGATTATGATGCATTCCATACATTGCATGATTCTCATAATTGCTTGCACCATATGCATTCCATGAATAACAATGCTCTACATATTTCTTGTGATGCATTACACAATTTGAGTCTCCATTATGCTATACATAACAACAAACCTATCATGATGGATGACATGTTTCTATACCACACATCTCATTTATTTGAGCATTGGATATTTTTTGCTAACCAACACAAGCTCGTGCGTATCATGATGGATGATGTGTACATCTACCACACACATACAATTTCCCTTTTTCTTTGTTTAGTGTAGGTACTCATCTATACTAGTCAACCTCTCAATCCCATGAGTTGACGAAACAAGCTCTTGAGAGCAAAGATGACTTGGGATCCCGTGGAGTATCCTTACCACCATTCTCTTCGCGCAACGACTATGCGCATCTCTCTCACTTGGCTCTCACACAGCTATGGGCTATATACCGCTTGTCGCTTCATGTTCATTTTACCGTGTTCACTTTGCATGCTATGCTTGCTTCTATGCCTTTGCCATGCAATTGTGACCCTTGCTTGCATCTACCCATGATTCACAATTATGCTACTCCTATGTGTATTTGCATGCTTGGTGGAGATCCTTGTTGCTATTGCCATGTTTATCATGTGCCTCATGCTATTGATGCTATTTTGCTCATATCCTCCTTTCATGCTTGTGATATGTCTTGTGCATTATTCATGCCTACCATTTTCACACACGGCATGATTGCCATGATTCCTTCTAGTATGTTGCATCTTCGCACTACTAGCTTGCTTGCCCTGATTCACATGATTGCTTGCTTTGTCGCATCACCCATGTTCCATTCTTACTTGCTTTCTTGGGTTGATGACGTATATGTTTATGCCTCTCACATGATATATTTAGTTCATTGTCGCTTGCCTCCAATTGTTGCATCTATGGTTATCGATCATGGAGACTTGGACACTTTACTTGTGACGCATGCTTGCTTCATTGAGAATATTGTATTTGGTTGTTCTCGCATCATCATATGCCTCCATACTATGAAATGCTCCCTTGTAATTTCTTATGATGACCAAGATGCATCCACTTGTTGGGTATTTTACCACACGAATGATATGTTTTGCATCTTTGCTAACCTCATTTGTTTTTCTGAGTGTTTATCATGTTCTTTCATGTTGAAGGATTCACAAGGCGATACCGTCATGACACAATTTGGTCATGTGAAGGCATACATGATGTGCAACACCACCAGTTACGAGAATCTCCAAAAGGTGAAACTCATTCCCATTGAGCCATCCTCAAATATGCATATTGGATGGGTCACTCTTGATGTCTACTACACAACCTTCTTCTTGTAGACATTGTTGGGCCTCCAAGTGCAGAGGTTTGTAGGACAGTAGCAAATTTCCCTCAAGTGGATGACCTAAGGTTTATCAATCCGTAGGAGGCGTAGGATGAAGATGGTCTCTCTCAAGCAACCCTGCAACCAAATAACAAAGATTCTCTTGTGTCCCCAACACACCCAATACAATGGTAAATTGTATAGGTGCACTAGTTCGGCGAAGAGATGGTGATACAAGTGGTATATGGATAGTAGATAATAGTTTTTATAATCTGAAAATATAAAAACAGCAAGGAAACTAATGATAAAATTGAGCGTAAACGGTATTGCAATGCGTTGAAACAAGGCCTAGGGTTCATACTTTCACTAGTGTAAGTTCCCTCAACAATAATATCATAATTGGATCACATAACTATCTCTCAACATGCAACAAAGAGTCACTCCAAAGTCACTAATAGCGGAGAACGAATGAAGAGATTATGGTAGGGTATGAAACCACCTCAAAGTTATTCTTTCCAATCAATCCGTTGGGCTATTCCTATAAGTGTCACAAACAACCCTAGAGTTCGTACTAGAATAACATCTTCAGACACAAATCAACCAAAACCCTAATGTCACATAGATACTCCAATGTCACCTCAAGTATCCGTGGGTATGATTATACGATATGAATCACACAATCTCAGATTCATCCATTCAACCAACACATATAACCTCAAAGAGTGCCCCAATAGTTTCTACCATAGAATGACGACGAAAACATGTGCCAACCCCTATGCATAGGTTCATGGGCGGAACCCGCAAGTAGATAACCAAAACATACATCAAGTGAATCACGTGCTATCCCATTGTCACCACAGATACGCACGGCAAGACATACATCAAGTGTTCTCAAATCTTTAAAGACCGAATCCTATAAGATAACTTCAAAGGGGAAACTCAATCCATTACAAGAGAGTAGAGGGGGGAAGAAACATCAAGATTGTATCACCTCAAGAACACGAGAGAGAGAGAGATCAAATGCATAGCTACTGGTACATACCCTTGACCCCGAGGGAGAACTACTCCCTCCTCGTCATGGAGAGCACTAGGATGATGAAGATGGCCACCAGAGAGGGATTGCCCCCTCCGACAGGGTGCCAGAATGGGTCTAGATTGGTTTTTGGTGGCTACGGAGGCTTCTGGCAGCGGAACTGCCGATCTATTGAGCTCCCGGATGTTTTTAGTGTATACGGAGATATATAGGCGGAAGAAGTACGACAGGGGAGCCACGAGGGGCCCATGAGGGTGGAGGGCGCGCCCAGGGGGGGTGGGTGCGCCCCCCTACCTCGTGGCCTCCTCGAAGCTTCCCTTACATGGACTCCAAGTCTTCTGGGCTTCTTCTAATCCAAAAATAAGTTCCGTAAAGTTTCAGGTCAATTGGACTCCGTTTGATTTTCCTTTTCTGTGATATTCTAAAACAAGGAAAAAACAGAAACTGGCACTGGGCTCTGGGTTAATAGGTTAGTCCCAAAAATCATATAAAATAGCATATAAATGCATATAAAACATCCAAGGTTGATAATATAATAGCATGGAACAATCAAAAACTATAGATACGTTGGAGACGTAGCAGCATCCCCAAGCTTAATTCCTGCTCGTCCTTGAGTAGGTAAATGATAAAAACAAATTTTTTGATGTGGAATGCTACCTAAAGTATTTATCCATGTAATTCTCTTTATTGTGGCAAGAATATTCAAATCCATAAGATTCAGGACAAAAGTTTACTATTGACATAAAAATAATAATACTTCAAGCATACTAACAAAGCAATCATGTCTTCTCAAAATAACATGTCCAAAGAAAGCTATCCCTACAAAATCATATAGTCTGGCTATGCTCTATCTTCACCACACAAAATATTTAAATAGTGCATAACCCCGATGACAATCCAAGCAATTGTTTCATACTTTTGATGTTCTCAAACTTTTTCAATCTTCATGCAATACATGAGCGTGAGCCATGGACATAACACTATAGGTGGAATAGAATGGTGGTTGTGGAGAAGACAAAAAGGAGAAGATAGTCTCACATCAACTAGGCATATAAATGTGCTATGGGGATGCCCATCTATAGATATCAATTGGAGTGAGTAGGGATTGCCATGCAACGGATGCACTAGAGCTATAAATGTATGAAAGCTCAACAAAAGAAACTAGTGGGTGTGCATCCAACTCGCTTGCTCACGAAGACCTAAGGAATTTTGAGGATACCCATCATTGGAATATACAAGCCAAGTTCTATAATGAAAGATTCCCGCTAGTATATGAAAGTGACAACATAGGAGACTCTCTATCATGAAGATCATGGTGCTACTTTGAATCACAAGTGTGGTAAAAGGATAGTAGCATTGCCCCTTCTCTCTTTTTCTCTCATTTTTTTAATTTTTTTATTTGTGCCTTTTTTTATGGCCTCTTTTTTTTCCTTTTTTTATTTGGGCTTCTTTGGCCTCTTTTATTTATTTATTTTCGTCCGAAGTCTCATCTCGACTTGTGGGGGAATCATAGTCTCCATCATCCTTTCCTCACTGGGAAAATTCTCTAATAATGATGATCATCACACTTTTATTTACTTACAACTCAACAATTACAACTCGATACTTAGAACAAGATATGACTCTATATGAATGCCTCCGGCGGGGTACCGGGATGTGCAATGATTCATGAGTGACATGTATGAAAGAATTGTGAATGGTGGCTTTGCCACAAATACGATGTAAACTACATGATTATCCAAAGCAATATGACAGTGATGAAGCGTGTCATAATAAACCGGATGGTGGAAAGTTGCATGGCAATATATCTCGAAATGGCTATGAAAATGCCATAATAGGTTGGTATGGTGGCTGTTTTGAGGAAGGTATATGGTACCGGCGAAAGTTGCGCGGTACTAGAGAGGCTAGCAATGGTGGAAGGGTGAGAGTGCGTATAATCCATGGACTCAACATTAGTCATAAAGAACTCACATACTTATTGCAAAAACCTATTAGTTATCGAAACAAAGTACTACGCGCATGCTCCTAGGGGGATAGATTGGTAGGAAAAGACCATCGCTCATCCCCGACCGCCACTCATAAGGAGGACAATCAATAAATTAGTCATGCTCCGACTTCATCACATAACGGTTCACCATACGTGCATGCTACGAGAATCACAAACTTTAGAACAAGTATTTATCAAATTCACAACTACTCAATGAGCATACTCTAATATTAGCACCTTCATATCTCAAAACAATCATCAATTATCAAACTTCTCTTAGTATTCAATGCACTCTATATGAAAGTTTTTATTATACCCATCATGGATGCCTATCATATTAGGACTAGATTCATAACCAAAGCAAACTACCATGCTGTTCTAAAAGACTCTCAAAATAATATAAGTGAAGCACGAGAGTTCATCTATTTCTATAAAATAAAACCACCACCGTGCTCTAGAAAGATATAAGTGAAGATCAATGAGTAGTCGAATAATCATGCTACTATATGAAGACTCTCTAACATTTAAGAATTTCAGATCTTGGTATTTTATTCAAACAGAAAGCAAAACTAAATAAAATAAAATGATGCTCCAAGAAAAACACATATCATGTGGCGAATAAAAATATAGCTCCAAGTAAAGTTACCGATGAATGAAGACGAAAGAGGGGATGCCTTCCGGGGCATCCCCAAGCTTTGGCTCTTGGTTGTCCTTGAATATTACCTTGGGGTGCCTTGGTCATCCCCAAGCTTAGGCTCTTGCCACTCCTTATTCCATAGTCCATCGAATCTTTACCCAAAACTTGAAAACTTCACAACACAAAACTTAAAGTAGAAAAGTCGTGAGCTTCGTTAGTATAAGAAAATAAATCACCACTTCAAGGTACTGTAATGAACTCATTCTTAATTTATATTGGTGTTAAACCTACTGTATTCCAACTTATCTATGGTTCATACCCTCCGATACTACTCATAGATTCGTCAAAATAAGCAAACAACACAAAGTAAACAGAATCTGTCAAAAACAGAACAGTCTGTAGTAATCTGTATCAAACATATACTTCTGGAACCCCACAAATTCTAAAATAAATTTCTGAACCTGAGTAATTTATCTATTAATCATCTGCAAAAAGAATGAACTAAATAGCACTAGAAAAATAAAAATGGCAGTAATTCTCGTGAGTGCTAAAATTTCTGATTTTACAGCATGATCAACAAGACATTCCCCAAGTCTTCCCAAAGGTTCTACTTGGCACAAACACTAATTAAAAGAATAAAACCACATCTAAACATAGGCTAGATGAATTATTTATTACTAAACAGGAACGAAAATCAAGGAACTAAAATAAAATTGGGTTGCCTCCCAACAAGCGCTATCATTTAACGCCCCTAGCTAGGCATGATGATTTCAACGATGCTCACATAAAAGATATGAATTGAAACATAAAGAGAGCATCATGAAGAATATAACTAGCACATTTAAGTCTAACGTACTTCCTATGCATAGGGATTTTGTGAGCAAACAACTTATGGGAACAAGAATCAACTTGCATAGGAAGGTAAAGCAAGCAAAATTTCAAAATTTTAAGCACATAGAGAGGAAACTTGATATTATTGCAAGTTCTACAAGCATATATTCCTCCCTCATAATAATTTTTAGAAGCATCATGAATGAATTCAAAAATATAACCAGCACCTAAAGCATTCTTTTCATGATCTACAAGCATGGAAAATTTACTACTCTCCACATAAGCAAGATTCTTCTCATTCGGAATAGTGGGAGTATCATAAGAGACTCGAATACTATAAATTGTTTCCATATTAAAAGAGTAATGTTCAGAAAAAGGGGAATCATAATCATGACAAGTTTTATAAATATAATCATCACTACTTTTTATAGCATATGTATCATCACAATAATCATCATAAGTAGGAGGCATGGTATCATCATTATAAATTTGCATATCAAAACTTGGGAGACTAAAAATATCATCTTCATCAAACATAGCATCCCCAAGATTGGGACAAACATTAATTGCAGCAAATATATTTTCAAAAACATCATATTCATCAAACATAGCTTCCCCAAGCTTGGGCCTTTTCATATCATAAGCATAATCACTTTCATCATTAATAGTATAGATAGCACCAATAGTATAGCAATTATCATATTCTTCCAAGCAAGTGCCAAAAAGATTTGGAAGATCATAAGTATCATTATCTTCCACAATTATATTTTCATGAGGCACAATAGTAATAGGAGCAGCACTATTTGGGGGAAAATATCTTTTTACCTCTCTTCATTTTTTCTTTTCTTCTTCTTCACCACATCATGTGTGGGTTCAATCCTCTTTTTGGAGCTCCTTATTAATGAGATTGGTTGAATAGGGGGCTCCTCCTTGTTACCTGATTCATCATAAAAATAATAAGAATATATTGGGAAGTTTCTTCCCTTTCATTATTATTCTCTTCATCTTCTATTTGTTTTCTTTTCTTTATGTAATTGGCAATATAAGGATTTTCAATGCAATTTACTGCACAATACATATAAATCTTCTCTAGATCAAAATCAAGAAATCTATCAAGATTAAACTTTGGAATACCCTCAGTTATACGTTCATTTCCTCATACCCCAATAGAAGACTAAGCTCTTTATGATGCTCAAGGGTAATCAAATTATCACAATTTTTGGATATGATTCGGTCATGAAACAATTTGCATTGGAGATTTAAATGACCATGTTCATTGCAAAGTTCACAAGGAGCACGAAAAATATTGAATTTTTCAGCACAATCATCAAGACTTTCTTGCAACAATATAGTTTCTAAGTACTTATGCCTCTTGCAATATCTATCTTCCCTATTTGGTGTGTACTTGCAAACCCAATGCACTCCACAAAAATTGACATGTTTATAGGAGACATCATAACTAGTGCAATCATCATTAGTATCATGGATATTCAAAGAATTCATACTAACAACATTGCAATCATGCTCATCATTCAAAGATTTAGTGCCAAACATTTTATAGACTTCTTCCTATAGCACTTGAGCACAATTTTCCTTTCCATCATACTCAGGAAAGATATTAAAAAGATGAAGCGTATGAGACAAACTCAATTCCATATGTTTGTAGTTTTCTTTTATAAACTAAACTAGTTCTAAAACAAGAAACAAAAATATTCCATTACAAGATCTAAAGATATACCTTCAAGCGCTAACCTCCCCGGCAACGGCGCCAGAAAAGAGCTTGATGTCTACTACACAACCTTCTTCTTGTAGACGTTGTTGGGCCTCCAAGTGCAGAGGTTTGTAGGACAGTAGCAAATTTCCCTCAAGTGGATGACCTAAGGTTTATCAATCCATAGGAGGCGTAGGATGAACATGGTCTCCCTCAAGCAACCCTGCGACCAAATAACAAAGAGTCTCTTGTGTCCCCAACACACCCAATACAATGGTAAATTGTATAGGTGCACTAGTTCGGCGAAGAGATGGTGATACAAGTGGTATATGGATAGTAGATAATAGTTTTTGTAATCTGAAAATATAAAACCAGCAAGGTAACTAATGATGAAAGTGACCGTAAACGGTATTGCAATGCGTTGAAACAAGGCCTAGGGTTCATACTTTCACTAATGTAAGTTCCCTCAACAATAATATCATAATTGGATCACATAAATATCTCTCAACATGCAACAAAGAGTCACTCCAAAGTCACTAATAGCGGAGAACGAACGAAGAGATTATAGTAGGGTACAAAACCACCTCAAAGTTATTCTTTCCAATCAATCCGTTGGGCTATTCCTATAAGTGTCACAAACAGCCCTAGAGTTCGTACTAGAATAACACCTTAAGACACAAATCAACCAAAACCCTAATGTCACCTAGATACTCCAATGTCACCTCAAGTATCCGTGGGTATGATTATACGATATGCATCACACAATCTCAGCTACATCCATTCAACCAACACATAGAACCTCAAAGAGTGCCCCAATAGTTTCTACCGGAAAATCACGATGAAAACGTGTGCCAACCCATATGCATAGGTTCATGGGCGGAACCTGCAAGTTGATCACCAAAACATACATCAAGTGAATCACGTGATATCCCATTGTCACCACAGATACACACGGCAAGACATACATCAAGTGTTCTCAAATCTTTAAAGACTCAATCCGAAAAGATAACTTCAAAGGGGAAACTCAATCCATTACAAGAGATTAGAGGTGGGAAGAAACATCATAGGATCCATATATAATAGCAAAGCTCGCGATACATCAAGATCGTATCACCTCAAGAACACGAGAGACAGAGAGAGAGAGAGAGAGAGAGAGAGAGATCAAACACATAGCTACTGGTACATACAGTTAGCCCCGAGGGAGAACTACTCCCTCCTCGTCATGGAGAGCACCGGGATGATGAAGATGGCTGTCAGTGTCAAAACCGGCGAATGTCGGGTAGGGGGTCCCGAACTATGCGTCTAGGCCGGATGGTAACAGGAGGCAAGGGACACGAAGTTTTACCCAGGTTCGGGACCTCTCGATGGAGGTAAAACCCTACATCCTGCTTGATTAATATTGATGATATGGGTAGTACAAGAGTAGATCTACCACGAGATCGAGGAGGCTAAACCCTAGAAGCTAGCCTATGGTATGATTGTTGTTGTCTATGTTGTCCTACGGACTAAAACCCTCCGGTTTATATAGACATCGAATAGGGTTAGGGTTACATAGAGTCGGTTACAATGGTAGGAGATCTGCATATCCGTATCGCCAAGCTTGCCTTCCACGCCAAGGAAAGTCTCTCCCGGACACGGGATGAAGTCTTCAATCTTGTATCTTCATAGTCCAGGAGTCTGGCGGAAGGTATAGTCCTGCTATCTGAACACCTCCTAATCCAGGACTCCCTCAGTAGCCCCTGAACCAGGCTTCAATGATGACGAGTCCGGCGCGCAGTTTGTCTTCGGCATTACAAGGCGGGTTCCTCCTCCAAGTACTCCATAGAAGATTTTGAACACAAAGATAGTGTTCGGCTCTGCAAAATAAGTTTCCACATATTTCCATAGAGAGATTAATATTTACACAAATCCAATCTGCTGACGTATTCCGAAGTGCGACACACCACGGCCAAGCCTTTATTTGAGCCGTTTCATTATCCCACCTCAGCGCGTTATGCGAGGCGGTTTCCTTGGCACGTCTTGTCAAAGCAGAGTTCATGTCCCCTTATTCCGGGATTCTCATCAATACGGGCGTGGGTAACCCAACCGCGCCATTGATTACGGCGCTTGGAGATAAGCGAGTTTTACCAGGCTGGTGGGGACATGTAGTTGCGTCCACCCATATAAGGGGATAAGGATCCACCTTTCCACCTATGCCTTCTTCCTCCTTTGCCTATCCATTATTGCGCACTCGAGCTCCAGCGCCCAAGTCCGCACTCACACCTCCACCTTCTCCATCCATGTCCGGTGCAGGAGGCAAGTGGATGGTCTCCTCTGTCATGGAGGGACATATCAAGAGGCTGAGGAAGGCCGGATACCTGTCTAACGACATCGCGTACCGGCTCCCCGAAAAGGGGCAGCTCATCCCCAACCCTAGGCCCCATGAGAGGGTGGTGTTCCTCCCCCATTTCCTCCGCGGACATGGCTTCCCTCTCCACCCATTTGTCCGGGGGCTCATGTTCTACTATGGCCTGGATTTCCATGATCTGGCCCAGAACTTCGTCCTCAACATCTCGGCGTCCGCCCCCATTTCGGCCTATGGCTCAAGACTTTCAACATCAAGCCGAAGGTGGTGTGCGGAAACCAGGCGGAGTGCGGAGGCGCCATGGTGGGCAAGATGGCCAACGTCCTCTGGCTCGAGGGCTCCTTTGTGGAGACCCTAAAGGGGTGGCAATCGGGGTGGTTTTACATCACCGAGCCGCGCGACACCGAATGGGTCGCACCCCCCGAGTTCCGGTCCGGACCCCAACGCGGCTCACGTCCTGGAAAGAGACGGGCCTATCATGGGGTAGAAAAGGAGAGCTCACCGGACTCCAAACATGTGTCAAAACCCTGGCGGACAAGAAGCTCAAACTTGTCAACGTAGTCCAGGTTATGCTCATCCGCTTGATCCTCCCGTGCCAACAACAGGCTTTCAACCTGTGGGAGTTCGACCCGGTGCGGCACCGAACTCTGAGCAGGCTCTTCGACACGACGTACGAAGATGCCTGGAAGGTGCTTTTCAAGGGCGTCGAGGCTCCCGCATCCGCTACTAATGATCGCGGATTCAGCGCGTAGCGTCACGCTCTCGCGATAAGATATTTTTTCCTTTTACAGGGTATCAATTTTTCATAGTTTGACTCCATGCGGGATCTAAGCTCCCTTTCCTATGACAGGATTGGCAGGTGACGTCCGGATAGATCAACCGTTCGGCCCCTTTGCCCGAAGGCCCAGCGGACGCTCGCTTGGCGAGGCTGCTGGTTCCGGCACCCTATGTGGTGCCGGAGAAGAAGGTCAAGAAGAAGGCCACGGGGACTCGAAAGAGTGCCCGACACCCGGAGGTGACGGATTCATCATCCGACGAATCCAAGATGCACTCCTCCCATGAAGACAAGGAGGAGGAAGAAGAGACCCCTCCCCCTGCAGCGGGGGAAGGGAAGAAAAGGAAGGCCGCCCCAACTGGGGAGGCCGAAGGGTCCAAGAAGGGGAAAACCCTTCCTCCGGACTATTCCACCGACGCCGACGGCGGCGGAGAGGAGTGGGTGCCTAGGGCCAAGCCCCTGGCCAAATCGTAAGTATCTGGATACCATAGTAATTCATAGTATTCGTTTGTTGCACAACTTTCCCTCATGTCGAATATGTTTATGCAGCCCACCCAAAGACTGGCTCGACGCGTCGTCGAGCGGCTCACTGGACTCGTCGGATGTGAACTCGCTTCCGACGGCTTCCTCCCCCCGCCCTACGGACGACACCGAAGTGTTGTCCCAACAGGTTCCAAGCCGGGAGGAGGTGGTCCTGGAGGCGCCGCAAGGCGACCTCCCGGACTCCAGGAGCAAAGGGGATGAAACCCCCCAGGGCTCCAAGTCCGGCTCTAGGCCGGACACTGCTCCGGAACCTTCAAAGGTTCCAGAGTCCGGCGGGCGACCTCCTTCCAAGAGGAGCCAGCCCACTGTGCCGGTGGCCCCCGTCCAACCGGAGGCGCCGAACAATATGCTGGAGGTGCTCCAAGGCGCCTCCATAGACGAGGAGCACCGCACTATTATGAGTGTGGTGGTCCAGAAGGTTCAGTCCGCCAAGAGCGAACTGACTGAAGCTTGTACTAGCCTTTTGACAGGCTTTGAGGTAAGTAAAGAATGTGTAAATAATAGTACCGCATAGACAGTAGCCCCTAATGCTCTGTTTGGCGTTCGGTAAGAAAATCTGGATAGAGTATCAAATAGAATTCGCAGGAGTCTAACAAAAATGAGTCAATATGCGAATGTAGGCTTCTCTGGTTGCGTCCGCCGCACTGACTGCGGAAGTGGACACGCTAAAGCAGAACCTCGAGCGATCCGAGCAAGAGCTCGGTCGTGCCAAGAAGTAGCTTGAGGACAATGAAGGGAAGAAATACCTTGTTTAAATATATATATAAAAGGTGCAATTGCAAAAAATAACAGGATTAACATGGCTATTGTAGGGGCCACATTTGAAGTGGTGACCCTTAAGCAAGCGCTGCTCGAGGCCAAGAAGAGGGCGGCCACGGAGCGCACCGAGCGGGAGAAGTATGAGGCCGAGGTTGGCAAAGTGCGGCAAGAGCTCCAGGTTCTCATGAAGAAACATGAGAGTTTCGAGCTTGACTCGAAGACGCGAGCGTCCGAGCTTGTGGCGGCTATTGAAAATGCCAAGTCTTCCAAGGCCGAATCCCAAAAGACCCTCCAGGAGTTGGATGAGGTGAAGAAAATAGCAGCGGGTAAGGCATTCTTTATGCAAAGCAAACACATAAACGTGAGTTACTTGTTACTTACCCGAATCCGGAGCTCTCCAAGACCGTTCGCAGATCTTCCCTAGAGTGTGTCTGATGCCGCCGCATTCTATCGAGCCGAGGAGGGCAGCTCGGCCGAGAAGGTGTTCTGGTCTCAGTATGTTGAGGCCGGACACCCTGTACCCCTAAGCGACTAGCTGAAGCAGCTGGTCGAGCTCCACAAGGCGGCCGAACAGGCCATGAAGGACCTCTTGGTCCGGCTGTGGCCTGGAGAAGCTTCGCCTGGGAGCTATTTCGGGCTGGTGCGGCGACTGGTGGAGGCCTGTCCAAGGCTCGAAGTCATCAAGCGCTCCGTCTGCATTGAAGGTGCCCATAGGGCCCTTGCCCGTGCTAAGGTGCACTGGGGCAAGTTGGATGCCGAGAAGCTTGTGAAGGACGGGCCACCGCCGGGGAAAGAGCATCGCAAGCCCGAGAATTACTATAAGGATGTTCTGAAGGGTGCCTACCTTGTGGCGGATGAATGTTCTAGGGATGTAATTTTTGAGTAAAACTCACTCGTTTTTGTCCTGTGCGCTGAAAACTTGTTCATATGCGCTGAGCAATGCTGTTTGAATTTAAAATATTACCTTCTATGCGGCTATTTATCAATTCTGGGAGATGGCGAGTCGTCGGCTTCTGCCCCCATGCCGCTAGTGCTGGGGTGTTCGGGGATAAACCTGAGCGCTCTTTTTCCCATGTTTGGGTCCTTCGAGGGAGGCGCTCAGCCCAACGAACAAGGCAATCGGACTATAACGCGTGAACACTCTCACTTAGCCATAAAATTCTATAATTTTAAATTTCGGCAAAGCCCCTAGTATTCGGAAGACCGAGTTCGGGGCGCCATCCACGCCTTGGCCGGACAGAGCCGACTCCTCGCCCTAAGCGGCATAAGTCTTTAGGGACACGAAAAAACCTCTCGAACAGCGACCAGCTCTCGCTTCATCATGACAGTCAGTTTTAGCTTTCTCCACTAAGGTGCTCGGCCCAGCTCAACTGGAGCACAATCGCAGTGGTTCTCCTAGTGCTACCTTAGCCGATATAGCGGAACGTAAGGCACCAAAATATAGGATCCGGGCAAACCCAACTATTGATCCAAGACATGATTCAGAGCCGATGCATATAATGCTATAAGTTCGGGGTGCCGCACTTGTGAAAGTGTTTGGACTTCTCACGCCATATTGAGGGTAATAAAGCCCCTGGCGTATTTTGGCCGTACCAAATTGTACGGGTGCAACATGTCGTTAAGGAACATATATATAAAAAAGGTAATGCAAAAATAGGCAAAAGCTATGCATTGTTTATTAAAAATAGTTGCGATCAAAGCAGAACCATACCAACAATGCGATAAACAAAAAGTTGGACTATTTAACATGTCTGTTCCAGGGGCAAGCTGCGGAATAGTATGCGAAACAGGTATACTACTCGGGATAGAGACCACCTGTGAGTTTCATAATGCAGCGTGGCTTGTCTGCCTCCCTGGTTCTTGAATCGTTTGTGCGGCAATTGAACTGCCGAACAGGCCTTTCAAAGAATGGAGTCCTGAAAGTAAGAGAAAATTAAGAAATCGGCAGCCCCTGGTGCGGTTTAAGCCGTGTTTCGAGTATGCCGGGATGGTGCCCCTACCCCTGTACCCATGGTATTTTTAGAGCGTAGTTATGTACGCGAAGCACTGGCGTCGCCTTTTTGCGAGGGTTGGGGTTGGGGCCGCATTGCTACGCCTGCTCGGAACGTGCCAGGCGGTCTTGTTGTAGGTTACTCCGGGCGCGCTTGACGGTGTCCGGACGTTTAATGTCCAGACTGGAGAACTGCCTGGAGAGGCTGCTTTGTACTTCCGCTGCAAGGGCCGCCGTGTGCTCCTCCGTTTGGAGGGAGCGTTCGGTGTTTCCATTGACCGTAATTACTCCTCGAGGGCCTGACATCTTGAGCTTAAGGTATGCGTAGTGCGGGACCGCATTGAACTTGGCGAATGCGGTTCGGCCGTGCATGATAGCCACTACGGAATGGGACTATGTCGAAGATTAACTCCTCGCTTCGGAAATTATCCGGAGATACGAAGACCACTTCAAGTGTGACTGATCCTGTACAGTTGGATTCTACACCTGGTATTACGCCTTTAAAGGTGTTTTTGGTGGGCTTAATTGATAGAGGCGAGGGTGTCCCGATCTTTCGATGAGATGATAACTATCAATTTGGTGGAGACGACTTTGACGATCCAACTACAAACGTGCACGACGTTGCGCCTTAGCAATCGCTAAACCAATCTCCTGAGGTTACTGACGATGCTGGAAGCATGGTCAGCCTGACCACGAAGGTCTATTCCTGCAAGCAATCGAAGAATGAGCAAGAATATGATAAGGCAATCTGAATATTGCAAATATATATGAAGTATTGATAATAGTGGGGATCCGTAAGCGGTCTTGGTCTGGTCGTTGGACACAAACGAAGTACACGAAGTTGCAATGGCTAACTTTTAACTAAACAAATCCCAAGGAAACAACTACTAGATGGATCTACTTATATAGGAGCAAGGGGTGGCGGCCAAGGAGGTGGGAGGACGTCCCAAGGCATCCTAAAACTAACCCTAGGTCGTACAAGGCTCATGGGCCCAAGTGGAGGTGATGCAACACCTTTGGGCTTGTAGTTTGACTCGGATTCTGCTGCAACGTCAGATTGTTTCGTACGTAACTCAACGCTCCAGACGAATTTGAAGGTGAATCCAATTGGGTTGGAAAGAGCATGGAATCTAGTTTCCAACAAAAAAAGAATCACCCAATTCGGAGTCTGTATGAAAACGTTGTTGGCGTTTTGAGTTAGGTATGTCTGTGTAGTCCGAATCTGAATTCAGAACGTGAGAGACTTGGACTCTATCTTCTCTTGGTCCAAAAGTGACGTGAGAGGACTTTTTAAACACAACCTAAACTTCTCTTTTTCCCTTATCTTCATATGTGGATTGTACAAATGTCCCATACACATGCAATTAGACAAAACACAAAAGTGTGTGAAGTATTTTTGTTCTGGATAACATAAATAGATTATTGAATAGTTTGCATTAGAAATCACCTGACAAATATGCATGTATGCAATATTTTTGGTCGTATCCAAGGTAGTCATGTCCTCATCATCCTCCCCTTTTTGAAAACAAAGCCGTTCTCGGCGTTGCTTAATCTGAAATGTGGCTAACAAAAGAGACAAGGTGTACATGTTGTATATGTATATGTCATCTAGTTTAACTTCCCTTAATTTTTGCACGTATGACACATGTATACATGAGTAACTTTCATAGTTCATAAAAACTAAAACCAAAAAAATATCACAAGAAGTAGAAGGCATGAAAATATTAGAACTCAGTTTTCACATATACGTGAAGCTCTTATTTATTTCAATAGATTCGCAATGTTCATCATTAAACCATCCCAACTTTGGTGAATAAACCTTACTTGCATCAAATCTACATGCTACAACATGCTTAAATAAGCAAACATGCAATAAGTCATTGGACACAGAATCATCACCAAGATCGGAGGCCATATCAAAATGATTAAACATTAGTTCTTTTGCATTAAAAGTTAATTCAATGGGTGCACTCAAAATTGTTGATATTTCAGTTGTTTGATCACATGACGCATTCATGACAGTAACAAGATTCTCTAAAATAGTGGTGTGCTCAAATCAATAGGTAACTCAATACATGACGCATTCAAGTTAACTAGGCATGCATCATTCTCATGTGAAGTTATATCATCAATACCTTTACTATTACCTTGTGGCAAAGATGTAGCTGATGTAGGTACGGACGTTGACAATGTACCATACCCTTAAGATGATGCCACGCTCATAATCCGAGGTGCAATGATGGAGGAACCCACCGGCGGTGGTGAGCATGAACTGGAATAGTAGTTGTTGTAGTCACCTAATGCATCCTCCTGTATCTGTCTCTCAAAGGTACAAGCACGGACATACATACCAGTAATGCAATGAGGAATATACTGAAATCTTGCCTGAATATCATGGTTCAAACCACCAAAAAATCTATTCATTGTATCATTCTCAGATTCTTCTATGTCACAATGATGCATATAAGATTTCAACTCTTGGTAGTAAGCATGAACATTGTTGTTGTCTTGTTTAAATTGTTCAAATTTGCGAAGCAATTCACGACGATAATAAGGAGGGAAAAATTGTTGTCTCGTTACAGCTTTCAAAACTTTCCAAGTTGTGGGTTGGTTATCAATGTTTTTCTTACAATGTACACTCC
The DNA here is from genome assembly GCF_018294505.1 of Triticum aestivum. Lineage (NCBI taxonomy): Eukaryota > Viridiplantae > Streptophyta > Magnoliopsida > Poales > Poaceae > Triticum > Triticum aestivum. The sequence goes on along the minus strand of NC_057794.1, from coordinate 176,799,989 downwards.
ACCAAACAGAAACAAAATCAGTAAATGCTCTAGTGGCTGCTCGCACTCGCTCAAGTTCAGAAAAGTCATGGTGACTAAAAATTTGTTCTACTTCAAGCTCCCAAGCTAGATAAGTAGTAGGATTAAATCTACCCTCAAATGATGGTAAAAAGATAACCTGACCATGTGCTTGTGTGTGTTGTCCCAACTCTCGTGATGGTGAAGATGTGTCCGTCGTCCAAGAACTTCTATCTTCGGAACCTGTCATGATTAGTAGAAACAAGAAACAAAATTCAAGAATAATGTTCCTATGAACTACTAGGGTGTGGTGGTAAAGCGCTCACAGTAAAGCAAATATCAATATCTTACAAGTTCTTACCAAGCAGCAGGTGGTGAGAGGCAACCAGTGGTGTCAAATAACTCTGAAGATTGTGTAAAGCGATTGCCAGGGGAACGTACGTATACACGGTGTAGAAATATGTGGAGCTGGGTTGGCTATATATGGTAGCAAAAGATTAGCAATAATCAATTCAGAGATGCAATGTTGAATAAACGCTCAACGACGGTACTGTGCTAGTCCTAGACTAGACCGAACTAGAGACACGAGCCTAGAACACTAATGAGGTCACATCGTAGCACAACTAGCATCAATGAAGGATACTAAGTAGCTCTGGACAGCAAGATATAAGTGAAGATCACAACGGCAGTAAAGGTAATGATGTGAAACAACATCCAAGCAGGATATATCAACAACTTTGTATCCAACTTTCCTCTGAAAAAGTTTGTGCCGATTTTTTGATTTTTTTTCAAGAATGGTATTGACTCAAACAAAGTACACGAAGTTGCAATGCCTAACTTTTAACTAAACAAATCCCAAGGAAAAAGCTACTAGATGGATCTACTTATATAGGAGCAAGGGGTGGCGGCCAAGGAGGTGGGAGGATGTCCCAAGGCAGCCTAAAACTAACCCTAGGTCGTACAAGGCTCATGGGCCCAAGTGGAGGTGATGCAACACCTTTGGGCTTGTAGTTTGACTCGGATTCTGCTGCAACGTCAGATTGTTTCGTCTGTCACTCAACGCTCCGGACGAATTTGAAGGTGCATCCAATTGGGTTGGAAAGAGCATGGAATCTAGTTTCCAACAAAAAAAAGAATCACCCAATTCGGAGTCCGTATGAAAAAGTTGTTGGCGTTTTGAGTCAGGTATGTCTGTGCAGTCCGAATCTGAATCCAGAACGTGAGAGACTTGGACTCTATCTTCTCTTGGCCCAAAAATGACGTGAGAGGACTTTTTGAACACAACCTAAACTTCTCCTTTTCCCTTATCTTCATATGTGGATTCTACAAATGTCCCATACACCTGCAATTAGACAAAACACAAAAGTGTGTGAAGTATTTTTGTTCTGGATAACATAAATAGATTATTGAATAGTTTGCATTAGAAATCACCTGACAAATATGCATGTATGCAATATTTTTGGTCGTATCTAAGGTAGTCATGTCCTCATCATTAATCCTCGAGGGATCTATGCCCATTTTCTGCACTGTATCCTGGTAAAGCAGGTTCAGGCTGCTGCCGCCGTCCATAAGGACTCTAGTGAGGTGAAATCCATCAATAATTGGGTCTAGAACCAATGCGGCGAATCTACCATGATGGATGCTAGTGGGATGGTCCCTTCGATCAAAGGTGATTGGGCAGGAGGACCTTGGGTTGAACTTTGGGGCGACTGGCTCTACCGCGTATACGTCCCTTAATGCGCGCTTCCGCTCCCTTTTGGGGACGTGGGTTGCGTATATCATGTTCACCGTCCGCACTTGTGGGGGAAAACCCTTCTGTCCACTTTTGTTCGGCGGCTGGGGCTCCTCGTCATCGTCGCTATGCAGCCCCTTGTCTTCATTTTCGGCGTTTAACTTGCCTGCCAGCTTGAACACCCAACAATCCCTGTTGGTGTGATTGGCCGGCTTTTCGGGGGTGCCATGTATCTGCCAAAAGCGGTCGAGTATTCGGTCCAAACTGGACGGGCCCCTAGGATTCCTTTTGAATGGATTTTTCCGCTTACCGGATTTAGAGCCTCTGAATCCGGCATTAACCGCCATATCCTCAGCATTGTCGCCGCTAATGCGGCGCTTCTGCTTGTTGCGATGCGACCTGCCGCTACTGTCTCTGGCATCCGAATTACCAGGGTTCTTGGTCACACTGTTTCTACGAGCAAGCCAGCTATCTTCTCCCACGCAAAAGCGGGTCATGAGTGTCGTGAGCACCGCCATAGATTTCGGCTTTTCCTGTCCAAGGTGCCGGGCCAGCCACTCATCACGGATATTGTGTTTGAAGGGTGCTAGGGCCTCAGCGTCCGGACAGTCAACTATTTGATTTTTCTTTGTTAGGAATCGTGTCCAGAATTGCCTGGCCGATTCCTCTGGCTGCTGAATTACGTGACTTAGGTCATCGGCGTCTGGGGGTCGCACTTAAGTGCCCTGGAAATTGTTGAGGAATGCGGCTTCCAGGTCCTCCCAACAACTGATTGATCCTGTTGGCAAGCTTTTAAGCCAATGCCGAGTTGGTCCTTTAAGCTTGAGTGGGAGGTATTTGATGGCGTGGAAATCATTGACGCGGGCCATGTGGATATGAAGGAGATAATCCTCGATCCATACCACAGGATCTGTTGTGCCATCATATGATTCGATGTTTATGGGTTTGAAACCCTCGGGGATTTGATGATCCATTATTTCGTCTATAAAGCAGAGTGGGTGTGCGGTGCCTCTGTACTGGGCTATATCATGACTTAGCTCCAATGAGCCTTGTCTACTGTGTTCGGCCCCACCGAATTTGTGGCCGGCGTGACGGTTACCGTATCGAGCCGTGGGGCACCCACGCGATTCGTAGATCGATCTTGTTTACCTTGACTTGTCCTCCAACATATCTCGTAAGTCCGGCGCATATTCCCGTGCCTTGGTACGGGGTGCGGCTTGAGTGGAGGGCCGAGAGGCCTCTCTGTCGCGACCACGAGGTCGCCGGTAGGCCGCATCAAGTGCTTCCTCCTCTAATCAGGGTAGCAACCTGCGCTTTGGGTAGCTCTTGGAGGGGCGTTCGAGTTTATGCTCTTCGGCCGCAAGGACTTCAGTCCATCTGTCGACTAGCAAATCTTGATCAGCTCGAAGCTGTTGCTGTTTTTTCTTAAGGCTTCTTGCCGTGGCCATAAGCCTGCGTTGAAAACACTTTTGCTCGACGGGATCCTCTGGCACAACTAATTCGTCGTCGTCGAGGCTTGCCTCGTCTTCGGAGGGAGGCATATAATTATCATCCTTGACCTCTGTGTCTGCCGCTCTCTCATGAGGGCTGGTTTCTCCATCCTCCTGTGCTAAATCTTGCTGGAGGGGGTTTTCTTCGGCACTTTCCGGAGTATTATTATCTCCCGTGCTGGAATTACCTTGTTTGTTTTGGCGGGATTTTGAGCAGCACCGCTGACGCCGGCGCTTAGGCTATTTCTTGGAGGGGTCATCCTCCGCTGTTCCATCACCATCTCCCTCTTTTGGGGTGTCCACCATGTATATGTCATATGATGATATGGCTTTCCAGGGCCTAGTAGGCGCTGGTTCTTCATCATCTCCTTCATCGTCGTCCATACCGTCGATGTCTTCGGAGTCGAAGTCGAGCATGTCAGTTAAATCGTCGACAGTGGCTACAAAGTGGGTGGTTGGTGGGCTTTGAATTTCTTCATCGTCCGAATCCCAACCTTGCTGACCGTAGTCCGGCCAGGACTCTCCTGATAAAGAGAGAGACTTCAGTGTCTTTAGAATATCGCCGAAAGGCGAGTGCTGAAAGATGTCCGCGGCAGTAAACTCCATAATCGGCGCCCAATCGGATTCGATCGGTAGGGCCGCGGAGGGTTCGGAGTCCGGAGAGAAGTCCGGCTCCTTGGAGTCACGAATCTCGCGGAGTATGGGGCTGGTGTTTGGCTCAATCGCCGTTGGGATCGCAGCCCTCAAGGTTGCGTCCAACCGCCCATCCTCGACCGGCTCAGTTGGCTCTGAATTAAGGGTCGAAGCCGATGCGGGTGCGGCCTCCAGGGCACTGTTCGGCGGCAGTGCTAGATCATGCTCGTCGGGACAGTGTGGCGCGCTCGGTAGTGGCTCGAATCCGTCAAAGATCAAGTCCCCGCGGATGTCAGCCGTGTAGTTTAAACTTCCGAATCTGACCTGACGGCCAGGGGCGTAGCTTTCGATCTGCTCCAAACGGCCAAGTGAATTAGCCCGCAATGCGAAGCCGCTGAAGACGAAGATTTGTCCAGGAAGGAAGGTCTCACCCTGGACTGCCTCGCTATTGATGATCGTAGGAGCCATCGAGCCTGACGGCGACGACACAGAGGAACTCTCAATGAAAGCACCATTATCAGTGTCAAAACCGGTGGATCTCGGGTAGGGGGTCCCGAACTGTGCGTCTAGGCCGGATGGTAACAGGAGGCAAGGGACACGAAGTTTTACCCAGGTTCGGGCCCTCTCGATGGAGGTAAAACCCTACGTCCTGCTTGATTAATATTGATGATATGGGTAGTACAAGAGTAGATCTACCACGAGATTGAGGAGGCTAAACCCTAGAAGCTAGCCTATGGTATGATTGTTGTTGTCTATGTTGTCCTACGGACTAAAACCCTCCGGTTTATATAGACACCGGATAGGGTTAGGGTTACATAGAGTCGGTTACAATGGTAGGAGATCTGCATATCCGTATCGCCAAGCTTGCCTTCCACGCCAAGGAAACCCTCCCGGACACGGGATGAAGTCTTCAATCTTGTATCTTCATAGTCCAGGAGTCCGGCGGAAGGTATAGTGCGGCTACCCGAACACCCCCTAATCCAGGACTCCCTCAATGGCCACTGGAGAGGGATTGCCCCCTCCGGCAGGGTGCCAGAACGGGTCTAGATTGGCTTTCAGTGGCTATGGAGGCTTCTGGCAGCGGAACTCCTGATCTATTGTGCTCCCGGATGTTTTTGGGGTATATGGAGATATATAGGTGGAAGAAGTACGTCCGGGGAGCCACGAGGGGCCCATGAGGGTGGAGGGCGCGCCTAGGGGGTGGGCGCCCCCCTACCTCGTGGCCTCCTCGAAGCTTCCCTTACGTGGACTCCAAGTCTTTTGGGCTTCTTCTGATCCAAAAATAAGTTCCGTGAAGTTTCAGGTCAATTGGACTCCATTTGATTTTCCTTTTCTGTGATATTCTAAAACAAGGAAAAAACAGAAACTGGCACTGGGCTCGGGGTTAATAGGTTAGTCCCAAAAATCATATAAAATAGCATATAAATGCATATAAAACATCCAAGGTTGATAATATAATAGCATGGAACAATCAAAATTTATAGATATGTTGGAGACGTACCAACTCTTTCATTGTTGTTTCCTTCTTGTTGTCTACATGGTACATCTTGCGAATGGAGGAGCGACATTGAAGATTGGCTCTATGGACCTTCACATTGAGGAGCACTCGTACTCATTGGAAGCACCTTCAAACCTCCACTCATGCCATGACATCGAGCATTGGTACACCAACACCTCCATATTTGTTGATTGTGCTCATACATGTCATGCTCATTGGACATCTCACATACATGACAAATTTGCATCTTATGCATGGATTGACTCATATTATGATTGCCTTGTTGCATCTTGTATTCCCATGTCATCCATGATATAAGAGCTTGTGCATTTCCTTAACAATTTGTTGTGATCTTTCTTGATGACATATTCATACATCATGATCATATTTCCCATCATCAATTGCATGATCACATACTCTTCTTGAGCATCCAATGCCATATTAATGCTATTGATAAACCGTCTCTCTATGACATCATTTTGCACCATGGTTGCATTGATCATATTCACAACACATTTGTGTGCGCAATGAATGCTTTTGCTCCCATGAATGCTTTGCATACAATTCAATCTATTTTGGATAAGCTTCATGCACCTTGTCATGATCAATCTTGTTGCACAGACTCATTCTTACATGATGGACGCTTTGTGTGCTCTAACCATTGTATTTCTGAGTGTCATTTGTGTTTTCTCTTTTTGCATGTATACCACTCCGGCGACACCTTGGAGTTCTTGGATTGCGCCATGTTTTCAACTCCATCCAACTACAAGTACGTCCACAACAACCATTTCCAAGGTGATGAGGATCACGATCCGAGGTCGGATCTTTCCCAAGGGGGGAGATGATGCGGAGCATCCCATGTTCATCCCTATGTACACTCCGACTACTCTCCAAGCCCCAAGGATACATAAGACGAGACCTCAAGTATACACCATTGGACACAAGGTGAACTCGCTCCTCTCCTAATCGTCACTTTCCACATGTGAGACATGGCTACTACCTCAAACATGTGTGCTATGCATGACCAGGAACCAAGAGGAAGCCTATGGACAAGAAGGCAAGGACACCAAGCGCGAGGAACAAGAAGAAGAGCGGGGGAAGAAGCTCCAGCCACCGGACGACCGGTCGGGACCGGATGTCCGACGCCTGAAGACCCACCGGACGATCGACCCAGACCGGACGACCGGCGATCCCGCACCCGAGCCAAACGAGCGGACGTTCGGCCTCCACCGGACAACCGACGCCTGAAGCACAGCCAACACCGGCTACAACACCTCCCAGCGACTGGACATTCGGGCCCCACCGGACGAACAATACTATTAACGGAAGTCTGAGGACACCGGACGGCCGGTGCCTCTTCACAGAACGTCTTCAGCGGACGTCCGACGAATAGCGGACGACCGGTCCCTCCTGAGCCACCGGACAACCGGTCCTCAGCGGACATCCGGTACCTGTTTGCGCACAGTGTTCGGGCCCGAGGCCCATGTATCCCTCTCCCACTTACCCCTTCGTGGACCTAGACTATATATACTCCTCCACCTCCTCCTAGTTAGGGCTAGCATTGGTTTAGCTCATATTTAGAGATAGAGCATTGCTCATCCACATCGGATCTACTCCACGAGAGAGACCGCGGCCTCTACGGAGAAGATCCCTTTGGATTCAAGACCTCCTTGCGGAGAAGAACATCAATACCTCCTCATGGAGAAGACCGGTTACCTTTGTATCATCCGTTGTTGACTTTGGATCTTGTATCTCCTATTGTGCTTCGAGGATCTAGCACTTGTGTAATCATGCTTGTTGGTTTGAGTGTTCTCTCGTGTTCCCCTTGTGTTTTTCCCCTCGTTTGCTTCATGTTCATCGCGGGATGCTCTCCTTTCGTGAATGATCGGCCGATTAGGGTTCCTACCCTGCATCAGCGAAGAGTGTTCAATGTCGGTGTACTTGAGCCGGAAAGGGTGAAGTCAGAGCGTCGACTTGAGCGGGTTCTTCTCGATGAATACGAAGTGGAAGAAGAGCGGTTCAGCAACAAAGCACGAATCTCGTCCATTCTTGCGTCGTTCTCTTGCTTGTGATCGTCGAGCTTGTGGTCAAAGTAATCCCTTGTATGTTGCTCGGAGAGTCGCAAGTCGGCGGCGAGGTTGTCGATTCATTCACTCATTGCTTGTTGCTCTTGATGCAAAGAACATTGTGCACCAAAGAGGTGGCTCTTGGTGAAGTAGGAGTTCATGTCGTCGTCGTGCTTAATGAAGAGTGGGTTGGTAGAAGTACTTGGCCTATCCATCATTTCAAGATAAAAATGTCAGTGGTAGAAAGAGAAGAACGAATACCAAATGTACGTTTACCGAAGTTGAAAGTGGATCAATGATCACTCCAATGTGGACAAGGAAATAGCACAATTGGTACCAATTCTTGTCGGTTTCTCACACCTACACAAGTAAAAGCTTATGGTGGAGCTTGGTTGGGATAGTGGCAATTTTTTTAATGCAATTGTAAGTGAGCTTCAATAATGTTGGAGAAGATTCGCAAGATTGCAATGCAACAAGTAGACCAAGCAAGTAATATACACGGAAACACACACGCAAAGAGATAAATGGGGTTGGGCAACCAAGGATGAGCCAAAATGTGGAATCCAAAAAAATGCTCTTGTTGCACAACACTAGAGAGACGCTAGCACGATTGCACGAGAGGCGGATACAAGACTTGTGCACAACCTACTAAGCAAAAATGCAACGACTTCTATCCCAAGTATGTTCTATGCAAGGTGTTTCGATGATATGATCCAAGATGATCTAATATGACAGTCTTAATGTTGTATGATGCTATGGTGCTTGCTTAAAAGATCTTTGCTTATCTTCTCCTTTTGCTTAAAATCTTGTTTGGCTCTTTGTTGTTTGAGCTCTTTTCTCATGCAATGCTTGACGAACCAAGATAGCAATTATGTATGCGATGACAACCTTGTGACACAAGAGATGATACCAAGATATGCAACAATGATGTATGTATGCTATGTGAAGTATGATCACTAAGGTGCACAAGTCTCGTTGCCGGCAATACTCAATGGCTAGTCTCGAAGGGTAAGCGACGCAAAGGAGTAAGGCTATGATGGCTATCAATGTAATGGCAAGAGTGATATGTCCAATACCAAGACGAGGTTACCGTTTCTTTGGTTCCTCATCTGTACGCAAGAACGGATGACGATGATCGAATGAGTGTGATGAATACCAAGATGTAGTTCAGGTGGTCGTTGTTGATGACGCGTCCGTGGCGAAGATGAGAGGCGGTGATGTTGATGTCGAACCGTACCTAAATAGCCGAAACACAAGTAGGACACGGTACCGCAACTCAAATTCTCAAAGAAAAATTGGGCCAAAATTGTTTGAGTTGGTGTTGGTAAGCGGTGGTTGTGTATGTGGTATATGGTGGTGCTATGCGGAAGTGGCAGAGGTATGCAGATGTATATGTGGGCACCAGAACAAAATTTGGCAAAATATGGACGGAAAACGGGCGGTGGCAAGGAAGTGGTACTGCCAGGGGCCGGATGTCCGGGCCTGATGGCCGGATGTCCAGGCTTGTCGGGCCGGATGTCCGGGCTCTGGATCCGGGGATGAATTCGAAGATCTTCGCGAGGAGAGGTCAAATCAGGGAAAATTCGGAGGAATTTGTGGGTGGAAATTGGGGAAAATGGATGGAAAGCTAGATCTACCTGGAACACACGAAATCGGCGGATCAAATCCAACAAAACTTCATCACACCAACAAATCACAAAAAATTGGGCTATTTTTGTGGGAAATTTTTGAATTAGGGACAAAATCAACAAAACTAGGCTAGCAACACAATGGGGAGGCTCCGAAATCGTGATCAACGTGGCTCTTGATACCAAGATGATGTAGGGTAGGGACCCTAATAGGCCCATCTTTCACGAAAGGAGCGGATCCCGTGATGAACACAAAGAACACGAGGAGGGAAACAAGGGGAAATCACAAGGGGAACACAAGAGAACACTCAAACCAACAAGTATGATCACACATGCGCTAGATCCATGAACACAAAGGAAGATACAAGATCCAAAGTCAACAACGGACGGTACAAGGGGTAACCGGTCTTCTCCGTGAGGAGGTCTTGATGTTCTTCTTTGCAAGGAGGTCTTGAATCCAATTGGATCTTCTCTGAAGAGGGGCCGTGGTCTCTCTTGTGGAGTAGATCCGATGTGGATGAGCAATGCTCTATCTCTAAAATGAGCTAAACCAATGCTAACCCTAGAAAGTAGGATGAGGTAGAGTATATATAGTCTAGTGGGTAGAAGGGGTACACGGGCCTCAACCCTTCACTGTGCGCAGACAGGGGAGGCAAGACGTCCGGGCTTGGGGGCCGGATGTTCGGGCTGGAGGGGTTGGCCTTGTTGCTATCTGGAATGGCGAGGTCTGGATTTTCGGGCTGGAGGCCGGATGTCCAGGAGCTCAGGACGCGCCGGATGTCCGGGCTGGACGCCGGATGTTCGGGCCCTGTAGACTTGGCCGCCGGCTCCTTGCTGCTGGTGACCCCTCCAGTGGCCGGATGTCCGGGGCCTGGGAGGTGTTCTTGACTCCTTCCGTTGGTTCTCTTCATCTGTGAACATGGGGACTTGTTCGTCTTCACGTGCATCTTCGGGAGGGTCCTCTTGATACCTAATCATGCACAACAACTCGGACATAGGTAGTAGCCATGTCTCATGCATAGAAAGTGGAAGTTCGGAGAGGAGAGAGTTCACCTTATCTTTGATAGCCTTCGGTCTGGCTCTTGTCATCGGTCCAAGTGGTGTCGTAGGGGACGTAGGTAGGTCCATGGAGATGACCTTGGGATGCTCCGCATCATGTTGTTAATGTAAGGGAGCATTTAAAATGAAGCGATCACACTGTTACCTTAAGGACATGTCTAACCAGTGTTATTGTTAATCTAATGCCTCCAGTGATATGATGTAATTAAACTGTGTTACAAATGGTACTCCTGCTGTTTTCCCCAGTATGATAAGTAAGTTGCTCCTTTACGTTGCTGAGTGTCCTGGTGTCCCCACGGTCCCATGCCCTTAAACCAACTCTTTAGCTGTTGTTGATTTACTATATCTGTAAACAAGTAATGCCACCATTAAAGTAATCCCATATTTGATGAATGTCATTGTTGATCGTAATGCTTCCGGTAACATGAAGCATTGCTGATGTTTTAATATTTCTAGTGTCCTTGCGTTATTGCCATGAACATAATTAAGATGCTACTTTTTCATTTCGTGTATGTTTCGTATATTCTTATTGACCAACAACTATTTACTTTCTATCTTTTTGTGCAGATAGGGATATCCATTTCACCTTGTTGCAATTGTTACCTTTTGGTGAACTGCACAAAACACTTTTTTGGAATGAGTGTCTTGTGCAGTTCAACTAAAATGCCACGTGGGCAACATCTCTCAATTTTGGTGGAACTGCAAAAAAATGGTGATTCGAGTTTCCAAAATCTTCGTCAAATTCTGCTGGTAATCTCGTGCAACATTTTATTATCCTTTGCAAGATGAGCCGTCACTATCACCACAATGGCACTTTATTTTAGTGGAACTTCACAAAAGGATAAGCAAATTATAGTTGCACCGTACATGAGCCGGACAACCTGTAACACCCATGATGCGGCTATATCTCCCACGTGTCGAGGCACAACTTAGAGGCATAACCACATTGTGGTTTTGTCGCAAGAGGGGTAATCTTCACACGATCCCATGTACTGAATAAGAAAGGGATAAAGAGTTGGCTTACAATCGCCACTTCACACAAATACAAGTTAAACATACATCATCCAGAATACAATCAAGGTATGACTACGGAACCAAAATAAAAGAAGACAACCCCAAATGCTAGATCCCCGATCGTCCCAACTAGGCTCCACTACTGATCAACCAGAAAAGACACAACACAACGATCAAGATCTTCATAGAGCTCCCACTTGAGCTCGGTAGCATCACCTGCACTGGTATCGTCGGCACCTACAACTATTTGGAAGTATCTGTGAGTCACGAGGACTCAGCAATCTCACACCCGCGAGATCAAGACTATTTAAGCTTATGGGTAGGAAAGGGGTAGTAAGGTGGATCTGTAGCAAGCACTAGCATATATGGTGGCTAACATACGCAAATAAGAGCGAGAAGAGAAGCAACACAACGGTCATGAACTAGAAGTGATCAAGAAGTGATCCTGAAACTACTTATGTTCAAACATAACTCCAAAACCATGTTCACTTCCCGGACTCCACCGGAACGATACCATCACGGCTACACACGCAGTTGATTCATTTTAATTAAGTTAAGTGACAAGTTCTCTACAGTCGGATATTAACAAATCCCCATCTGCCACATTACCGCGGGCATGGCTCTCGAAAGTTTAAACCCTGCAGGGGTGTCCCAACTTAGCCCATCAAAAGCTATCACGGTCAATGAAGGATATTACTTCTACCGGAAAGACCCGATCAGTCTGGGAATCCCAGTTACAGGACATTTCGACAATGATAAAACAAAACCAGCAAACCCGCCCAATGTGCCGACAATCCTGATAGGAGCCGCACATATCTCGTTCTCAGGGCAACACTGGATGAGCAATCCGTACAACTAAAACCAAACCTCAAGTTTCCCCGAGGTGGTGCTGCAAGGGGCTCTAGTTCGAACCTACACTTAGAGAAGCACTGGCCTGGGGTGTTAAAATAAAGATGACCCTCGGGTTGGCCGACCCAAGGGAAGGTTAATAGGTTGTTAGGAAAATGTAAAACCAAGGTTGAGCCTTGCTGGAGGAGTTTTATTCAAAGCAAACTGTCAAGGGGTTCCCATAACACCCAACCGCGTAAGGAATGCAAAATCAAGGAACATAACACCGGTATGACGGAAACTAGGGCGGCAAGAGTGGAACAAAACACCAGGCATATGGTCGAGCCTTCCACCCTTTACCAAGTATATAGATGCATTAATTAAATAAGAGATAATGTGATATCCCAACATATCCATGTTCCCACAGGGAGCCAACTTCAGCTTCACCTGCAACTAGCAACGCTATAAGAGGGGCTGAGAAAAAGAGGTAACATAGCCAAACAACGGTTTGCTAGGAAGGTGGGTTAGAGGCTTGACATGGCAATATGGGAGGCATGATATAGCAAGTGGTAGGTAGCGTGACATAGAGATAGAACGAACAACTAGCAAGCAAAGATAGAAGTGATTTCGAGGGTATGGTCATCTTGCCTGAAATCCCGCAAGGAAGAAGAACGAGTCCATGAAGAAGACAAACGGACGTAGTCGAATGAATCCTCACAACTCCGGACGGAAACCAAAGCTAACGAGAGAAGCAACCCTGAAAGAAGCAAGCAACATAGTAAACAACCACCACATAAACATGGCATGATGCAAAACCAAGTATGATGCATCTCCGGTTTAATGAGGCATGGCATGGCAAAGTGCACAAACAATACTACAAATTAAGTGGAGCTCAATATGCAACGAGCTGCATATTAACGAAACACCACATCAATTATTTAGTTCTCTATCATTTATGTACTCAACAAGATTAAATGTTGGTTAGCATGGCAAGGGGTGAAGCATAATAAAACTACCTATCTAGGGAGGTGTAAATGAGGCCGCAACAACAAGCAACAATTCTGGAAAATCCCCATATGCAATATTTGGATTTGGTACTGTTCTGCCATAAACCATACTTTAGAGTTGTTAAACATGCAAAGTACTACCACCATGTTAACCTATGCATTTTTCTACCACATTTACATATAAAGTTTATTTGAAAAGGAGCTACGGTTATTAAGTTATGAATTAAAGCATTTTAGCATGGCATATGAGAAAATTCAATCAAACAACATTTTAAACATGGATAAAAGTTACAAATTATTAATCTACACAAAATTCTAAGAATTTTACATATGAAGTTTGTTTAATTCTGATGCACGGTTGTGGAGTTACGATATGTATGAACTGCAAGGGTTTTTCTGTAAAACAGACGTTCTCTGGATAAATGCGAAAATCACAGCAGCAGGAAAAAAAACACCACGGGCCGAAACTCGAGCGGACTGGGCTGCGGAACTGCTCACATTGGGCCTCATGGCCTGAAGCGGCGAAGGCCCTGGCGCTGGGCCTTAAGGCGAAGCGAAGGGGGCAGCCCAGTCGGTGGGGAGGTGCGCCTGCTAGCTGACTTGGTGCTGGCTAGGCCCAGACTCGCGAGGCGGGGAGGCTACGGGTGCGTTGCCCTCTGTTCGACAGAGAATAGAGGAGCAGCGGCACTAGAGCTCGCGACGCTGGCTCGCGTGGGAATCCGACGAAGCGGAGAGGCAGGGGCGGACACGGGAAAAAGAGGGAGGCTCGGATCCTCCAGATCCGGCGGCACTTGGCTTGTGGAGGCCGGCGACGAGCTACATGGCCATGGAAGCTGTTGTTACCTGAAGAAAAACAACAGCGAGAATGACAGAGAATAGACAATGGGAAGAAGCAGAACGCGAAGAAGAGGAGCCAGAGCACGGTGACCTGGCCTGCTGGTCACCGACGGTGACATCCGGGCATGAAACAGAGGCAATGACAGCGGCCGGCGATGGACTCGCCGCGACGACGGCGAAATTGGCGCGGTTGGAAGTAGGGGATTCATGCCGGTCGCTGCTGCGGTTGTCCTCCCATGGCTATCCTCCTGCGCGGGGCGGCGCCATTGCTAGTCTTTGAGAGGAGTTCCTCTCCCTGCACCGACGAAGAGAGCGGGGAGGCTGTAGGGACAAAGGACAACGGTGGCTCGGTCCTGCAGGCCGATGGTGCGAGGCTTGGTGCAGGAGGAGTCCGGCGAGGCGTCCGTCCGGGCAGGAAGACGAGCGCGGGGTTCATGCGGGCGAAGCAGAGGACGGCGTCGAGCTCGTTCCCGAGCCGAGGAAGCAGGGGCGCGGGACATGGCGCGATGCAGGAAGATGGAGGTTGTCGGTGGCGCTTGGCGACGGGGACGGCTGGAGGTGGTGGTCGGGGTGGAGTGGATCGAGGAGCTGCTCTGGTTTGCCGGGCGAGTGAATCGTAGAGGAGCAGTGGCATCCAATTGGGTGGTGGACGAAAACGAAAAGAAGGCTGGTGGATCGCTGGGACAAAGGATTGGGGTATGGATCTTGAGAGATTTAGAGTGGGTGGCGGCGGGGATTGGACAGGGGAGGATCCCTAGAAATTAGGCCTTGGTATGATTTGGATAGAGGTGGACTATTTATAGGGACAAAAAGGAGTAGGTTTGGATCCTCGGATCGAAATTGGATGGTCGAGAAATAAATAGGCAGGGAGTAAAAAAATAAAACGGAGATGTTTTATAGATGTTTGGGGATCTTCCGGACCCATCGGTCACAACTGCTCGGGTCGGGTCCAGGACAACTTTCAGACACGCGTGCGTGGAGGTCCGCGGGCTGACGAGAGAGCTTAGGTTGGGCCTAGCGGTAGGTAGTGGACTGTGTAGACGGTCTGGAGAGCAAAGAGAGGGAAAGCCCGGCAACAGTTTTCGGAGACCGAAAACGTCCGACGATTTGACCGACTATATTGTCGCTATAGTTTAACGGTTGGGCTATCAAACGAGCTCCTAATGCGATGAAACTTGGCAGGCGGTCTACCTACAACATAACAACACCGCACTCCAACTTTCATCCCATTCTGAGAACATTTTCCAGCCAGTTATAAAATAATATTTCGGACATGCCGCGGGCGCATGCAAGTGTGTATGGGCTTAGAACGAACAACGGAGAGAACGAGGAGACCGGGACGGATGCAAGTTTTAAAAACATGCAGATGCAATGCGGATGATGACATGGCACGATGCAACACGCAAGCGAATGACAAGGCAACAATAGCGAATAACTGGGAGACATCTGGCGCAACGGTCTCGGGAAATCACAACACTCCACCACTACAAGAGGATCTCGTCCCGAGTTCTAGGATGGCACCGGGGAGAAACGAAAGAGGAAGAGAAGAGGTAAAACTAAGTTGCTTCTTTAAAAAATGAGTGAAACCAAAGAACCTTGAGAGGTTGAAAACTTAAAAGAAAGAATACAACGGAGATGAACGAAGTTGAAAACACTCCGTTAGAAAAGAGGAACAAGGAACATTACTAGAACCTTGTAGGTTGAAAGACATAAGAAAAAGGGTTGCAGTGGACAAGAAGTACATGCAAGCACTCCGGTAGAAATGAAATGTACAAGGAACGATAAGGATCAATTACGACAACACTCCGGTTGGAAAAGGAAGGTGAAGAATATGAGCTTGGCAAAATGAAAGCACTTGGATGAGAGTCCGGTTAGAAGAGGAATGATAGCCACAACACTCCGGTTAAAACAAGATAGATCAGGAAAGAGAATGATATAATTTGGACATCACTCTGACTGTAAATTAATGGAATTGAATATGAACTAGAGAAGATGAGAGGATACTTGATGAAATCAACAACACACTGCCTTCGGAACTATTGAAAGAGTGGCACAAGGGGTAAGAAAGATTCCAGGTAGCACTCTGGTTGAGAACGGAGGCAAAACTTGATAAGATGGAAGAACTTGAATGAAGGACACGACACTCCGGTTGAATGGATAAGCAAAAGGAAAGAACATGATCTTTGACAAAAATGGGATGATGGGTGAAGAGAGCGACATCACAATGCCTCTAGAACGAAAGAATAGAAGTTGGATCGTTGGAAAGGAAAGAATTGAGAAGAAAATGACAAGTTCTGCCATAAATGAGTTTGGAAAGCACCCTTCCAAGAAGGTTATAACGGAGTTGTTGGAAACCAGCAACGAAAAGAGTAAGCTTGTTGTGGGCTTCTAGAAAACATCTCGAAATCTTGAGGTGAAATTCTCCCACTAACGAAAAACAATAGATTGGATTGATATGAACTAGGAGACGAGAAAATTAATTCACCGGGAGGATAAATGAAGAACTTGGGTCATTTATGAGCACCATAAATAGCAACAATCCTTAGGGAAAGCTTTAGGTGAAATATAACCCAACATAACTCTAATGAAGAGATTGATGGATTAAAAAGATGTCTTGAGCGAAGAGAAAATGATGGATTTAGATATGTCACTCTAGAAAACTTGTGAATCATGAAACACGAAGGAAAAATTATCAACAATGAGATAAGACCACCTCAAAAGATGAGATATGAAAGAATTACACTTTGGAATGCAAGATGAAGAATGCTTGAACTCCTCAAAACAAGACATGTGTTGAACACCATGTTTAATTGAGAGTACAGCTTGGCGGATCATAACTTCAAGAGAAATCTTAAAGAACGAATGAAGAATGAAAGAAATCCTTGATGAGACACCATGTTGAGCCTCCATGAAGAAATCTGGTAAAAAGGATTATAAAAGAAAGAGAAGTTTACAAGAAATCCTGGAGAATCCTTGCAATGATTAGATGGAGCTTTGTAATGACATAACCAAGAAAACTTGGCACTCCGGAAGGAAAAGATGAACAAATGAAATCAAGAATTTTGATGAACCTCCGAAATAATGAATTAATCACTTGAATGAAACAATAATAAGAATTATGTTATGCATATCCTTCACCAATTTAGATTGATGACAAGCAACGGATTTGGCATACTACTTATTCTCGTAGAAAGGATTAAGAGAGATATAGCGCAAACTTGAGAAAAGTCTTCAATGAACCGCTGATAGGATTGGAAAGAACGAATGAATTGATATGATAACCAAGGAAGAGAACTCTTGAACGAACAACCGTACGAATTGAAAATGAAAGTAGCAAAGGCACAAATCACCGGGAAGAATTGGAAAACGAATGAATATACTTGAGGGGATTTGGATACATGAGAACGATGAGATCATGAGCTGATTAGAGGATATTTGAATGATTCACCGGTAGGATTTGGAGAACGAGAGATGAAAATTTGTGTGAATAATTCTGAGAAGATGGGCTCTAGAGAAATAAACTGAAAAGACTCCTGAATTGCTCCAGATGGGTGAAAAGAATTCTCACAATCGAAAACAATTATGAGAGGGTGGCATCAACATAGAACTTCGCATCTCTGAGAGAACGAATAAGATTTGGCGGAAAAAATCTTCTTCGGTCTTCAAATCCAAGAATGATGATGAGAAACACCACCATGAATTGTTTAGACACTCCCGGAGAATCAAAAGCTAAGAGGTTGATCCAACTATCAAACAATTTGAAAGATGTTTGGAGAAAGACATATGACTGATGAATTTGAGGGTAGCTCTAGGAAAAAATAGAAGAGTCGGGTAAGATCCTGGGAAAAGACCTGTGGGTTAGGGCCCACTCAAAAGAAACACCATTGAACAATTTAAAAGATAGATTGTGCCGGTTGAATTAAATGGCTTGAATGAGATAACAACCTCGAAATAGGTTGAACAGATCTTGCATGAAAAGACGAGCCTTCTGAGATATTTTCAACACTCCAGAACACACGAATAGCGAGAAGTGAATGATTAAGAGGTGCACTGGCATGAGAAAGCATTTGAAAGGAGGAAAATGGTATGATCGACAAAGCTTTAATTGAATCCGCCGGAGAAGAAAAGAATGAAGAATAATGAGCTTGAAGCTTCCTTAGCATCTTCATGAGAATCACCGGGTAAGAACTTTGAAGGAAAAGAATGAAGAAACTTCACATCACCGAAATGGATGCTTGATTAAGATATATGAGTCCTTGAATAAAAAGGTGGGAGGGCGGGAAAACAAAGACAACTTGGACAGATGGAAAGGATACCGTTGAGAAAACTTAGAGTTGATCTTGCGGATGTTGAAAATGATCAGATCCACTTGAAGGGAAGCACATAGGCTGAAAAAGATTGACATGACAATCTCGATTATCATGAAGGATTAGTATTCACGTAGAAGTGTGAGAACACCACTTAGGAAAGGTATGGAATCAACACTTGACTTTGAAGCAACTCGAATGCCAAAAACCAAAACGGAACAAGGATTTGGCTTGAATTATAAGCCGGAAACAAACATATGATAGATCCCATATCGTATCATGTGTCTGTTGGAAGCATATCCTACGAGCAACTTGAATTCCTACTTATAAACTCCCGAAACTTTCTGGTTATGCAATCAGGTGTTGGGGATACAGGGGAAGCATAATATCTCACCCAAACTAACAATACCTACATCCAGCTGTATCCATCCTTCAACACATAACCAAGAAACCTTTGTAAATTGTGTACCTCAACCTTTGAAAAGCATCCGTTATAAGAGTTATGGCAATACTCCCGAACTCCCGCCCCATTACTGGGTGGCGTCGAGGTTATCTCACCAACAACTGCATAAAAGAGATTTTCGATGTCGGCGAAACTCAGGTATTCCAGAACTGCAATGATAAAATTGTGACGACAACACCTCGGAGCTCAACTCCCCAGGACACTGCCATAACCCCTAAATGTTACGAGGCACCAACAACAATGTTCTTGTCACAAGACTATCAGAATGATTCCAAGATACCCGCGTGATCCTAAAAAATGATTCTTGAAATTTGAGAAGAGAAGAGTCGAAACTTCTACGTCAGGAGGCCTCACCAGAGTGACGACTGGACTGAGGAGTAAAAAGAATCCTACTCTCTGATATATATAATCCTAAGACTCAAAGCATTTTGTTCTAGACTCAACAACATTAGCAATTCGATCAAGCAGGGGGCTCCTAAGTCGGGGATGGCTCTGATACCAACTTGTAACACCCACGATGCGGCTATATCTTCCACGTGTCGAGGCACGACTTAGAGGCATAACCACATTGTGGTTTTGTCACAAGAGGGGTAATCTTCACACGATCCCATGTATTGAATAAGAAAGGGATAAAGAGTTGGCTTACAATCGCCACTTCACACAAATACAAGTTAAACATACATCATCCAGAATACAATCAAGGTCCGACTATGGAACCAAAATAAAAGAAGACAACCCCAAATGCTAGATCTCCAATCGTCCCAACTGGGCTCCACTACTGATCAACCGGAAAAGACACAACACAACGATCAAGATGTTCATCGAGCTCCCACTTGAGCTCGGTAGCATCACCTGCACTGGTATCATCGGCACCTGCAACTGTTTGGAAGTATCTATGAGTCACGAGGACTCAGCAATCTCAAACCCGCGAGATCAAGACTATTTAAGCTTTTGGGTAGGAAAGGGGTAGTCAGGTGGATCTGCAGCAAGCACTAGCATATATGGCGGCAAACATACGCAAATAAGAGCGAGAAGAGAAGCAACACAACGGTCGTGAACTAGAAGTGATCAAGAAGTGATCCTGAAACTACTTACGTTCAAACATAACTCCAAAACCGTGTTCACTTGCCGGACTCTGCCTAAAAGAGACCATCACGGCTACACACGCGGTTGATTCATTTTAATTAAGTTAAGTGACAAGTTCTCTACAGCCGGATATTAACAAATTCCCATCTGCCACATAACCGCAGGCGTGGCTCTCAAAAGTTTAAACCCTGCAGGGGTGTCCCAACGCAGCCCATCACAAGCTCTCATGGTCAATGAGTGATATTCCTTCTACCGGAAAGACCCGATCAGTCTCGGAATCCCAGTAACAGGACATTTCGACAATGGTAAAACAAAACCAGCAAAGCCGCCCAATGTGCCGACAATCCTGATAGGAGCTGCACATATCTCGTTCTTAGGGCAACACCGGAGGAGCAATCCGTACAACTAAAACCAAACCTCAAGTTTCCCCGAGGTGGTGCTGCAAGGGGCTCTAGTTCGAACCAACACTTAGAAAAGCACTGGCACGGGGTGTTAAAATAAAGATGACCCTCGGGTTGGCCGACCCAAGGGAAGGTTAATAGGTTGGTAGGCAAATGTAAAACCAAGGTTGGGCCTTGCTGGAGGAGTTTTATTCAAAGCAAACTGTCAAGGGGTCCCCATAACACCCAACCTTGTAAGGACCGCAAAATCAAGGAACATAACACTGGTATGACGGAAACTAGGGCGGCAAGAGTGGAACAAAACACCAGGCATAAGGCTGAGCCTTCCACCCTTTACCAAGTATATAGATGCATTAATTAAATAAGAGATAATGTGATATCCCAACATATCCATGTTCCCACATGGAACCAACTTCAGCTTCACCTGCAACTAGCAACGCTATAAGATGGGCTGAGCAAAAGCGGTAACATAGCCAAACAACTGTTTGATAGGAAGGTGGGTTAGAGGCTTGACATTGCAATATGGGAGGCATGATATAGCAAGTGGTAGGTAGCATGACATAGCGATAGAACGAACAACTAGCAAGCAAAGATAGAAGTGACTTCGAGAGTATGGTCATCTTGCCTAAAATCCCACAAGGAAGAAGAACGAGTCCATGAAGAAGACAAACGGACATAGTCGAATGAATCCTCACAACTCCGGACTGAAACCAAAGCTAACGAGAGAAGCAAGCCGGAAAGAAGCAAGCAACATAGTAAACAATCACCACATAAACATGGCATGATGCACAACCAAGTATGATGCATGTCCGGTTTAATGAGGCATGGCATGGCAAAGTGCACAAACAATACTACAAATTAAGTGGAGCTTAATATGCAACGAGTTGCATATTGACGTAACACCACATACATTTATTTAGTTCTCTCCAAGTTATGTACCCAACAAAATTAAATGTTATTAAACATGGCAAGGGGTGAAGCACAACAAAACTACATATCTAGGCAAGTTTAAATGAGGCTGGAACAACAAGCAACAATTCCGGAAAATCCCCATATGCAATATTTGAATTTGGTACTGTTCTGCCCTAAACCATATTTTAGAGTTGTTAAACATGCAAAGTACTGCCACCATGTTAACCTATGCATTTTTCTACCCCATTTACGTATAAAGTTTATTAGAAAAGGAGCTACGGTTATTAAGTTATGAATTAAAGCATTTTAGTATGGCATATGAGCAAATTCAATGAAACAACATTTTAAACATTTTTAACATGGATAAAAGTTACAAATAATTAATCTACACAAAATTCTAATCATTTTACATATAAAGTTTGTTTAATTCTGATGCATAGTTGTGAAGTTACGATATGTATGAACTACAAGGGTTTTTCTGTAAAACAGACGTTCTCTGGATAAATACGAAAATCGCAGCAGCAGGAAAAAACACCACGGGCCGAAACTCGAGCAGACTGGGCTGGCGGAACTGCTCACATTGGGCCTCACGGTCTGAAGTGGCGAAGCGAAGGGGGCAGCCCAGTCGGTGGGGAGGAGCGCCGGCTAGCTTACTTTGAGCTAGCTAGGCCCAGACTCGCGAGGCGGGGAGGCTACGGGTGCGTCGCCCTCTGTTTGACAGAGAACAGAGGAGCAGCGGCGCTGGAGTTCGTGATGCTGGCTCGCGTGGGACTCCAGCGAAGCGGAGAGGCAGGGGCGGACACGGGAAAACGAGGGAGGCTCGGATCCTCCAGATCCGGTGGCACTTGGCTTGTGGAGGCCGGCGACGAGCTACATGGCCATGGAAGCTGTTGTTACCTGAAGAAAAACAACAGCGAGAATGATAGAGAACAGACGACGAGAAGAAGCAGAACGTGAAGAAGAGGAGGCAGGGCACGACGACCTGACCTGTTGGTCACCGACGACGACATCCGGGCGCGAAACAGAGGCAATGACGGCGGTCGATGACGGACTCGGCGCGACGACGACGGACTTGGCGCGGTTGGAAGCAGGGGATCCATGGCGGTCGCTGCTGCGGTTGTCCTCCCATGGCTGTCCTCCTACGCGGGGCGGCACCGTTGCTGGTCTTCGAGAGGAGTTCCTGTCCCTGCGCCGACGAAGAGGGCGGGGAGGCTTCAGGGACAAAGGATGACATCGACTCGGTCCTGCAGGCCGACGGCGCAAGGCTTGGTGCGGGAGGAGTCCGGCGAGGCGTCCGTCTGGGCAGGAAGACGAGCACGGGGTTCATGCGGGCGAACCAGAGGACAGCGTCGAGCTCATTCCCGAGCCGAGGAAGCAGGGGCGTGGGACATGGCGCGATGCAGGAAGATGGAGGTCATCGGCGGCGCTTGGCGACGGGGACGGCTAGAGGCAATGGTCGGGGTGGAGTGGATCGAGGAGCTGCTCTGGTTCGCCTGGTGAGCGAATCGGGGAGGAGCAGTGGCATCCGGTTGGGTGGTTGAGGAAAACGAAAAGAAGGCTGGTGGATTGGTGGGACAAAGGAATTAGGGGATGGATCCCGAGAGATTTAGAGTGGGTGGCGGCTGGGATTGGACAGGGGAGGATCCCTAGAAATTAGGTCTTGGTCTGATTTAGATAGAGGTGAACTATTTATGCGGACAAAAAGGAGTAGGTTTGGACCCTCCGATCGAAATTGGACGGTCGAGAAATAAATAGGCAAGGAGTCAAAAAAATAAAATGGAGATGTTTTATAGATGTTTGGGGATGTTCTGGACCCATCGGTCACAACTGCTCGGGTCGGGTCCGAGACAGCTTTCGGACGCGCGCGCGAGGAGGTCCGCGGGCTGATGAGAGAGCTTAGGTTGGGCCTGGTGGTAGGTAGTGGACTGTGTAGACGGTCTGGAGAGGAAATAGAGGGAAAGCCCGGCAACAGTTTTCAGAGACCGCCAGAAGTCGCGGGTTCGAACCCCGTTTTCCCCGCCCGATCTTCCTCTTCCTGCCCGACTCATTTTGAAAACACTGGAAGCTGCCGATCCCAGCGTAGCATTCAAGACAATTGTTCCTTCTTCGGTCTCCCTCCACCCCCTTTGTTTGTTGTATGTCTCACCGCGGGCACTTACTTAATGAATGAGTGAAGATCTTCCTTCCCCCCTTGTGTCTTACCAAGGACTGAGTTCCCACTTGTGGCGGAAAAAAAGTATACCATCCCACCCGGCAAAAACGTCCGACGATTTGACCAACTGTATTGTCGCTATAGTTTAACGGTTGGGCTATCAAACGAGCTCCGAATGCGATGAAACATGACAGGCGGTCTACCTAAAACATAACAACACTGCACGCCAACTTTCATCCCGTTCCAAGAACATTTTCCGGCCACTTATAAAATAATATTTCGGACATGCCGCGGGTGCGTGCAAGTGTGTATGGGCTCAGAACGGACAACAGAGAGAACGAGGAGACCGGGACGGATGCAAGTTTTAAAAACATACAGATGCAATGCAGATGATGACATGGCAAGATGCAACACGCAAGCGAATGACACGGCAACAATAGCGAATAACTAGGAGACACCTGGCGCAACGGTCTCGGGGCGTCACACAGCCAATCTTAATGTTCCTCAATTTTAGTGCAACTACTAAAGAAGAACTTGCCAGCTCACAAGAGCAAGTACTTTTTGCTAGTTGAATGATGCAATCTTTGCTTCATTTCAGTTGAACTGCAGAAAAAGGCGCATGAATTGAATCATGGAACTCCAGGATGGCCTCATCCAAGTGGAGCTACAGGTTGAGTTCAAGGAGTGCCATTATTATAGTAATCATGCTCTTCTTATTTGTGTTGTGCAAACAGGAATACTCAACTACAGATGTTGTGATGGTCAAGAGCATTTGCCAAGTTCTTAGGTTGTATGACACGGCTAGCTAAGATGGATTAAATCCCGATATTCACTTTATCAAAACGCTCTAACGGGTTGGTTTTGAATCTTACAAGCTGGGAATCAATGAGATGCGTAGGCATCTTTGTTGTACTTATTATTTGAATCTTATTTGTTGGTTCTGAATCTTGCAAGCTGGGAATCAATGAGATGTGTAGGCATCTTTGTTGTACTTATTATTTGGATTGTATTTGTTGGTTCCGAATCTTGCAAGCTGGGAAACACGACATGATGATGCAGAGGACACCAACCATAACAAACAGTTCAAACTTGGTAGTATTATTTGTGTGAAAGTGCGACAAATATGTTGATCGTGTGTGTCCTGAGAATAATAATTCTAATTGTTGTGCATGTTGATCCTGTGGCACTGATAGAATGAGCCAATGCATTGCCTGTTTAAGTATAAATTTCTATTAAAGGCAATTAAATTTAAGTAAACTGACCCCTAACTCTTGTTATTACAGTACCAATACAGACCTGCTCGTGAACCGACGTGTGACCGGAGTAGGTTTATTAATGGAGGCGTTTGAATTCGCCGAGGGTGCATCTTCTGCCGGGCGTGCAACGGGCGGGGGGGGGGGGGGTAGTAACTGTTGTCGCCTGTACACACTCAGTTTATTGTTGAATCCAGTTCCCCAAGAGCTGAAAAACGAATTGCTGCCGCCGCCTACCCACTCGTTCACTTCAAGAGACTCCAATGGTGATCCGAGGGGTGAGCCTGTTGGATATGGACTTCAGCAAGGAGTTCCCCTTTGAGTTCGCCGTTCAGTCCTATGGCTGCACCAAGTTGAATGTGATGTACACCAACGATCTGGACTCGGTGAATCTCTTCCTCGCCGAGTTCAAGCAGTACCTACAGGACGAGAAAGCACAGGGTCGCAGGACTAGACCTTGTGCCCATCCATTCTTCTCCTGATAGGGACCAGCGGATCACCGTCACCCAGGTACGTGTGCAGGACAAGGTTCTCATCTACCACTGCTATAGGGCCATCAGAGGTTCTGGAGCATTCGCCTGTTTCATCGGCAGCGCCAACTGCACCTTCGCTACGGTGGAGAGAAGGAAGAACACGACGATTCGGCCATCTGGTGCAACAAGCTTGTCGACATCTAGAAACAATACAAGATCATCGGCAACGGGCGGGAGAAGGACTCCGTGGTTGACCTCGCCGAGACCATCATCGACCACTGATACACCAACATGAAAGAAGACAATGATACCAAGGACCTGAAGACGTGGGAGGTACCTCTGAATCTAGCCTACATAACCTACACGGCCAAGGACGCATACACATGCTACGACATGTACAGGCGGATCTTGGACATGAGGGCATGTTTGCTTCCCATAACCGATGAGTACATGGACAGCGCAGCGTCATGATAAAGCGTGCCAGGAAGGTCTAGATGTTGTACTTTATCTGTTTATAAGCACCTTTATCATCTGAGTGTTTCATGCTTTAGGCTATGTGTTGTAGTTATCTGTTCTGTCCGAAATATTTCTTTTAAGAACCCATTAACCTGTTTCCTTTTTAGTGGCTATTTGCCTATGTATGTAACTAGTTCAGTTGTCTGTTTTAAAAAAACTAGTTCACTCGGCTGCCGTGCTTTGAATCTCCTTCCTCCCAACATATTCCCCTTCTCAGGTGGACCCAGCAGGTCTCATACACAGACATAGGGGACCAACCACCTATTCATTTGTATTTCTTTATTTTGTTCAATCTTTCGTCCTCTTCCTATACAACGGCTGGCCATCATCGCCTATGGCGTTGGCCAGGCCATCCCTCTATTCCCTCACATTGTCCGGCAGCAGTAGCTCCACCGGCCCACCCTGCACCCGAATAAGTCAACCCTCGTACTCCCCTTCGCCTGCATCTTCCCCCGCTCCGGTTCGTTCGGTTCGAGGTCTCGACGTCTGTTGACACACGAACACGTCACGTGTACCCTCGATGCTGGGGGTGATACACCGCAGCTCACGTCGAAGGAGGCCCGACCGACAGCGCGATACGCAAGACAGTCGGCGGGCGCTTTTGCAGACCCGAAACCCCGCGCACCCGGGAGGGACCCCGTGAGGGATTGCGGCGGCTATGGGCTGCCCTAGGTCGATTTGCTCGCCCCTAGAGCCTCGAGATTCGCAGCTCTCAAACGAAGAACAGCGAAGAACGAGAGAGAAAAACGGTGGAGAGATAAAACATAGATGAAAAAGTAGTATATTGATTTGTTCGATTGTGTGTTGTTCAATCGGCCATCACCCCCAACATATATAAGAGGCGGCTGGACTTCCCATACAAGCAAAGGATTTATCTAGGCTTTCCTTACAAGAAAATTACATCAATTCACGTCCTAGAATCCTAGTTCTGGTCCCACTCGGATTCAGCCCGAATCTGTTCCAATCTTCTATCTTGCTCCTTGCATGGGCTGTGGAATCTGCATATGACTTCTGATGGAGACGGTTCAAATATCAATTATCTGTGCTTCGACGAGGCCAACAATCCGTATGTTGATCACTTTTCCAAATAAGGCCATCTTGAATACTCCACGGGGTCATCTCTAATTTCGAGTCAGACTCGTTCATGTAGCTGACTGGACCGTCCGACTCTCACAGCGTCTTTGCAGGTCGTATACTACGTCGGATGATGATGACTCCAGAAGCAAAGTTGACTGTTTCGACGTTACGAACAACTCCTATGTTGAACGCTTCTTCATCCGAAGCCATCTAGATAAGTATTTGAGCCCATCTTCAGCATCTGGTCGGATTGGCCTCGACAGTTTCTACTGTTCACGGCAGCAAGCTTTCCCGTCAAGGTTACTGTTCACGGCGGCAAGCTTTCCCCGGCAGGTTACTGTTCACGGCGGCAAGCTCTCCCCCGGCAAGGTTACTGTTCACGGCGGCAAGCTTTCCCCGGCAAGGTTACTGTTCACGGCGGCAAGCTTTCCCCGGCAAGGTTACTGTTCACGGCGGCAAGCTTTCCCCGGCAGGTTACTGTTCACAGCGGCAAGCTTTCCCCCGGCAAGGTTTTTGAGGCAGTAAACGACCTCGGATGAAAATGTGACCAAAAGCAAAGTTGACTGTTTTGACGAGACGAAAAACTTTCGTGTTGAACGTTTTCTGATTCGAGGCCATCTTCTGGGCCAAAACACTCACGCATTACATCAGACACTTGCCAAGACATGTCTGGTCTTCCGCGTCATATTTCGCCTCTTGACAGGGCTGCATCCAGATAGCTCTAACTTTTGCATACGAACTCGAATTGAGATGATTTTTATACCAAAATCGACCGATTCGATGAGACGAAGACAATTCATGTAGAGCATTCCTTCATCCGAGATTGTCTTGGAGGCGTACTTGACCAAAAAGCACTCAGAACACCTAAACATGACAATCTGAGTGTAGTTTTGGTCTTTGATATGATGCCGAATGATTATGGTCCAA
This sequence comes from Triticum aestivum, assembly GCF_018294505.1. Lineage (NCBI taxonomy): Eukaryota > Viridiplantae > Streptophyta > Magnoliopsida > Poales > Poaceae > Triticum > Triticum aestivum. The sequence goes on along the minus strand of NC_057794.1, from coordinate 176,772,633 downwards.
ACATCAAAGTTGTTCCACTCGGCAATGTGAAATTTCTCATTTAGAATATTTTGTCATTTGAGGCCATCTCCATTGCATTCTGCACTGTGCCAAAATCAGGTGTCAACACAGGCCCCCCTGTTTTTCGGCAAAGCTTGCATGCCGAAAAATAATATGCATGGTGTTCGTTCTAAGGACGATGCCAACACTCCATCGGCCATTTATTTTTCTCAGGACGATAATTATTTATCGGCCATGTTTGTGCTAAGGGCGATAATCGTATATCGACCGTTGCCTACTTAGGCTTCCTGCCACACACTCGGGTGGTACTTCTTCAAATATTTGCCATTGAGAGCTCGAGGTAACAATGCCCCCTGTATTGATTCCATCAAATATGAATTTCTGGGAACAACTCTTGTAATCCTAAAAGGACCTTCCCAACTTGGAGACCACTTCCCGAATTTTCTATCTCTTGAACCAATCGGTAGAATCACTTTCCGAACGAGATCACCAACTTGAAAATTCTTCGACTTGACTTTCTTATTGTAAGCTCTTTCCACCCTTAACTTGTCTCTCTCTATGGCCTTCAAAGCAGCCAAACGTTTATCGGCAACTTCGTCAATGTTATCCATCATTAAGTTATAAAAGTCTACAGCCGATAAATCATTTTGCTTGGCTATTCTCAAAGCATTCAAATTTACCTCCACCGGTAAAACAGCCTCTTGACCATATACTAGCTCATATGGAGTTACCTTCGTAGCACCATGCCTTGAGATCCTATGTGCCCACAAAGCTTCAGACAACAACTCATGCCATCTCCTTGGATTATCCTCAACCTTCTTCTTGATGAGCTTGATTAAAATTTTATTGCTAGACTCAGCTTGTCCATTGGCTTGGGCATAATATGGAGATGAATTGAGCAATTTTATGTTATAAGATTCGGCAAATTCTCTAACTTGGTGTGACATGAAAGAGGAGCCTTGATCTGTAGTCAATGTTTGAGGAATGCCGAATCTATGAATAATGTGCTCGGTTATGAATTTTATCACCTTCGTATGTGTCATGTTCTTGAGAGGTACTGCTTCAGACCATTTAGTGAAATAATCGGTTGCCACCAATACGAAACGATGCCCCTTTGAGGAAGACAGATGAATTTGCCCAATAAAGTCTAAACCCCATCATCTGAAAGGCCACGACTTGATAATGGGATGTAACATAGCAGCAGGAGCCAACTGAATATCACCAAATTTTTGACAAGCTTCACACCCTTTATAATATCTGAAGCAATCATTAATCATGGTCGGCCAATAAAACCCAGCACGTCGTAATAACCATTTCATCTTGGGAGCCGACTGGTGAGTACCACAAATGCCTTCATGTACCTCTCCCATAGCAACTCTTGCTTGGTCCTCATCCAAGCACTTTAAGATAACATCATCAACTGTTCGGCGATAAAGATCATCATCCCTCATAGTGTATTTAAAAGCCATACGCCGAATAGCCCTGTCCACCCTTTCACTCGAATTACGTAAGTAAGCAACAATGGGCTTCCTCCAGTCGGAATTGTCACCTGCACTAGATTTTTTGTTAATGATCGAATCAGTGGGTTCTGGTTCGGCCTCTTCTATACTGGTAAGACAAGACATCGGACTTTGATAAATATGAAACATGCCATGATCAACATGGTATCCAGATGCTTGCTGTGCCAACTCATTTGCTTTCCTGTTGTCATGTCTAGATATATGTGCAATGCTAAAACAATCTAAAGTAGAGATTATATCTAGACATTTATCAAGATAAACATTAAGTGATTCATCCAAACACTGAAAGACTTTGGATATTTGACGCACCACTAGTAACGAATCACCATAAGCCTCACTATATGTAACACCTATATCAAGTAACATCTCTAGGCCGAATAACAATGCTTCATATTCGGCTTGATTGTTTGTGCAAAAATATTCTAAGCGGCACGAGGCTTCAAAAAATAGTACCATAAAGAAATATATAAACAACACCAACACTTTGGCCATTGCTATGAATTGAACCATCAATACATAATCTCCATAGTACTAGAGAGACCAGGCTAATATTAATATTATGCATGACATTAATCCGATGTTCAGTAACAAAATCAACTATGATTTGGCCTCTTATAGATCTCAAAGATGCATAAGCCAAATCATATCCAAACAAAGTATAAGCCCACCAACCAATTCAGCAGCTATGAATTGGTCTATGTAGCATATATTCAATGACATCGGTCATGATGTCTCAACTCCATTCAATCATAATATAGGCATACATATAAATTTTCATGAGCACGTACCTTGTCTCGCTCTCCAATCAAACTAAGGATGATGTTAGAATACTACACCGGCCATGCATTGACATACTCTTAGGACGATAGATAAATATCGGCCATTACCATGTAAACTTCATTCAAAGCACATATAGTCGAAATGAACAAATGAAATGACAAATCAAGTATTTCGTCCCTTTGGATCAGCAACAAACTTGTAGCTAATCAAATCTATAGTGACTTGGTAATACCCTCTCATGACGTAAGAAATTATATTGCATCCATGGATTAAAATAAGCCCATTGAGGGTTACCAATCATACCTGATGACGAATTCCATGGCATAGGCGTTAATGGCATAGTTGAAGAATATGGATAATGTGTAGACCAAAGATGTTGAAACCTTCGGCTTGGTCCTTCATAGTTTTTACTCTTTTCCTTCTTCACTTTTGCCGCACTTCTTGTAATAGAGGCTTGCACATAATTCTTATTTTGAGCACTTCCTTTGGGAACCCATGCCATGTTCCTTTCTTCAAGTTCTTGTGCACTAAGTTTGTGTAATTTCCTCTTTTGCCAATACGATAAGCCGAGTGGGCATCTCGGCTGTGATTCTGTTTTGACCAATGACAATTCCTTCTTGGCCTTATGCACTCTCAACTTCTTTTCTTCAGATTTGGCAATTTGACTCTCAATAATTGGTTGCATCGTCTCATTGCCTTTTGTAGCCAATGTCAACACTTTAATTGGCACTTTATTATTTGAGATCAAATCTGAAGTAGCACACTTACGACCATCTCTTTTCACGTGGTAGACTTGCTTGACCACCTCTTTTTTCATCCATGGTATCCGGACCGATTCCTTATAATTAAAACGGTCTTTAACATGTGACTGTTCAAATGTTGATCTTCTCGGAGCTGCATAATATTGGTGAGATGGTCTAAAATAAGATGGAGAATGTACCCTTGTATCATACCTGTCCCATGATGAACATGGATCTACATGAGCATAGGGAGGCATCCACGGCATTGGCATTGGTGGCCCAAAATAAGGATATGAATATGTTGCATTCGAACTCTCACATTGCCAATACCGATCCTCATATTTGCGCCTTGGGGGTGATCTTGGTTTCTTTGCATGATTGGGCCGATAAGCATTCTTCTCTTCACTCTTCTTTTGATATTTCTCCAATAGTTCAGTGAAGGTGATTTTTGATCTTTTACACTTGCGCTTATTTCGGCCTTTGTTTTCTTTTGGTTTGCTTTCATCGATCGTTGGATTTGCTTGCTGCCCCCAGTCCTTGGCGTCTCCATTGTAGCTTCGATGGAATTCTCACCCTCAAGATTATGTTCATTATGCTCTTCAACAACTTCTTTACTTGAAAGCTTGATCCCATCACCTGCAGTTTTTACCTTCTCTTTAAATGGATCGGCTTGAAGCAACCAATGCAAAAACTTTTTGCCATCGGGACCAATCGGAATAGACTGGTCATCTCTTGGTGTTTCAACAAACTTCAATCGTCCTTTTTCAATGGCCGATTTAACTATTTGACGAAACATGTTGCAATCCTCAAAATTATGCTTGGACGAATCATGCAACTTACAATACATTCGTCCTTGGATTGATGGCTTAACATGGTGATTAAGAATTGTAATGTAATTATTTTTCAGCAACAAGTCAAATATTTGATCACACATGCTTGAATTGAAGGTATACTTCTTGTCTTCTAGCCGATCTTGCTGTGAGAACGTCTTTGGAATTAAGCAAACGAATAGTTCAGATTTTGCATCACACCATTTGGCTATGCATTGTGTTTTGCACTCTATCTCCGATGTCTTTGGGTAAGATATTATACTAGCATCGGTTTTCTCAACAGAATTTAATCTTGGCTTTAAATTTCTAAAACGAAAATAGTTAGAACACACATGTCTCAATTGAGACCAAGTGCAAGCCAAGTATGAAATAAGCAAAGCTACCCAAATAGATATGAACTTTAGATAAAGCAACGGGGAAAGCTTTGGCTGTAATAATAAGTCACTACCGGTTTTTATAAATGGCGTAATGGGTTGACCGATATGCTCAATAACAACTTTATTGCTAGCAAGTAAATTACCCTTCTTCATTGGTCTTTCAAAATTACTTATGAGGATTTTTCTAATAGATGCATCAACAATAAAGTCCTGACCAAATCTGAAAATAGGTAAATTACTTGCTAAACATACCTCTTCAAATATGTTGGGAGAGCACGATGGTGGTGTGACTTGAACAATATCTTGCTCCGCCTTTGGATGGCTCCCCAACGCCTCTTCATCATCTTTTTCTTGATTCCGTGCATCATTACATTGAAAAATTTTGTCGGCCGAACTTTGTTCGGCTACTTGTTCTTGTCCTTGAAATTCATCAATTTCTCTGTCATGAAACTCATAGGGCAGGAAGTAGGTTCCATTAACTTTGGAAAAATCAAGTATGGTCGCTTTGCTATGCTTGCCATGCCCTTTCTTAATAATGCTTGCCTCTTTGCATTTGATGGATTCAGAATATATACTTCTTGATTCGGCTCTTTTAACCGGAGCACTTTCATGTTCTGAATCATCTTTCTTTACATTGCTTCTACCAATTGGCAATGCTTCTTTCACTTGAGCCAATTCTGTTTCTTTTTGTTTCTGGCGGCGAGCGGCAAAATTGGCTTTAATCTTTTTCTCAATTTCAGCCCACTTCGGATACAATTGCCCCCCAATGCTTTTAGATTCTTTCGGCAATGGCACATGGGTGTTGCCGAAACTTTGCAATTGTGTAGGGGCTGTATAATATGATGTAGTACTAGGTGAAGGCATATGCATTGTTGTAAAACCATATTTTTGCTCGCCAATCTTATCAATTGGCAAAGATTCATCTTCTTGCAAAACTCTAGCTTTTATTGCGGCATAATCAGGAAATAGCCCCTTTTCATGTTGTTCAAGGCAAAGAGCACTAATCCTCTTATTTTGGGCTAAACTCTTCAATGCAGCCACTACTACCTCATCTTCTACAATATTGGGCACAACCTCTCCTGTAAAATTTACATTTATTCGGCTATGACCAGGAAGGTGTGAAGCCGAATTATGAACATCTACAGTTGTGTATGGTGCTGAAAGATTACTGAGATGGGGTGTAGCATATGACGGTTGAGAGTAATTGGCCGAATAGCTAGTAGTAGCATGGCCGATTCTCCCATCCATCGGCATGGTTGAACTAGTATATTGCAAATTAGTTGCCGATGAATAAAAAGGTGAAACACTTTGTCGCATGATATTGGAAGTTCCTACAAGAGGTGTTTCAACTTGATTGCCCAAACTCATCATGTTATTCATCGGCATATAAATTTTTGGGGTTGCCGATGCATGGGAGTTGGGATACATATGTTGCATGTTGCTAAAATCATATGAAGTAGAATCATGGAGATTTTGTTGCATCGGCCCTTGCACATAATTAGATATATGATTGATAAAGCTAGGGCTAGCCGATACATTATTCTCATTAGATGATCTAGCAACAACATATGCATTATTTGCATCTACATATGTGAATTGGGTATTCATATTACCTTTGTAGATTGCAAACCCTAGATGACGATCTCTTTGTAGCAAGAACGGGCTGGAGACCGTTCAAAGCTTCGTCCCCAACGGAGTCGCCAAAAAGTGTGTTCACACACGAACACGTCACGTGTACCCTCGACGCCGGGGGTGATACACCGCAGCTCACGTCGAAGGATGCCCGACCGACAGCGCGATACGCAAGACAGTCGGCGGGCGCTTTTGCAGACCCGAAACCCCGCGCACCCGGGAGGGACCCGTCAGGGATTGCGGTGGCTATGGGCTGCCCTAGGTCGATTCGCTCGCCCCTAGAGCCTCAAGATTCGCAGCTCTCAAATGAAGAACAGCGAAGAACGAGAGAGAAAAACGGTGGAGAGATAAAACATAGATGAAAAAGTAGTATATTGATTTGTTTGATTGTGTGTTGTTCAATCGGCCGTCACCCCCAACATATATAAGAGGCGGCTGGACTTCCCGTACAAGCAAAGGATTTATCTAGGCTTTCCTTACAAGAAAATTACATCAATTCACGTCCTAGAATCCTAGTTCTGGTCCCACTCGGATTCAGCCCGAATCTGTTCCAATCTTCTGTCTTGCTCCTTGCATGGGCTGTGGAATCTCCATATGACTTCCGATGGAGACGATTCAAATATCAGTTATGTGTGCTTCGACGAGGCCAACAATCCATATGTTGATCACTTTTCCAAATAAGGCCATCTTGAATACTCCACGGGGTCATCTCTAATTTCGAGTCAGACTCATTCATGTAGCTGACTGGACCGTCCGACTCTCGCAGCATCTCTGCAGGTCGTATACTACGTCGGATGATGATGACTCCAAAAGCAAAGTTGACCGTTTCAACGTTACAAACAACTCCTATGTTGAACGCTTCTTCATCCGAAGCCATCTAGATAAGTATTTGAGCCCATTTTCAGCATCTGGTCGGATTGGCCTCGACAGTTTCTACTGTTCACGGCAGCAAGCTTTCCCGGCAAGGTTACTGTTCACGGCGGCAAGCATTCCCCGGCAGGTTACTGTTCACGGCGGCAAGCTCTCCCCCGGCAAGGTTACTGTTCACGGCGGCAAGCTTTCCCCGACAAGGTTACTGTTCACAGCGGCAAGCTTTGCCCGGCAAGGTTACTGTTCACGGCGGCAAGCTTTCCCCGGTAGGTTACTGTTCACAGCGACAAGCTTTCCCCCGGCAAGGTTTTTGAGGCAGTAAACGACCTCGGATGAAAATGTGTCCAAAAGCAAAGTTGACAGTTTTGACGAGACAAAAAACTTTCGTGTTGAACGTTTTTCGATTCGAGGCCATCTTCTGGGCCAAAACACTCACGCATTACATCAGACACTTGCCAAGACATGTCTGGTCTTCCGCGTCATATTTCGCCTCTTGACAGGGCTGCATCCAGATAGCTCTAACTTTTGCATACGAACTCGGATTGAGATGATTTTTATATCAAAATCGACCGACTCGACGAGACGAAGACAATTCATGTAGAGCATTCCTTCATCCGAGATTGTCCTGAAGGCGTACTTGACCAACAAGCACTCAGAACACCTAAACATGACAATCTGAGTGTAGTTTTGGTCTTTGATATGATGCCGAATGATTATGGTCCAAACATCAAAGTTGTTCCACTCGGCAATGTGAAATTTCTCATTTAGAATATTTTGTCATTTGAGGCCATCTCCATTGCATTCTGCATTGTGCCAAAATCAGGTGTCAACAACGTCGTCCTCCGCCTTGGTGCTCTCGCTACGGCACCGCCGTCTGTCATTCCCAACATGGTCAGCAAAACAAGAGGAATCAAGAGACAACTGTTCGTCGAGAGGCTGATAGTCCCGGGCCCACCAGGTCCATGGCCTAGGTTTTGTTGTTTAACATGGGAAGCCCACGACATGTTTCAACATGTTTTGGACCCAGCAGGTATCAAGTGGCCTCTGGGCCTCCCAACCTAGCTTGTCTATAACATCAGCAGCCCAAGTTATGTTTGTTTTTTTAAGACGACGCACAACTCGGTTCTATTTTTCTATAAGAATGCAAAACTCAACCTATGTTTTCTATAAGAATGCAAAACTGAACCTATATTTATATCTTATTTTATTACACACATATATATAATATAAACAACATAAGGTTCTGTTAAACCTGTCGTTCGTCCAACCATTTTATAGACCTTCCCACTTCCTTTATCTTTTGTTTTCATTAATCCTATATCTGAATTTTCCCCCACTTTCTTTTTCGATGTAAACTGAGTTTTCTCCCAGTACTTTTCCTTAGAACCAACTCAACTGTCCCGCATCTAGCCTAAAAAATAATAATACCCCATGTCCTATTAACTCATCAAATTAAAATAATATTTTATTTCATAAATTGAAAGTTCTTACATAATAATAATTATTATTATTTATATATAACTTGGCAAGTTAACTCCTAGTGATTGCGTACATCAGCTTGCAAAGATTTTACTGACCAATGCAGTAATAGACGCGCAATCATGTGTTTATGTTTTTATAACATTTCTCCGTCCAACCCAACATGATATTTTCACCCAGCCCAGCAAGTCCGCGGGTTTCGAGAAAAATGCAAATGGCCTTTAAATTCTACCATATATATATAAAGGGCTGCATAGATGCTACATCATTATTTCACCCAGCCCACCAAATGGACTAAAAAAACAAATGGAGTGACTGACATGTGGGCCAGTAGGTCGAAGCCAAAGCAAGGCGTTGGATTTACATCCAACGACCGACATTCTTCTTCAATCTCTCGTCTTCTCCCCCGGCACTGCCGGGACCGCCTGCTCCAGCCTTAGGCGTCCAGCGGTGTTGTTTTGCGCGCCTCAGCCAAACGCTACCCCGCCATCAGCCAGGCCATCCCTCCACTCCGTACCTCCTGTTATTCTCTTCCGAGTGTAGGCCAACCCCGCACCCGAACTAGTCATGTTTCCCACCCCTCTCCATTTGTGACTCCACTGCCGCGTCTTCCCCATCTTCGGATCATTCCAGTCTGGGGCCTCGCCGTCGTCCACCTGTGGTCAACAAACGAGAGTCACCGGAAGAGGACTTTATGTGGAGAGCCTAATGGTTGGGACCCACGAGGTCCATGGTCGCACACAAGGAAAGTTCCTCCTTATTAAGATATTTCCTCCCCCTGACAGCTGGGACCCACCGTCTGTATCTTCGCATGGAAGGAAGTGCCTCCTTGTTATGCGAAAAAACCATTCCTCCCAATGACAGCTGGGACCCGGTAGATTTGGTGGCCGACTTGTGAGCCTACTAAGCAGACGTGTACGCAGGGCTTTGTCAACTTAATCAACAAATGATTCTAGCAGCTAGACCATTGGATGTTAATCAAACAGCCGTGCTCCTTCTTCAACCTTTGTTCATACTCCTGTCTCTCGTGGGCGGCAGTGCTGTCGCGCACCCGAACCAGTCAAGTTTCCCACTCCTCTCCATCTGCGACTCCACTGCTGTGTCTTCCCCATCTCCGGGTCATTCTAGTCTGGGGCCTCGCCATCATCCACGGGCCTTGGTGCGCTTGGTACAGTGTGGTCAACGTGGTCAACAACCGAGAGTCATCGGAAGATGACTGTACATGAGAGGCTGACAGTGGGGACGCACCACGCCCATGGACGCATGCATGCAACCGCATCCTTTTTACCCTGAAAAATAATGTTTTCTCCCCTAACTACTGGGACCCACCAGCTACATCTTCGCACGCAAGGAAGTGCGTCCTTATTAGGGGAAAAAAACCACCCTGACAGCTGGGACACACTAGCTACATCTTCGCACGCAAGGAAGTGCCTGATAGTCGGGACCTACCTGGTCGAAGCATACGTAGCGTTGTCATTCTGGTCGCGAACGTGTACGTACATACTGGTTAATCGGTCGCTTTGCAACGATGAACCGTGGCCAAGTAAGTAGCAGCACATGTCATAGTAGAGCCCCCCATGTAGCAGTTCAGGTTGTCCTGTCTAAACTGTGTACACGTACATATAGCCACACGCCAAAAATTACGACCACGTACGTACATATGGGCGGGGTCTCAAACGCCTACTCGTGCATACGTACGGCCAGCGCTCGTGTACATGGCTAGGTCGGAACGAAGAAACTGCGTCATCGTCGTGTGGGAAGCAACGGAATGTGTCGTGTTCATCGGGAGGCAACAGAACGCGTGTTGTTCATCGGGAGCCAGCCGGCTTGGACGGAACATCCGATGGAAACGAGGCCTGGCGTACTGCAGAACTGAGGAAACGGCCTTGTGTTCGACCGTCCATGGTCGAAACGGGATCTTGTTCATCGGGAGGGGTCTGGCATACCGTAAAATGGAGGAAACAGACTTCTCTTGGACCTCCTATGGTCGAAAGGGGGTCCTGGTGATCGGGAGGGGTGTGGAGTAGTGCAAAACAGAGGAACGGACTTGTGTTTGAGCGCTACGGTCGAAACGGGGGTCCTATTCATTAGGAGGGGTGTGGCGTATCACAAAACAGGACTCACGGGATACTATTCAGCTCCACCGTCGACCTTCTCCAGCCTCCACGGGCTACTGTTCATCCACCATCGACCTCCTCCAGCCTCCACCTGCGATTGTTCATCCACGGGTTCCTGTTCATCCAGCCTCCACCACGCGCTCCTCCACCGGCTATTGTTGAACTAGCCCTCTCCACGGGTTCCTGTTCAACCACCCCTCCACGAGCTACTATTCATCCAGCCCTCTAGCGGCTACTGTTTAACCAGCCCTCCACCGGCTACTGTTCAACCTTCCCTCCACTGGGTCCTGTTCATCCAGCCCTCCACGGGGTCCTGTTCATCCACCCCCAACCAGATCGATGAATCGGGGTCCTGTTCATCCAGCGGTAACACCACGAGGTCCTGTTCATCCACCCCCCTGATGCGGAGCATCCTATGGACATCACCATGTCAAGAGTCCGTTCGGCGAGTGACACGTGCGACATCTACTTCACATACACAAAGGTGAATCATCTCCTTTACACGTGCTCACTTGACCCCTTCAAGGATGGTATACTACGTGACACTCCACTCATGTGCATGCATAGGTATTGTCTGAACGGTACGAACGACAAGGAGGAGTGCGAGCGCAAGTGTACAACTACACCATCCGCGAGCGAAGCATGGAAGAGAAGACAGAAGAAGCAGAGCTGCTACAAGCTATAGCCACCGGACGTCCAGATGCCACCGGCCATCCAGTACCTGATGTAGCCCAGACGGCTAGAAGAACTCTAGGCTATGAGTGCTACAGCGGCCGGATGTCCAACGAATACCGGATGTCCGACGAGTCCCAGCGCCCGGACGACTGGCGTCGACCGGACGACCGGTTCCACTACACCCGAGAAGAATCAATGGACATCCAACGCGCGCCGGACGTCCGGACCGTCTTGAGCCTCCGGACGTCCGACCCCCACCGGTCGTCCGGTACCTGCATGTGCACAACCCCTTCGTGGCTAAGACTATAAATAGACCACCTCCACCTCCTTTCTAGGGTTAGCATTGGTTTAGCTCATTTTAGAGATAGAGCATTGCTCATGCACATTGGATCTACTCCATGAGAGAGACCGCGGCCCCTCTTCGGAGAAGATCCCTTTGGATTCAAGACCTCATTGCAGAGAAGAACATCAAGACCTCCTCATGGAGAAGACTGGTTACCTTTGTATCGTCCATTGTTGACTTTGGATCTTGTATCTTCTATTGTGATTCGTGGATCTAGCACTTGTGTAATCATTCTTGTTAGTTTGGGTGTTCTCTCATGTTCCCCTTGTGTTTTTCCCCTCGAGTTCTTCGTGTTCATTGCGGGATCTTCTCCTTTCGTGAAAGATCGGCCGGTTAGGGTTCCTACCACTACCACCATTTGACATTTGACATTTGAGATTTTGAGTTCGCGGGTTTTCCGTTTCCTAAGGTGTTTCGCCTACTTAGGGATGAGTCTCCATCATCTTGATATCTCCATCAAGATCACCGCCACTCATCATCGACACAGACGGTAACCTCCATATCATCTTGGTATCGAGGTATCCCTCCATTGTATATTCCCTTGCCATCGCATTGATAACCCCTAGCCCATTTTGCATCACTTACCTATCGAGACTAGCCTTTGAGTATTGCCGGCAGCGTTACTTGTGCACATTAGTGGTCTACACCTTCCATTGCATACATACCATACCATATCACATTGGTATGATATCATCCCTTGTGCCACAAGTTTGTTCCCGTATATACCCAATTGCTATCTCGGTTTGTGCATTTTGCATTGTGGCCATATACAAAAAAAGAGAACAAGCTTTTAAGAAAAAGAGAAAGAGCAAAGAAGCTTGTAAGCAATAGCCATAGCATTATACCACATTGCATATAAGATTGTCATATCCGATCATCTTGGATCATAGCACCGGAACATCATACACATAGCATACTTGGGATAGAAAGCTCATACATTTTTGCATCTTACAGGTTGTGCACAAGTGTCGTATACACCTATTGAGCAATTGTGCTAACGTCTCTTTTGAGTTGTGCAACACGAGCATTTTCCCTGGATTCCACATTTTGTGCTCATTCCTTGGTTGCATGAACCCATTTATCTATCCATGTGTGTGTGTTTCTATGTGCCACATATTGTTATTGGTCTACTTGTTATACTTACGAATTTGTGAATCTTTTTCAACATTATTGACTCTTTCTAACATTTTGCATTAAATTTTTGTGCCACTATCCTCACCGAGCTCCACTATAAGCCTTACTTGTGTAGGTGTGAGAAATCTACAAGATCGGTACCAATTGTGCTATTTCCTTGTTACACTATTGAGTGATCATTGATCGATCTTCAACATCGGTCAAGGTACATTCGGTATAGTTCTTCCCTTTCTCCCACTCATATTTGCTCGAGTATTGTGATGGATAGGCAAGGAATTTCATCTTTGGTCTACAACAACTACGACGAGTTCGATGCCACGAACAACTCCAACGACCCCAAGATGCAAGCTCAAATGGAGGAGATCAAAGCCCTCATCAAGTCCTACAAGCGGTCTTCCTCATCTTCGAGAAGACACTCAAGAGCACATGCCTCCGAGCTACCATCTCCGGCAAAATCACATCGGCATCGACACCATCACCAACAAGGATGTGAAGGTCAAGATCTCCACACCAACAACCGCTCAGCCACTTCACCATCTCCCTTGGCATCTTCGCCAGGCATCTTCGCCTATGGACATACGACATCTTCTCCCACAAGCACTTCAAGAGAAGCTCCCCAAGCTCAAGTCCTCGACTCTCACAAGCTACTACGACCTCGACATCGACCACGCGATTCCTTTCTATGGGACTCAACAACCCGAGGAGTATCTCGAATGGGAGCGTTTGATGGATGACTACCTTAAGCTACATCAAGTTCCTCCTGAAGATCAAGTGAAGTGCGCCACAAGGAACTTCCACGACTATGCGTCCACATGGTGGCTTAACGCACCTCCAGAGACCTATGACAGGAGTTGGCCCGAGACGAAGAAAGCTTTGCAGCGAGAGTTCGTGCCTCCAACCTACACGGAACAACTTCCACTTCATTATGGGATTGCACAACGACATCTCCAAGACAGTCTTCCTCTAGAACTACAAGTCCCTCGACGACAACTACATTGGTGCTCTAATGGCGGAACAAGAACTCTTGAAGGTCAAGGCTTCTCGACCCCAAGCACACTTCTCTAAGACCAAGCTCCAAGACGACGAGCAAGAGGCTAGTACCACCATGATGTCCAAGCCCGACGAGCTCCAAGACGATCCTCCCAAGTTCGACTTCACCGCCATCCCTCTTTATGGAATTGATGATGCCGAGTCTACTTCGACTCTTTTTCAAGATGGTGTGGCGACGACTACGACTACGGAGACCATCAAGGACCAAGCTTTGGAGGCGAGCGACATGGTGACGAGCAAGGATGATGCTTCCATCTTAGGAGGCGAGAGTGATGATGTGCCATCTTCGGCCTTCATCCACGGCGACGGCGATGAGATGGTTGAGCATGGGATTTTCCCTTCGACCACGGCAAGGTATGATGACTTGAGTGACTTTTGCCACCATATTGAGAGTGAGAGCGACTTCACCACTAGCCTCATATATGATGTGTTACCACAATTCCCATGTGAGGAGAGCCACAACCCCCACCACTTGACTGAGATGAGTGACTCCACCATACGTGATATTGAGTGCACCTACCTTGAGGGAGTGAGTGAACCACCACATAGAGAGAGTGAGATAGTTGATAGGTCAAATGAGGCCACTTTCAACACTAACGACTTGACCTCTACCTCTATTGTGTCATCTCATTTGGTGCTAGGTCCCATCTATGATGATGTGCCGATTCGCGATGACTTCGTCCTCCCTTTGGACAAGACGATGGCCATGGTGGAATATGATGCACCCCCCACATGGTTCCATCAAGATGAAGATGACCACCATTTGGTATTTCCCACCTCACCTACACCACATGAGTGGAATGACAAAGGTAACATAGGTGAAGGTGATGCTCTAGTCCCACTAGTGGACATTCTTGACATTGATTGCTTGCATGATGTTGACCAACCTATTACTAGGCTTCATGCTAGTGCGACTTCCCCAGTCGATGATTTACCCATTTACGATGAGTATGATGATTGCCATGTGGAGTATATTAGTTGTGATGCCATGTTACATAGGATTTCTTGTGCTAATTCTCTCGGTCACATCATGTTTGCCAATCCTCTTGACTTGTCATATGCTATGCATGAGATCAATCATATGTCATATTTGCAATCTCATCGTAGTGACTATGCATATGCCATTAAAATAAACCCAATTTGCACATATGGCATAGATGACAAGCCCATGGTTATCGGCATTTGTTTTTCTTGTGATGATATTGATATGCTCCCTTTGCATCATTTATCTCATATGCCATGCCATGACTACCTAGCATCGGATATGCATTGTTGTGGATGTTGTCCATTTTCTCCATGTGATGTTTACGATATTGATCATGAGGAGACCCCCATAGTTTCGTCATATATGTTAGGAGATTTTGATTCATCCCATTCATTGCATGATCCCAATACTTGTGTGCACCATATGCTCCCCATGAATAAAAATGCTATTGTTGTACAATATACTTGTATGCTAAATTTGCATCCCCATCATGTTATACATAACAACTATTCTTTCATGATGGATGACATGTTCTTATACCATGCATCAAATTTATTTGAGCGATGATTATCTTGTGCTAACTCTCATGTGCTCATACACATCATGATGGATGATGCGTACATTTACCACACACACAATTTCTTTCGTTTGTGTCTCTTTTGTGTAGGTACCCATGAATGCTTGTCAACCTCACAATTCCATGAGTTTACAAAATGAGCTCTAGAGCACAACGATGACTTGGGATCCTATGGATTGTCTTTCCCACCGCTCTCTTCGCGCATTTCCTCTACATGACCCTCACTTGGCTATGGGTTATTGTCCAATACATATTATATGCCCACCTTGCCATGTTCACTTTGCATGATATGCTCATTCCTATGCCTTTGCCATGCATTTGTGACCCATGCTTTGCATTACACATGATGATTGATTCTCATACTTGTATGTGTGATGTAGGGTGGAACCCTAGATGGCCGATCTTTCACGAAAGAAGTGGATCCCGTGATGAAAACGAAGAACACGAGGAGGGAAACGAGGGGAAAATCACGAGGGGAACACAAGAGAACACTCAAACCAACAAAGTATGATCACACATGCGCTAGATCCATGAGCACAAAGGGAGATACAAGATCCAAAGTCAACAACGGATGATACAAGAGGTAACCGGTCTTCTCAACGAGGAGGTCTTGAAGTTGTTCTCCGCAAGGAGGTGTTGAATCCAATGGGATTTTCTCCATAGAGGCCGCGGTCTCTCTCGTGGAGTAGATCCGATGTGGATGAGCAATGCTCCATCTCTAAATATGAGCTAAACCAATGCTAACCCTAACTAGGAGGAGGAGGGGGTCTGTATATAGTGTTAGTCCACGAAGGGGTAAGTGAGAGGGGGGATACATGGGCCCTTGGCCTGTTCACTGTGTGTAGACAGGCGCCGGATGTCCGGGCTGGGGGCTGGATGTCTGGGGCTTTGTGACGGGCCGTATGTCCGGGCTGGGAGGCCAGATGTCCGGGTTGGCCTGGGTCTTCCAGTTGAATTCGGTGATGAAGGGGCCGGATTTCCAGGGCAGGGGCCGGATGTCTGGGACTTTGGTGTCACAGCCCTAGAATATTGTTTGTAAATAGTTGCATCTTCATCCAGGCATCATATTTAAATTTCTGAAACATGAATTGAGGATTGTTGAAGCCTCAAAACTTTAATTAAAAGCATGGCAAAATAACCCTGGAAATTGCATTCAGTGTTTCCAAAACGGCCTTAATAATGTTGGTTATATTTGGCAAAGGTTCTTGCACCAAACCAAAAATAATGAGCATTTTGAGGAATATTTTGGGCACTGAATTTAAATCATTATTTTATTTGCATTTGGAATTATATTCATAACTTGTATAGAATATATTTCCAAATACCCTGAAACATTTTATGTGCTTTTGGAAAAGTCCATTAAGCAACATAAAAATATTCAGAGGAGTTTCTGGCATTGTTTGAATTATTTTAAAATTCAAACAGTGGCAAAACAAATTTAACAAAATAAAACAGAACAGAAATAAAAGAACAGAAACTTACCTGGGCTTACCTGGCGCCCACTTACCTGGCCCAGCACGGCCCAGCCCATCTCCACCCTCCCCCCCCTGTCATCTTCCTCTGCCAGTAGGCAGAGGCGAGGCGTGGCGCGCGCCCGAGAGGCCTCGGCCACCTCCTGCTTCCCCTGGCCACCTCCTGCTTCCTCCTCGACGCCCCGGTGATGCCACGCGCCTCCCCGACCCCCCCTCTCACTTCTCCCTCGCATTCTGGACCTCCCTCCCCCCCCCTCGCTCCTCTGCTCTCTCTCTCTCGCGATCGACCACGAGCACCCGAGAGCACCGACGAGCTCCACCGCGGCCAAAGTCCACCACCCGCCTCGCCGATGCTTCCAGAAGAACCGCCGTGCCTTCCTCTTCGTCTCCACCAACTCACGTGACGCCGGGTGCACCGCAGCGTCGTCCCTGCCGCCTTCATCACCGCATCTGTCCGGCGATCGCCGTGGTCGATTCGCCGCCTCCGACGCCTCCCCGAGACCACCGAGCTGCTCATCGACCTCGCTGTGAGCCTCTGTGCAGAACCCCTCTCTTTCCCCTCGCGTTTGCGAGCTATAGGCCATAGCTCCTTCGCGGCCGAACTCCGGCCGCCGCCGAAGTCGACGCTGCGCTCGACTCAGGCCACGTCTCACCCTCCCGATGCTACCAATGGATGCGCGCAAGCACCAGCAAGCTAACGCCGCCACCAGCTCGTCCTCTTGTGCACCATAGCGCTACGCCGCCCGAACCCGTAGCTCCGGCCGCCGCCGTTCTGGTCGCCGCTGTCGACCCCGGCCTCCCTGTGCCCAGCTGCGTGCGCCCCTAGATGCGCGGGAGCACGGGCTCCCTCCTGGTGCCCTCAGGGTGCCCAACCGCAGCCTGTAGCGCCGCCCCGACCAACTCCGGCGAGTTCCCGCCGCTGTTGTGGTCGCCGGCGTCACCTGCTGACGTGGCGCCGGTTAATTAGTGCTAATAACCCCGCTAAACACCCCTAGAGCCACTGCCATGTGGGCCCCTGCGCTTAATTAGGTTAATATAACTATTCTGTTAAATTAGTGTTAGTGCCGTGGACCCCACGTGTCAGCTTTGACTCTGGCCCAGTCATCGTTGACCGGTCCCACCTGTCATTCACTCAATCCAGACCTGAGTCACTGACCAGTGGGCCCCACTGGTCAGGTTTGACCAGCAGCAGCGTCTGTTGACCTGCTGACGTCATAGTGACGCAATGCTGATGCAATAAGTATTTTCTGGATTTATTTTTTTATTCAGGAAATTCCAGAAAATTGTAAAAACTTCTAAAAAATCATAGAAATTCAACCGTAACTCCAAATTAAATAATTTATAGATGAAAAATTATCAGAAAAATTCAAGGAATCCATCTGTACCATTTTCATGCATGTTATAACAACTTATAGCTGCTATTTAGCACAAATCATATAAATGGCATCTGAATAATCACATATGGAGTTTGAATTTGAATCTTGTATTCAAACCAACTTCATTTAATCTGTTGCTAGTTGCATTAGCTCAAAACACATTCATATTGCCATGTCATGAGCATGCATCATATTGTGCATTGCATTGATTGTATTTCTTCTTGTTGCCGGTATCTGTTCCCTCCCGGTAGACGATGTTCCGACGTTGTGATCGTTGACACTGATGAAGACTCAATGTTATCTTCAGAAGTGCCAGGCAAGCAAAAACCCCTTGTTCATTCCGATACAATCCTACTCTCTCGCCCCTGCTCTCTTTTACTGCATTAGGACAACAACGATTCAACTGTTACTTGCTGCGGTAGCTGAACCCCTTTATCCTCTGCATGACCTGTCATTCCACAGTAAATAGATGAAACCCACTAGCATGAGTAGGAGTTGTTTGAGCCCTGTTGTGCCTACTCATTCTTGCTTGTTTGTCATGCCTGCTACTGCTTAGAGTTGTGTCAGGTCTGATTTATCCGAGATGAATCAGAGGTGTGTGAACATGTCCTACTGTGTGTGAGCTAAGTGTGTGAACACGATTTGGTAAAAGGTGTCGGTGAGAGGCCATGTAGGAGTACATGGTGGGTTGTCTCATTGAAGCCGTCCTTAGGAACTGAGTTCTGTGTTTGTGATCCATGATTCAGCTACTACCATACATTGGGCCCTAAAATATGACCCCGCTCGACTTCTTATTCACCCTCGTCCTCTGTCCAGGAGTTGCAAGTAGTTTCTGGTGTTTGTAGTATGCTGGAGGCCGTGGACAGCGCTGACCGGAGGGGTGGGCTGTGATGCGGTAGGCACGTGGTCGGGTATACCGGGCGCCCGTTTGGTGTCACGGAACCCTATTCACATCGTTTGGGGCTGTGAGCGAAACTCCGGCCGGATCTCCTCATGGATGGAACCCGAATAGGCGATAAACCTGGACTAGAGACTTGAGTGTTTAGGTAGGTCGTGGTCTACACCCACGTCGGCTTTCGCTTGAAGTCTGCCGAGCACATGTCGTGTGCAGACGCTAAGTGGTGGAAACATGTATGAAGAAGTACACCCCTGCAGGGTTAACATCATCTATTCGAATAGCCGTGTCCACGGTAAAGGACTTCTGGGTTGCTTATATCAGTTCATAGACAAGTGAAAGTGGATACTCTAAAATACGCAAGATAAGCGTGAGTGCTATGGATGACGCTCTCGTAGGGAGACGGGAGCAGATCCATAGTGGTGTATTGATATGGGGAATATGTGGACTCGTGTGCGCCACCTCAAAAGAGTTACATTGCAGTCGTAGTTCAGGATAGCCACCGAGTCAAAGCTGGCTTGCTGCAGTTAAACCCCACCATCCCCTTTGTTGATAATGATGCATATTTAGTTAGTTCTGATGTAAGTCTTGCTGGGTACATTTGTACTCACGTTTGCCTATTTTATGTTTTTGCAGAGAGACTTCGGTCTCACTAGTAGTTTCGCGTGGACTTCGACGTTTAGCTTGTTACCTCAGCTACAATCTTGTGCCCCGGCAGGATCTGGTAGATAGTCAGGCTTCTCAGCCTTTTTCAGTTATAGATGTCTGTACCCAGACATGATAGCTTCCGCTTGTGCTTTGATTTGTATGCTCTGATTGTTGGGTCATAAGACCCATGTTTGTAATATCTCGCTCCTCGGAGCCTATTGAATAAATTACTTGAGTCGTAGAGTCATGTTGTGATGACATGTTGTATTTGCACATATCGAGCATATTGTGTGTATGTTATTGAAATGCTTGGTATGTGTGGGATCTGACCATCTAGTTGTTTATCTTTAGTAGCCTCTCTTACGGGGAAATGTCTCCTAGTGTTTCCACCGAGCCATGGTAGCTTGCTACTGCTCCGGAACACTTAGGCTGGCCGGCATGTGTCCTTCTTCGTTCCTGTGTCTGTCCCTTCGGGGAAATGTCACGCGATGAATACCGGAGTCCTGTTAGCCCGCTACAGCCCGGTTCACCGGAGTCCTGCTAGCCCAGTGCTACAGCCTGTATTCACTCGCTGATGACCGACACGTTCGATGCTGGGTCATGGATGCCTGTCCCTGTAAGTCTGTGCCACTTTGGGTTTACGACTAGCCATGTCAGCCCGGGCTCCTTATCATATGGATGCTAGCAACACTGTCATATACGTGTGCCAAAAGGCGCAAACGGTCCCGGGCAAAGGTAAGGCGACACCCGTGGGAATACCGTGCGTGAGGCCGCAAAGTTATATGAGGTGTTACATGCTAGATCGATGTGGCATTGAGTCGGGGTCCTGACAGCGTTGGTATCAGAGCCTGACTGCCTGTAGGATTACCAAGCCAAATTGGTCGAAGTTGAGTCTAGAAATTCTTTAGTTATATAAGGGAATTGATTGTGGATGGAACGTAAGGCTCTTTTTACTCCTTATACCTTCTGCCCTTCTGATCTGAGTCATCTTATCTTTCCTACGGGGTTAAGGAACTAGGTCTTCTCATCTATCTATCAGGATGACGTGTTACTAATCAGTAGACTTATAAGATTGTTGGATTTAAGCTTGAGTTCAGTTCCTACTACTTCTGTATGTTATCTGTTGATCTCGGAACCTTGCTATTGTGATGTTGAGTGGTTATGCCACCATTTTGGTGAATGTCTCAAATCTTTTTTGAGCATTTACAACCGTTATGCTGTCCAAGTCATCCCAGGTCTCTAAACAGTCTGATGCATTTGCAAATCTTTTCCTTCCGTCTCCGATGTCCCTTTTGGTCGGAATAAGCACACTAATCGGTAGGTTGAGGTACTTTGTTGCCTCGGCATAGATGTTGGAGCTATTATTATGACCTTAGGTGTTTAGGAAGTCACCTAGCAATTTAGCAATGCTTTTGTATCCCCAGTGTGATGATTCTGGCCATTATTTTTGAAAGCATCCCGTGATGTTATTAGTTAGTAGGCATTCTATTTCTGGGTTTTGAACCCGAGATTCACTCTACTTACTTCATGTTGATAGTGTTTGCTAGTTCCTTTAGGATATTAGTAACCTTTTCGATAGTCCTCGAGGTCCGTGGTATATCATTCTTCCAAATACCATGAACCATTCTTGGCAGGAGTTCTTCTGAACCAAAAGATGACAACAAGAGTGCTCCCGATGAGTTCTCCATGCTATGTTGTGACTCTGCCAGCTCAACCTTTCTGCATGGATTGTCCGGAAGAAATATGTCGAACTCGTTCGACATGCTAATCCATGCATCCACAACTCAGAAAATCGTATGTTCCTTGAGTTGTCCCTCTTTAGTTGTCTTCTGACCCTCGTCTATCAATTGATAGTCAAGATTATGTGTGCATTCGTTCATCGATGCCTATTACTCTTGTGGTCTGTCAAGCCATTCTATTCCGGAATGACTAGGAGAAACAAACTCCAGTACCTCATCCATATCTAGGATTGGGTTAAAGCAATTGTGCTCTGCAGATCAAAATGCCAGCCCAGCTTTTGATTCTGTTCTACCTTGGAGTATTACCATCTTTTATATCGGGATTATCGTAGGAATTGCACACCATCCTATGAACTCTTGGTACAGTGATACTTCTCGCCATCATTATTCATCCCTCGGTTCCGTGTTGTCGCAACCGGAATGCCGACAAGTGAATCGTGATGTGTGAATTCAATACTCCTAGCAACCTTGTTGCTTGGTAGTTAATGGACAATAATTTCATTCTTAGCGTGTTGGTTTTTGAATCATCATTCTAAGGTTGATCATGCTACCTAGTCCTTTTCCTGGTGCACTCCTTGATCGATGAGTTAGGATTATTCCAAATCCCTCACTCTTTGATCATATTGTCTTTCCCTGAAAAGCAAGATTGTTCTCGAGCTTAGTAACATATCGGTGGTTTGTGATTTTTCGAATATCTTCTCGGAAGTATTACTAGGTTGTCACCTGACCGCTATGTTGATTTCGTGATCAAGATGGTTTATTGTAAACCACCCTTTCTCCAAGAATCCGTGTTGGATACCCCTGAGCTAGTTGGTTAAGCTAAACGACAACTTGGAGAGTTGGAAGATAAAAGCTTGCCTGACTTAGTTCGTTCCAAAGGGATATTCTTGTGTAGTGTGTGTTGAAAAAAGATGATATCTTCATCGATTGGTCCCTGTGATCAGTTGCTGGACCTATTGTCTTATCAATCCCTTGATTTGAGTGTGGGCTATCGTCAAATCAAATCAGTACCAACGATGCTCGTAATGTTGTCCTACTCGTGGTTGATCCCTCGAGCATACACCATTACATCTTTGGTCTGACCAATGCTATCACCGTGTTCACATGATGGTGGAAGTCCAGTGATATGGAAATTCCGATGAGTTGCTGTTGAGCCCATCAGTAGCATTTTGTCTCCCCCCATGAATCATGTTGAACATCAACCTAGTGTTGAAAACTTGTGTAAGCATTTCTTCGTGTTTCGTTCATGAAGCATATGTTTGGATGAAAGTAGTGACTTCCCCTAATTCATGTGCATCTGATGCAAGTTGCCGCCATGAATTCGAGGAAGATTGTTTTGTTTCCTTGGAATCATCCCAAATCAGTCATGCACACGTGCGAAGTATTCTGTGGTCTGGAGACTTGCAACCTTCATTCCATATGTGTCCCGAGCACACCAAGCCACTGATTGATTTGTTCAAGGAGAAGAAGTTCCTTCATAAGAGCTAATCATATGACTTATGCAAGGACTTCGTTATCCACGGTGATGGTTCCCAACCAGAACTCGGTAGTGTTTTATTGTAAGACTACCACGTGGTCATGCTTGTCTGGGACAACGTGTTCACATGTTTGTAGCAGAACCAGCTCATGTTTTGGAGCTTACTATCGTAGTTCATTCCCCGAGAATCTCGCAACGTCATCTCGTCGATTTGTGTTGCAAACTTTCGTTTTTCTTCCTAGACTCGATGAGTCTGGAATATCCTGACACCAACCAGATCTGAATCTCAGGCAGATATGATGGTTTGGAACATTTCCCAAAAACTATAATATCGGTCCCTCGGAAACCGGTAAAGTGGATGTCGTGGCCAACACACCCAGCCGGAAGACCTGTTATTATAATATCTTGATTGAGGAAGTTGGCCACCTCCCCATAAGGATCTCGTAGGACTTATTCTAGTAGTTGTTCCTTATGGATTTTTGTGCTCCCGAAGTCCGACCTTTTTACTTGATGTTCTATATATCAAACCATATCTATGGGTGGATTACGCTAGCACATCAAGGAGAACATTAGAAGCGGAGTGCTAAATGTCTCTCGGTCGATCATCCAGATTTCGTTCCCTTGGCCTCACTAAGGTGAAATCTGAGAAAGTGTTATCCTCCTTTGCATCTGCATCGTCCATCGCTATTCATCATGGTAGTATGTTGTGTTGTCAGCACCCTTGACACGGATGTTGATAAAACCTTGATGATTGTGGAAATGCTCAAGTTCTTGAGAGCACGTACAAGCGCTACGTGTTATCATTGGCTCTAACTGGGATTCCTCTCAGTTTCCTCGGCAATGCTATGACCTTTTCAAACAGTGAATTCACTCTCTATTGATGAGCCTCTCCCCAGTTACCAGAATCATTCCCAGCATTTGCATTTTGTTCCCAGCTTGCACCGCCAATGTGCCATTCTACCATGGGTCTCTTCCATTTCCGGTGGTAAGCAAGTTCATCCATTACGTTGTCTTCAACAAGGTAATCCACATCAGCCAAGTCCGAGTATACCATTCCACCGACCCCCTCCAAACGATTGCTCGAGAATTGCCTTAGGCTGGTTTAAAGAGTCTCAATGATCTCTGAATCAAAGGTAATTCTTTTTGCCACTTAAGGGGATATTTCTACGAGTCACCTTCCCTAAGGTGCATCGTTATGGTATCATGGAAACTCAACTCCTCGCTACGTTGACAACCGTTCACCACCCTCTTAGGTGTGGAATTGTGGTCTACCTAGTGAACCTTCGTCATCTGCTTCACTCCATTCCTATGGATGTGTGCTTCGCCTCTCAGCTCGAGAGATGTTGCTATGTCTCATTCCGTGAGTTAATCCCGAGTTGTTCCACCTTCGAGAAGAACCATTCTTTTAGGATCTTTCCTTTCCTCTCGTTGTCGTGTTAGTTGGAGTTCTCAGAGCAAGACTTCGAGACAATGATGGTGAACGAATCAACGTTCAATTGGAGTGCAACTGGGTCGTGAAGATTATACTAGTTTGCGTTTCCCCTTCACCTTACCCTACACTTGAATCTCGGGTCGAGATTCTTGTTTAGTGGGGGTGAGTTGTCACAGCCCTAGAATATTGTTTGTAAATAGTTGCATCTTCATCCAGGCATCATATTTAAATTTCTGAAACATGAATTGAGGATTGTTGAAGCCTCAAAACTTTAATTAAAAGCAGGGCAAAAGAACCCTGGAAATTGCATTCAGTGTTTCCAAAACGGCCTTAATAATGTTGGTTATATTTGGCAAAGGTTCTTGCACCAAACCAAAAATAATGAGCATTTTGAGGAATATTTTGGGCACTGAATTTAAATCATTATTTTATTTGCATTTGGAATTATATTCATAACTTGTATAGAATATATTTCCAAATACCCTGAAACATTTTATGTGCTTTTGGAAAAGTCCATTAAGCAACATAAAAATATTCAGAGGAGTTTCTGGCATTGTTTGAATTATTTTAAAATTCAAACAGTGGCAAAACAAATTTAACAAAATAAAACAGAACAGAAATAAAAGAACGGAAACTTACCTGGGCTTACCTGGCGCCCACTTACCTGGCCCAGCACGGCCCAGCCCATCTCCACCCTCCCCCCCTGTCATCTTCCTCTGCCAGTAGGCAGAGGCGAGGCATGGCGCGCGCCCGAGAGGCCTCGGCCACCTCCTACTTCCCCTGGCCACCTCCTGCTTCCTCCTCGACGCCTCGGTGACGCCACGCGCCTCCCCGACCCCCCCTCTCACTTCTCCCTCGCTTTCTGGACCTCCCTCCCCCCCTCGCTCCTCTGCTCTCTCTCTCTCGCGATCGACCACGAGCACCCGAGAGCACCGACGAGCTCCACCGCGGCCAAAGTCCACCACCCGCCTCGCCGATGCTTCCAGAAGAACCGCCGCGCCTCCCTCTTCGTCTCGACCAACTCACGTGACGCCGGGTGCACCGCAGTGTCGTCCCTGCCGCCTTCATCACCGCATCTGTCCGGCGATCGCCGCGGTCGATTCACTGCCTCCGACGCCTCCCCGAGACCACCGAGCTGCTCATCGACCTCGCTGTGAGCCTCCGTGCAGAACCCCTCTCTTTCCCCTCGCATTTGCGAGCTCTAGGCCATAGCTCCGTCGCGGCCGAACTCCGGCCGCCGCCGAAGTCGACGCTGCGCTCGACTCAGGCCACGTCTCACCCTCCCGATGCTACCAATGGATGCGCGCAAGCGCCAGCAAGCTAACGCCGCCACCAGCTCGTCCTCTTGTGCACCATAGCGCTACGCCGCCCGAACCCGTAGCTCCGGCCGCCGCCGTTCTGGTCGCCGCTGTCGACCCCGGCCTCCCTGTGCCCAGCTGCGTGCGCCCCTAGACGCGCGGGAGCACGGGCTCCCTCCTGGTGCCCTCAGGGTGCCCAACCGCAGCCTGTAGCGCCGCCCCGACCAACTCCGGCGAGTTCCCGCCGCTGTTGTGGTCGCCGGCGTCACCTGCTGATGTGGCGCCGGTTAATTAGTGCTAATAACCCCGCTAAACACCCCTAGAGCCACTGCCATGTGGGCCCCTGCGCTTAATTAGGTTAATATAACTATTCTGTTAAATTAGTGTTAGTGCCGTGGACCCCACGTGTCAGCTTTGACTCTGGCCCAGTCATCGTTGACTGGTCCCACCTGTCATTCACTCAATCCAGACCTGAGTCACTGACCAGTGGGCCCCACTGGTCAGGTTTGACCAGCAGCAGCGTCTGTTGACCTGCTGACGTCATAGTGACGCAATGCTGACGCAATAAGTATTTTCTGGATTTATTTTTTTATTCAGGAAATTCCAGAAAATTGTAAAAACTTCTAAAAAATCATAGAAATTCAACCGTAACTCCAAATTAAATAATTTATATATGAAAAATTATCAGAAAAATTCAAGGAATCCATCTGTACCAATTTCATGCATTTTAGAACAACTTATAGCTGCTGTTTAGCACAAATATATAAATGGCATCTGAATAATCACATATGGAGTTTGAATTTGAATCTTGTATTCAAACCAACTTCATTTAATCTATTGCTAGTTGCATTAGCTCAAAACACATTCATATTGCCATGTCATGAGCATGCATCATATTGTGCATTGCATTGATTGTATTTCTTCTTGTTGCCGGTATCTGTTCCCTCCCGGTAGACGATGTTCCGACGTTGTGATCGTTGACACTGATGAAGACTCAATGTTATCTTCAGAAGTGCCAGGCAAGCAAAACCCCCTTGTTCATTCCGATACAATCCTACTCTCTCGCCCCTGCTCTCTTTTACTGCATTAGGACAAGAACGATTCAACTATTACTTGCTGCGGTAGCTGAACCCCTTTATCCTCTGCATGACCTGTCATTCCACAGTAAATAGATGAAACCCACTAGCATGAGTAGGAGTTGTTTGAGCCCTGTTGTGCCTACTCATTCTTGCTTGTTTGTCATGCCTGCTACTGCTTAGAGTTGTGTCAGGTCTGATTTATCCGGGATGAATCAGAGGTGTGTGAACATGTCCTACTGTGTGTGAGCTAAGTGTGTGAACATGATTTGGTAAAAGGTGTCGGTGAGAGGCCATGTAGGAGTACATGGTGGGTTGTCTCATTGAAGCCGTCCTTAGGAACTGAGTTCTGTGTTTGTGATCCATGATTCAGCTACTACCATACATTGGGCCCTAAAATATGACCCCGCTCGACTTCTTATTCACCCTCGTCCTTTGTCCAGGAGTTGCAAGTAGTTTCTGGTGTTTGTAGTATGCTGGAGGCCGTGGACAGCGCTGACCAGAGGGGTGGGCTGTGATGCGGTAGGCACGTGGCCGGGTATACCGGGCGTCCGTTTGGTGTCACGGAACCCTGTTCACATCGTTTGGGGCTGTGAGCGAATCTCCGGCCGGATCTCCTCATGGATGGAACCCGAATAGGCGATAAACCTGGACTAGAGACTTGAGTGTTTAGGTAGGTCGTGGTCTACACCCACGTCGGCTTTCGCTTGAAGTCTGCCGAGCACATGTCGTGTGCAGACGCTAAGTGGTGGAAACATGTATGAAGAAGTACACCCCTGCAGGGTTAACATCATCTATTCGAATAGCCGTGTCCACAGTAAAGGACTTCTGGGTTGCTTATATCAGTTCATAGACAAGTGAAAGTGGATACTCTAAAATACGCAAGATAAGCGTGAGTGCTATGGATGGCGCTCTCGTAGGGAGACGGGAGCGGATCCATAGTGGTGTATTGATATGGGGAATATGTGGACTCGTGTGCGCCACCTCAAAAGAGTTACATTGCAGTCGTAGTTCAGGATAGCCACCGAGTCAAAGCTGGCTTGCTGCAGTTAAACCCCACCATCCCCTTTGTTGATAATGATGCATATGTAGTTAGTTCTGATGTAAGTCTTGCTGGGTACATTTGTACTCACGTTTGCCTATTTTATGTTTTTGCAGAGAGACTTCGGTCTCACTAGTAGTTTCGCGTGGACTTCGACGTTTAGCTTGTTACCTCAGCTATGATCTTGTGCCCCGGCAGGATCTGGTAGATAGTCAGGCTTCTCAGCCTTTTTCAGTTATAGATGTCTGTACCCAGACATGATAGCTTCCGCTTGTGCTTTGATTTGTATGCTCTGATTGTTGGGTCATGAGACCCATGTTTGTAATATCTCGCTCCTCGGAGCCTATTGAATAAATTACTTGAGTCGTAGAGTCATGTTGTGATGCCTTGTTGTATTTGCACATATCGAGCATATTGTGTGTATGTTATTGAAATGCTTGGTATGTGTGGGATCTGACCATCTAGTTGTTTATCTTTAGTAGCCTCTCTTACGGGGAAATGTCTCCTAGTGTTTCCACCGAGCCATGGTAGCTTGCTACTGCTCCAGAACACTTAGGCTGGCCGGCATGTGTCCTTCTTCGTTCCTGTGTCTGTCCCTTCGGGGAAATGTCACGCGATGAATACCGGAGTCCTATTAGCCCGCTACAGCCCGATTCACCGGAGTCCTGCTAGCCCAGTGCTACAGCCTGTATTCACTCGCTGATGACCGACACGTTCGATGCTGGGTCATGGATGCCTGTCCCTGTAAGTCTGTGCCACTTTGGGTTTACGACTAGCCATGTCAGCCCGGGCTCCTTATCATATGGATGCTAGCAAGACTGTCATATACGTGTGCCAAAAGGCGCAAACGGTCCCGGGCAAAGGTAAGGCGACACCCGTGGGAATACCGTGCGTGAGGCCGCAAAGTTATATGAGGTGTTACATGCTAGATCGATGTGGCATTGAGTCGGGGTCCTGACATTTGGGAGGAGCCGGATGTCCGGGGTGATGTCCGGACGTTCGGGCTGCGCTGGTCCTTTTCGGTGTTCTGTGGATAGCCGATGCCGGACTTCCGGGGCAAGGGCCGGATGTCCGGGCTGGGGCCGGATGTCCGGCCGCTGTAGCAACTAGCTCTTCTTCCTTCTCCTTCCTTCGCTTCCGTGCATGCTTGGCGTTGGTCCTTGGGCTCTCCATGGTCTCCTCGGGTGTACCTGAGTATGCACAAGGTCCGCGCTTGAAGTAGCATCCATGTCTTACATGCGGAAATGGAAGATTCGTAAAGGAGCGAGTTCACCTTAGGTCCAATGGCGTATGCTCGAGTGTACATGGGGATGATCGTAGGATGCTCCGCATCATCTCCCCTCCCTTGGGGAAGACCCGACCTCAGATCGTGATCCTCATCAGCATGGAAACGGTTGTTGTGGACAGACTTGTAGTTGGACGGAGTTGAATACATTGCACAATCCAAGTACTCCAAGGTGTCGCCGGAGTGGTATACATGCAAGAAAAGCAAACACAAACGACACTCGAAAATACAATGGTTAGCGCACACAAAGTGTTCATCAAGGAAGTATGAGTCCGTGTGGCAAGAATGTTCGTGACAAAACACGTGAAGCTCAGCAAGATGATATGGAATGATATGTAAAGCATTCATGGGAGAAAAGGCTTTCATTGTGCACACAAATGTATTGTGAATGTGATCACTGCAACCATGGTGCAAAATGATGTCATAGAGAGTCGGTTTATCAATAGCATGAATATGGCAATTGATGCTCAATATGAGTATGTGATCATGAAATTGATGATTGGCAATATGATCACGATGTATAAATATGCCGTCAAGAAAGATCACAACAAATTTGCTAAGGAAATGCACAAGCTCATATATCATGGATGACATAGAAAGACAAGATGCAACAAGGCAATCATAATATGAGTCAATCCATGCATCAGATGCAAATTTGTCATGTGTATGATATGTCCATTGAGCATGACATGTGTGAGCACAATCAACAAATATGGAGGTGTTGGTGTACCAATGCTCAATGTCGTGCCATGAGTGGACATTCAAAGGTGCGTCCAATAAGTCCGAGCGCTCCTCAATGTGAAGGTCCATAGAGCCAATCTTCAATGTCGCTCCTCCGTTCACGAGATGTACCATGTAGACAACAAGAAGGAAACAACAATGAAAGAGTGACCCATCCAATATGCATATTTGAGGATGGATCAAAGGGAAGGAGTTCACCTTTAGGAGATTGTCGCAAATGTTGGTGTTACACATCGTGTATGCCTTCACATGACCAAATTGTTTCATGACGGTGCCACCATGTGAATCCTTCAAAATGAAATAACATGACAAACACTCGGAAAAACAAATGAGGTTAGTGCAAATGCAACACCTATCATTCGAATGGTGAGATACCCAACAAGTGTTTTCATCATGCTTATCATAAGAAAGGACAATATGTGGCATGGTATGAAAGCATAAGATGCGACTACAACCAAAGACAATAGGCTCAAGTAAACAAGCATGCATCACAATTAATATGTCCAAGTCCCCAAGATCAATGAGCATAGATGCAACAATTGGAGGCAAGCGACAATAAACAAGATGTATCATGTCAGGACCCCGATTCCAAGTCACATCGATCTAGCCGGTAACACCTCATATCACTTTGCGGCCTCACGCACGGTATCCCACGGGTGTCGCCTTACCATGGCCGGGACCGTTTGCGCCTTTTGGCTCACGTATATGATAGTGTCGCTAGTATCCATATGACAGAGAACCCGGGCCGACATGGCTAGTCGTGAACCCAAAGCGGCACAGACCTATGGAGACAGGCATACATGAATCACATTGAACATGTCGGTCATCAGCGAGTGATTCCGGGCTGTAGCACTGGGCTAACAGGACTCCAGGGAACCCGGGCTGTAGCAGGCTAGGCAGGACTCCGAAAGTCACCGCGTGACATTTCCCCGGAGGGACAGACATAGGAACAAAGTGAAACACATGCCGGCCAGTCAAGTGTCCTGAACAGTAGTGCTGGGCTAGCAGGACTCCGGTGAACCGGGCTGTAGCGGACTACTATGGCTTGAGGAACACTAGACTACATTTCCCCATAAGAAAGGCTGCCAAGGATAAACAACTAGATTGTCGGATCCCACTCATACCAAGCATTTCAATCATACACACAATATGCCTGATATGAGTACATACAACATGGCATCACAACAAAACTCTACAACTCAAGTACTTTATTTAAAGGCTCCAGAGAGCCATACATAACATGTTCATACAGATAGGGGTCACATGACCCGACACTGAAGTCATACACTCATACAAGCACATGCGGAAGCAACTAGTCTGAATACAGACTCTAGAAAGAAAGAAGGCTTCTCGAAGCCTGTCTATCTACTTAGGGCCCTCCATGGCCAGGATCACCACCTGGGTGGCTAGTCACTCATCGACGTCAAGGTCTACGTAGAACCCATCGAAGGGGGCGGTGTTGTCGTCTGAAAACAGTAATTAAGAGAACATGAGTACAAAGGTACTCAGCAAGTCTTACATCAGAACCTACTATACATGCTTATTCTCAAGAAGGTGGTGGGGTTAATGCACCAAGCCAGCTTTGACTCTTGGCTAAGCTATCCTACGGAACTTCACCAGTAAAAATAGTTTCCGCACACGAGTCCACTAATCACCAACACAATACTCCACCGGGGATCCTCCCTCGTCATCCTACGAGAGGGCCATCCTCGGTACTCACACTTATCTTGAGTCTTTTAGTAGTATCCATTAACTTGTCTATGAACTGTATAGGCAACCAAGTAGTCCTTTACAGCGGACGCGGCTATTCGAATAGTTTTATACCTTGCAGGGGTGTACTTCTTCATACACGCTTTCACCACTTACCGCCGCTTACACGACATGTACTCGGCAACCTTCAAGCGGAAGCCCAGCGAGGGTGTCGACCACGGCCTACCTAAACACTTAAGTCTCTAGTCCAGGTTTATCTCCTATCCAGGTTCCATCCGCAGGGAGTCCGGCCGAGGTTTCCACATACGGCCCCGAACGATGTGAACAGGGTCCCGAGACGCCTAACGGGCGCCCGGCATACCCGGCCACGGTGTATCTACCGCAACATAGCCCACCCCTAGGGTCAGCACTACGCACGGCCACCAACACATAACCTACAAACACCAGAAACTATTTGCAACTCCTGGACAGAGTACTAAGGTGATTAAGAAGCCGAGAGGGTCCATTGGTTTTGGGCCCAATGTACGGTAGTAACTGCATCTTAAATCACACATACAGATCTCAGTTCTTAGGGACGGCCTTAATGAAACAACCCACCATGTACTCCTACATGGCCTCTCATCGATACCTTTACCAAAACATGTTCAACATATCCCTCACATTACCGACATAAGCATTTCACTCTAGCCCATCACCCAGATGAACCAGACCTGACACAACTCTAAGCATAGCAGGCATAGTAAGGTAGGAATCACATACATGGCTCAATCAACTCCTACACATGCTAGTGGGTTTCATCTAGTTATTGTGGCAATGACAGGTCATGCAGAGGATAAGGGTTCAACTACAGTAGCACACAGCAGTTTGAATCACGTTGTCTTAATGCAGTAAACAAGAGCAGAAGCAAGAACATGGGTTTGTATTGGAATGATCAATGGTTGCTTGCCTGATGGAGTGGTAGTGGGATACTGCCCTTCGGTTGGATACTCGTGAATATCGTTGGAGAAAGAACCTACCACGAAGAACACATCGGAACACAATCAACACATGACGATATGCAAGAATATGATGCATGCTATGACATGGCAATATGAATGTGTCTTGGCCTAATGCAAGTTATAATATAAAGGAATGAACTCATTTGAATCAAAGATTCAAATATTAGCTCATTAAGCATGGCCTTAATAGTGCATTTCCTTATTCTGCTTAAACAGCAAGGTAAACTTGTTTTTTCATGCATGAAACCATTACAGATGGATAGATTGAATTTTTCTGATCATTTTTCATATATAAATCTTTGCATTTGGAGCTATGGTTGATTTTCTATGATTTTTAGAATTTCTAAACATTTTCTGGAATTTCCTGAATAAAAATAAATCCAGTAAATCAATTACTGCGTCAGCAATGCGTCAGGGTGACGTCAGTGGTCAACGGGGACGTCCAGGTCAAACCTGACTGGTGGGTCCCGCGTGTCAGTAGTTAATTAAGCTAATTATCTTTAAATAAAACTAATCTAATTTAGTTAACAGAGGGGGCCCACTTGTCATTGACTCAGGGAAGTCAACTGGGCCCACCCAGTCCACGTCAGTGGTCAAACCCACTGGTCAACAGGGCTAATCCCGCCGGCGTTGAAGTGCTACGCGTAGCTGGGGCTCGTGCGCATCTAGTGGGGCAAGTGGTTGGACACGGGGATGCCGGAAACGACGCCGGCGAGCTCGACAGCGGCGGCCGGAGTTCGGCCAACGGCGGGTTAGGCGATGCAGGACGCTAGGGGAGGCGCTGGTGTGTGCTACGTGCTCCTGGTGACGTGTGGAGCACGGTGGTGTGCCCAGCTTCAAGCCACTGTGGCTCTGGCCACGACAGCGACGAGGCACGGCACCGGCGAGCTTCGGCCGTGGTGGAAGATGGAGCTAGGGGACAGAAACGGAGGGGGCGAGCACGGGGAAAGAAGCAGGAGCTCACAGCGGAGTCGGGAAGGGGGTCAGCGAGCTCGGGGAGGTCTTGGCGATGGCGAATCGACCGGAGAAGGCTCGGGTGCCCGAGGTTGAAGACGAGGGCGAAGGCGGTGTTGCAGGGCCTCCGGCGATGCGTGGCTCGGTGGGGAGGACGAGGGAGTCGAGGCGGAGCTAATGAGCTCGTCGGA
Source organism: Triticum aestivum (assembly GCF_018294505.1). Lineage (NCBI taxonomy): Eukaryota > Viridiplantae > Streptophyta > Magnoliopsida > Poales > Poaceae > Triticum > Triticum aestivum. The sequence goes on along the minus strand of NC_057794.1, from coordinate 176,739,190 downwards.
GAGGCGAGGGGATGGCTGTGGTGGCAACGACGGTGATCGGCAGCGAGGGACGCGCTCGGCCATCGCGGGAGAGGATGAGGGAGACGAGGGGAGAGTGAGCGAGGATGAGAGGGGGACGTGGGGGTCGCGTGGCACCTCTAGGCGTCTCCCGGGCGTCGGCAGAAGCAGGAGGTGGCCGGCGCGTGGCCGGCGCATGGCGAGCACGCGCCCCTGTCTCCTGGCACGAGGTAGGGGGTGACTAGCGCTGGCCAGTCGGCTGGGCCGAGCCAGGTAAGGCCCAGGTGGCTTCCTTCTCTTTTTTTTTTTTGATTTTGTTTCTGTTTTCTATTTAACTGCAACTGTTTAGCTTTATTAAAAATACTAAAACATTTCCAAAAATCCTGAAAATAAATGTAAGCTCTGTTTAGAATATTTCCAACAGGAAACATTTATTCCCAGAATTATTTGAGCATTTAAATTATTTTATAGCATTTAAATGCCCAAATTCAAATACTTATGATTTAATTCAATGACCTTCTGTTGACCTAGAAAATTGTGCACCAATTTTGCCAGAGGTTCTAACCTAAGACAAAGAGGGTGAGCTTTTTAGAAGGGCATTTCAGGTTCATTGAAAATAATTTTAGTAAACCCTAGTTGTTTCCAGGGGTGTTGGGGGTTCTGTCATCCCCATTTCAAATTTAAAAGAAAAATAGACATGATGCACATTCTAATGCTTGAACTAGCTAGGGTGTGACATATCATGTGAGAGGCACGAACATATATGTCATCAACCTAGGAAAGCGAGTAATAGTGGAACACGGGATGCGACAAAGTAAGTAATCATAGTGATCAAGTCAAGCAAGCTAGTAGTGCGAAGATGCAACATACTAGAAGGAATCATGGCAAGCATGTCATGGGTGGAAATAGTGTGCATGAATAATTCACATGACATAGCATAAGCATGAAAGCAAGGTATGAGCAAAATATCATCAATGTATTGGTAAGAAGTCCTATGTAAATAGCAATGGAACATCATGACTCTCCCAACACAAGAATCAACAATAGCATGAGCCACGTGATAAAGATGGCAATAGCAACAAGGATTGAGGGAGTCCTGGATTAGGGGGTGTTCGGATAGCCGGACTATACCTTCCGCCGGACTCCTGGACTATGAAGATACAAGATTGAAGGGTTTGTCCCATGTCCGGGAGGGACTTTCCTTGGCGTGGAAGGCAAGCTTGGCGATACGGATATGTAGATCTCCTACCATTGTAACCGACTCTATGTAACCCTAACCCTATCTGGTGTCCATATAAACCGGAGGGTTTTAGTCCGTAGGACAACATAGACAACAACAATCATACCATAGGCTAGCTTCTAGGGTTTAGCCTCCTCGATCTCGTGGTAGATCTACTCTTGTACTACCCATATCATCAATATTAATCAAGCAGGACGTAGGGTTTTACCTCCATCGAGAGGGCCCGAACCTGGGTAAAACTTCGTGTCCCTTGCCTCCTGTTACCATCCGGCCTAGACGCACAGTTCGGGACCCCCTACCCGAGATCTGCCGGGTTTGACACCGACATTGGTGCTTTCATTGAGAGTTCCTCTATGTCGTCGCCGTCAGGCTCGATGGCTCCTACGATCATCAATAGCGAGGCAGTCCAGGGTGAGACCTTCCTCCCCAGACAAATCTTCGTCTTCGGCGGCTTCGCACTGTGGGCTAATTCACTTGGCCATCTGGAGCAGATCGAAAGCTACGCCCCTGGCCGTCAGGTCAGATTCGGAAGTTTAAACTACACGGCTGACATCCGTGTGGACTTGATCTTTGACGGATTCGAGCCACTGCCGAGCGCGCCGCACTGTCCCGATGAGCATGATCTAGCTCTGCCGCCGAACAATGCCCTGGAGGCCGCACCCGCATCGGCTTCGACCCTTAATTCGGAACCAACTACGCCGATCGAGGATGGGCGGTTGGACGCCACCTCGAGGGCTGTGATCCCAACGGCAATTGAGCCGAACACCAGCCCCGTACTCCGTGAGATTCGTGACTCCAACGAGCCGGACTCCTCTCCGGACTCCAAACCCTCCGTGCCCCTGCCGATTGAATCCGATTGGGCGCCGATTATGGAGTTTACTGCCGCGGACATCTTTCAGCACTCGCCTTTCGGCGATATTCTGAAGACACTGAAGTCTCTCTCTTTATCAGGAGAGTCCTGGCCAGACTACGGTCAGCAAGGTTGGGATTCGGATGATGAAGAAATTCAAAGCCCACCCACCACCCACTTTGTAGCCACTCTCGACGATTTAACCGACATGCTCGACTTCGACTCCGAAGACATCGACGGTATGGACGCCGATGAAGGAGATGATGAAGAACCAGCGCCTACTAGGCCCTGGAAAGCCACCTCGTCATATGACATATACATGGTGGACACCCCAAAAGAAGGAGATGGCGATGGAACAGCCGAGGATGACCCCTCCAAGAAACAGCCTAAGCGCCGGCGTCAGCTGCGCCGCTCAAAATCCCGCCAAAACAAAAACGGCGATTCCAGCATGGGAGATAATAATACTCCGGAAAGCGCCAAAGAAAATCCCCTCGAGCAAGATTTAGCACAGGAGGATGGAGAAACCAGCCCTCATGAGAGAGCGGCTGACAGAGAGGTCAAGGACGATAATTATATGCCTCCCTCCGAAGATGAGGCAAGCCTCGACGACGACAAATTCGTCATGCCAGAGGATCCCATCGAACAAGAGCGTTTTCAACGCAGGCTTATGGCCACGGCCAGAAGCCTTAAGAAAAAGCAGCAACAGCTTAGAGCTGATCAAGATTTGCTAGTCGACAGATGGACTGAAGTCCTTGCAGCCGAAGAGCATAAACTCGAACGTCCCTCCAAGAGCTACCCAAAGCGCAGTTTGCTACCCCGATTAGAGGAGGAAGCACTTGATGCGGCCGACCGACCACCTCATGGCCGCGATAGAGAGGCCTCTCGACCCTCGACTCAAGCCGCACCCTGTACCAAGGCACGGGATTATGCGCCGGACTTACGAGACATGTTGGAGGACAAGGCAAGGCAAACAAGATCGATCTACGGATCGCATGGGCGCCCCATGGCTCGAGACAGTAACCGTCACGCCGGTCACAAATTCGGCAAGGCCGAACATAGTAGACAAAGCTCATTGGAGCTACGTCATGATATAGCACAGTACAGAGGCGCCGCACACCCACTATGCTGCACAGACGAAATAATGCATCATCAAATCACCGAGGGTTTCAAAGCCGTAAACATCGAATCATATGATGGCACAACAGATCCTGCGGTATGGATCGAGGATTATCTCCTTCATATCCATATGGCCCGCGGCGATGATTTCCATGCCATTAAATACCTCCCACTCAAGCTTAAAGGACCAGCTCGGCATTGGCTTAACAGCTTGCCAACAGGATCAATCAGTTGTTGGGAGGACCTGGAAGCCGCATTCCTCGACAATTTCCAGGGCACTTATGTGCGACCCCCAGACGCGGATGACCTAAGCCACGTAATTCAGCAGCCAGATGAATCGGCCAGGCAATTCTGGACACGGTTCCTAACAAAGAAAAATAAAATAGTCGACTGTCCGGACTAAGAGGCCCTAGCAGCCTTCAAACACAATATCCGTGACGAGTGGCTTGCCCGGCACCTAGGACAGGAAAAGCCGAAATCTATGGCAGCGCTCATGACACTCATGACCCGCTTTTGCGCGGGAGAAGACAACTGGCTTGCTCGTAGCAACAATATGACCAAGAACCCTGGTAATTCGGATGCCAGAGACAGTAGCGGCAGGTCGCGTCGCAACAAGCAGAAGCGCCGCATTAATGGTGATAATGCTGAGGATACATCAGTTAATGCCGGATTCAGAGGCTCTATATTTGGTCAGTGGACAAAGCCATTCAAAAGGAATCCTAGGGGCCCGTCCAGTTTGGACCGAATACTCGACCACTTGTGCCAGATACATGGCACCCCCGAAAGGCCGGCCAATCACACCAACAGGGATTGTTGGGTGTTCAAGCAGGCAGGCAAGTTAAACGCCGAAAATGAAGACAAGGGGCTGCATAGCAACGACGACAAGGAGCCCCAGCCGCCGAACAAAAGTGGACAGAAGGGTTTTCCCCCACAAGTGCGGACGGTGAACATGATATACGCAACCCACGTCCCCAAAAGGGAGCGGAAGCACGCGTTAAGGGACGTATACGCGGTAGAGCCAGTTGCCCCAAAGTTCAACCCATGGTCCTCCTGCCCGATCACCTTTGATCGAGGGACCATCCCACTAGCATCCGTCATGGAGGATTCGCCGCATTGGTTCTAGACCCAATTATTGACGGATTTCACCTCACTAGAGTCCTTATGGGCGGCGGCAGCAGCCTGAACCTGCTTTTCCAGGATACAGTGCGGAAAATGGGCATAAATCCCTCGACGATTAAGCCCACCAAAACAACCTTTAAAGGCATAATACCAGGTGTAGAAGCTAACTGTACAGGCTCAGTCACACTTGAAGTGGTCTTCGGATCTCTTGATAATTTCCGAAGCGAGGAGTTAATCTTCGACATAGTCCCATTCCGCAGTGGCTATCATGCACTGCTCAGGCGAACCGCATTCGCCAAGTTCAATGCGGTCCCGCACTACGCATACCTTAAGCTCAAGATGCCAGGCCCTCGAGGAGTAATTACGGTCAATGGAAATACCGAACGCTCCCTCCGAACAGAGGAGCACACGGCGGCCCTTCCAGCGGAAGTACAAAATAGCCTCTCCAGGCAGTTCTCCAGTCCGGCCATTAAACGTCCGGACACCGTCCAGAACGCCTCGAGTAACCTACAACAAGACCGCTTGGCATGTTCCGAGCAGGCGTAGCAATGCGGCCCCAACCTCAACCCTCGCAAAATGGCTACGCCAGTGCTTCGCGTACATAACTACGCTCTAAAAATACCATGGGTACAAGGGGAGGGGCACCATCCCGGCATACCCGAAACACGGCTTAAACCGCACCAGGGGCTGCCGATTTCCTAATTTTCTGTTACTTTCAGGACTCCATTCTTCGGAAGGCCTGTTCGGCAGTTCAATTACCGCACAAACGATGCAAGAACCAAGGAGGCAGACAAGCCACGCTGCATTATGGAACTCACAGGTGGTCTCTATCACGAGTAGTATACCTGTTTCGCATACTATTCCGCAGCTTGCCCCTGGAACAGACATGTTAAATAGTCCAACTTTTTGTTTATCGCATTGTTGGTATCATTCTGCTTTGATCGCAACTATTTTTAATAAACAATGCATAGCTTTTGTCTATTTTTGCATTACCTTTATATATATATATATATATATGTTCCTTAATGACATGTTGCACCCGTACAATTTGGTGCGGCCAAAATACGCCAGGGGCTTTATTACCCCTCAATATGGCATGAGAAGTCCGAACACTTTCACAAGTGCGGCACCCCGAACTTATAGCATTATATGCATCGGCTCCGAATCATGTCTTGGGTCAATAGTTGGGTTTGCCCGGCTCCTATGTTTTGGTGCCTTACGTTCCGCTATATCGGCTAAGGTAGCACTAGGAGAACCACTGCGATTGTGCCCCAGTTGAGCTAGGCCAAGCACCTTAGTGGAGAAAGCTAAAACTAACTGTCATGATGAAGCGAGAGCTGGTCACTGTTCGAGAGGTTTTTTCGAGTCCCTAAAGACTTATGCCGCTTAGGGCGAGGAGTCGGCTCTGTCCGGCCAAGGCGTGGATGGCGCCCCGAACTCGGTCTTCCGAATACTAGGGGCTTCGCCGAAATTTAAAATTATAGAATTCTATGGCTAAGTGAGAGTGTTCACGCGTTATAGTCCTATTGCCTTGTTCGTTGGGCTGAGCGCCTCCCTCAAAGGACCCAAACATGGGAAAAAGAGCGCTCAGGTTTATCCCCGAACACCCCAGCACTAGCGGCACGGGGGCAAAAGGCGACGACTCGCCATCTCTCAGAATTGATAAACAACCGCACAGAAGGTAATATTTTAAATTCAAACAACATTGCTCAGCGCATATGAACAAGTTTTCAGCGCACATGACAAAAACGAGCGAGTTTTACTCAAAAATTACATCCCTAGAACATTCATCCGCCACAAGGCAGGCACCCTTCAGAACATCCTTATAGTAATTCTCGGGCTTGCGATGCTCTTTCCCCGGCGGTGGCCCGTCCTTCACAAGCTTCTCGGCATCTAGCTTTCCCCAGTGCACCTTAGCACGGGCAAGGGCCCTACGGGCACCTTCAATGCAGACGGAGCGCTTGATGACTTCGAGCCTTGGACAGGCCTCCACTAGCCGCCGCACTAGCCCGAAATAGCTCCCAGGCGAAGCTTCTCCAGGCCACAACCAGACCAAGAGGCCCTTCATGGCCTGTTCGGCCGCCTTGTGGAGCTCGACCAGCTGCTTCAGCTGGTCGCTTAAGGGTACGGGGTGTCCGGCCTCGGCATACTGAGACCAGAACACCTTCTCGGTCGAGATTCCCTCCTCGACTCGATAGAATGCGGCGGCATCAGACACACTCTGGGGAAGATCTGCAAACGCTCCTGGAGAGCTCCGGATTCGGGTAAGTAACAAGTAACTCACGTTTATGTGTTTGCTTTGCATAAAGAATGCCTTACCCGCTGCTATTTTCTTCACCTCATCCAACTCCTGGAGGGTCTTTTGGGATTCGGCCTTGGCAGACTTGGCATTTTCAATAGCCTCCGCAAGCTCGGACGCTCGCGTCTTCGAGTCAAGTTCCAAACTCTCATGTTTCTTCATGAGAACCTGGAGCTCTTGCCGCACTTTGCCAACCTCGGCCTCATACTTCTCCTGCCCGGTGTGCTCCGTGGCCGCCCTCTTCTCGGCCTCGAGCAGTGCTTGCTTAAGGGTCGCCACTTCAGACGTGGCCCCTACAATAGCCATGTTAATCATATTATTTTTTTCAATTGCACCTTTTTTATATATATTTAAACAAGGTATTTCTTACCTTCATTGTCCTCGATCTGCTTCTTGGCACGACCGAGCTCTTGCTCGGACCGCTCGAGGTTCTGCTTTAGCATGTCCACTTCCGTAGTCAGTGCAGCGGACGCAAGCAGAGAAGCCTGCATACGCATATTGACTCATTTTTGTTAGACTCCTGCGAATTCTATTTGATCCTCTATTCGACTTTTCTTACTGAACGCCAAACAGAGCATCAGGGGCTACTGTCTATGCGGTACTATTATTTACACATTCTTTACTTACCTCAAAGCCTGTCAAAAGGCTAGTACAAGCTTCAGTCAGTCCGCTCTTGGCGGACTGAACCTTCTGGACCACCGCACTCATAATAGCACGGTGCTCCTCGTCGATGGAGGCGCCTTGGAGCGCCTCCAGCATATTGTCCGGCGCCTCCGGTTGGACGGGGGCCACTGGCACAGTGGGCTGGCTCCTCTTGGAAGGAGGTCACCTGCCGGACTCTGGAACCTTTGAAGGTTCCGGAGCAGTGTCCGGCCTAGAGCCGGACTTGGAGCCCTGGGGGGTTTCATCCCCTTTGCTCCTGGAGTCCGGGAGGTCGCCTTGCGGCGCCTCCAGGATCACCTCCTCCCGGCTTGGAACCTGTTGGGACAACACTTCGGTGTCGTCCGTAGGGCGGGGGGAGGAAGCCGTCGGAAGCGAGTTCACATCCGAGGAGTCCAGTGAGCCGCTCAACGACGCGTCGAGCCGGTCTTTGGGTGGGCTGCATAAACATATTCGACATGCGGGAAAGCTGTGCAACAAACGAATACTATGAATTACTCTAGTATCCGGATACTTACGATTTGGCCAGGGGCTTGGCCCTAGGCGCCCACTCCTCACTGCCGCCGTCAGCGTTGGTGGAACAGTCCATAGGAAGGGTTTTCCCCTTCTTGGACCCTTCGGCCTCCCCAGTTGGGGCGGCCTTCCCTTTCTTCCCTTCCCCCACTGGAGGGGGAGGGGTCTCTTCTTCCTCCTCCTCGTCTTCAAGGGAGGAGTGTGTCTTGGATTCGTCGGATGATGAATCCGACACCTTCGGGCATCGGGCACTCTTTCGAGTCCCCGTGGCCTTCTTCTTGACCTTCTTCTCCGGCACCACATAGGGTGCCGGAACCAGCAGCCTCGCCAAGTGAGCGTCCGCTGGGCCTTCGGGCAAAGGGGCCGGACAGTTGATCTGTCCGGACGTCACCTGCCAATCCTTTCATAGGAAAGGGAGCTTAGATCCCGCATGGAGTCAAACTATGAAAAACTGATACCCTGTAAAAGGAAAAAACAGCTTACCGCGAGAGCATGACGCTGCGCGCTGAATCCGCGATCCTCAGTAGCGAATGCAGGAGCCTCGGCGCCCTTCAAAAGCACCTTCCAGGCATCTTCATACGTCGTGTCGAAGAGCCTGCTCAGAGTTTGGTGCCGCACCGGGTCGAACTCCCACAGGTTGAAGCCCGTTGTTGGCACGGGAGGATCAAGCGGATGAGCATAACCTGGACTGCGTTGACAAGTTTGAGCTTCTTGTCCGCCAGGGGTTTGACGCATGTTTGGAGTCCGGTTAGCTCTGCTTTTTTACCCCACGACAGGCCCGTCTCTTTCCAGGACGTGAGCCGTGTTGGGGGTCCGGACCGGAACTTGAGGGGTGCGACCCATTCGGTGTCGAGTGGCTCGGTGATGTAAAACCACCCCGATTGCCACCCCTTCAGGGTCTCCACAAAGGAGCCCTCGAGCCAGAGGATGTTGGCCATCTTGCCCACCATGGCGCCTCCGCACTCCGCCTGGTTGCCGTGCACCACCTTCGGCTTGACATTGAAAGTCTTGAGCCATAGGCCGAAATGGGGGCGGATGCGGAGGAAGGCCTCGCACACGACGATAAATGCCAAGATGTTGAGGACGAAGTTCGGGGCCAGATCGTGGAAATCCAGGTCGTAGTAGAACATGAGCCCCGGGAAAAATGGGTGGAGAGGGAAGCCAAGTCCGCGGAGGAAATGGGGGAGGAACACCACCCTCTCATGGGCCCTAGGGGTGGGGATGAGCTGCCCCTTTTCGGGGAGCCGGTACGCGCTGTCGTTAGATAGGTATCCGGCCTTCCTCAGCTTTTTGATATGTCCCTCCGTGACGAAGGAGACCATCCACTTGCCTCCTGCTCCGGACATGGCTGGAGAAGGTGGAGGTGTGAGTGCGGACTTGGGCGCTGGAGCTCAAGTGCGCAAGAATGGATAGGCAAAGGAGGAAGAAGGCGTAGGTGGAAAGGTGGATCCTTATCCCCTTATATGGGTGGATGCAACTACATGTCCCCACCAGCCTGGTAAAACTCACTTATCTCCAATGGCGCGGTTGGGTTACCCACACCCGTATTGATGAGAATCCCGGAATAAGGGGACATGATCTCTTCTTTGACAAGACGTGCCAAGGAAACTGCCTCGCATAACGTGCTGAGGTGGGATAATGAAACGACTCGGATAAAGGCTTGGCCGTGGTGTGTCGCACTTCGAAATACGTCAGCAGATTGGATTTGTGTAAATATTATTCTCTCTATGGCAATATGTGGAAACTTATTTTGTAGAGCCGAACACTATCTTTGTGTTCAAAATCTTCTATGGAGTACTTGGAGGAGGAACCCGCCTTGCAATGCCGAAGACAAACTGCGTGCCGGACTCGTTGTCATTGAAGCCTGGTTCAGGGGCTACTGAGGGAGTCCTGGATTAGGGGGTGTTCGGATAGCTGGACTATACCTTCCGCCGGACTACTGGACTATGAAGATACAAGATTGAAGACTTCGTCCCGTGTCCGGGAGGGACTTTCCTTGGCGTGGAAGGCAAGCTTGGTGATACGCATATGCAGATCTCCTACCATTGTAACCGACTCTATGTAACCCTAACCCTATCTGGTGTCTATATAAACCGGAGGGTTTTAGTCCGTAGGACAACATAGACAACAACAATCATACCATAGGCTAGCTTCTAGGGTTTAGCCTCCTCGATCTCGTGGTAGATCTACTCTTGTACTACCCATATCATCAATATTAATCAAGCAGGACGTAGGGTTTTACCTCCATCGCGAGGGCCCGAACCTGGGTAAAACTTCGTGTCCCTTGCCTCCTGTTACCATCCGGCCTAGACGCACAGTTCGGGACACCCTACCCGAGATCCGCCGGTTTTGACACGGACAAGGATCTCCACCAAGCATGCAAATACACATAGGAGTATCATAATGGTGAATCATGGGTAGATGCACGCAAGGGTCACAATTGCATGGCAAAGGCATAGAAGTAAGCATAGCATGCAAAGTGAACACGGTAAAATGAGCATGAAGTGACAAGCAATATATAGCCAATAGCCGTGTGAGAGCCAAGTGAGAGAGATGCGTGTAGTCGTTGTGCGAAGAGAGCGGTGGGAAGGATAGTTCACGGGATCCCAAGTCATCTTTGCTCTCAAGAGCTCGTTTCGTCAACTCTTGGGAATGAGAGGTTGATGAGTATACATGAGTACCTACACAAAACAAAGGCAAAGGAAAAATTGTGTGTGCGTGGTATATGTACACATCATCCATCATGATGCGTACGTGCTTATGTTGGTTAGCAAAAAATATCCAATGCTCAAATAAATGAGATGCATGATATAGAAACATGCCATCCATCATGATAGGTTTGTTGTTATGTATAGCATAATGGAGACTCAAATTGTGTAATGCATCATGAGAAATATGTAGAGCATTCCTATTCATGGAATGCATATGGTGCAAGCAATTATGAGAATCATGCAATGTATGGAATGCATCAAAATCTCCTAATATGTATGATGAAACTATGGGGGTCTCCTTATGAGCATGGTATAGTAGATGAATTGCGCAAATCATGTAAAGGAACCATGGCAATATCATCACATGAAAAACAAAAGCCAATGACCATCATCTCGTCATCTATGCCATAAGTGCAAATGGATTTATTTTAATGGGGCGTGCATAGCTACTATGTTGAGATTGAAATGATGCAATATGGTAGATCTCACTCATAGCATATGACAAGTTTAAAGGATTGTCGAACATATTGTGACCAAAAGAATTTTCACGTGAAATCCTATGTAGCATTGCATCGAAACTAGGAAAATCAGCATGCTCATCATCATATTCATCTTAAATAGGTAAGTCATGACATGAGGGAGTCGCACTAGCATGAAGCATGGGAATAGGTGTGTCAACATCATGCAAGCAATCATTCATAAAATAGTCCACTAGTGGGATAAGAGAAGCACCATCACCTATGTTACCTTTCGAGCATCGCTCATGTGTTGTAGGTGAGGTGTCGAAGATGAAGTCGTGGTCATCTTCTTCTTGATGGAACCATGTGGGGGTGCATATTCTTCCACCACGGCCATCATCGTCGTTGGAGGTATGGACTCGTCGAGGATAGGCGTGTCATCATGTAGGAGACCTAGCACCGAAGAAGAAAACACACTCGGAGTAGAGGTTAAATCGTTAGAAATCATAGTGGCCTCACGTGCCGTGTCAACTACTTCACTCACTAAGTGTTGTGGCTCACTCACTCCCTCTTGGATGCTCTCACTCATATAGTTGGTGGAGTCACTCAAATGGCTCTCAACCTCACATAGGATGTGTGGCATGCTCTCAAGTGTGGGGCTAGTAGTGGTCACACTCATCCTCTCATAGGAAATGCACTCAATGTCACATATGGTGGAGTCACTCATGGCACTCACGTGGTGGTGGCTCTCCTCACATGGCAATTGGGGCATCTCTTCATATGTGGGTGTCGGAGAGATGTAGGTGCAAATGTCTCCATGCTCAATCATGTCATAGTTGTAGCCATGGATGAAGGCCGAAGATGGCACATCATCACTCTCCCCTAAGACCAAAGGTAAGGTCTCATTTGCGGTCTCGTAGCTTGACTCGGAGAATGAGTCCTTTGGGGCGCCGTCTTCATGTAGTTGAACAGGTTCAGGCTCGGTGCCATTGTCGAAGGGGATGGCCCTTGCTCGACCTTCTTGTCATCATCTTGTTGTTGGAGGTCCATATGATGTGGCACCTCGTGGCTCATCTCCATGACCGAAGGGAATTTCCCATGCTCGACCATCTTCCTTGAGGGGATTTCGAAGATGGAAGTGTCGCCCTCGCTTGTAGGTGGTCGCCTTGTAGTTGAAGACGTTGATGTAGGCAAACTAATGGGAAGTAGGAAAACATGCCGTACGTCCGAAGGCGAGGATGCCTTGATAACACTTGGCAAATATGCCGAATTGGTTGGTGTAGCCGTAGCTCCGTTCTGGTGGTGCTCGTCTCGCGATCTTCTCTTATGCTCATGAAGGTTGGCCTTGGCGTGAAGTAGGGCTTGTTGGGACTTGTGCATTTGCGCTTGGCGAGCATTTTCATGATGATGGTGTCGCTGTTGTGCTTGAGCTCGATGGCGTTCGTCGTCGTCGTGCACATGATGCTTGGAGGTGACTTGCCCTTCATGTTGATGTGGATCATGAACGTGATGGTGGTTGCCATGGAGATGTGGACGTGGACGACTTGCGCTTGCATCACTTTTGCACTCCGAAGACTTGTGACTTGAACGTCGCCACCTTGAGGATGATGAAGTGGAAGAATGGTTGATCAACAAGGTCTGAATCTCCTCCATCCTTGCATCTTGCTCCTCCTTTTGTGCGGAAATCTTGTTGTCAATGTAGTCCCTTTTCCTTGCTTCGGAGTGACGAATGTCGATGGAGAGGTTCTCAATGCGCTCTCACAATCTTGATTGTGCGCCTTGCATTTGTCATTGTAGATCGAAGATTGACGCTTTGGTGATGTAGTTGTTCATGCCGTCGTTGTTGTGGAAGAACGGAGATGAAATGCCTTTCCTATCCATCACAATACTCGAGCAAATATGAGTGGACAAAGGATAAGAACTATACCAAATGTACATTGACCAATGTTGAAGATGGATCAATGATCACTCAATGATGTAACAAGGAAATAACACAATTGGTACCAATTCTTGTCGGTTTCTCACACCTACACAAATAAGGCTTATGATGGAGCTCGGTGTGGATAGTGGCACAAAAAATTTGATGCAAAATGTTAGCAAGAGTCAATAATGTTGAAAGAGATTCACGAATTCACAAGTGAAACAAGTAGACCAATAGCAATGAATGGCACACAGAAACGCACACACAGATAGATAAATGTGGTCGTGCAACCAAGGATGAGCATAAAATGTGGAATCCACGAAAAACACTCGTGTTGCACAACTCAAGAGAGACGCCAGCACGATTGCTCTATAGGCTGATAGGACACTTGTGCACAACCTATGATATACAAAATGTATCAACTTTCTATCCCAAGTATGTTCTGTATGATGTTCCAGTGGTATGATCCAAGATGATGGAATATGACAATCTTATATGCAATGTGGTATGATGCTACGGCTCTTGCTTACAAGCTCTTTGCTCTTTCTCTTTTGCTTAAAAGCTTTATCTTTTTGTATATGGCCACTTTGCGAAATGCATAAACCAAGATAGTAATTGTGTATATGCAGGAACAAACTTGAGGCACACGAGATGATATGATACCGATATGGAATGGTATGTATGCAATGTATGGTGTATATCACTAATGTGCACAAGTAATGTTGCCGGCAATACTCAAATGGCTAGTCTCGATAGGCAAGTGATGCAAAATAATCTAGCGGTTATCAATGCAATGGCAAGGGAATATACAATGGAGGGATTCCATGATACCAAGATGATATGGAGGTTACCATCCGCGGTGATGATGAGTGGCGGTGTTCTTGATGTAGATACCAAGATGATGGTGACTCATCCCTAAGTAGCCGAAACACCTTAGGAAACGGAAAAACCGCGAACTAAAAATCTCAAATGTCAAATGGTGGTATCGGGATGTGGTGGTGGTTTTGTGGAAGCTCAATGAATTGCGGAATGACAATGATGGGTTATGGAGTACGCAATGCGGAAATGGAGGGTAAGGTGGTGGACTATACACGGTGTCGGAGTTGGAAGCGCGGTCCCTAAGTAGCCGAAACACCTTAGGAGACACAATTCACACCACAAACAAAATTGGGTTAAGTTGGGGTGGTGGAAGTGTATGGTGGGCAAGCCGATGTGGGAGTTATGGTGGTAGTGGTTGATGAAGAATCAATCATCCCTAAGTATCCTAAACACCTTAGGAGACTCGAATCACTACTCAAGCAACCACAAATGCTATAAGGAACAAAATTGGTTAGGTTGCGGAAGTCGGTGGTGGTTATGCGGAGGTTGTGGTGGAAGCCCTAGGAAAAGATGCCAAAGTTCCAAATATTTGATGGAGTCAAATGGTGATGGTAGTATTTTTGTGGGAGGTGGGTGTCAAGAGCTTTTCAACGAGCTAAAGAACACGAAAATCGGACTCCGAATGAATTAGTTATGGACAAAATGGTGAAACTGGAAAGCTGAAATGTACAGGGGCCGGATATTCGAGGTGGAGCCCGGATTTCTGGGGCTGTTTGTCTAGCACCAAGAAGATTTGGCGTTCCAGGAGCCAAATGTACGGCTCGGGATCCGGATGTCCGGCCCGACGATTCCAGATCTCATTTGGGGCGGAAATTTTCGAATTGGGGCGGAAATTGATGATTCCAACGTCAAAATTGGAGAGATTTCGTGGATGAAAGATGGGGAAACTTGGGGAGATGCTAGATCCACTTGAAACCAAGCAAATCCATGGATCAAATCCAACAAAACTTCATCAAACCAACAAATCACAAAAAATTGGGGCTATTTTTGGTGGGGATTTTTGAAATTGGGGAAGAACACAACAAAATTAGGCTAGAAAACGAAGAGGGGAGGCTCCAAAATCGTGAGCAACGTGGCTCATGATACCAAGATGATGTAGGGTCAAACCCTATATGGCCGATCTTTCACTAAAGGAGCAGATCCTGTGATGAACACGAAGAACACGAGGAGGGAAACGAGGGGAAAATCATGAGGGGAACACAAGAGAACACTCAAACCAACAAGTATGATCACACATGTGCTAGATCCATGAACACAAAGGGAGATACAAGATCCAAAGTCAACAACGTATGATACAAGAGGTAACCGGTCTTCTCTGTGAGGAGGTCTTGAAGTTCTTCTCCGCAAGGAGGTCTTGAATCGAAAGGGATCTTCTCCGTAGAGGCCGCAGTCTCTCTCGTGGAGTAGATCCGATGTGGATGAGCAATGCTCTGTCTCTAAATACAGATAAACCAATGCTAACCCTAACCAGGAGGAGGAGGGGGTGTCTATATATAGTGTTAGTCCATGAAGGGGTAAGTGAGAGGGGGGATACATGGGCCCTTGGCCCGTTCACTGTGCGCACACAGGCGCCGGATGTCCGGGCTGGGGGCGGGATGTTCGGGGCTTCGCGATGGGCCGGATGTCCGGGCTGGGAGGCCGGATGTCCGTGTTGGCCTGGGTCTTCCAGTTGCATTCGGTGATGGAGGGGCCAAATTTCTGGGCAGGGGCCGGATGTCCGGGACTTCAGGAGGAGCCGGATTTCCGGGGTGATGTCCAGATGTCCGGGCTCCGCTCGTCCTTTCCGGTGTTCTGTGGATAGCCGATGCCAGATTTCTGGGGCAAGGGCCGGATATCCGGCCGTTGTAGTAGCTGGCTCTTCTTCCTTCTCCTTCCTTCGCTTCCGTGCATGCTTGGCCTTGGTCCTTGGGCTCTCCCTGGTCTCCTCGGGTGTGCCTGAGTATGCACAAGGTCCGCTCTTGAAGTAGCATCCATGTCTTACATGCAAAAATGGAAGATTCGTAAAGGAGCGAGTTCACCTTAGGTCCAATGGTGTATGCTCGAGTGTACATGGGGATGATCGTAGGATGCTCCGGATCAATGTGTAGTTGCAAGCTTGGTGGAGATATCACTTGTCATTGTCATCTTTGCTTTGTGCCCCATGCCTACGATGATATTATGATCTTGCTTTGTGCTTGTGCTTGTGATATGTCATGTGCATTGCATTTTCCTATTATTTGCTCACATGACATGATTGCCATGATTTCCTCTAGTGTGTTGCATCTTCGCTCCACTAGTTTACACGCCTTGATTACTATGCTTGCTTATGTTGCATCACCAATGATTCATACTTTCTCATTTCATGCGGTTGATGACAACCATCTACATGCTTTACACATGATTGTTATTGCATCTTGTCATATATCTCCATGTGTTGCCACTCTCATGTTAGACGATTTGCCATGTATTGAGTGCAACAGTGATTCTAGTCTTGATAATGAGTTTTCCCCCATAGCATTCTCACATATGATTGGAGATTTTGACATTTTTCTTGTGAATCATGCTTGTCTTGCCTCTTTGTACCATATACCTAGTGTCATGAATATATACATTGTTGTATCATATTATTATGCACTTGTGCTTCTAATGGTTATGTGCAAGAGAAGAGAACCATCATGATGTATGATGTGTTTATCTACCATGCGCATATGTTCTTTGCTTTGTTTTGTGCATGTGTAGGATACTTAGACTTTGTGTCAACTTCCACGTCATGTGACTTGATAATCCGAGCTCTTGAGAGTGAGCCACCTTCTACCATGACACTTCTACATCATACTTGCTTGTGCTTCGGCATTGTGAAGGACGCACAAGGGCATGCTTTCAAGGTAATATCATTCTCTTTTGAGAATCCCACAACCATGAGCATGAATACTGTGGATCATACTACTTGTGTTGCTTGCACCATGAGACTTGGACCACTTGATTGCACAATTGTTAGAGATCTTGCTTCGACTTGTCATTTTCACCATTCCATGCATCATGATATATATGCCTTGTGTGTTGCATCCAATGCTTGGATTACTTGCTCCTCTCACATGTTTGGTTGCAACAATGTCGTTTCTTCACATATGCCATGTCCCATTGATTGCTACATGCTTGCCTTGATTGCCTCACACATGATGAACAATAGCTCTTTCTATTGTGTTGAGTGCCACACTATCTTCACTACACCCTATGCATGTTATCCTTGGATTGTCTTGCACTCGACCCTTGTGTTTAGACACTTCATTTCTTTTGGTGCTGTGAATGATTCCTATGCGTACCATAGACCTTTCATTGAGCTCTTTGCCCATGTTTGCTATGATCTTGAGTTAGATGCTTATTCACTTGTCCAACATATTTTCATCACTACCTCACATTTACAGGCTTGTCCCCGTGATATCTTTGCTTGTGCTCAATTTATGTGCTTATATGCCATGTCACAATCCTTTGTCAAACCATATGCTTTGCATGATGACGACACTTGTTTGGTGAATCACCTCTTGAATGCTTGGTTTTGCACTAACGCTAACCACATTTTTTTTTCCAAGTGTTTGTTGTCCTTGCTCATTTTGAAGGAATCACTAGACGGTGCGACATTGGAGAGTGCCCACTTCAAGCTTGAAGATGATGACTACTTGGTGAATGTCCACTTTTACACAGCGAAACCATCTCTTTCCCATGGTGCTTTGGTTTTCGATCCAAGGTCGGATCTTTCCCAAGGGAGGGGAGATGATGCGGAGCATCCTATGGACATCACCATGTCAAGAGTTCGTTCGGTGAGTGACACGTGCGACATCTACTTCACATACACAAAGGTGAATCATCTCCTTTACACGTGCTCACTTGACCCCTTCGAGGATGGTATACTACGTGACACTCCACTCGTGTGCATGCATAGGTATTGTCGGAACGGTACAGACAATGAGGAGGAGTGCGAGTGCAAGTGTACAACTACACCATCCGCGACGGAAGCATGGAAGAGAAGACGGAAGAAGCGGAGCTACTACAAGCTACATCCACCGGACATCCGGACGCCACTGTACATCCGGTACCTGACGCAGCCCAAACAGCCAAAAGAACTCTAGGAGACGGGTGCTACAGCGGCCGGACGCCCGACGAATACCGGACGTCCGACGAGTCCCAGCGCCCGGACGACCACGTCGACCAGATGACCGGTGCCACTACACCCTAGAAGAATCAACGGACATCCGACGCGCGCCGGACGTCCGGACAGTCCTGAGCCACCGGACGTCCAACCCCCACCAGTCGTCCGGTACCTGCCTGTGCGCAGCCGTGGGCCTTTGGCCTTGTACCCCTCCCTCACTTACCCCTTCGTGTCTAAGACTATAAATATACCACCTCCACCTCCTTTCTAGTGTTAGCATTGGTTTAGCTCGTTTTAGAGATAGAGCATTGCTCATCCACATCGGATCTACTCCATGAGAGAGACCGCGACCCCTCTTCGGAGAAGATCCCTTTGGATTCAAGACCTCCTTGCGGAGAAGAACATCAAGACCTCCTTGCGGAGAAGACCAGTTACCTTTGTATTGTCTGTTGTTGACTTTGGATCTTGTATCTCCTATCATGTTTCGAGGATCTAGCACTTGTGTAATCATTCTTATTGGTTTGAGTGTTCTCTCGTGTTCCCCTCATGTTTTTCCCCTTGTTTCCCTCCTCATGTTCTTCATGTTCATTGCGGTATCCGCTCCTTTCGTGAAAGATCGGCCGGTTAGGGTTCCTACCCTACATCACGCCCACCGGAAACTGTTCGTCCAACCCCCCAACAACGCTCACTGTTCATCCAGAGGTAGCATCGATCGGCTTCAGTTAGCAGCAGTAGCGAAGCAATCGCTTGATTGTGTTCAGTTAAAAGGCATCGATCGATCGCTCGGGTTCAGTAACACGTAGCATGCTGTGTAATCGCTCGGGTTCAGTATGAGAACGCCTCGCTCGGGTTCAGTTAGAGCCCAACGCCTCGCACCCACACGCGTACGTGTATGAGAGAAACACACATCACTTGGCCTCCGACCACCCACAGTAACCGGGAACTCCCCGATATTTTCTTCGGCCTCGCTTCTTCCACGGTTTTTTCCATCATGGATGGCCCAAAGAATGTCATGCAGCTGCGTCTCCGGCCCGCCCAGGATGAAAAGCCCATTTTCTGTCATGATTTTTTGTCATAGAAGTAGGAGCCCACCACATATGTGATGATACCGGGTTTTGTCACAATTATCATCATAGAAGTGTATAAGTATGACAAATTGTTTTTCATTCGGCCGAAAATGTCACGGATGTGTCTTTTTTTGTGGTGCATCATGTCATCGTTCTTATTGCATTACTCCGTTTCTCGATGAACTTAATACACTAGATGCATGCTGGATAGCGGTCGATGTGTGGAGTAATAGTAGTAGATGCAGGCAGGAGTCGATCTACTAATATTGGACGTGATGCCTATATAATGATTATTTCCAGGATATCTTCATGAATATTTGAAGTTCCATCAATTTCCCAACAGTAATTTGTTCACCCACCATCTGCTATTTTTCTCGAGAGAAGCCACTAGTGAAACCCACGGCCCCCAGGTCTCTTTCTCGTATATTTGCCTTTTCGATATACTTTTCCATTGTATTTGTTTTCAGATCTATTAAACCAAAAATACCAAAATACCTTGCTGCAATTTATTCTTATTTATTTTATTTGGTGTTCGATCTATCAATCTACTACAATTTTATCTCACGTCGGTTTGCCTATCTTGAGGCGCCGCTACCTGAAAGGGATTGACGACCCCTTTTACACGTCAGGTTGCGAGTAGTTGTTATTTGTGTGTAGGTGCTGATTACGTTGTGTTGCTTGGTTCTCTTACTGGTTCGATAACCTTGGTTTCATATCTGAGGGAAATACCTACCGCCGTTGTGCTGCATCGTCCCTTCCTCTTTGGGGAAATACCGACGTAGCTTCAAGCGACATCAGATACTGACAACCCCTAGTCGCTACATGAGCGATTCGGGCATACAAAACAGATTATCATTTGAAGGTTTAGGGTTCGGCACATGCAAATTTACTTGGAACCACAGGTAAATACCGCATATAGGTAGGTATGATGGACTCATGTGGAACAACTTTGGGTTTATGGAGGTGGATGCAGAAGCAGTATTCCCGCTTAGTACAAGTAAGGGCTAGGAAAAGATTGAGGAGCGACCAACTAGAGAGCGACAACAGTCATAAACATGCATTGAGATTAACCAACATTGAGTGCAAGCATGAGTAGGATTTAAATCACCATGAACATAAATATCATGGAGGCTATGTTGATTTTGTTTCAACTACATGCGTGAACATGTGCCAAGTCAAGCCACTCGAATCATTCAAAGGAGGATACCATCCTATCATACTACATCACAAACATTTTAAAAGCATGTTGGCACGCAAGTTAAACCATTATAAACTCCTAGCTAATTAAGCATCGCATGAGTAACTATAATCTCTAATTGTCATTGCAAACATGTTTCATTCATAATAGGCTGAATCAAGAACGATGAACTAATCAAATTTACAAAAACAAGAAAGGTCGAGTTCATACCAGCTTTTCCTCATCTCAATAATTTCATCATATATTGTCATTATTGCCTTTCAGTTGCATGACCGAACGGCGTGGATAATAATAATAGTGCAGGTGCATTGGACTAAGCTGGAATCTGCAAACATTTATTCAAAGGAACATGGGCTCTTTGTCAGGTCAACAATAATGCAAATGAGAGTACACAACATTTTCATCATGGCCTTCTCCTCTCAACCCCCAGAGAAAAGAAAAGAATTTCAAAGAAACACACTGAAATGTTTTTGGATTTTTTGTTTTTCTAAAGACGGTAAAACAAGAACGAGAAAACTATTTACACAGGAAAGCTTTGACAAGCAAAAGAAGAACTAGAAAACTTTTTGGGTTTTCATTTAATACTACTACTAAGTAAACATGGAAAGTAAACTAACTACAACTAATTTTTTTCGTTTTTCTTAAGGTTTTTCAAACACACAAGAAGAAAGCGAGAAAAAGAAATAAACTAACATGGATAATACAATGAAAAAGATATGAACACCAACAACTAGAATGAGTGTGTGAACATGAATGTAATGTCGGTGAGAAATACGTAGTCCCCCAAGCTTAGGCTTTTGGACTTAGTTAGTCTAAGGCCACCACTGGCCTGAATGATATCCGAAATCATAGTTGGGGTTGTACTGTGATGTGGCAGCTACCGCTTGGCGAGCTGCTTCGTGGAGGCGAGAAGCCGCCGCTGTTCTCTGATACTTGTTTGCCTCCTCTCTAGTTATAAAATATCTCCCATTTACCTAAAAGTTAAAGAAGGCAGGAGCAGGAAGGGTAATATGGACAACACGCCATCTGTCAAAGTTTAGTTGGTACTAGAGGGACCGTTCGTTCCTCTCAAGAAACTGGTAGCGTGCCATAGCATTATAATCTAGAAAAGCGGGCGGCAACTCAATGTCATATCCTGTTGTGGATACACCAATATAATTAGCTAAAGGAGTTGCATAAATCCCACCAAATAAATCTCCATCCTTATCATTAATGTGTAACCTCCTCGCAATAATAGCCCCTAAGTTATAACGTGTAACGCCCTGAGACCGACGCACCAGGTGTCTTCCAGTTATTCACCGTTGTTGCCATGTCATTTGCTTGCGTGTTGCATCTTGCCATGTCATCATGTGCATTGCATCATCATGTTTTTCAAAACATGCATCCGTCCGGGTTGCCCAGTTCCGTCTGTTATCCATTCCGAGCCCAACCACACTCGCACGCACCCGCGGCATGCCCGAATATTATTTTTTTAAGTGGCCAGAAAATGTTCTGAGAATGGGATGAGATTTGGCGTGCGGTCTTGTTATGTTGTAGGTAGACCGTCTGCCAAGTTTCATTGCATTCGGAGTTCGTTTGATGCCCCAATGGATAAATTTAGCGGCAATAGTAGCCGTTCTATCGTGGGACGTTTTTGGTCTCCGGAAACCGCTGCCGGGTCTCTCTCTCTCTCTATATATATATATATATTCTCTTCTATCAGCCTCAGGCCTTCTGCACAGTCCTCTACCTACCACTTGGCCCAACCTAACCTCTCTCGTCAGTCCGCGACCCTCCTTGCGCGCTCGTCCGAAAAGCTGTCCCGGACCTGACCCGGACAGTCGTCACCGTTGGATACGGTTCATCCCCAAACATCTATAAAGCATCTCTGTTTTTTATTTGGACTCCCCTAAGCCATTTATTCTCGATCGTCCGATTTAATCGGAGGGTCCAAATGTAACCCTCCTTTTCTATATATAGACCCACTTGCCTAATCCCTAAAATCTAGGGCATTTGTCACTTACCCTGCCGCCGCCGCATCCTCATCGGGATCCAACCCGAGCCAACCCGCGCCTCCTTCATCCCTCGTATTCAGCACCACACCATCCCACCTCCTCCTCTCGATCCCCTCCTCCCGAGCCTCGCCGGGCTGCGCTCCCGCCGGCGACCAGCAGGGCGTCGAGCCCATTCGGATGCCGCTACTACTGCCATTCCCTGATGTGGCACCCGAGCACATCGCCCTCTAGCTTCCTCGCAATCCACGCCAGGTGCCCCTTCCCTGCGCCCGAAGTCAGGCGGCGCCACCATCTTCAGAGACGGGCTCCCGCCGGCCGGATCCGACGCAGTCCCCGTGTTCTCGGCCTCGTTCCCGTGACCAAGCCGCTGCCCCATTCCCGTTGTCTGCTGACCGCTCCTCGCCAAGTCCTCCGCATCCGGCCACGCCGCCGGCAAGCCCCTGCTTCCTTTCTCGTCGGCGACCACCACGGCAAGCTACACCTCTTCCCTTGCTCCAGCTCCGCCGCCCAAGCTGCCGCGTCGCCTGCCGCAGTCCTTGCCACCGTCATGTTCAACGGTTCCTGACGAGGACGGAGTCCTCCTGTCCGTCTCGAGCGCAAAGACCCTTGCCCATGCCCAGTAGCTGTTGCTCTTTCGCAAGAGGCCGCTGCGCCAAGTCCCTCGCCTCGCCGCCCGCTGCTCTCCTGCCTCCGCGTCGCGCCGCCACCGTTGAACGTCGTCTGCATCGCCGGCACCGGCATCTTGTGCATCGAGTGGGTGCTCGCCTACTCGTCTCGCTCGAGGCTCTGCTCGATTGATCGAGTCGTGAGCTGACCCATGATAACCCAGAAGTATAGGGCATCGCAACAGCTTTCGAGGGTAGAGTATTCAACCCAAATTTATCGATTCAACACAAGGGGAGCCAAAGAATATTCTCAAGTATTAGCAGCTGAGTTGTCAAATCAACCACACCTGGAAACTTAGTATCTGCAGCAAAGTGTTTAGTAGCAAAGTAATATGATAGTGATAGTAACGGTAACAAAAGAGTAACGAAAGCAAAGTAATGTTTTTGGTATTTTGTAGTGATTGTAACAATAGCAACGGGAAAGTAAATAAGCGTAAACCAGTATATGGAAAGCTCGTAGGCATTGGATCAATGATGGATAATTATGCCGGATGCGGTTCATCATGTAACAGTCATAACATAGGGTGACACAGAACTAGCTCCAATTCGTCAATGTAATGTAGGCATGTATTCCGAATATAGTTATACGTGCTTATGGAAAAGAACTTGCATGACATCTTTTGTCCTACCCTCCCGTGGCAGCGGGGTCCTAATGGAAACTAAGGGATATTAAGGCCTCCTTTTAATAGAGAACCGGAACAAAGCATTAGCACATAGTGAATACATGAACTCCTCAAACTACGGTCATCACCGGTAACTATCCCGATTATTGTCACTTCGGGGTTAATGGATCATAACACATAATAGGTGACTATAGACTTGCAAGATAGGATCAAGAACTCTCATATATTGATGAAAACATAATAGGTTCAGATCTGAAATCATGGCACTCGGGCCCTAGTGACAAGCATTAAGCATAGCAAAGTCATAGCAACATCAATCTCAGAACATAGTGGATACTAGGGATCAAACCCTAACAAAACTAACTCGATTACATGGTGAATCTCATCCAACCCATCACCGTCCAGCAAGCCTACAATGGAATTACTCACGCACGGCGGTGAGCATCATGAAATTGGTGATGGAGGATGGTTGATGATGACGACGGCGACGAATCCCCCTCTCCGGAGCCCCGAACGGACTCCAGATCAGCCCTCCCGAGAGGTTTTAGGGCTTGGCGGCGGCTCCGTATCGTAAAACGCGATGATTTCTTCTCTCCTATTTTTTCTCCCCGAAAGCAGTTATATAGAGTTGGAGTTGGAGTCGGGAGGTCTCCAGGGGGCCCACGAGGTAGGGGGCGCGCCCTAGGGGGGCGCCCCCACCCTCGTGAGAAGGGTGTGGGCCCCCTGGTCTTCATCTTTGGCGAGGATTTTTTATTATTTATTGTAAGATATTCCGTGGAGTTTCAGGTCATTCCGAGAACTTTTGTTTTCTGCACATAAAACAACATCATGGCAATTCTGCTGAAAACAGCGCCAGTCCGGGTTAGTTCCATTCAAATCATACAAGTTAGAGTCCAAAACAAGGGCAAAAGTGTTTGGAAAGTAGATACGATGGAGACAAGCTTAAACCCTTGCTTGTCCTCAAGCAATTCAGTTGACAAACTGAAAGAAATAAAGAAAAACTTTTACAAACTCTGTTTGCTCTTGTTGTTGTAAATATGTCAAGCTAGCATTCAAGTTTTCAGCAAAGATTATAACTAACCATATTTGCAATAATTCTCAGGTCTCATGATTACCCATATCAATAGCATAATCAACTCGCAAGCCATAATAATAAATCTCGGATGACAACACTTTCTCAAAACAATCATAATATGATATAACAAGATGGTATCTCGCTAGCCCTTTCTGAGACCGCAAAACATAAATGCAGAGCACCTTTAAAGATCAAGGATTGACTAGACATTGTAATTCATGGTAAAAGAGATCCAATCATAGTCACACCCAATATAAACTAACAGTAATGAATGCAAATGACAGCTGTGCTCTCCAGCTAGTGCTTTTTAATAAGAGGGTGATGACTCAACATAAAAGTAAATAGATAGGCCCTTCGCAGAGGGAAGCAGGGATTTGTAGAGGTGCCAGAGTTCGGTTTTGAAATAGAGGTGAATAACATTTTGAGCGGTATACTTTCATTGTCAACATAACAACCAAGAGATGGCGATATCTTCCATGCTACACACATTATAGGCGGTTCCCAAACAGAATGGTAAAGTTTATACTCCCCCTCCACCAACAAACATCAATCCATGGCTTGCTCGAAACAACGAGTGCCTCCAACATACATCGGGTCCCAGGGGGAGTTTTGTTTGCAATGATTTTGATTTAGTTTGCATAAAGCACGGGACTGGGTATCCCGGTGACCAGCCATTTATCTCGTGAGTGAGGAGCGGAGTCCACTCCTCTTGAGAATAACCCGCCTAACATGGAAGATACAGACAGCCCTAGTTGATACATGAGCTATTCGAGCATACAAAACAGGATGATTATTTGAAGGTTTAGAGTTTGGCACATACAAATTTACTTGGAACGGCAGGTAGATACCGCATATAGGAAGGTATAGTGGACTCATGTGGAATAACTTTGGGGTTTAAGGAGTTTGGATGCACAAGCAGTATTCCCGCTTAGTACAGGTGAAGGCTAGCAAAAGACTGGGAAGCGACCAACTAGAGAGCGACAACAGCGATGTATATGCATTAAAATTAATAAACATTGGATGCAAGCATGAGTAGGATATAATCCACCATGAACATAAATATCGTGAAGGCTATGTTGATTTGTTTCAACTACATGCGTGAACATGTGCCCAGTTAAATCACTTAAATCATTCAGAGGAGGATACCACCCTATCATACCACATCATAACCATTTTAATAGCATGTTGGCACGCAAGGTAAACCATTATAACTCATAGCTAATCAAGCATGGAACAAGCAACTAGGATCTCTAATTGTCATTGCAAACATGTTTATTCATAACAAGCTGAATAAAGAACGATGAACTCATCATATTTACAAAAACAAAAGAGGTCGAGTTCGTACCAGCTTTTCTCATCTCAGTTAGTCCATCATACATCATCATAATTGCCTTTCACTTGCACGACCGCATGATGTGAATAATAATAAGAGTGCCTGTGCATTGGACTAAGTTGGAATCTGCGAGCATTTAATAAACATGAGAAGACAAGGCAATATGGGCTCTTTTGTCAGATAAAGAGTAATGCATATAAGAACCATTTCAACAATTTAATCATGGTCTTCTCCTACTGACCCCCAAAGAAAAGAAATAAAACTATTTACACGGGAAAGCTCCCAACAAGCAAAAGAAGAACGGAAATATTTTTGGGTTTTCTTTTTAATTACTACTACAAGCATGGAAAGTAAATTAATTAAAAGCTACAACTAATTTTTTTTTGGTTTTTTCTTAAGGTTTATTAAACACACAAGAAGAAAGCATAAAAGAAAATAAAGTAGCATGGATGATACAGTGAAAAAGTATGAGCACCGACATCTAGCAATGAGTGTGTGTGAACATAAATGTAATGTCGGTGAGAAATACGTACTCCCCCAAGCTTAGTCTTTTGGCCTAAGTTGGTCTATGGCCACGGCTGGCCTGGCTGATATCCATAATAATAGTTGTTGGGGTCGTACCGTGATGCAGCGGCTATCGCCTCCTGAGCTGCAGTGTGGCGACGAGCGGCCTCCGCTCTCCTCTCATACTCATTTGCCTCCTCTCTGGTAATAGTATATCGTCCTCTTGCCTGATAATCAAAGAAAACAGGAGTAGGGAGAGTAATATGGATAGCTCGACGTCTGTCAAAGATTAGTCGGTACTGGAGAGGTGATTCGTTCCTGTCGACAAAATGGTGGGAAACCATAGAATCAAAAATCTAAATAAGCAGGATGCAACTCCATGTCTCCTTCATGAACGTCTATCTCAAGAAATTTAGCTAAGCGGGTTGCATAAATTCCTCCAAAGAAATCTCCATTATATCTATTATGATGCAACCTATGAGCTACAATGGCTCCCATATTATAAGATTGGTCTCCTGACACAGCACTCCTGAGAATGCTAAGGTCAGGGACACACATGTGACATGCTTCATCCTTAGCATTTATGCACCTACCTACGAAGAGAGCAAAATAATGTATAGCAGGAAAGTGAATGCTCCCTATGGTAGCTTGCGTTATATCTCTGGATTCCCCTACAGTTATACTAGCAAGAAAATTTCTAAATTCAGATTTAGGGGGATCCCTAACACTACTCCATTGTTGAAGTTTGCAAGCAAAAGTGAAATCCTCTAAGTCCATGGTATAAGATTTGTCATAAAGATCAAACATGACTGAAGGAGAATTACGCGAAGATGAATACTCAAACCTCCTCACAAAAGAGCTTGTGAGCTCATGATACTGGGGGCATTTGTCTGCCTCAGTCCTCAAGATCGGCATTACGCAAATATGCATTAAATTCTTCTTTTATTCCCGCTTGATCCATAAAATTTTCAGAAGGCCACTCACAAGGACGCACTGGAGCGTCTCTTGGTGGCTCTTCATCAGCATCACGCATTGCAAGCCTGGGTCCTTGCTTCCTTGAAGAATCACCTTGGAACATTTTCCTAAACATATTTCTTCCTCTGAAAAATTCTGAAATTTTTTAGTAACTTCAAAATAAAAGTAAACCAAACTAAATAATATTGATAGGAACTACTCCTACAAGTTCCTAGAGCCTATATCATGCATCAAACTACTTTTGACCATATAAATTTGACATGCAAGCTCAAGAACAGGGTCACCTAAGCAGCAAAAATTTGCAATGAATAAAGCACTAGAACAAAAACTAATTGGACCAATGGAGGAGTCACATACCAAGGAACAATCTCCCCAAGCAGTTTTGTGAGAGGTGCTTTGAGCAAGGAGATCAAAAATGGAAGCACAACGAGCTTGGACTCGGGTTTGAGCTGGGTTTTCGTGTTTGGGGGAGGAAGATGAAGTGTGTGGCTGAAATAATAAGTGGAGGAGGGCCACCATGGACCCACAAGGCAGGGGGCGCGCCCTAGGGGGTGGGCGCGCCCTCCACCCT
Organism: Triticum aestivum; assembly: GCF_018294505.1. Taxonomy (NCBI): domain Eukaryota; kingdom Viridiplantae; phylum Streptophyta; class Magnoliopsida; order Poales; family Poaceae; genus Triticum; species Triticum aestivum. The sequence goes on along the minus strand of NC_057794.1, from coordinate 176,711,296 downwards.
CGTGGCAAGGTGGTTGTCCCCCCTAGTGTGTTCTTTGTTCCATAAATCCTCAAATATTCTATAAAAAATCATATTTAATTTTCAGGGCATTTGGAGAACTTTTATTTTCGAGGTATTTTTATATTGCACGGATAATCAGATAACAGACAGACAAATAATCATTTTATTTTATTTAATATAAATAACAGAAAGTAAAAGTGGGATACAGAAAGTTGTGCTTCTAGTTTCATCCATCTCATGCTCGTCAAAAGGAATCACTAACAAGGTTGATCAAGTCTTGTTAACAAACTCATTCCGATTAACATGAAACCGAAGAAATTTCGAATAACACTAGGTTACCTCAACGGGGATATGCACATCCCCAATAATAAGTATATCATATTTCTTCTTGACAGTAGGAAGAGGAAATTCAAAACCTCCAAATAAAAATCGATGGAATTTTTCCGATAGAGTTGATACTATGAACTTGAGGTTGTTTCCTCGGAAAGTGTACCATATGCTCATTACCATTAACATGAAAAGTGACATTGCCTTTGGTGAAATCAATAACAGCCCCTGCAGTATTAAGAAAAGGTCTTCCAAGAATAATAGACATACTATCGTCCTTGGGAATATCAAGAATAACAAAGTTCGTTAAAATAGTAACACTTGCAACCACAACAGGCACGTCCTCACAAATACCGACAGGTATAGCAGTTGATTTATTAGCCATTTGCAAAGATATTTCAGTAGGTGTCAACTTATTCAAGTCAAGTCTACGATATAAAGAGAGAGGCATAACACTAACACCGGCTCCAAGATCACATAAAGCAGTTTTAACATAGTTTCTTTAATGGAGCATGGTATAGTAGGTACTCCTGAATCTCCAAGTTTATTTGGTATTCCATCCTTAAAAGTATAATTAGCAAGCATGGTGGAAATTTCAGCTTCCGGTATCTTTCTTTTATTTGTAATAATATCTTTCATGTACTTAGCATAAGGATTTGTTTTGAGTATATCCGTTAACCGCATATGTAAAAAGATAGGTCTAATCATTTCAGCAAAACACTCAAAATCCTCATCGTCCTTTTTCTTGGATGGTTTCGGAGGAAAAGGCATGGGTTTCTGAACCCAAGGCTCTCTTTATTTACCATGTTTCCTAGCAACAAAATCTTTCTTATCATAACGTTGATTCTTTGATTGTGGGTTATCAAGATCAATAGCAGGTTCAATTTCTACATCATTATCATTACTAGGTTTAGCATCATTATGAACATCATCATTAACATTTTCATTTGGTTCATGTTCATTGCCAGATTGTGTTTCAGCATCAGACATAGATATACCATTTGGATTATCAGGTGGTTCGGCAATAGGTTCACTAGAAGTTTGCACAGTTCTATCATTTTTCTTTTCTTCTTTTTAGAACAACTAGGTGCATGAATATTATTTCTCTGGGAATCTTGCTCAATTCTCTTAGGGTGGCCTTCAGGATACAAAGGTTCTTGAGTCATTCTACCAGTTCTAGTAGCCACTTTAACAGCATAATCATTTTTCTTACTATTCATCTCATTGAGCAATTCTTTTTGAGCTTTAAGTACTTGTTCTACTTGAGTGGTAACCATAGAAGCATGTTTGCTAACAAGTTTAAGTTCACCTCTGATATTAGCCATATAATCACCCAAGTATTTAATCATATCAGCATCTTGTTTTAATTGTCTATCAAAATAAGCATTGAAGTCTTCTTGCTTAAATATAAAATTATCAAACTCATCCAAGCATTGACTAGCAATTTTAGCAGGACGGATTTCAGACTTATCATATCTATAGAGAGAATTTACCTTTACTACCTGTGTCGGGTTATCGGGGTCTGGAGGTTCTTCAATAAATAAAGGATTAAGATCATATGTTTCTTCGACAGGCGGTAAATTAAGACCATGTATTTCTTCAATAGGAGGTAAATTCTTAACATCTTCAGCTTTAATACATTTTTCTTTCATGGATTTCTTTGCCTCTTGCATATCTTCAGGACCGAGAAATAGAATACCTCTCTTCTTCGGAGTTGGTTTAGGAATAGGATCATTAATTGGAGCAGGAGCTGGCTCCAGAGCTGCCCAATTATTTTCATTTATCAACATATTATTCAATAAGATTTCAGCTTCATCCGGTGTTCTTTCCCTGAAAAGAGAACCAGCACAACTATCCAGGTAATCTCTGGAAGCATCGGTTAGTACATTATAAAAGATATAAAGTATTTCATTTTTCTTAAGAGGATGATCAGGCAAAGCATTAAGTAACTTGAGAAGCCTCCCCCAAGCTTGTGGGAGACTCTCTTCTTTAATTTGCACAAAGTTGTATATTTCCTTTAAAGCAGCTTGTTTCTTATGAGCAGGGAAATATTTAGCAGAGAAGTAGTAGATCATATCCTGGGGACTACGCATACAACCAGGATCAAGAGAATTAAGCCATATCTTAGCATCATCCTTTAATGAGAATGGAAATATTTTAAGGATATAAAAGTAACGAGTTCTCTCATCATTAGTGAACAGGGTGGCTATATCATTTAATTTAGTAAGATGTGCTACAACAGTTTCAGATTCATAGCCATGAAAAGGATCAGATTCAACCAAAGAATTATATCAGGATCAATAGAGAATTCATAATCCTTATCAGCAACACAGATAGGTGAAGTAGCAAAAGCAGGGTCAGGTCTCATCCTAGCATTTAGAGATTTCTTATTCCATTTAGCTAATAACCTTTTGAGTTCATATCTATCTTTGCAAGCTAAAAGAGCTAAAGAAGCATCTTGATCAAATAAATAACCCTCAGGAATAACAAGTGATTCTTCATCATCACTTTCATCTTCATAATCAGATTCAATATTTTCAATCTCTCTAGACCTAGCAAGTCATTCCTCAAGAAAATCACTAAGTGGCATAGTAGTATCAGGCATAAAGGTAGTTTCATCATAAGTATCATGTATAGCAGAAGTAGCATCATCAATAACATGCGACATATCAGAACGAATAGCAGAAGCAGGTTTAGGTGTCACAAGCTTACTCATAACAGAAGGTGAATCAAGTGCAGAGCTAGATGGCAGTTCCTTACCTCCCCTCGTAGTTGAGGGGTAGATCTTGGTCTTTAGATCTCTCAAGTTCTTCATAGTGTCCAGCAGATATAAATCCCAAGTGACTCAAAGAATAGAGCTATGCTCCCCGGCAACGGCGCCAGAAATTAGTCTTGATAACCCACAAGAAGAAATATGATTCGACACAAGGGGAGCCAAAGAATATTCTCAAGTATTAGCAGCTGAGTTGTCAATTCAACCACACCTGGAAACTTAGTATCTCTAGTAAAGTGTTTAGTAGCAAAGCAATATGATAGTGATAGTAACGGTAACAAAAGAGTAACGAAAGCAAAGTAATGTTTTTGGTATTTTGTAGTGATTGTAACAATAGCAACGGGAAAGTAAATATGCGTAAACCAGTATATGGAAAGCTCGTAGGCATTGGATCAATGATGGATAATTATGCCGGATGCGGTTCATCATGTAACAGTCATAACATAGGGTGACACAGAACTAGCTCCAATTCGTCAATGTAATGTAGGCATGTATTCTGAATATAGTCATACGTGCTTATGGAAAAGAACTTGCATGACATCTTTTGTCCTACCCTACCGTGGCAGTAGGGTCCTAATGGAAACCAAGGGATATTAAGGCCTCCTTTTAATAGAGAACCGGAACAAAGCATTAGCACATAGTGAATACATGAACTCCTCAAACTACGGTCATCACTGGTAAGTATCCCGATTATTGTCACTTCGGGGTTAACGGATCATAACACATAATAGGTGACTATAGACTTGCAAGATAGGATCAAGAACACTCATATATTGATGAAAACATAATAGGTTCAGATCTGAAATCATGGCACTCGGGCCCTAGTGACAAGCATTAAGCATAGCAAAGTCATAGAAACATCAATGTCAGAACATAGTGGATACTAGGGATCAAACCCTAACAAAACTAACTCGATTACATGGTGAATCTCGTCCAACCCATCACCGTCCAGCAAGCCTACGATGGTTGATGATGATGATGGCGACGAATCCCCCTCTCCGGAGCACCGAACAGACTCCAGATTCGCCCTCCCGAGAGGTTTTAGGGCTTTGCGGCGGCTCCGTATCGTAAAACGCGATGATTTCTTCTCTCCTATTTTTTTCTCCCTGAAAGCAGTTATATAGAGTTGGAGTTGGAGTCGAGAGGTCTCCAGGGGGCCCGCGAGGTAGGGGGGCGCGCCCTAGGGGGGGCTCCACCCTCGTGAGAAGGGTGTGGGCCCCCTGGTCTTCATCTTTGGCGAGGATTTTTTTATTTATTGTAAGATATTCCATGGAGTTTCAGGTCATTCCGAGAACTTTTGTTTTCTGCACATAAAACAACATCATGGCAATTTTGCTGAAATCAGCATTAGTCCGGGTTAGTTCCGTTCAAATCATACAAGCTAGAGTCCAAAACAAGGGCAAAAGTGTTTGGAAAAGTAGATACGACGGAGACGTATTAACCCGCCTCCTCTTTGCTCACCCGCGTGGGCCTCCCCAGCTGCAGCCCAGCCTCTCCACCAGCCGGCCCATGAGGCCCGGTGAGCAGCCCCCGCTCCTGTGCGCTTTTCGGGCCGGCCAGATTCGGTCCATGTATGTTTTTTAGCATTTGCGATTTTGCTAATTTATCCAGAGATAGCAGTTTTGCAGTTTAGCCCCTAAACTTCATGCATATAATAAGTCTACAACCGTGCATCGTATTAAAATGAATTATATATGAAATGTGACTAGAATTTCATCTAGTTTAATAATATCCAACTTTCAATCATGTTTAGAATGATGTTTGCTTATATTTTGCCTATTGCCAAGCTAAAATGCTTTATTTTCATAACTAAATAACCGTAGCTCCAAACCTAACATACTTTATATGTAAATGGGGTGGAAAAATGCCTAGTTTAACATGGTGTACTTACTTTGCATGTTAAACAACTCTAAAATATGCTTTAGGACAAAGCAGTACCAAATATAATATATACTCATGAGGATTTTTCCGGACTTGTTGCTTGTTGTTCCGGCCTCATTTAAACTTGCCTAGATAGGTAGTTTTGTCATGCTTCACCTCTTGCCATGCTAACCAACATTTAATATTGTTGAGTACATAAACGGGAGAGAAATAAATAATTGATGTGGTGTTCCGTCAATATGCAACTCGTTGCATATTGAGCTCCACTTAACTTGTAGATTTGCTTGTGCACTTTGCCATGTCATGCCTCATTAAACCGGACATGCGTCATACTTGGTTGTGCATCATGCCATGTTTATGTGATGGTTGTTTATTATGTTGTTTTCTTCTTTCTGGTGTTGCTTCTTCGGGTTAGTTCCGTTAATGTCGCGTTTGTGAGGATTCGTTCGACTTCGTCCATTTGTCTTCTTCATGGACTCGTTCTTATTCCTTGCGGGATCTCAGGCAAGATGACCATACCCTCGAAATCACTTGCTAGTTGCTCGCTCTTTTGCTATGCCGCGATACCTACCACTTGCTATATCATGCCTCCCATATTTCCATGTCAAGCCTCTAACCCTCCTTTCCTAGAAAACCATTGTTTGGCTATGTTACCGCTTTTGCTCAGCCCCTCTTATACCGTTGCTAGATGCAGGTGAAGATTAAGTTTGTTCCATGTTGGAACATGGATATGTTGGGATATCACAATATCTCTTATTTAATTAATGCATCTATATACTTGGTAAAGGGTGGAAGGCTCGGCCTTATGCCTGGTGTTTTGTTACACTCTTGCCGCCCTAGTTTCCGTCATACCGGTGTTATGTTCCTTGATTTTGCGTTCCTTACACGGTTGGGTGTTATGGGGACCCCTTGACAGTTCGCTTTGAATAATACTCCTCCAGCAAGGCCCAACCTTGGTTTTACCATTTGCCTCACCACCACCTACTTTTCCCTTGGGAGTCGCTCTGCCGAGGGTCATCTTTATTGTAACCCCCACGGGCCAGTGCTTGTCTAACTATTGGTCCAAACCGAGCTGCCTGCGGGGCACCTCGGGGAAACTTGAGGTTTGGTTTTACTCGTAGCTAGTCTCATCCGGTCTTGCCCTAAGAACGAGATATGTGTAGCTCATATCGGGATGTCGGCACATTGGGCGGTCTTGCTGGTCTTGTTTTACCATTGTCGAAATGTCTTGTAACCGGGATTCCGAGTCTGATCGGGTCTTCCTAGGAGAAGGAATATCCTTTCTTGATCGTGAGAACTTGTGATGGTCTATGTTGGGACACCCCTATAGGGTTTGAACTTTTGAAAGTCGTGCCCGCAGTTATGGGCAGATGGGAAATTGTTAAGGTCCGGTTTGTAGAGAACTTGAAACTTAACTTAATTAAAATGCATCAACCGCGTGTGTAGCCGTGATGGTCTCTTTCCGGCGGAGTCCGGGAAGTGAACACGGTTCTTGTGTTATGCTTGAACGTAAGTAGTTTCAGGATCACCTCTAGTTCACGACCGTGCTTTGCCTCTCTTCTCACTCTCATTTGCATAAGTTAACCACCATATATGCTAGTGCTTGCTGCAGCTCCACCTCACTACCCTTTCCTACCCATAAGCTTAAATAGTATTGATCTCGCGGGTGTGAGATTGCTGAGTCCTCGTGGCTCACACATACTTCCAAACAGTTGCAGGTGCAGATGATACCAGTGCAGGTGACACAACCGAGCTCAAGTGGGAGCCCGATGAAGATCGTGTTCGTTGTGTTGTTTCGTTTCCAGTTGATCAGTAGTGGAGCCCAGTTGGGACAATTGGGGATCTAGCATTTGGGGTTGTCTTTATTTATGTTGGTTCCGTAGTCGGACCTTGATTGTATTCTGGATGATGTATGCTATATTTATGTATTGTGTGAAGTGGCGATTGTAAGCCAACTCTTTATCCCTTTCTTATTTAGTACATGGGATGTGTAAAGATTACCCCTCTTGCGACATTCCTACCATGCGGTTATGCCTCTAAGTCATGCCCCGACACGTGGGAGATATAGCCGCATCGTGGGTGTTACATAACGCTTATCACCTAACTCCGCACACTTGAGGAAACTAAGATATGGAACGCAAAGGTGGCTATGCTCGTGCTTACCGTTAATGCGTCTACCTATAAAGAGAGAAAAATAATGTATGACAGGAAAGCGAATGCTCCCTATGGTAGCTTGTGTGATATTTCTAGTTTCTCCCATAGTGAAGCTAGCAAGGAAATCGTTGTATTCAACTTTGTGAGGTTCACTATGAACGCCCCATTGTGGGATTTTTCATGTAGTATTAAAATCTTCAAGGTCCATGGTATATGATTCATCATAAAGATCAAATAAAATAGTATGGGTATTGCGCTTGGTTGAAAATTCAAACCTCTGCACAAAGGAATCGCTGAGGTAATAGTACTGTTGGCACTTTTCTGACATGAAGTCCTCAAGGCCGGCATTTTGTATGTATGCATAAAACTCATCCTTGAAACCTGCATGAACCATGAATTCATCTGACGGTCATTCACAAGGCCGCACTTGAGCTTCCCTTGGTGGTTCAAGGTCCGGCTCACGTATCGCGATCCTCGGCGCTTGCTTCCTCGAAGAACCACCTTGGTACATTTTCCTAGACATTTTTCTTCCACTGAAAAATTTCTGAAATTTTTAGTGACTCGAAATAAAAGTGAACCAAACTCAACAAAATTGATAGCAACTACTCCTACAAGTGTCTAGAGGCTATATCATGCATCAAAACTACTTTGGGCCATATAAATTTGACATGCAAGATCAAGAACAAGGTCACCACAACAGCAAAAAATTGCAATAAATAAAGCACTAGAACATAAACTAATTGGACCATTGGAGGAGTCACATACCAAAGAACAATCCCCCAAAGCAGTTTTGTGAATGGAGCTTTGAGCAAGGAGATCTAAAATGGTAGCAAAATGAGCAAGAAGACGGGTTTGAGCAGTGGGATGATTTTTTCTGGAGGAAGACGAAGTGGATGGGTGGTGGAATAAGTGGAGGGGACTCATGTGGGACCCACAAGATAGAGGGGGCATGCCTATGGGGGTAGGGCGCACCCTCCACCCTTGTGGGCCACTGGTGCATCCCCCTGGTGCATGTTCAGTGCCAGAAATTCTCAAATATTCTATAAAAAATCATACTAAATTTTCAGGGCATTTGAAGAACTTTTATTTTTGGGACATTTTTTATTTCATGGATAATTCAGAAAATAGACAGAAAATACTATTTTTTCTTTATTTAATCTAAATAACAGAAAGTAAAGGATGGGTACAAAAAGTTGTGCTTTCTAAATTCGTCCATCTCATGCTCATCAAAAGGAATCCATTAACAAGGTTGATCAAGTCTTATTAACAAACTTCTTCCAAATGACATGAAACCAGAGAATTTTCGAATAACACTAAGTCATATTTCTTTTTGACAGTAGGAAGAGGGAATTCAAAACCTCCAATAATAATAGTTGAACTTTTTCCAATAGAATTGATACTATGAACTTGAGGTTGTTTCTTCGGGAAGTGTACCGTATGCTCATTCCCATTAACATAAAAAGTGACATTGCCTTTGTTGCAATCAATAACAGCCTCCGCAGTATTCAAAAAGGGTCTACCAAGAATGATCGACATACTGTCGTCCTCGGGAATATCAAGAATAACAAAGTCCGTTAAAATAGTAACGTTTGCAACCACAACATACACATCCTCGCAAATACCGATGGTTATAGCAGTTGATTTATCAGCCATTACAAAGCAATTTCAGGGGGTGTCAACTTATTCAATTAAACTCTACGATACAAAGAGAAAGGCATGACACTAACACCGGCTCCAAGATCACATAAAGCAGTTTTGACATAGTTTCTTTTAATGGAGTGTGGTATTGTTGGTACTCCTGGATCTCCAAGTTTCTTTGGTATTCCACCCTTAAAAGTAAAATTAGCAAGCATGGTGGAAACTTCAGCTTCCGGTATCTTTCTTTTATTAGTAACAATATCTTTCATATACTTAGCATAAGGAGGCATTTAAGTATATCAGTCAAACGCATACGCAAAAAGATAGGTCTAATCATTTCAGCAAAGCGCTCAAAATCCTCATCATCCTTTTTCTTGGATGGCTTAGGAGGAAAGGGCATGGGTTTCTAAACCCATGGTTTTCTTTCTTTACCATATTGCCTAGCAACGAAGTCTCTCTTATCATAATGTTGATTCTTTGATTGTGGGTTATCAAGATCAACAACAGGTTCTATCTCTACCTCATTATCATTACTTGGTTGAGCATCAACATGAACATCATTATTAACATTATCACTAGGTTCATGTTCATCACCAGATTGTGTGTCAGCATCAGAAATAGAAATATCATTAGGATTCTCAGGTGTGTCTATAGCAGTTTCACTAGCATGCAAAGTCCTATCAATTTTCTTTTTCGTTTTATTACTAGGACTAGGTGCATCAGTATTAACACTTTGAGAATCTTGCTCAACTCTCTTAGGATGGCCCTGAGGATACAAAGGTTCCTGGGTCATCTTACCACCTCTAGTCATAACCAAACAACATTATCATTGTTCTTATTATTAAACTCACTGAGCAAATCATCTTGTGCCTTAAGTACTTGTTCTACTTGAGTTGTAACCATGGAAGCATGTTTACTAATAAGCTTAAGATCATTAACAGTTCTACTCATATAATCACCCAAGTGGTCAAGCATGTAAGCATTACGTTTCAATTGTCTACTAACATAAGCATTGAAGTTTTCTTGTTTAACAATAAAATTATCAAACTCATCCAAGCATTGACTAGCAGACTTATTATGAGGAATATCACCTTCATCAAATCTATGGAGAGAGTATACCTCTACTACCTGTGTCGGGTTACCCAGACCATGTATTTCTTCAATAGGCAGTAGATTCTTAACATCTCCAGCTTTAATACCTTTTTCTTTCATAGATTTTTTGCCTCTTGCATATCTTCAGGACTGAGAAATATAATACCCCTTTTCTTTGGAGTTGGCTTAGGAGTTGGTTTAAGAAGTGTCCAATCATTATCATTACTCATTATATTATTCAATAGCAATTCAGCTTGCTCAACAGTTCTTTCCCTGAAAACACAACCAACACAACTATCCAGGTGGTATCTGGAAGCATCAGTTAGTCCATTATAAAAGATATCAAGTATTTCATTTTTCTTGAGAGGATGATCAGGCAAAGCATTAAGTAATTGGAGAAGCCTCCCCCAAGCTTGTGGGAGACTCTCTTCTTCAATTTGCACAAAGTAAAATATTTCCTTTAAAGCAGCTTGTTTCTTATGAGCAGGGAAATAGAGAAGTAGTAAATCATATCCTGGGGACTACGCACACAACCAGGAGCAAGTGAATCAAACCATAACTTATCATCACCCTTTAATGAGAAAAGGAAACAACTTAAGAATATAGTAATAGAGAATTTTTTTCCTCATGAGAAAATAGGGTGGCTATATCATTCAATTTAGTAAGATGTGCCACAACAGTTTCGGATTCATGACCATAGAAAGGGTCGGATTCAACCAAAGTAATTAACTCAGGATCGACTAAGAATTCATAATCCTTATCAGTGACAAAGATAGGTGAAGTAGCAAACATAGGGTCATATTGCATTTGTGATAGCCTAACTTATTAGGGACGATAGACTACTCATATCAATAAGGAATTCCTTCTTTTCCGGAAGCCCATTCGGACAGAACTCCAAAGTTAAGCGTGCTCAGCTTGGAGTAGTTTCAGGATGGGTGACTGACCAGGAAGTTTCTCCCGGGTGTGCACAAGTGAGGACAAAGTGCGCAGAAAAGACTAGTATTGATTTGTGGGGCCAGTCTAGATCCCGCCAGGAGTAACGACCACTGGTGGGTGTGTCCGGGGCGTTACAAGTTGGTATCACAGTCGAACCTCACGGTTACACGGATGTTTGCGGACAGGGGCACGGTCATGTTGTGCATGACGTTTGTGACCCGTCGTGGCACACGGCATGGCACATGTGCCGGACTAGAAGCACATACGTATGTGCCAAGAGGGAACGTTCCTGTGGCCCGACGAGGACGTCGGTTCCTGTGAGTGGGGGTGTATGTGATAGCCTGACTTATTAGGGATGATAGACTACTCATATCAATAAGGAATTCCTTCTTTTCCAGAAGCCCATTTGGACAGAACTCCAAAGTTAAGCGTGCTCAGCTTGGAGTAGTTTCAGGATGGGTGACCGACTGGGAAGTTTCTTCCGGGTGCGCACAAGTGAGGACAAAGTGCGCAGAAAAGACCAGTATTGATCTCTGGGGCAAATCTAGATCCCGCAAGGAGTAACGACCACCGGCGGGTGTGTCCGGGGCGTTACATCATTCTAGCATTCCAAGACTTTTCTTTCAGCTTAGCTAATAGTTTCTTAAGATCATCTCTATCATTACAAGCAAGAAAGTCTCTAGCAGTTTCCTGATACATAATATAAGCCTCAGGTACAACAGGAAATTCATATCTAGGGGGAGAATCATAATCTTCAGTTTCAATAATATCATCAGTTTCAATAATTTCATTTTCTCTAACCCTAGCAAGTTGTTCATCAAGAAACTCACCTAGTGGCACAGTATTATCAAGCAGAGAAGTGGTTTCATCATAATCATCATGTACAGTATAAATGGCATCATCAATAACATGCGACATATCGGAATCAATAGCAGGTGTAGGTGTCGCAAGTTTACTCAAAACAGAAGGTGAATCAAGTGCAGAGCTAGATGGCAGTTCTTACCTCCCCTCGTAGTTGAGGGAGAAATCTTGGTTCTTTGATCGTTCAAATTCCTCACAATGATCAGCAGATATAAATCCCAAGTGACTCGGAGAATAGAGCTATGCTCCCCGGCAATGGCGCTAGAAAAAGGTCTTGATAACCCACAAGTATAGGGGATCGCAACAGTTTTCTAGGGTAGAGTATTCAACCCAAATTTATTGATTTGACACAAGGAGAGACAAAGAATATTCTCATGTATTAGCAGCTAAGTTGTCAATTCAACCACACCTGAAAGACTTTGATGTAGGGAAGGAACCCTAATCGGCCGATCTTCGACGGAAGGAGCGGATCCCACGATGAACACGAGGAACACAAGGAGGGAAACAAGGGGAAAATCACAAGGGGAACACAAGAGAACACTCAAAGCAATAAGTATGATCACACATGCTCTAGATCCATGAAACACAAAGGAAGATACAAGATCCAAAGTCAAAAATGGACGATACAAGAGGTAATCAGTCTTCTCCGTGAGGAGGTCTTGATGTTCTTCTCCGCAAGGAGGTCTTGAATCCAAAGGGGTCTTCTCCGAAGAGGGGCCGCGGTCTCTCTCGTGGAGTAGATCCGATGTGGATGAGCAATGCTCTATCTCTAAATACGAGCTAAACCAATGCTAACCCTAGCTAGAAGGAATAGGAAGTCTATTTATAGTCTTCGTGCAAAAGGGGTGAAGTGGGGGGGGGGTACATGGGCTGCGGCCCAAAACATGGCAGCGCACAGGCGCCGGATGTCCGGGAGTCACCGGTCGTCCGGAGGCTCGTGAGGGTCCGGACGTCCGGTGCCTGTCAGACGTCCGTAGATTCGGCTCGGGTGGACTTCGGTCGGACGTCCGGTCGGGGTCGGACGTCTGGAGCCTAGAGGTCGTCGGTCGTCCATAGAGCTTCAGAAATCTGTAGTTTCGGCTTGGGTATGGAAGGTCGGTCGTCCGGAGAGGGCTGGACGTCCGGAGCCTGGAGGTTATCAGATGTCCGGGGTTCGTCGATCGTCCGGAGCCTGGTGACTTCGAGCTGTTCCTCTTCTTGTCACGTGAACTTGGCGTCCTCACCGTCTTGTCCGTTGAATGTAGTCGGTCCGTGACCTTCCTCCAAGCACCTGATCACACATAGGGTTTCCGCTTGAGGTAGTAGCCAATTCTCATGCATGGTAAGTGGTAGTTCGGAGAGGAGTGAGTTCACCTTAGTTTCGAGAGCTCTTGCACGTGCTCGTATCATTGGTCTGCTAGTCACTTGGTGAGACGATGGTAGGTCCATGGGGATGACCTTGGGATGCTCCGCATCAGACTTAGTATCCATAGCAAAGTATTTAGTAGCAAAGTAGTATGGAAGTAACAGTAACGGTGGCAAAAGTAATAGTAGCAGTTTTGTAGCAATCGTAACAGTGGCAACGGAAAAGTAACTTAACAAAGATCAATATGAAACGAACTTGCAGGCAATGGATCAATGATGGATAATTATGTCTGATGGCATTCATCATGCAATAGTTATAATCTAGGGTGACATAGAACTAGCTCCAATTCATCAATATAATGTAGGCATGTATTTCGAGTATAGTCGTACGTGCTTATGGAAAAGAACTTGCATGACATCTTTTGTCCTACCCTCCCATGGCAGCGGGGTCCTATTGGGAACTAAGAGATATTAAGGCCTCCTTTTAATAGAGAACTGGACTAAAGCATTAGAACTTAGTGAATACATGAACTCCTCAAACTACGGTCATCACCGGTAGGTCCATGGGGATGACCTTGGGATGCTCCGCATCATCTCCCCTCCCTTGGGGAAGATCCGTCCTCAGATCAAATTCTTCATCACCATGGAAGTGCGAGAGGTCCTTGACATTGAAGATATCGCTCGTGTTGTACTTGTCGCAGGGGAGGTCGATCCTATAAGTTTTGTCGTTGTAGCGTGCAACCATCTTGAAGGGTCCATCCGCTCGTGGTTGAAGTTTGGACTTGCGTTCTTGGGGAAAGTGGTCCTTGCGAAGGTGTAGCCACATGAAACCAGCAATGTTGAAGACCATGGGGTGCTTGTTGATGTTGAGCTTGGTCGCAAGTTGTTGTACTTGGCGCTCAATAGTACGTCTTGTATCTTCATGCAACTTCTTAAGATGAGTCACACGTGCACTTGCGTCCAAATTGATGTGCTCTTGGAGTGGTAGAGGAAGAATGTCCAATGGTGACAATGGGTTGAATCCGTAGACGACCTCAAAGGGGGACTTGCCGGTTGTTGAGTGTTTTGCTCAGTTGTAGGCGAACTCAGCGATCGGTAGACACTCCTCCCACTCCTTGATGTTCTTCTTGATGAGTACTCGAAGTAGAGCAGAGAGTGTGCGGTTGGTCACCTCCGTTTGGCCGTCGGTTTGTGATGATACGCCATGGAGAAGAGTAGCTTGATTCCGAGCTTGGCGCATAGGGTCTTCCAAAAGTAGCTAAGGAACTTGACGTCGCGGTCTGATACGATCGTCTTTCGCACACCATGTAGACGTAATATTTCCCTACAAAAGAGATTAGCAACATGTGAAGCATCGTCTATCTTGTTGCATCGAATGAAATCTGCCATCTTAGAGAAACGGTCCACAATGACAAATACCGAATCCTTTCCATTTCTGGTACTAGGCAATCCAAGTACGAAATCCATGCTAATGTCTTCCCATGGTTGATATGGAATTGGGAGAGGCATGTAAAGGCCATGGGATTGAGCTTTAGACTTAGCTTTGCGATATGTAGAGCATCGGTTGGTGAAGCGGTTGACGTCGCGAAACATCTTGGGCCAATAGTAGTTCTTGGAGAGCGTGGCGAAAGTCTTGTCGCGTCCAAAATGTCCCATTAAGCCTCCTCCATGAGATTGCTGCAAAAGCAACAAACGAAGAGAAGACTTAGGGATGCAAAGCTTGTTAGGTCTCATAAGATATCCATCTTTGATGTAATAGTGTTCCCAAGAGGTGTGCATCAAACACTTGGCATAAGGAGTAGCAAAAGTAGGATCGTGCTCATACAAGTCTTTCATATGCTCAAAGCCAATGACATCCAATTCAAGTTGAGTAACAAGTATGCATATGCAGGAAAGGGCATCTGCCACAATGTTATCCTTACCTTTAATGTACTGGATGACATAAGGAAAAGACTCAATAAATTCACTCCATTTAGCATGACACTTGTTCAACTTGGTTTGGCCCTAAAGATACTTGAGCGTTTCATGATTGGTATGAATAATGAATTCATGAGGGCGAAGATAGTGTTCCCATTCATGCAAAACACACACTAAATCATAGAGCTCTTTTTCATAGATGGGGCAATTGAGTTGCGCTCCGGAAAGTTTCTCACTAAAGTAAGCTATGGGGCGCTTCTCTTGTGTTAACAAACCTCCTATGCCATTACCACAAGCATCGCAATGAATCTCAAAGGGTTTGTCAAAGTTGGGTAATGCAAGCATGGGAGCATGAGTAAGCAAATTCTTAAGCTCATTGAAAGCGGTATCTTGGGATGGTCCCCAAACAGAAGGCACATTCTTCTTGCTCAAAGCATGTAAAGGAGAAGCAATGGCGCTAAAATCTTTCACAAAGCGACGATAGAAACCCGCGAGGCCAAGAAAGCTACGCACTTGTTGCAAGTTGGTTGGTTGGGGCCAAGTCTTAATAGCATTGATCTTGGAATCATCTACATGAACACCCTTAGAAGATACAACAAAACCCAAGAAAATGAGCTTGTCAGCGCCAAAAAGGCATTTCTCCATATTAGCATAGAGATGCTGTAACGCCCCGGACACACCCGCCGGTGGTCGTTACTCCTGGCGGGATCTAGACTGGCCCCACAGATCAATACTAGTCTTTTCTGCGCACTTTGTCCTCACTCATGCACACCCGGGAGCAACTTCTCGGTCGGTCACCCATCCTGACACTACTCCAAGCTAAGCACGCTTAACTTTGGAGTTCTGTCCGAATGGGCTCCCGGAAAAGAAGGAATTCCTTATTGATATGAGTAGTCTATCATCCCTAATAAGCCAGGCTATCACATACACCCTCACTCAGAGGAACCGACGTCCTCGTCGGGCCACATGAACGTTCCCTCTTGGCACAAACGTCTGTGCTTCAAGTCCGGTACATGTGCCATGCCGGGTGCCACGACGGGTCACAAACGTCATGAACAACATGACCACACACCTGTCCGCAACCATCCGTGTAACCGCGAGGGTCGGCTCTGATACCAACTTGTAACACCCTCGATGCGACTATATCTCCCACGTGTCGAGGCACGACTTAGAGGCATAATCGCATTGAAGGCATATGTCGCAAGTTAGGCAATCTTCACAACATCCCATGTAATATAAATCATAAAGGGGAGATAACATAGTTGGCTTACACTCGCCACATCAATCAAGCACATAAACAACATTACATCAACCAAACACTCATGGCCCGACTACGGCACCAAAATAAAAGAGAACCCCACATGCGACACGGTCCCGATCACCCCCAACTGGGCACCACTACTGATCATCAGGAAAGGAAACATAGTAAAGTTGAGAGTCCTCGTCGAACTCCCACTTGAGTTCAAACGCGTCTCCTGGAGCGGAATCATCGGGCCCTGCATCTGGTGTAATAGTAATTTGTGAGCCACAGGAACTCAGCAATCTCGCACCCTCGCGATCAAGACTATTTAAGCTTATAGGTAAGGCAAGGTAAAAATATATGTGGAGCTGCAGCAAGCGACTAGCGAGTATGGTGGCTATCCTGTTCGCAAAGGAGAGCGAGAAGAGGAGGCAAAGCGCAAGCGGGAAACTAGAGAGCAACCTGCGCAAACATTACTCCAACACCGTGTCCACTTCCCGGACTCCGTCGAGAAGAGGCCATCACGGTAACACACTCAGTTGATTCATTTTAATTAAGTTAAGGTTCAAGTTATCTACAACCGGACATTAACAAATTCCCATCTGCCCATAACTACGGGCACGGCTTTCGAAAGTTCAAATCCCTGCAGGGGAGTCCCAACTTAGCCCATGACAAGCTCTCACGGTCAATGAAGGAATAGACCTCCTCCTAAGACGTTCCGATCAGGCTCGGTATCTCGGTTCTTCAAGACACTTCGACAGGTTAAAACAAGACTAGCAACACTGCCCGAATGTGCCGACAAATCCCGATAGGAGCTGCACATATCTCTTTCTCAGGGCACACTCAGATAGGTCAAGCTACGAGTAAAACCAACCCTTGAGTCTCCCCGAGGTGGCCCCGCAGGCTGCCTGGTTCGAACCAACACTCAGAGGAGCACTGGCCCAGGGGGGGGGGTTTAAACAAGATGACCCTCGGGCTCCGGAAACCCAAGGGAAAAAGAGGCTAGGTGGCAAATGGTAAAACCAAGGTTGGGCATTGCTGGAAAAGCTTTAATCAAGGCGAACTATCAAGGGGTTCCCATTATAACCCAACCGCATAAGGAACGCAAAATCCGGGAACATAACACCGATATGACGGAAACTAGGGCGGCAAGAGTGGAACAAAACACTAGGCGAGAGGCCGAGCCTTCCACCCTTTACCAAGTATATAGATGAATTAATTAAATAAGATATATAGTGATATCCCAACAAGTAAATAAATGTTCCAACAAGGAACGGCCTCCAATCTTCACCTGCAACTAGCAACGCTATAAGAGGGGCTGAGCAAAGCGGTAACATAGCCAATCAACGGTTTGCTAGGACATGGTGGATTAGAGGTTTGACATGGCAATTTGGGAGGCTTGAAAGCAAATGGTAGGCATCGTAGCATTGGCATAGCAAAAGAGCAAGCAAACTAGCATAGCAAAGATAGTAGTGATTTCGAGGGTATGATCATCTTGCCTGCACAGTTGTCAGAGTTGACTGGATCCTCGAAAGCAAACTCAATGGGCTCCTCATTAGCTAACTCGTCTCCCGGCTATACCCAAACAAGACAAACAAGCAACAAGGACACAAATCAACCACGTGCAACTCAAACAACATGATGCAAAGATGGTATGCTATGCGGGATGCGATGCGGGATGCATATGCAAGATTTGACAAGAGATGCATGACTCTGGCCTCAACTTGGGAATCCAAGTGTGCCACCGGAAAGATGAGATGAAATCGCTTGAAAACGATATAAAGAATGCCGGAATCGGAGTTACGGTTTGGAAATGGCAAGCAATTCAAATATGACACCGGTCTGCGATTTACAGCAAGTAGCCATCTAAATGCAACGAGATGAACATGCTACAGCACCCAAACATGACAACAAAATACATGGCAGCGATGCATTCAAGATGCTTAACAAAAGCCTAGCACTGAGCTACGGCCAATTCATCCATTAACAGGTTCAAACAAGCATGGCAAAAATGCATATGGCAAACAGATCTCAGACTTAGTGAAATTAACACTTGTCTGGAATTTCAGATCAGGTAGCACTCTTCGGAGCAACAAAACTAAATTCTACAGGACCTGAACATGGCTAAGTAAAGCATGGTATGGAACTACTCAAAGAGCTTAACAAAAGTCCCTCAGTGACCTTGAGCCAAAAGGGATCAGAAAATACAATTGCAAGCATGTGAACATGGCAAAAACATAATCAGTTTTCATACTTAGTGAAAACTGGCACATGCTGAAATATATCTCAAGTAGGCATGTTTACGAGCTCGATGCACTCACTATGGAGCAAGTCATGATAAGCTAAGCATACACCCATCAAGAATACACAAAATGCAAGCTAGAAATGGCAAGAACAATAACATAGCATGCACGGATCAACTACAACATCATCGGCAAAATCGCAAACAAGTTGACAATCTGCCCAGATTCACAAAGTAGCAAAAGTAGAGCTCAATTGACTCAAGCTAGGGTGCTCCATAATTGCAAACAAAGACATGGATGGATAGAGCACTAGAAGATTAACAAAACATCCTTGCTGATCATCCTCAAAAGAGGCACGGATCACTAGGAAACAACATGAACATATCGCCATATGAGATAAACAGCTCAAGGACTTAGTGGAAATGCCAAGTCCTTGAAAACAGAATTGCCAAGTGCACCATTTTGCAAGCTCGTGCTAGTCACCACACACATCACAAAAATACA
Source organism: Triticum aestivum (assembly GCF_018294505.1). Lineage (NCBI taxonomy): Eukaryota > Viridiplantae > Streptophyta > Magnoliopsida > Poales > Poaceae > Triticum > Triticum aestivum. Next base: position 176,692,386 of record NC_057794.1, on the reverse strand, counting down.
TGGGTTGCACCTCTGGAAGGATGGCAAAACCCTTAACAAAACATATGTAGAACTCATGGGCATATCATGCACACAATAATCATGGCAAAAATGACAAATATCTAAATGGAGTAGCAGATCTGACAATAATCTCAAGTAGCTCTCTTCTAACAGCATTTCGGGCATCAAGATGATCTCAAATGAAAACGATGCAATGGAATGAAATGATGTACTCTCTGAGATGAACATTTTAATATACTATATACCCAAATCGGAGCTACGGATGCGGAGTTACGGCATGAACAAGAATGCAAAAAAATATGCAGACTTAGGAAAAATTTGGGGTCAATCCTAGGGTTACTGTAGCTCCGATTCCAGATCTGGCGCACGGATCGAGGATCGCCAGGGTTCAAGAACTCTCCGGAGATGGAGGGGTCGCCGGACTTGGCGAGGCACGCCGGCCGGAGGAGAGGAGGACGCCAGGGCTGCGTGGTGCGGTGGCGGCGGAGGGTCTCGGCGGCGCGCGGCGGCGACCTGCGGCGGCGAGGCGATGGAGATCCGGCGATGGCACGCGGCAGCGCCGGCGGCCGGGCGTGAGGAGGCGGGCGCGCGCGGCCACGGTCGGGCGGCGATGCGGGCCGGGGGGGGCCCGGCCTGGGCTGCAGCGGGCTCACGCGGGTGGCGGCGCGGTGATGCAGTCCCGCGGGGTGCGGACCAACGGCGTGGCGACACGTGGCGGTGGGTGGAGATTCTGACGTGTCCGTCGGCGGGGGTTTGTCCGGCGGGCGCGATGGGGTGGATCTAGGGTTTTTTTTGGGGGGAAAGGAGAAGGAGATTTTCGGGGGTGTCTATTTATAGGCATAGAGCGAGCTAGGAGAGTCCAAATGAGGTGCGGTTTTTGGCCACGCGATCGTGATCGAACGCTCTAGATGATGGAGAGGGTTTAGGTGGGTTTTGGGCCAAATTGGAGGGGTGTTGGGCTGCAACACACACGAGGCCTTTTCGGTCCCTCGGTTAACCGTTGGAGTACCAAACGAAGTCCAAATGGTACGAAACTTGACAGGCGGTCTACCGGTAGTAAACCAAGGCTGCTTGGCAAGTCTCGGTCCAATCCAGAAATGTTTAATCCCCACACACAAAAGAAGGTCGAAATGACCACCGGAGGAGCATGAAGCGCCGGAATGCAAAACGGACAACGGGGAAAATGCTCGAATGCATGAGGCGAACACGTATGCAAATGCAATGCACATGATGACTTGATATGAGATGCATGACAACGACAACAACACACGGAGACAAAGACCCGAACCCGAGAAAATAAAATAACTTAACGTCGGAAACGGCAAGAGTTGGAATACAAATGGGGAAAGTCACATCCGGGGTGTTACAAATGCTCTTTTCGAAGAGTTTGTAAAATGGTTCGGACATGGGTGACATGATCTTTGAGAGACTTGCTAAAAACAAGGATATCATTGAAGTAGACCACAACAAACACACCAATGTAAGGGCGAAAGACATGATTCATAATACACATAAAAGTAACCGGTGCTTCCGATAGACCCATAGCCATGACTAACCACTCATACAAGCCAAACTTGGTTTTGAAAGTGGTTTTCCATTCATCACCCTGTTGTATGCGGATTTGATATTAACCACTCTTAAGATCAATTTTGGAAAATATAGTGGCACCACTAAGTTCATTAAGCATATCATCAAGGCATGGAATGGGATACCTATAACGAACGGTGATAGCATTGATATATCTACAATCGGAGCACATGCAAAAGCTACCGTGTTGTTTTGGCACAAGAATGACCGGGATGGCACAAGGGCTCAAACTTTCACGCACTTGTCCATGGTCTATGAGATGCTTTACTTGCCTTTGTATTTCTTAGGTTTCTTCGGGGTTGATGCGGTAGGGAGCTTTGTTCGAAAGAGGTGCTCCGGGGATGAGGTCGATGCGGTGCTCGATGCCTCGTAGTGGAGGTAGTCCCAGAGGTAGCTCATCTGGGAAAACATCATGAAATTCTTGCAAAAGAGAAGACAACACTAGAGGAAGAGTCTGAGAGGTGTTAGTTTGTGGTTCATTGTCCTTGCACAAAAGGACGTAGTGTGGGACACTATATGGGTTCTCGCACACTCCTCTTATCTCACTTTTGGTGGCAAATAGGACTAAGTTCTTCTTTTATCTCATCGTGGAGGAGTTTGATTTGGGATTGTGGCGCTCACTCTCTTTTTGGTCGTTCGCTCTCTCACTATTATCTCCATGATGGGTGGCCTGCTTGTCGGTGATCAATTGACGTGGAGACATGGGACGAAGTACGTACTCCTTTCCCTTCATCTTGAAGATTTAGTGGTTCGTTCGGCCATTGTGGATGACTCCTCTATCAAATTGCCATGGGCGTCCAAGGAGAATGTGGCAAACGGTCATTGGAACGACGTCGCACTCCAAAGTGTCTTCGTAGGCGCCAATTTTGAAGGAGACTTGTACTCGATGCTCGACTTGGATAGTGCCGGAGTCGCTAAGCCATTGCAATTTGTATGGATGTGGATGCTTCGTCTTGGACAATTGGATCTTGGAGAAAAGTTCTTCACTTGTGAGATTATGACAACTCCCTCCATCGATGATGACCTTGACGGATCTTCCATTGATGTCGGCCTTGGTGTGGAATATGTGGCATCATTGGTCTTCTTCTTGGTGATGTTGGAGAGTCAAGACCTTGGAGACAACAAGAGCGGGACTTGAATCTTCATTGCAAAAGACTTGTTCCTCTTCATCATTCACTTACCGGTGCATGGCGACTTGCTCGGGAGCGTCCATTTCTCCTTCACTCATCGAGTCGTAGGTGCCATCATCATTGAGGATCATGGTCCGCTTGTTGGTGCACTAATAGGACTTGTGGCCTTGGCCTCCGCATGTGAAGCATTTGAAGGAACTTGTCTTGACGGTCTCATCGGTCGGAAGGGATGATGATGAAGCTCTCGTCTTGAAGTTGCTTGTAGTAGGAGGATGACTTGGAGTTGACGAAGCTTTCTTGGAACACGACTTGTCGACGTTGCTTGTAGAAGGCTTGGTAGACGTTATTGGAGTCGTTGAAGCTTGGTTGTTGGAGAAGCCGTAGGACTTGGATGAGAACTTGGCATACTTGAAATCGTCTTGCACTTGACGTTCCACTTTTGTAGCTTGATGCACAAGCTCGATGAGGTTTGAGTATGGTTGGAAGTCGGCGATCTTCTTTATGGGATGGTTGAGTCCATTCAAGAAACGTGCCATAGTTTTCTCATCATCTTCCGTAACGTTGGCTCTTATCATGGAAATCTCCATCTCCTTGTGGTATTCTTCAATGCTCTTTGGTTCCTTGCTTGAGTAGTTGGAGTTTCTTGAAGAGGTCGCGGTTGTAGTAGGTAGGCACAAAGCGTGCTCTCATGACATCCTTCATTTGTGCCCAAGTAGTGATGGGTGCTTCACCTCTTGCCTCTCGGCGCTCGATAACTTGTTCCCACCAAATGAGGACATAGTCTTGGAACTCAAGGGATGCCATCGCAATCTTCTTATCTTCGTCATACTTGTGCAAACGGAAGATTTTCTCGACCTTCAACTCCCATGAAAGGTATTCTCCGGGATCGTTGCTTCCATTGAACTTGGGCATGGTGAACTTGAGCTTGCCGTAGCATTGCTCTTCATTGTTTTGGGGTCAGGGATGATGAAGTCCATGTTGTTGATGATTATCAAGCTCGTGTTGCTCTTGGTGAGGAGGGTTGTCAACCTCATGTTGCTCTTATCGTGGAGGATTTCCATCGTCGTCATGCTCTTGATGAACTTGATGTTCTTAGCGAGCTTGTGGAGGAGCTTGTTGAGCTCGAGGAGGAACTTGAGGAACTTGACGATGCACGCGAGCTTGAAATCTTCTTTTTTGAACCTCTTCATGAAGTGCTTCCTCTTGTTCACGAGCTTGTCGACCTCGGTTGGCTACGGATCGACTTGCATCTTGGAGGTCTTGTTGCGGCTCAAGTGCTTGAGCATCTCGCAATTGTTGCTCTTGACGTTGTGCCTCGGCATCTTGTGCTTCTTGGTGTAGACGCGCTCGCTCTTCCTCTTCATGTTGGCATTGTCGTTGCCGTTCTCATGCTAGCGGAAAAGCCTCTTGGGTTTGACGTTGTCGGTGCTCTTGAGAGTTGGTGTCGCGTAGAGGATTGAGGCTTTCTTGACGATCGTTGCACGCGGCACGTCGAAGAGTGTTTGATGTCAGTGTACTTGAGCCAGAGAGGGTGAAGTCGGAGTGTCGACTTGAGCAGCTCCTTGATGAAGACGAAGTGGAAGAAGAGCGTTTGAGCAACAAAGCGCGAATCTCTTCCATTCTTGCATGTGATCGTTGAGCTTGTGGTCGAAGTAGTCCCTTGTACATTGCTCGGATAGTCGCAAGTCGGCGGCGAGGTTGTCGATGCGCTCACTCATTGCTTGTTGCTCTTGATTCAAAGCACGTTGTGCATCAAAGAGGTGGCTCTTGGTGACGTAGGAGTTCATGTCGTCGTCGTGCTCAATGAAGAGTGGGTTGGTATAAGTACTTGGCTTATCTATCATTCCAAGAGAAAATGTGAGTGGTAGAAAGAGAAGAACGAATACCAAATGTACCTTGACCGAAGTTGAAAGTGGATCAATGATCACTCCAATGTGGACAAGGAAATAGCATAATTGGTACCAATTCTTGTCGGTTTCTCACACCTACACAAGTAAAAGATTATGGTGGAGCTTGGTTAGGATGGTGGCACAAAATTTGATGCAATTGTAAGTGAGCTTCAATAATGTTGGAAAAGATTCGTAAGATTTCAATGCAACAACTAGACCAAGCAATATAAGGTACACGGAAACACACAACAAAGAGATAAGCGGGTTCGTGCACCCAAGGTGAGCCAGAATGTGGAATCCACAAAAATGCTCTTGTTGCACAACACTAGAGAGACGCTAGCACGATTGCACAATAGGAGGATACAAAGACTTGTGCACAACCTACTAAGCAAAAATGCAACAACTTCTATCCCAAGTATGCTCTATGCAAGGTGTTTCTATGATATGATCCAAGATGATCTAATATGACAATCTTAATGTTGTATGATGTTATGGTTCTTGCTTAAAAGCTCTTTGCTTATCTTTCCCTTTTGCTTAAAAGATTATTTGGCTCTTTGATGTTTGAGATCTTTTCTCATGCAATGCTTGACGAACCAAGATAGCAATTGTGTATGCGATGACAGCCTTGTGACACAAGAGATGATACCAAGATATGCAACAATGATGTATGTATGCTATGGGAAGTATGATCACTAATGTGCACAAGTCTCGTTGCTGGCAATACTCAAAGGCTAGTCTCTATGGGTAGGTGACGCAAAGGAGTAAGGCTATGATGGCTATCAATGTAATTGTAACGCCCTCAATGCGGCTATATCTCCCACGTGTCGAAGCACGACTTAGAGGCATAACCGCATTGAAAGCAATGTCGCAAGTGAGTTAATCTTCACACAACCCATGTAATACATAAGGGAAAGAGATACATAGTTGGCTTACAATCGCCACTTCACACAAATACATGAATAAAGCATTACATCGTCCAGATACAATCAGGGCCCGACTATGGAGCCAAAATAAAAGAAGACTACCCCAAATGCTACATAGATCCCCGATCGACCCCAACTGGGCTCCACTACTGATCGACTAGAACAAAACAACACAAAGAACAAAATCTTCATCGAGCTCCTCCTTGAGCTTGGTTGCGTCACCTGCACGGTCTCATCGGCACCTGCAAATTGGTTTTGGAAGTATCCGTGAGCCACGGGGACTCAGCAATCTCACACCCTCGCGATCAAGACTATTTAAGCTTATAGGTAAGGTAAAAGGTATGAGGTGGAGCTGCAGCAAGCGACTAGCATATATGGTGGCTAACATACGCAAATGAGAGCAAGAAGAGAAGGCAAAAGCACGGTCGAACAACTATGATCAAGAAGTGATCCTAGAACAACCTACGTCAAACATAACTCCAACACCATGTTCACTTCCCGGACTCCGCCGGAAAGAGACCATCACGGTAACACACGCGGTTGATGTATTTTAATTAAGATCAACTTCAGGTTTTCTACAACCGGACGTTAACAAATTCCCATCTTCCCATAACCGCGGGCACGACTTTTGATAGTTCAAATCCCTGCAGGGGTGTCCCAACTTAGCCCATCACACTCTCTCACGGTCAACAAAGGATATTCCTTCTAGCGGGAAGACCCGATCAGACTCGAAATCCAGGTTACCAGACATTTTGACAATGGTAAAACGAGACCAGCAAAGCCACCCGAATGTGCCGACAAATCCTAATAGGAGCTGCACATATCTCGTTCTCAGGGCACACCGGATTGTCCAAACTTCCGGTAGGCCAGCCCAGAGTTGCCCCTGGTGGCCACCGGCGGCTGACAAGGTGGACCAATACTCAGAGGAGCACTGGCCCGAGGGGGGGTTAAAATAATGATGACCCTCGAGAGCGCGACTCCCAACGGAAAAGAAAAGGCTAGGTGGCGAATGGTAAATCCAAGGTTGGGCCTTGCTGGAGGAGTTTTATTCAAAGCAAACTATCAAGGGGTTCCCATTATGACCCAACCGCGTAAGGAACACAAAATTCGGGAACATAACACCGATATGACGGAAACTAGGGCGGCAAGAGTGGAACAAAACACCAGGCATAAGGCTGAGCATTCCACCCTTTACCAAGTCTATAGATGCATTAATTAAATAAGAGATATTATGATATCCCAACAAGTAAACGTGTTCCAACAAGGAACAACATCTCCATGTTCCAACAAGGAACAAACTTCAATCTTCACTTGCAACTAACAATGCTATAAGAGGGGCTGAGCAAAGCGGTAACATAGCCAAACAACGGTTTGCTAGGACAAGGTGGGTTAGAGGCTTGGTTCAACAATATGGGAGGCGTGCTAAGCAAGTGGTAGGTATCACATCATAGGCATGGCAAAAGAGCGAGCATCTAGCAAGCAAAGATAGAAGTGATTTCGAGGGTATGATCATCTTGCCTGAAATCCCGCAAGGAAGAAGAAACGAGTCCATGAAGAAGATAAACGGACGTAGTCGAACGGGTCCTCACAAATGCGACGTTACCGGAACCAACCTGAAGAAGCAACACCGGAAAGAGGCACACAACATAGTAAACAACCAACACACGAACATGGTATGATATGCGAGATGTGGTATGCGGTGCATGTGCATGACTTGCAAAGGAATGATTGAACCTGGCCTCAACATGGAAATCCAAGAGTGCCACTGGAAAGGTGAGGTGATTTCGGTTGAAATCAATATAAAGATCACCGGAATCGGAAGCATGGTTTGGAAATGGCAAGCAAAACAAATATGGCACCGGTCTACGATAATCAGCAAGTGACCATCTAAATGCATCAAGATAAATATGTTACAGCACTCAAACATGACAACAAAATACATGGCAGGGATCCACTCATGAAGCTTAACAGAAGATGAACACTGAGCTACGGCTAATTCTCTCAATAGAAGGTTCAAACAAGCATGGCAAAAGTGCAAACGATAACATGTTTCAGACTTAGTGAAATTAACACAAGTCTGGAATTTATCATCAGGAACCACAATTTAGAGCATGAAAACTACATGCTACGGGAACATATCATGGCAAAGCAAGGCATGGCATGAAGCTACTCAAGTCACTTAACAAAAGTCCTTTAGTGACCTTGAGCAAAAGGGATCAGAAAATACAATTGCAAGCATGTGAACATGGCAAAAACATAAACAAATACAGACTTAGTGAAAAACTGGAGCATGCAAATCAGTTAACGAGTAGGCATGTTTACGAGCTCGATGCACTCACTACAGAGCATGGCATCACAAACTAAGCATACACTCGTCAAGAATACATGGCATAGAAGCTAGACATGTCAAGAACAACAACATAGCATGCACGGATCAATAGCAACATCCTCGGCAAAATCGCTAACAAGTCAACAATCTGCCAGGATTCACTATATAGCAAAAGTAGAGCTTGATTGACTCAAGCTAGGGTGCTCCATAAATGCAAACAAAGACATGGATGGATAGAGCACCACAATGTTAACAAATCATCCTTACTGATCATCCTCAAAAGAGGCACGGATCACTAGGAAACAACATGAACATATGGCATAACGACAAAATCAGGACAAGGACTTAGTGAAATTCTAAGTCCCTGAAATCAGCATTACCAATTATGCTACTTTGCAAGCTTGTGCTAGTCACCACAAATATCACAAAAATACATGGCATACACCCCTGTAAAGATGGCATGGCATATAACAAAACACATGTAGAGCTCAGGATCATAGCATGGACACAATAATCATGGCAAAAATGACAAAAGTCTATTTGCTGAAACAGATCTGACAAATTACTCACATAGCACTCTTCCAACAGAATTTCGGGCATCAAGATTAGCTCAAATGAAAATTATGTAATGAGATGAAACAATGTACTCGTCGAGACTAACATTTTGATATGCTACACGCTCAAATCGGAGCTACAGATGCAAAGTTATGATGCGTTGAAAAATGCAAAATATAACTGGGACTTGGTGGAATTCTCACCCCGCGAGATCTAGGGTTTGCACGGTTTTCAAAGCGACGGCGGATCTGGCCGGTGTTCGCCGGAGAAGGCACGGGGAGGCGGCCGGAGTTGGAAGGAGAGGTCGCCGGCGACGGTTAGACTCGCCGGAGGAGTTGGGGGCACTGGATTTGAGGCCGGGGAGGCCGGGTCGAGCAGGTCCGGCGACGACATGCTCTCCGCCGCAGCGGCGGCGGCGGTGAGTCTTGCGGGGCGCCGGCGAGGAGCAAGCGGCGGCAGGGCATCGCTGCTACGGCGGAGCAGGGCGGAGGCGGCGGCTGGCGCCTCTTCGGTGAAGGAACGGCGACGAGGCGCGCGGTCGCGGTCGGGAGCAGGCGCGCGGGGCATGGGGTAGCTCAGGCCCGGAGCGGCTCGGGCGGGCCTCCTGCGGGCTCCGCGGGCCCGGCGGCGCGGTGGGGCGAAATGGGGTGGCACAGGCGCTGAGGTGGCGGGCGCCGATTGGCCTGGAGCGGCGGCGGGGATGACGTGTCGGCGTTTGATTCGCCGGAGAGAGGTGGCCGGCTGGGGTGGACGCGTCCGGCGCGGACGGACATGTCCGGCGGCGCGGACAGAGGAGTTTGCTAGGGTTTGAACTGCGCGAAAATTCGGGGAGAGCCACATATTTATAGGTAGAGGGAGCTAGGAGAGTCCAAATGAGGTGCGGTTTTAGGCCACGCGATCGTGATCGAGCGACCGAGATGATGGAAAGGGTTTAGGTGGGTTTTGGGCCACTTTGGAGGGGTGTTGGGCTGCAACACACACGAGGCCTTTTCGGTCCCTCGGATAACCGTTGGAGTATCAAATGAAGTTCAAATGGCACGAAACTTGACAGGCGGTCTACCGGTAGTAAGCCAAGGCCGCATGACAAGTCTCGGTCCAATCTGAAAACGTATAACACCCGCACACGAAAAGAGGTAGAAAGGGACACCGGGTGACATAGGAGCGCCGGATTGCAAAACGGACAACGGGGAAAATGCTCGGATGCATGAGACAAACATGTATGCAAATGAAATGCACATGATGACATGATATGCAATGCATGACACGCAAGCAATGACAAAGCAACAACACCGAATAACTGGAGGACACCTGGCACATCGGTCTCGGGGCGTTACAACACTCCACCACTACGAGAGGATCTCGTCCCGAGATCTAGAATGGTACCAGAGGAAAAAGAAGAGGAAGAGGTGAGGTGAAACTAAGTTGCTTCTTTGACAAACGAGTGATACCGAAGAACCTTGAAAAGGTTAAGCCATTGAAAGAAAGAATTCAACGAAGAAGAACAAAGTTGAAAGCACTCCTGTAGGGAAGATGAATAAGGAAGAACAAATTTGGGCAGCACTCCGAATGAAAAGAAGGAGGATTGAGTAAGAACTTGATAAGATGAGAAGATACATGATGAAATCACAACACACTGCCTCTGAAACTAAAAGATTGGGACAAGGAGTAAGAAAGATCTCGGACAGCACTCCGGTTGAAAAGAAATACAAGGCTTGATAAGGCGAAAAGAACTTGAGAAAAAAGGACAGAACACTCCGGTTAAATGGATAAGCAAAAGAAAGAAGCATGATCTTGACAAAACAAAATGATGGGTTGAAAAGAGCAACATCGCAATGTCTCTGGAAGAGAGAAATAGAAGATAGATCATTTAGATAAAAGAATGTAGAAGAAAAAGCCAACTTCTGCTACAAAAGATCTTGAAAAGGTATCCTTAGGAGAAGGGTCGAACGGAGTTGTTGGAAAACCAACAACGAAAAGGATAAGCTTGCTGTGGGCTTGTGGAAAACATCTCATAACTATGAGGTGAAATTCCGCCACTAACGGAAACAATGGATTTTGAATTGATATGAATAAGGAGGAGAGAAACTATTTCACCGGGAGGATAAAAGAACTTGGGTCATTTATAAGCACCATAAGTAGCAAGAATCCTTAGGGAAGGCTTTAGTTGAAATTTAACCCAAGATAACTCCAATGAAGAGATTGATGGATTTAAAATACCCCATTCTCGATAACTTGTGAAACATGAAACATGAACTCAAATTATCAAGAATGACATAATACCATCTCCAATAATATGGTAGAAAGAATTGCACTCCGGATTGCATGAACAAGAATACTTGAGCTCCTTAGAAAAGAATGTTGATGAACACTTTGAGAACGGGTTAAGTCCTTGATGAACTATCATGTAGAACCTCCATGAAGAACTCCGTTAAACAAAAGAATGACCAAATGGAAGGAAAGAGAAGATGAAAACCTAAAGTGAATCCTTGAAATGATTTAGAAGGAGCTTCACGACGAGACAAAGCAGAAAGGCTTGGAACTCCAGAAAAGAAAGACGAGCACTTGAAACTAAGAATTTAATTATCGTGAACAACCTCCGGAAGAAAAGATTAACATATGGATGAAACAAGAATAAGAATTACATTATGCTTGTCCTTCGTCAATTAAATTGATGATCAACAATGGATTTGGCATACTACTTATTCTCGTAGAAATAATTAAGTGAGATATAGCGCAAACTTGAGAAGGTCTTCGACGAATCCACCGGTAGGATTGAAAATAGCAAATGAATTGATATGATAACAAGGTAAGAAGAATCTTGAACGAACCACCGTAAGAATTGAAAATGAATGAAGAGAAGATAAAGAAACACCGGGAAGAATTATAAAATGAACGAGGACGCTTGAGAGGATTTAGATACATGAGAGCGAAGAGATCACGAGCCGATTAGAGATCACTTGAACGAAGCCCCGGTAAGATTGGAGAATGATAACTGAAAGCTGAGAATGAATAAACCTGAATTGGTGGACTCCAGATAGGTGAAAGGAATTCTCACAATCAAAACAATTATAAGAGGATGGCCTTGAACTAGAACCATGAATCTCGAAGAGAATGGAGCAAGATTGAGAGAAAATTCTTCTTCGGTCGTCAAAATCTGAGAATTACGACGAGAAACACCACCGTGAATTGTTGAGATACTCCGAAATGATAAATAGAAAGGTTGAACGAACGATGAAAAGGTTTTGACAGATCATGGAGAAGACATTTGTCTGATGATAATTCATTCTTACGTCAAACTTTAAAAGATTTGAGAATAGCTCCCGTAAAAATTGGAAGAGTCAGGTAAGATTCTGGGAAATGACGTGTGGGTTAGGGCCCACTCAAAAGAATCACCGTTGAAAAGATTACTTGAAAAGAGAGGTTGCACCGGTTGAATTAAATGGCTTGAATGAGATAACATCCTCGCAAAAGCTTGAATGGATTGAGAATGGAAACGAATCTTTTGAGATATCTTGAGCACTCTAGAACAATTGAATAGCGGGAAATGACTGAATATAAGGTGCACCGGCATGAAAAACATTTGAAACAAGGAAAAGAATGTGATCAAACACCAAAAGCTTGAATTGAATCCACCGGAGAAGAAAAGAATGAAGAATGATGAACTTGAGGCCCGTTAGAATCTTCATGAGAATCACCGGGTAAGAAGATTGAAGGGAAAAGAATGGAGAGACTTCTCATCCATAAAAGGATACTTGAATAAGAAATCTGAGTCCTTGAAGAAAAAGGGTGGGAGGGTGGGAAAACAAAGACAACTTGGGATGCATGAAACGAACACCGTTGAGAAGAAATGATAATTGATCTTACTGATGTTGAAATGATCGGATCCACTTGAAGAGAAAACACGCTGGTTGAAAAGGGTTGACATGACAATCTCGATTACCAAGAAGGATTAGTATTCACATAGGAATATGAGAACACCACTTAGACAAGGGATGGAATCAACATTTGACTTCGAAGCAACTCGAATACCACAACTCAAAGCAAAACAAAGATTGGCTTGTGGAATAAGCCGGAACAAACATATGATAGAGATTTTGTCCGAAGTTTTCGTGGTGGGGCCTACACGGGCTCGATCGTATAGCAACATCATGTACAAGGCAGTGCACATGACATACGAAGCGTCCCCGAGTCGGCATAGCCAAGGACTCTTTAAGACACAACGAGACCACTGTAAAACCAACCGTGGATAGGCGAACCACTAGACGTCGAACTCCAATTTCATATCATACATCCGTCGGAAAGAAATCCTAGGAGCTACTTGAATTCCCACTTATAAACTCCCGAAATTTCCCGGTTATGCAATCAGGTGTTGGGGATACAGGGGAAGCATAATATCTCACCCAAATCTAGCAAATCCTACATCCAGTTGTATCCATCCTTCAACACATAACCAAGAAAACTTCGGAAATTGTCTACCTCAACCTTCGAAAAGCATCTGTTATACGAGTTATGGCAATACTCCGGAACTCCCGCCCCAGTACTGGGTGGCGTCGAGGTTATCTCACCAACAACTGCATAAAAGAGATTTTCGATGTCGGCAAAACTAATCTCAGGTATTCCAGAACTGCAATGATAAAATTGTGACGACAACACCTCGGAGCTCAACTCCCCGAGACACTTCCACAACCCCTAAATGATAGGAGGCACCAAGAACAATGTTCTCGTCACAAATCGATCGGAACGATTCCAAGATACACGCGTGATCCTAATTTTTTTTTTGTAAAATTTGAGAAGAGAAGAGTCAAAACTCTACGTCAGGATGCCTCACCACAGCGACGAAGGGACTAGGGAGTAAAAGTAATTCCTAACTCTCCGATATATATAATCCTAAATGACTCAAAACATTTTTTTCTAGACTCAACAACGCCAGCTATTCGATCAAGCAGGGGGCTCCTAAGGTCGGGGAAGGCTCTGATTACCAACTTGTAACGCCCTCGATGCGGCTATATCACCCACGTGTCGAAGCACGACTTAGAGGCATAACCACATTGAAAGCAACGTCGCAAGTGAGGTAATCTTCACACAACCCATGTAATACATAAGGGAAAGAGATACATAGTTGGATTACAATCACCACTTCACACAAATACATGAATAAAGCATTACATCATCCAGATACAATCAGGGCCCGACTACGGAGCCAAAATAAAAGAAGACTGCCCCAAATGCTACACAGATCCCTGATCGACCCCAACTGGGCTCCACTACTGATCGACTAGAACAAAACAACACAAAGAACAAGATCTTCATCGAGCTTCTCCTTGAGCTTGGTTGCGTCACCTGCACGGTCTGATCGGCACCTGCAAACTGGTTTTGGAAGTATCTGTGAGCCACGGGGACTCAGCAATCTCACACCCTCGTGATCAAGACTATTTAAGCTTATAGGTAAGGTAAAAGGTATGAGGTGGAGCTGCAGCAAGCGGCTAGCATATATGGTGGCTAACATACGCAAATGAGAGCGAGAAGAGAAGCCAAAACACGGTCGAACAACTATGATCAAGAAGTGATCCTAGAACAACCTACGTCAGACATAACTCCAACACCGTGTTCACTTGACCATCACGGTAACACAGCGGTTGATGTATTTTAGTTAAGATCAACTTCAGGTTTTCTACAACCGGACATTAACAAATTCCCATCTGCCCATAACCGCGGGCATGGCTTTCGATAGTTCAAATCCCTGCAGGGGTGTCCCAACTTAGCCCATCACAAGCTCTCACGGTCAACGAAGGATATTCCTTCTAGCGGGAAGACCCGATCAGAGTCGAAATCCCGGTTACAAGACATTTTCACAATGGTAAAACGAGACCAGCAAAGCCACCCGATTGTGCCGACAAATCCTGATAGGAGCTGCACATATCTCGTTCTCAGGGCACACCGGATTGTCCAAACTTCCGGTAGGCCAGCCCAGAGTTGCCCCAGGTGGCCACTGGTGGCTGACAAGGTGGACCAACACTCAGAGGAGCATTGGCCCGGGGGGGTTAAAATAATGATGACCCTCGAGAGCGCGACTCCCAAGGGAAAAGAAAAGGCTAGGTGACGAATGGTAAAACCAAGGTTGGGCCTTGCTGGAGGAGTTTTATTCAAAGCAAACTGTCAAGGGGTTAATAATAACCCAACCGCATAAGGAACACAAAATTCGGGAACATAACACCGATATGACGGAAACTAGGGCGGCAAGAGTGGAACAAAGCACCAGGCATAAGGCCGAGCCTTCCGCCCTTTACCAAGTCTATAGATGCATTAATTAAATAAGAGATATTGTGATATCCCAACAAGTAAACATGTTCCAACAAGTAAACTTCAATCTTCACCTGCAACTAACAACGCTATAAGAGGGGCTGAGCAAAGCGGTAACATAGCCAAACAACGGTTTGCTAGGACAAGGTGGGTTAGAGGCTTGGTTCAACAATATGCGAGGCATGCTATGAAAATGGTAGGTATCGCAGCATAGGCATGGCAAAAGAGAGAGCATCTAGCAAGAAAAGATAGAAGTGATTTCGAGGGTATGATCATCTAGCCTGAAATCCCGCACGGAAGAAGAAACGAGTCCATGAAGAAGACAAACGGACATAGTCGAACGGGTCCTCACAAATGCGATGTTACCGGAACCAACCCGAAGAAGCAACAACGGAAAGAAGCACACAACATAGTAAACAACCAACACACGAACATGGTATGATATGCAGGATGCGGTATGCGGTGCATATGCATGACTTGCAAAGGAATGATTGAACCTGGCCTCAACTTGGAAATCCAAGAGTGCCACTGGAAAGGTGAGGTGATTTCGGTTGAAATCGATATAAAGATCACCAGAATTGGAAGCACGGTTTGGAAATGGCAAGCAAAACAAATATGGCACCAATATGCGATAATTAGCAAGTGACCATCTAAATGCATCAAGATAAATATGCTACAACACTCAAACATGACAACAAAATACATGGCAGGGATCCACTGATGAATCTTAACAAAATATGAACACTGAGCTACGGCTAATTCACTCAATAACAGGTTCAAACAAGCATGGCAAAAGTGCAAACGATAACAGGTTTCAGACTTAGTGAAATTAACACAAGTCTGGAATTTATCATCAGGAAACACACTTTAGAGCATGAAAACTACATGCTACAGGAACATATCATGGCAAAGCAAGGCATGGCATGAAGCTACTCAAAGCACTTAACAAAAGTACCTTAGTGACCTTGAGCCAAAAGGGATCAAAAAATACAATTGCAAGCATGTGAACATGGCAAAAACATAAACAGATACAGACTTAGTGAAAAACTGGAGCATGCAAATCAGTTAAGGAGTAGGCATGTTTACGAGCTCGATGCACTCACTACAGAGCATGGCATGACAAACTAAGCATACACCCATCAAGAATACATTGCATAGAAGCTAGACATGTCAAGAACAACAACATAGCATGCACGGATCAATAGCAACATCCTCGGCAAAATCACTAACAAGTCAACAATCTGCCAGGATTCACTATATAGCAAAAGTAGAGCTCGATTGACTCAAGCTAGGGTGCTCCATAAATGCAAACAAAGACATGGATGGATAGAGCAACAAACCATCCTTACTGATCATCCTCAAAAGAGGCACGAATCACAAGGAAACAACATGAACATATGGCATAACGACAAAATCAGGACAAGGACTTAGTGAAATTCTAAGTCCCTAAAATCAGCATTACCGATTATACTACTTTGCAAGCTTGTGCTAGTCACCACAAATATCACAAAAATACATGGCAGACACCCCTGTAAAGATGGCATGTCATATAATAAAACACATGTAGAGCTTAGGATCATAGCATGCACACAATAATCATGGCAAAAATGACAAAAAGTCTATTTGCTGAAACAGATCTGACAAATTACACACATAGCCCTCTTCCAACAGCATTTCGGGCATCAAGATTAGCTCAAATGAAAATGATGCAATGATATGAAATGATGTACTCGTCAAGACTAACATTTTGATATGCTACACGCTCAAATCGGAGCTACAGATGCAGATGCGTTCAAAAATGCAAAATATAACTGGGACTTGGTGGAATTCTCACCCCGCGAGATCTAGGGTTTGCATGGTTTTCAACGCGGCGGCGGATCTGGCCGGAGTTCACCGGAGAAGGCACGGGGAGGCGGCCGGAGTTGGAAGGAGAGGTCGCTGGCGACGGTTAGACTCGCCGGAGGAGTTGGGGGCACCGGATCTGAGGCCGGGGAGGCCGGGTCGAGCAGGTCCGGTGACGGCGTGCTCTCCGCGGCGGCGGCGGCGACGAGTCTTGCGGGGCGCCGACGAGGAGCAAGCAGCGGCGGGGCAGCGCTGCTGCGGCGGAGCAGGGCGGAGGCGGCGGCAGGCGCCTCTCCGGCGAAGGAACGGCGACGAGGTGCATGGTCGCGGTCGGAAGCAGGCGCGCGGGGCACGGGGCAGCTCGGGCCCAGAGCGGCTCGGGCGGGCCGCCCGCGGGCTCCGCGGGCCCGGCGGCGTGGTGCGGCGAAATGGGGTGGGGCGGGCGCTGAGGTGGCAGGCGTCGATTGTCCTGGAGCGGCGGCGGGGATGACGTGTCGGCGTCTGATTCGCTGGAGCGAGGTGGCCGACTGGGGTGGACGCGTCCGGCGGCGCGGAGGGAGGAGTTTGCTAGGGTTTGAACTGCGCGAAAATTCGGGGAGAGCCACATATTTATAGGTAGAGGGAGCTAGGAGAGTCCAAATGAGGTGCGGTTTTCGGCCACGCGATCGTGATCGAATGACCGAGATGATGGAGAGGGTTTAGGTGGGTTTTGGGCCACTTTGTAGGGGTGTTGGGCTGCAACATGCACGAGGCCTTTTCGTTTCCTCGGATAACCATTGGAGTATCAAACGAAGTTCAAATGGCACGAAACTTGACAGGCGGTCTACCGGTAGTAAACCAAGGCCGCATGACAAGTCTGTGTCCAATCCGAAAATGTTTAACACCCGCACACGAAAATAGGTAGAAAGGGACACCAGGTGACATAGGAGTGCCGGATTGCAAAACAGACAACGGGGAAAATGCTCGGATGCATGAGACGAACATGTATGCAAATGAAATGCACATGATGACATGATATGCAATGCATGACACGCAAGCAATGACAAAGAAACAACAGCGAATAACTGGAGGACACCTGGCACATCGGTCTCGGGGCATTACAATAATGGCAAGAGTGATATGTTCAATACCAAGACGAGGTTACCGTTCTTGCTTACGGTATGGTGTCAAAATGGTGGAACGAATACCAAGATGTAGTCGAGGTGGTCGTTGTTGGTGACGCGTCCGTGGCGAAGGTGAGCGACGGTGGTGTTGATGTCGAACCGTACCTAGATACCCGAAACACAAAAGGATACGGAACCACAACTCAAATTCTCAAAGCTCGAAGTGGCAACAGGTGTTGGAGTGCGAAACGGGTAAGCAATGGTGGTAGTATGCACAAGTGGTGATGGTGTATAGGTGGTAGGAGTGCATAGGCGGAATTGTTGGGTGGTGGTGGTGACTAAACTGAAAAAATATTCAGTTTCGTCAGGGTTCCTCGGACGTCCGGGTTGGGCCGGTCGTCTGCTCATCGGACGTCCGGTGGGGGTCGGACGTCCAGTGCCTAGGCGAAATTCGGGCACAGGATGAACCGCGTGTGTACGAGGTGGAGAGGTCGAATTTTGTCGAATCCGGGTGATTTAGTGGATGGAAAAGGTGGAGAAAATGGTGAAAAAGTAGATCCACTCAAGTCAAAGAAAATCTATGATCAAATCCAGCAAAATTTCAACACACCAACAAATCACAAAAAAAATTGGGGCTATTTTTGTGGGGAATTTTCGAATTAGGGACAAAATCAACAAAAAACTAGGCTAGCAACACAACGGAGAGGCTCCGAAATCATGATCAACGTGGCTCTTGATACAAAGATGATGTAGGGTAGGAACCCTAATCGGCCGATCTTTCATGGAAGGAGCGGATCCCGCGATGAACACGAGAAACGCGAGGAGGGAAACGAGGGGGAAATCACAAGGGGAACACAATAGAACACTCAAACCAACAAGTATGATCACACATGCGCTAGATCCATGAAACGCAAAGGAAGACATAAGATCCAAAGTCAACAACAGACGATACAAGAGGAAACCGGTCTTCTCCGTGAGGAGGTCTTGATGTTCTTCTCCGCAAGGAGTTCTTGAATTAAAAGGGATCTTCTCCGAACAGGGGCCGCGGTCTCCCTCGTGGAGTAGATCCAATGTGGATGAGCAATGCTCTATCTCTAAATATGAACTAAACCAATGCTAACCGTAGCTAGAAGGAATAGGAAGTCTATATATAGTCTTAGTGCAAAAGGGGCGAAGTGGGGGGGGGGGTACATGGGCTGCGGCTCAACACATGGCAGCGCACAGGTGCCGGACGTCTGGGAGTCACCGGTCGTCTGAAGGGTCGCGAGGGTCCGGATGTCCGTAGATTCGGCTCAGGTGGACTTCGGTCGGACGTCCGAAGCCTGGAGGTCGTCGGTCGTCTATAGCGCTTTGGAAATCCGTAGTTTTGGAAGTGTCGGTCGTCTAGAGAGGGCCGGACGTCTGGAGCCTGGAGGTCGTCGGTCGTCCAGAGCCTGGGGACTTCGAGCAGTTCCTCTTCTTGTCCCGTGAACTTGGCGTCCTCACCGTCTTGTCCGTTGAATGTAGTTTGTTCGTGGCCTTCCTCCAAGCACCTGATCACACATAGGGTTTCCGCTTGAGGTAGTAGCCAATTCTCATGCATGGTAAGTGGTAGTTCGGAGAGGAGTGGGTTCACCTTAATTTTGAGAGCTCTTGCACATGATCGTGTCATTGGTCCACTAGTCACTTGGGAGACGATGGTAGGTCCATGGTGATGACCTTGGGATGCTCCACATCAGACTTAGCATCTGTAGCAAAGTATTTAGTAGCAAAGTAGTATGTAACTAACAGTAACGATGGCAAAAGTAATAGTAGCAGTTTTGTAGCAATCGTAACAGTGGCAATGGAAAAGTAACTTAAAGATCAATATGAAACGAACTTGCAGGCAATGGATCAATGATGGATAATTATGTCAGATGGCATTCATCATGCAACATTTATAATCTACTAGGGTGACACAGAACTATCTCCAATTCATCAATATAATGTAGGCATGTATTGCGAATATAGTCATACGTGCTTATGGAAAAGAACTTGCATGACATCTTTTGTCCTACCCTCCCGTGGCAGCGGGGTCCTATTGGAAACTAAGAGATATTATGACCTCCTTTTAATAGAGAACTGGACCAAAGTATTAGGACTTAGTGAATATATGAACTCCTCAAACTACGGTCATCACCGGGAAGTGTCCCGACTATTGTCGCTTTGGGGTTGCCGGATCATGACACGTAGTATGTGACTATAACTTGCAAGATAGGATCAAGAACACAAATATATTCATGAAAACATAATAGGTTCAGATCTGAAATCATGGCAATCAGGCCCTAGTGACAAGCATTAAGCATTGCAAAGTCATAGCAGCATCAATCTTAGAACATAGTGGATACTAGGGATCAAACCCTAACAAAACTAACTCGATTACATGGTAAATCTCATCCAACCCATCACCGTCCAGCAAGACTACGATGGGATTAGTCATGCACGGCGGTGAGCATCATGAAATTGGTGATGGAGGATGGTTGATGATGATGATGGCAATGATTTCCCCTCTCCGGAGCCCAAAACGAACTCCAGATCTGACCTCCCGAGGAAGAATAAGAGGTGGCGGCGGCTCCATATCATAAAATGCGATGAATCCTTCTCTCTGATTTTTTATCCCTGAACGTGAATATATGGAGTTGGAGTTGAGGTTGGTGGAGCCTCGTGGGACCCATAAGAGAGGAGGCTGTGCCCCACAGGGGTGGGCGCACCCTCTACCCTTGTGGACAGGTGGTGGGTCCTCGCTAGTTGATTCTTTCGCCAATATTTTTAAATTTATTCCAAAAATAATCTCCATGAAGTTTCAAGTCATTCTAAACTTTTATTTACGCTCAAAAACAATACCATGGCAATTCTGCTGAAAACAGCGTCAGTCTAGGTTAGTTCGATTCAAATCATGAAAATTAGGGTCCAACACAAGGGCAAAAGAGTTCGGAAAAGTAGATACGATGGAGACGTATCAGGTACACCTTCTACCATAGATCCGACGGCAATATCTTTGTTGCCAAGAATGGAACATTTCTAGAGGAGTTTCTCTTGAAAGAAGTGAGTGGGAGGAAAGTAGAACTTGATGAGGTAATTGTACCTTCTCTCAATTTCTAAAATAGCACATCAGAGAAATCCGTTCACGTGGTGTCTACACCAACTAGAGAGGAAGCTAATGATGATGATCATGAAACTTCAGATCAAGTTACTACTGGACCTTGTACGTCGAACAGAGCACGTTCCGCACCAGAGTGGTATGTTAATCCTGTTCTGGAGGTCATGTTATTAGACCATGACGAACCTACGAACTATGAAGAAGCTATGATCAGCCCAGATTTCGATAAATGGCTTGAGGCCAAGAAATCTGAGATAGGATCCATGTATGAGAACAAAGTATGGACTTTGGTGGACTTGCCCGATGATCGACATGCCATTGAGAATAAATGGATCTTCAAGAAGAAGACTGATCCTGATGGTAATGTCACTGTCTACAAAGCTCGACTTGTCGCAAAAGGTTTTGAACAAGTTCAAGGGGTTGACTACGATGAGACCTTCTCATCTGTAGAGATGCTTAACTCAGTCGGAATCATGTTAGCAATTGCCGCATTTTACAATTATGAAATTTGGAAAATGGACGTCAGAACTGCATTCCTTAACGAATTTATTAAAGAAGAATTGTATATGTTGCAGCCAGAAAGGTTTTGTCGATCCTAAAGGTGCTAACAAAGTGTGAAAGCTCCAGCAATCCATCTATGGACTGGTGCAAGCATCTCGGAGTTGGAATTTATGCTTTGATGAGGTGATCAAAGCATATGGTTTTATACAGACTTTCAGTGAAGCCTGTGTTTCCAAGAAACTGAGTGGGAGCTATATAGCATTTCTGATATTATATGTAGATGACATATTGTTGATTGGAAATGATATAGAATTTCTAGATAGCATAAAAGAATACTTGAATAAGAGTTTTTCAATGAAAGACCTCGGTGAAGCTGCTTATATATTGGGCATCAAGATCTATAGAGATAGATCAAGATGCTTAATAGTACTTCCACAAAGCACATATGATGTGGAGCATCCCATGTTCATCCCCGTGTACACTCCGACTACTCTCCAAGCCCCAAGTGAACATAAGACGAGACCTCAAGTATACGCCATTGGACACAAGGTGAACTCGCTCCTCTTCGAATCATCACTTTCCACATGTGAGACATGGCTACTACCTCAAACATGTGTGCTATGCATGACAAGGAACCAAGAGGAAGCCCATGGACAAGAAGGCGAGGACTCCAAGTGTGAGGAACAAGAAGAAGAGCTGCGGAAGAAGCTCCAGCCACCGGACGTCCTGTCGGGACCGGACGTCCGACGCCTGAAGACCCACCGGACGACCGGCCCGGACCGGATGACCGGTGATTCTGCACCCGAGCCAAACGAGCGGACGTCCGATGCTAGCGGACGACCGGCGACCGGACGACCGACCACCTCCGGAAATCCGGCACTCCATCGTCCGAGCCAGATCAAGCGGATGTCCGACGTCTACCGGACGTCCGGCCACCCGTGAGCCACCGAACGATCGGTCATGAGCGGACGTCAGGTACCTGTCCGCACACAGTGTTCGGGCCCGAGGCCCATGTATCCCTCTCCCACTTACACCTTCGTGGACCTAGACTATATATACTCCTCCACCTCCTCCTAGTTAGGGTCAGCATTGGTTTAGCTCATTTTAGAGAGAGAGCATTGCTCATCCACATCGGATCTACTCCACGAGAGAGACCACGGCCCCTCTTCGGAGAAGGTCCCTTTGGATTCAAGACCTCCTTGCGGAGAAGAACATCAAGACCTCCTCACGGAGAAGCCCGGTTATCTTTGTATCGTTCGTTGTTGACTTTGGATCTTGTATCTCCCCTTGTGTTCATGGATCTAGTGCATGTGTAATCATACTTGTTGGTTTGAGTGTTCTCTTGTGTTCCCCTTGTGTTTTCCCCTTGTTTCCCTCCTCGTGTTCTTCATGTTCATCGCGGCATCCGCTCATTTCGTGAAAGATCGGCCAATTAGGGTTCCTACCCTACATCATCTTGGTATCGGAGCCACGTTGATCATGATTTCGGAGCCTCCCCGTTGTGTTTCTAGCCTAATTCTGTTGTGTTCTTCCCCAATTTTTTGGTGATTTGTTGGTTTGACGAAGTTTTGTTGGATTTGATCCATAGATTTTCTTGGTTTCAATTGGACCTAGCATCTCCCCAAGTTTCCCCATCTTTCACCCACAAAATCTCATCAATTTTGACCCCAAAATCCCCAAATTCCGCCCAAAATCGCGTCCCGGATATCAAATCCCGTGTTGACCCCGACCCACCGGACGACCGTAATTTTACTGGACGTCCGACCTTAGCAGACGACCGGAACCTCTAACCCGAGCTGAAATTAGCAGATTTCCGACCTGACCGGACATCCAGCGACCGGACATCCATTCAATTCTAGACGTCCGCTACATGTAAAAAACTGACTTCGCTCAAATTTTGTTTCGGCCATAACTAATTCATCCGAACTCCGAGTTTGATGTTCTTTAGCTCGTTTTGAAGCTCTTGACATCCCCATTCCCACAAAAATACCATCAACATCTTTTGACTCCATCAAAGTTTGTGAATTTTGGCATCTTTGCTAGAGCTTCCACCACATCATCCGCTACACCACCACTGAATTCCGCAACCTAACCAATTTTGTTCCCCATCGCATTAGTGGTTGCTTGAGGAGTGATTTGAGTCTCCTAAGGTGCCTAGGCTACTTAGGGATGGTTGCTTCTTCATCAACCACCACCACCACCATAACTTCCGCATAGTTTTGCCCACCTCACACTCCCGCCACCCTAACTTAACCCAATTTTGTTTGTGTTATGAGTTGTGTCTCCTAAGGTGTTTCGGCTACTTAGGGACCGTGCTTCCAACTCCGACACCGTTTATAGTCCACCAACTTACACTCCATTTCTGCATTGCCTACTCGCATAACCCATCTTTCCACCACCACATTCCGGCTACCACCATTTGACATTTGAGATTATGAGTTCGCGGTTTTTCCATTTCCTAATGTGTTTCAGCTACTTAGGGACGAGTCTCCATCATCTTGGTATCTCAATCAAGATCACCGCCACTGATCATCGACACAGACGGTAACCTCCATATAATCTTGGTATTGTGGTATCCCTCCATTGTATATTCCCTTGCCATTGCATTGATAACCCCTAGCCCATTTTGCGTCACTTGCCTATCGAGACTAGCCATTTGAGTATTGCCGGCAACATTACTTGTGCACATTAGTGATCTACACCATAAATTGCATACATACCATTCCATATCGGTATCATCTTGGTATCATATCATCCTTTGTGCCACAAGTTTGTTTCTGCATATATACAATTGCTATCTTGGTTTGTGCATTGTGCAAAAGTGGCCATACAAAAAAAAGAATAAGCTTTTAAGCAAAAGAGAAAGGGAAAGGAAGCTTGTAAGCAATAGACATAGCATCATACCACATTGTCATCTCCGATCATCTTGGATCATACCACCGGAACATACATACATAGCATACTTGGGATAGAAAGTTCATACATTTTGCATCTTATAGGTTGTGCACAAATGTCATATACGCCTATTGAGCAATCGTCCTAGAGTCTCTCTTGAGTTATGAAACATGAGCATTTTCTGTAGATTCCACATTTTGTGCTCATCCTTGGTTGCACGACCCCATTTATCTATCCGTGTGTGTGTTTCCGTGTGCCACATATTGCTATTGGTCTACTTGTTTCACTTGCGAATTTGTGAATCTCTTTCAACATTATTGACTCTTGCTAACATTTTGCATCAAATGTTTTGTGCCACTATCCTTACCGAGCTCCACCATAAGCCTTAATTGTGTAGGTGTGAGAAACCGACAAGAATTCGTACCAATTGTGCTATTTCCTTGTCCACATTGGAGTGATCATTGATCCACTTTCAACTTCGGTCAAGGTACATTTGGTATTCATTCTTCTCTTTCTACCACTCACATTTTTCTATTGGAGGGATGGATAGGCAAGGCAGTTCATCTCCGGTCTTCCACAACAACGACGGCGTGAACAACTACATCACCAAAGCGTCAATCCTCGATCTACAACGACAAATGCAAGGCGCACAATCAAGATTGCGAGAGCGCATAGAAAACCTCTCCATCAACATTCGTCACTCCGAAGCAAGGAAAAGGGACTACATCGACAACAAGCTTTCCGCACAAAAGGAGGAGCAAGATGCAAGGATGGAGGAGATTCGGACCTTGTTGATCAACCGTTTGACGCGTCCATCAACAGAAAATCGTTGGGACGAATGCTTTTCCCAATCTTTCACGGTACAAAGTCACCAGGAACGATGTGGCGCTCGCAATGTTGTAGATGTAATCACCACAGAAACAACACACACACCTGAGAGAGGAAGTACATGGACGATCCTCCATGGATCAGCAACAAACTAGAGATGGCGCCTCTAATCCCTTGCCAAAACACAAAGCAATAATTAGAGCTCCGTGACAAAATAAAACTACGGGAAGATACCTCGGCTTGCTTTTCCTCTGTTACAGAACGAAAACAACCTAAAAACTCCCCTAACAGGATTGATCCAAAAGGTATATATAATACGGCGACAAGCTAGCAGGCAAACCGTATTAGATTAGTACTCGAAATAATAAATCCTAACCGAATCCTACACTTATTTAATTAATGATTAACAACCGGCCATTAGGCACGGCAATTAGGCACGCAAGCCTCTAGCCTTTTATAACAAAAAAACATGTACGTGTTGGATTAGGCACTAGGGCATGCACGATTACTTGCATGTACAAGCTTCTCCCGATTGAAATTAACACGTCCCTTTGTAGCTGGATCAGACATACGCACAGAGCCCGGGTAGTTCGAGCCTCCCTTCGGTTATGCATCTTCTTTGACAACGTTGCCGAACTATGCAGTAGGCACCTTGTACCTCTGCTTGTGAACAATATTTTCATGTCGTCGCGTAGATGTTTCAAACCCTGTTGACCGCGAGACTTGTTGACGTAGTACAGGCACAATATACTTGGCCTTTCTTCCTTTGTTGACAGTACTAACAAGAACGGCACCGACGGCACATAGGGTTGCATCATCCTCCCTTCCTTGAAAGGAAATCGTCCTCGGTTTCGCTGTATACCTTGCAGTTTTCTTCTTGGACACTTCTATTATACAATTTATTTCTTTTGCATCGTTGGGAAGTACAGCATAGAACTCACCCTTATGCATAAAAGTGTACCTGTTTGTTCGCCCGTGACGAAGAGCGTTAACATCATGCTGCCACGGACGCCCCAAAATAAGGTGACAAACATGTAGTGGCATAACATCGCATTCCACCTTATAAACATAGCCATCAACACAAAAAGGGACCTTCACCCTGTGAGTAACCTTCACTTTTCCCACATCATTGATCCACTTCATATAGTATGGTTTTGGACGCTCCCATGTTGGCAACAAAAGTGACTCCACCACATCCTTGCTAATCATGTTGCTAGCATTGCCACCATCAATTATCAGTTTGCAAACTTCTCCCTTGATGGTACATGCAGTTTGAAAAAAACTCCACCGTTGTCCTTGTTCAACAATGGCCTTGTCATCTCGCCGGACCTTATGTGCTAGCAAACTCTCCATATCAGGATCATCTTGAGGATAACATAATATGGTATCACCATGACCTCTTTCGATTCCATCCTCTAACTTAGACGTATCATCTTCAGGTTCTAAAATATATTCTGCATCAACAAGTAGAACCCTTCGTTGATTGGAACATTAATGCTTCATGTGTCCATGTCCTCCACACTTGTGGCAAATAATATTACGATGATGCGATGATGTCGCACTAGATGAAACCTGAGAAACCTCCTTTGGCACAGCCGCCACTTTGCTCTCTTCAATGCTTCCTGACTTATAAGGAGTCGGCTTAGCACTAAACCCACCATCAATAGGTGATGAACCACGTCGCCCACTGTTGTAAGTTGGACGAGTCTCCGAAACTTGCTTCTCCGATACCCAACATTCAGCACGCTCCGCTTGATGAAGCAACTCATGAATATCATTATATTGCATTAAATCAACACGGTCATGAATCTTTTCTTCTAACCCCTCAAAGAAACGTACCATGGTCGCGTCTACAGACTCATGCACAACTGTATGGATCATAAAAACTCGCATCTCTTTGTAGTACTCATCAACTGATTTTGTGCCTTGCACTAGACGACGCAGTCTACTATGAAGCTGACGAGTGTAATAAGCAGGAAAAAAACGTTCCCTCATGATTCTCTTCATGTCAGCTCATGTCGCTGGTCGCTCATGAGTACGGTTCTTATTATCCCACCATACAAGAGCATACTCTATAAATTCGATCGATGCAACACGAACCTTCTTCTCTTCGGAGTAGTTGTGACCATCAAAAATCTGATTTACGCGCATCTCCCACTCCAAATATTTCTCCGGGTCAGCACAACATCCCAAGAATTCAGGTATGGTTATCTTGATTCGACCCAAACCATCATCCTCGTGGGCACCATTTCCGCCATAGTCACGGCGCCGCCCAGCATGACGATGAGCCCCAACATCATGTCTCGGCCGGTGAGGTAAGCCTCCAGGGGCATTGGGATCCTTAGGAAAATCACCATCATCGTCGTTGTCGCGGTCACGATGGTGTCGCTGTGAGCGGGACTGTCAGGGTGCCACATCTCTCGCCTGAACGCGCTGAACTGCTGCGGTGAGCCGATTAAGACTCTCGGTCACCACCTATAGAGTATCAGTGCGCTATCAGTCGCTGGCAGTCAAACGCTTGTTCAATCTGTCCTCGACGCCTACAATATTTCCAGACAACTCCTCCACCCTTGTCCCAAGCTTCTTGTTGGCTCCCTTGATCGCCATCAGATGAATACGCAAATCATCACTTATCTCCAAACCCTCCAGAAGCTCATCGACCTCCTCATGATCAGATTTGTCATAATGCGAGTTCACCATCTTTCAAAAAGTTGAATCAAATATCAGGAAAAACAATTTGTACCATGATCAACCTTGCTCTGAATACCTCTTGATGCGTCCATCAAAAGAAAATCGTTGGATCGAATGCTTTTCCCAATCTTTCACGGTACGAAGTCACCAGGAACGATGTGGCGCTTGCGATCTTGTAGATGCAATCACCACAGAAACAACACGCACACCCGAGAGAGGAAGTACGTGGACGATCCTCCACGGATCAGTAGCAAACTAGAGATGGTGTGTATAATCCCTCGCCAAAAACACAAAGCAATAATTAATGCTCCTTGACAAAATCACGCTACGGGAAGATACCCCGACTTGCTTTTCCTCTGTTCCAAAACCAAAACAACCTAAAAACTCCCCTAACACGATCGACCCAAAAGGTATATGTAATACGATGACAAGCTAGTAGGCAAACCGTATCAGACTAGTACTCTAAATAATATATCCTAACCGAATCCTACACTTATTTAATTAATGATTAACAACCGGCAATTAGGCACGGCAATTAGGCACGCAGGTCTCTAGCCTTTTCTAACAAAAAACATGTATGTGTTGGATTAGGCACTGGGCCGTGCACAATTACTTGCATGTACAAGCTTCTCCTGATTGAAATTAACATATCCCTTTGTAGCTGGAACAGATGTACGCAGAGAGCCTGGGTAGTTCGATCCTCCGTTTCGTTCTGCATCCTCTTTGACAACGTTGCCGAACTGTGCAGCAGGCACCTTGTACCTCTACTTGTGAACAATATTTTCATGTTGTCGCGTAGATGTTTCAAACCTTATTGACCGCAAGACTTGCTGACGTAGTGCTAGCACAATATACTTGGCCTTTCTTCCTTTGTTGACAGTATTAACAAGAACGGCACTGACAGCACATAGGGTTGCATCACCGTTCTTCCCCGTCCTCAAGGCAACGACGTTCAAGTCACAAGTCTTCAGAGTGCAAAAATGATGCAAGCGCAAGTCTTCCACGTCCACATCTCCATGGAGACCACCATCACGTTCGTGATCCACCTCGTCATGAAGGGCAAGTCACCTCCAAGCAACATGTGCACAACGACGACGAACGACATGTAGTACGAGCTCAAGTGTGACAACGACACCATCATCATGAAGATGCTCGCCAAGCGCAAATGTATAAATCCCAAGAAGCTCTACCTCACGCCAAGGCCAAGCCTCAAGAGCATAAGAGAAGACCGCGAGACAAGCACCACCAAGAGCATGCTACGGCTACTACCACCACCACTTCAGCATCTTCTCCTAGTGTTCTCAAGGCATCTTCGCCTTCGTACGTACGGCATCTTCGCCTCCTTCCCATGAGTTCGCCTACATCGACATCTTCAAGTACAAGGCGACCACCTATGAGTGAGGGCGACACTTCCATCTTCGGAAGCCCCTCAAGGAAGATGGCCGAGCTTGGGAATTTCCCTTCGGTCATGGAGACAAGCTACGAGGTGCCACATCATATGAGCCTCCAACAACAAGACGGTGACAAGAAGGTCGAGCAAGGGCCATCCCCTTCGACCACGGCGACGAGCATGAACATCTTCAACAACATGAAGACGGCGCCCATATTGGGCTCATACTCTGAGTCAAGCTACGAGACCGCACATGAGACCTTATCTTTGGTCTTACAGGAGAGTGATGATGTGCCATCTTCATCCTTCGTCCACGGCTACAACTACGACATGATTGAGCATGGAGAGATTTGCACCAACATCCCTCCGACACCCACATATAAAGAGATGCCCCAATTCCCGTGTGAGGAGAGCCACCCCACCATGAGTGATATGAGTAACTCCACCATTTGTGATATTGAGTACATTTCCTATGAGAGGATGAGTGTGACCACCACTAGCCCCACACTTGAGGTCATCCAAGAGGGAGTGAGTGAGGTAGTTGACACAGCACGTGAGGCCACTATGATTCCTAGCGACTTAACCTCTACTCCGAGTGTGTTTTCTTCTTTGGTGCTAGGTCTCCTACATGATGACATGCCTATCCTTGACGAGTCCATATCTCCAATGGAGACAACGATGGCCATGGTGGAAGAAGATGCACCCCCACATGGTTCCATCAAGATCAAGATGACCATGACTTGGTCTTTGACACCTCACCTACACCACATGAGCGATTCTCCAAAGGTAACATAGGTGATGGTGCTTCTCTTTTCCCACTAGTGGACTATTTTATGAATGATTGCTTGCATGATGTTGACACACCTATTCCTATGCTTCATGCTAGTGTGAATTCTTCATGTCATGACTTACCTATTTATGATAAATATGATAATGAGCATGTTGATTTGCCTAGTTGTGATTCTATGCTCCATAGGATATCATGTAAAAATTCTATTGGTCACATCATGTTCAACAATCCTTTAAACTTTTCATATGCTATGAGTGAGATCTCCCATATTGCATTATTTCAATCTCAAAATAGTAGCTATGCATGCCCCATTCAAATAAATCCCATTTGCAATTATCGCATAGATGACGAGATGATGGTCATTGGCTTTTGTTTTTCATGTGATGATATTGCCACGCTTCCTTTACATGATTTGCGCAATTCATCTACTATGCCATGCCATGATCACAATGTTCCAAATATGCATTGTTTTGAATGTTGTTAATATTCTCCGTGTGATGTTTCCATTAACGCTCATGATGAGACCCCTATAGTTCCCTCATACATATTAGGATATTTTGATGCATTCCATACATTGCATGATTCTCATAATTGCTTGCACCGTATGCATTCCATGAATAACAATGCTCTACATATTTCATGTGATGCATTACACAATTTGAGTCTCCATTATGCTTTACATAACAAAAAACCTATCATGATGGATGACATGTTTCTATATCACGCATCTCATTTATTTGAGCACTGGATATTTTGTTCTAACCAACACAAACACGTGCGCATCATGATGGATGATGTGTACATCTACCACGCACACATAATTTTCCCTTTGTCTTTGATTTGTGTAGGTACTCATGTATACTCGTCAACCTCTCAATCCCAAGAGTTGACGAAACAAGCTCTTGAGAGCAACGACGACTTGGGATCACGTGAACTATTCTTCCCACCGTTCTCTTCGTGCAACGACTACGTGCATCTCTTTTACTTGGCTCTCACACGGCTATGGGCTATTTACCATTTCTCACCTTATGCCCATTATATCGTGTTCACTTTGCATGTTATGCCTATTTATATGTCTTTGCCATGCAATTGTGACCCTTGCTTGCATTTACCCATGATTCACCATTTTACTACGCATATGTATATTTGCATGCTTGGTGGATATACTTGTTGCTTTTGCCATGTTTATCATGTGCCTCATGCTATAGTTTCTTGTTGTGTTGGGAGAGTCATGATGTCCCATTGCTATTTACATATGGCCTCTCGCCAATAGATTGATGATATTTTGCTCATATCTTGCCTACATGCTTGTGACATATCTTGTGCATTATTCATGTCTACCATTTGCACACATGACATACTTGACATGATTCCTTCTAGTATGTTGCATCTTCGCACTACTAGCTTGCTTGCCTTGATTCATATGATTGCTTGCTTTGTCGCATCACGCATGTTCCATTATTACTTGCTTTCTTGGGTTGATCACGTATATGTTCATGCCTCTCACATAATATATTTTGTTCATTGTCACTTGCCTCCAATTGTTGCATCTATGCTTATTGATCATGGAGACTTGGACACTTTACTTGTGATGCATGCTTGCTTGTTTGAGCCTATTGTATTTGGTTGTTCTCGCATCATATGCTTCCATACTATGAAATTCTCCCTTGTCCTTTCTTATGATGAGCATGATGCATCCACTTGTTGGGTATTTTACCACACGAATGATAGGTTTTGCATCTCCGCTAACGTCATTTGTTTTTCCGAGTGTTTGTCATGTTCTTTCATTTTGAAGGATTCACAAGGCGATACCATCATGAGACAATTTGGTCATGAGAAGGCATACACGATGTGCAACACCAACATTTCTGAGAATCTCCTAAAGGTGAACTCCTTCCCTTTGAGCTATCCTCAAATATGCATATTGGATGGGCACTCTTTCATTGTTGTTTCCTTCTTGTTGTCTACATGGTACATCTGGTGAACGAAGGAGAGACATTGAAGATTGGCTCTATGGACCTTCGCATTGAGGAGCGCTCGGACTTATTGGAAGCACCTTCGAACCTCACTCATGCTACGACATCGAGCATGGGTACACCAACACCTCCATATTTGTTGATTGTGCTCACACATGTCATGCTCATTGGACATCTCACACTCATGAAAAATTTGCATCTTATGCATGGATTGACTGATATAATGATTGCCTTGTTGCATCTTGTATTCCCATGTCATCCATGATATATGAGCTTGTGCATTTTCTTAGCAAATTTGTTGTGATCTTTCTTGATGGCATATTCATACATCATGATCATATTTCCCATCATCAATTGCATGATCACATACTCATTTTGAGCACCCATTACCATGTTCATGCTTTTGATAAACTATCCCATTATGACATCATTTTGCACCGTGGTTGCATAGATCATATTCACAATACATTTGTATGCACAATGAATGCTTTTGATCCCATGAATGCTTTGCATATCATTCTATATCATCTTCATAAGCTTCATGCGCTTTGTCACGAACAATCTTGCCAAACGGACTCATTCTTCTATGATGGACACTTTGTGTGTGCTAACCATTGTATTTCCAAGTGTACTTTGTGTAGGCTCATTTTGCATGAACCACATACCGGAGACACCTTGGAGTACATGGATTGCACCATGCGTTCAACTCCGTCCAACTACAAGTCCGTCCATGACAACCATTTCCATGGTGATGAGGATCACGATATGAGGTCAGATCTTTCCCAGGGGGGGGGGGAGATGATGTGGAGCATCCCACATTCATCCCCATGTACACTCCGACTACTCTCCAAGCCCCAAGTGAAATAAGACGAGACCTCAAGTATACACCACTGGACACAAGGTGAACTCGCTCCTCTCCGAATCATCACTTTCCACATGTGAGACATGGCTACTACCTCAAAAATGTGTGCTATGCATGACTAGGAACCAAGAGGAAGCCCATGGACAAGAAGGTGAGGACACCAAGCGCGAGGAACAAGAAGAAGAGTTGTGGAAGAAGCTCCAGCCACCGGATGACCGGTCGGGACCGGACGTTCGACGCCTGAAGACCCAGAGGAAGACTGGGCCGGACCTGACGACCGGCGATTCCGCACCCGAGCCAAACGAGCGGACATCCGACGCCAGTGGACGACTGGCGACCGGACGACCGGCCACCTCCGGGAATACGGCACTCCAGCGTCCGAGCCAGATCAAGCGGACGTCCGACGTCTACCGGACGTCTGGCCGCCCGTGAGCCACCGGACGACTCGTCCTCAGCGGACGTCTTGTATATGTCTACGCACAGTGTTCGAGCCCGAGGCCCATGTATCCCTCTCCCACTTACCCCTTCGTGGACCTAGACTATATATACTCCTCCACCTCCTCCTAGTTAGGGTCAGCATTGGTTTAGCTCATTTTAGAGAGAGAGAGAGAGCATTGCTCATCCACATCGGATCTACTCCACGAGAGAGACCGCAACCCCTCTTCGGAGAAGATCCCTTTGGATTCAAGACCTCCTTGCGGAGAAGAACATCAAGACCTCCTCACGGAGAAGACCGGTTACCTTTGTATCGTCCGTTGTTGACTTTGGATCTTGTATCTCCCCTTGTGTTCATGGATCTAGCACATGTGTAATCATACTTGTTGGTTTGAGTGTTCCATTGTGTTCCCCTTGTGTTTTTCCCTCATTTCCCTCCTCGTGTTCTTCGTGTTCATCGCGGGATCCGCTCCTTTTGTGAAAGAGTGGCCGATTAGGGTTCCTACCCTACATCAACATACCTTGAAAAAGTTTTGAAGAAGTTCAAAATGGATTAGTCAAAGAAAGGGTTCTTGCCTGTGTTGCAAGGTGTGAAGTTGAGTCAGACTCAAAGCCCGGCTATTGGAGAAGATGGAGAGAAAATGAAAGTCATTCCCTATGCCTCAGCCATAGGTTCTATCATGTATGCTATGCTGTGTACTAGACCTGATGTGTGCCTTGCCATAAGTCTGGCAGGGAGGTACCAAAGTAATTCAGGAGTGGATCACTAGACAGCGGTCAAGAACATCGTAAAGTACATGAAAAGGACCAAGGATATGTTTCTCGTTTATGGAGGTGACAAAGAGCTCGTTGTAAATGGTTATGTTGATGCTAGCTTTGACATTGATCTGGATGACTCTAAGTCACAAACTGGATACATATTTATATTGTAGTGTGGAGCTGTCAGTTGGTGTAGTTCCAAGCAAAGCGTTGTGGCCGGATCTACATGTGAAAGGGAGTACATAGCTGCTTCAGAAGCAGCAAATGAAGGATTCTGGATGAAGGAGTTCATATCCGATCTAGGTGTAATACGTAGTGCATAGGGTCCAATGAAAATATTTTGTGACAATACTAGAGCAATTGCCTTGGTGAAGGAATCCAGATTTCAAAAAAGAACCAAACACATCAAGAGACGCTTCAACTTCATCCGTGATCAAGTCAAGGAGGGAGACATAGAGATTTGCAAAATACATACGGATCTAAATGTAGCAGACCCGTTGAATAAGCCTCTTCCGCGAGCAAAACATGACCAACACCAAAACTCCATGGGTGTTAGAATCATTACAATGTAATCTAGATTATTCACTCTAGTGCAAGTGGGATACTTAAGGAAATATGCCCTAGAGGCAATAATAAAGTTGTTATTTTACATTTCCTTATTCATGATAAACGTTTATTATTCATGCCAGAATTGTATTGATCGGAAACCTAAATGTCGGATTCGTGGTTCCGGCAAACCCTTGAGGTTCAAACTCTGGGGTGCGCACAAAGATCTCTCTCTTCCTAGCTCGCTCTCGCAACGATCTCAAGGCCTAGCCCGTCGAACCCAAGGAACAAGAGACACGAGGTTTATACTGGTTTGGGCCACCGTTGTGGTGTAATACCCTACTCCAGTGTGTTGTGGTGGATTGCCTCAAGGGCTAAGGATGAATTAGTATAGTGGATGAACAGCCTGCTAAGGAGAGGTGTTCTTGAGCTCGATGAGCTGGTGAGATGGCCTTGGTGGAGTGGATCCGATCCAAGATGAGCCGGTCCTGACTACGATGGAGGCTAGTCCTATTTATAGAGGCCCCGGTCCTCTTCCCAAAAGTTAGGCGGGAAGGGATCCCACAATGACCAATTTTCAAGGGGGATAACTAGTACAAGTTATTCTGACAAAAGGTGGTCTTCGTCTGCCAAAGGTACTGGTGGTGATGCAGCTATAGGCTCCGTGGTGACCTCTGTCCTTCCGTCCTACTGGTCTTGGTCTTGTTGCACCAATATGGAAACCTTTGCCTGATGCCTTGGGACTCCTCGCCTACACCCTAGCTCGCTCCCCTGCTTCCTAGGGGCTAGTGGATCCGCTACCGACTACGGAGAATGGCTTGGTGGGGCGGAGCCGGCCGTACAACACATGAAGCAAGCCGAAAGCTTCCACGGAGAGAACATTGAGGCCAACCCCACCATTGATGATCGTCTTGGTCATGCCGATGTTGCAGATGGTGGGTTTGCAGAGCATTGGGAGCACGCCCGAGGCAGCGGTGGTAGTGGGGTGGTCCCCTGAGTCGAAGGTGAGGTCGGCCTTGGGCGCCGCCCACCCTGGAGGGGCTCCCTACTGCACAGAGGCAGCGTCGATCTGGCAGAAGAACTACTTGACATGGCAGTCCAAGGGCGGTGCCCGCGAGCCGCCGAGGAGGGTCGCGACGGTGACAGGTGCCGACGCCACGAAGCGCGCGACGAAAAGGTCGCCCGGCTCCTCCCAAGAAGCCACACAGGATCCTGGCAGGTTGAGCAGCCAGGCACGCGGCGCGCTAGTGAGGGCCATGGGGAACCAGTTGGCCATGACCTTGTCGTCGCCTCCAGCCTCCAGAACGGCCTCCTCGTATGCCAGCAGGATGGTCGACGGATCCGCCGCGCCGTCATAGCAGGGTGGCATCTCAGGCCTGAACTTGTGCGGCCACTACACCCGCCGTAAGGAGGGGGTGAGGGCCGTGAGCCCCATGGCGCCGTCGCGGGCGTGCGTCGGTCCAGTCGGAGGAGCGGCGCCAGCCATGGGGGACCGAACAGGGAGGTGAAGATGGTGGAGGAGCGAAGCTTTGGCGCACTCCTACCTGGCGCGCCAAATGTCAGATTCGGGATTTCGGCAAACCCTTGAGGTTCGAACTCTAGGGTGCGCACGAAGATCTCTCTCTTCCTAGCACTCTCTCGCAACTATCTCAAGGCCTAGCTCGCCGAAACCAAGGAACAAGAGACATGAGGTTTATATTGGTTCGGGCCACCATTGTGGTGTAATACCCTACTCGAGTGTGGTGTGGTGGATTGCCTCGAGGGCTAAGGATGAATCAGTATAGTGGATGAACAACCTCCTGAGGAGAGGTGTTCCTGAGCTCGATGAGCTGGTGAGATGGCCTTTGTGGAGTGGATCCGATCCAAGATGAGCCGATCCTGACTATGGTGGAGGCTAGTCCTATTTATAGAGGCCCCGGTTGATAGAGGCGAAGGTGTCCCGTTGTTTCGATGAGATAGGTATCATTTTCTATGGGAGTCGACTTTGACGATCCGACTACGAATGTTCGAAGACGTCGCACCTTAGAAATCACTAAACCAACTTCCGAGGGTTATTGACCACGCCGGAGCACGATCAACT
This sequence comes from Triticum aestivum, assembly GCF_018294505.1. Classification (NCBI taxonomy): domain Eukaryota; kingdom Viridiplantae; phylum Streptophyta; class Magnoliopsida; order Poales; family Poaceae; genus Triticum; species Triticum aestivum. The sequence goes on along the minus strand of NC_057794.1, from coordinate 176,655,857 downwards.
GGACCACGAGGGTCTATTTCCTGTGAGCAAACGAAGAACAAGCAAGAAACTGAGATTGCAATCAGGATATTGCGAATAAAGAGGAAAGCTTTATTAATGAAGGTGGGGTTCTGCGACGTCTTGGTCTAGTCGTTGGACACAAACGAAGTATGCGAAGTTGTAGCTATGGTGAACTTTTAATCTAAACAAAACCCAAGTCTAAATGGTGCATTAAGGGATGTATTTATAGGGGAAAAGAGAGGGGATTTCATCCACCCTTGGCAAGGTGGGACTAAAACAACTCCTAAGTCGCTTCCCCTACAATATGGACTCTAAAAATAGCCAAATGAGATGGATTTCAAAAATACATGGGACTAGCCCAAAACTAAGGTGACACGGCACCAATAATAAGCTATGGACGAAATTTTTGAATGATGTATATTTCATCCATCTTCTTGTATGTCATCATGGTGGCTTCAAAGTGCGGAAATCTCCCTCGGAAACTCCATTCTTGTTCCCTTCGTGCGCGCCTTCATCATAGTGCTTGATCATGCTCCAGTGTTCATTCTTCTTATCCATACTAGGTGCTTCAACTGTAAGCAACACAAATATCCGATTAAGCCTCCTCCATGAGATTGCTGCAAAAGCAACAAACGAAGAGAAGACTTAGGGATGCAAAGCTTGTTAGGTCTCATAAGATATCCATATTTGATGTAATAGTGTTCCCAAGAGGTGTGCGTCAAACACTTGGCATAAGGAGTAGCAAAAGTAGGATCGTGCTCATACAAGTCTTTCATATGCTCAAAGCCAATGACATCCAATTCAAGTTGAGTAACAAGTATGCATATGCGGGAAAGGGCATCTGCACAATGTTATCCTTACCTTTAATGTACTGGATGACATAAGGAAAAGACTCAATAAATTCACTCCATTTAGCATGACACTTGTTCAACTTGGTTTGGCCTTAAAGATACTTGAGCGTTTCATGATCGGTATGAATAATGAATTCATGAGGGCAAAGATAGTGTTCCCATTCATGCAAAACACACACTAAATCATAGAGCTCTTTTTCATAGATGGGGCAATTGAGTTGCGCTACGGAAAGTTTCTCACTAAAGTAAGCTATGGGGCGCTTCTCTTGTGTTAACAAACCTCCTATGCCATTACCACAAGCATCGCAATGAATCTCAAAGGGTTTGTCAAAGTTGGGTAATGCAAGCATGGGAGCATGAGTAAGAAAATTCTTAAGCTCATTGAAAGCGGTATCTTGGGATGGTCCCCAAACAGAAGGTGCATTCTTCTTGCTCAAAGCATGTAAAGGAGAAGCAATGGCACTAAAATCTTTCACAAAGCGACGATAGAAACCCGCGAGGCCAAGAAAGCTACGCACTTGTTGCAAGTTGGTTGGTTGGGGCCAAGTCTTAATAGCATTGATCTTGGAATCATCTACATGAACACCCTTAGAAGATACAACAAAACCCAAGAAAATGAGCTTGTCAGCGCCAAAAAGGCATTTCTCCATATTAGCATAGAGATGCTGTAACGCCTCGGACACACCCGCCGGTGGTCGTTACTCCTGGCAGGATCTAGACTGGCCCCACAAATCAATACTAGTCTTTTCTGTGCACTTAGTCCTCACTCGTGCACACCCGGGAGCAACTTCCCGGCTGGTCACCCATCCTGACACTACTCCAAGCTGAGCACACTTAACTTTGGAGTTCTGTCCGAATGGGCTCCCAGAAAAGAAGGAATTCCTTATTGATATGAGTAGTCTATCATCCCTAATAAGCCAGGCTATCACATACACCCGCACTCAGAGGAACCGACATACTCGTGGGGCCACAGGAACGTTCCCTATTGGCACAAACGTCTGTTCTTCAAGTCCGGTACATGTGCCACGCCGGGTGCCACGACGGGTCACAAACGTCATGAACAACATGACCACGCACCTGTCCGCAACCATCCGTGTAATCGCGAGGGTCGGCTCTGATACCAACTTGTAACACCCTCGATGCGACTATATCTCCCACGTGTCGAGGCACGACTTAGAGGCATAATTACATTGAAGGCATATGTCGCAAGTTAGGCAATCTTCACAACATCCCATGTAATATAAATCATAAAGGGGAGATAACATAGTTGGCTTACACTCGCCACGTCAATCAAGCACATAAACAACATTACAACAACCAAACACTCATGGCCCGACTACGGCACCAACATAAAAGAGAACCCAACATGCAACACGGTCCCGATCACCCCCAACTGGGCACCACTACTGATCATCAGGAATGGAAACATAGTAACATTGAGAGTCCTCGTCGAACTCCCACTTGAGTTCAAACGCGTCTCCTGGAGCAGAATCATCGGGCCCTGCATCTGGTGTAATAGTAATCTGTGAGCCACAGGGACTCAGCAATCTCACACCCTCGCGATCAAGACTATTTAAGCTTATAGGTAAGGCAAGGTAAAAATATATGTGGAGCTGCAGCAAGCGACTAGCAAGTCTGGTGGCTATCCTGTTCGCAAAGGAGAGCGAGAAGAGGAGGCAAAGCGCGAGCGGGAAACTAGAGAGCAACCTGCGCAAACATTACTCCAACACCGTGTCCACTTCCCGGACTCCGCCGAGAAGAGGCCATCACGGTAACACACTCAGTTGATTCATTTTAATTAAGTTAAGGTTCAAGTTATCTACAGCCGGACATTAACAAATTCCCATCTGCCCATAACCGCAGGCATGGCTTTTGAAAGTTCAAATCCCTGCAGGGGAGTCCCAACTTAGCCCATGACAAGCTCTCACGGTCAACGAAGGAATAGACCTCCTCCCAAGACGTTCCGATCAGGCTCGGTATCTCGGTTCTTCAAGACACTTCAACAGGTTAAAACAAGACTAGCAACACCGCCCGAATGTGCGGACAAATCCCGATAGGAGCTGCACATATCTCTTTCTCAGGGCATACTCAGATAGGTCAAGCTACGAGTAAAACCAACCCTCGAGTTTCCCCGAGGTGGCCCCGCAGGCTGCCTGGTTCGGACCAACACTCAGAGGAGCACTGGCCCGGGGGGGGGGGTTAAACAAGATGACCCTCGGGCTCCGGAAACCCAAGGGAAAAAGAGGCTAGGTGGCAAATGGTAAAACCAAGGTTGGGCATTGCTGGAAAAGCTTTAATCAAGGCGAACTATCAAGGGGTTCCCATTATAACCCGACCGCGTAAGGAACGCAAAATCTGGGAACATAACACCGATATGACGGAAATTAGGGCGGCAAGATTGGAACAAAACACTAGGCGAGAGGCCGAGCCTTCCACCCTTTACCAAGTATATAGATGCATTAATTAAATAAGATATATAGTGATATCCCAATAAGTAAATAAATGTTCCAACAAGGAACGGCCTCCAATCTTCACCTGCAACTAGCAACGCTATAAGAGGGGCTGAGCAAAGCGGTAACATAGCCAATCAACGGTTTGCTAGGACATGGTGGATTAGAGGTTTGACATGGCAATTTGGGAGGCTTGAAAGCAAATGGTAGGCATCGTAGCATTGGCATAGCAAAAGAGCGAGCAAACTAGCATAGCAAAGATAGTAGTGATTTCGAGGGTATGATCATCTTGCCTGCACAGTTGTCAGAGTTGACTGGATCCTCGAAAGCAAACTCAACGGGCTCCTCGTTAGCTAACTCATCTCCCGGCTCTACCCAAACAAGACAAATAAGCAACAAGGACACAAATCAACCACGTGCAACTCAAACAACATGATGCAAAGATGGTATGCTATGCGGGATGCGATGCGGGATGCATATGCAGGATTTGACAAGAGATGCATGACCCTGGCCTCAACTTGGGAATCCAAGTGTGCCACTGGAAAGATGAGATGAAATCGCTTGAAAACGATATAAAGAACGCCGGAATCGGAGTTACGGTTTGGAAATGGCAAGCAATTCAAATATGACACCGGTCTGCGATTTACAGCAAGTAGCCATCTAAATGCAACGAGATGAACATGCTACAGCACCCAAACATGACAACAAAATACATGGCAGGGATTCATTCAAGATGCTTAACAAAAGCCTAGCACTGAGCTACGGCCAATTCATCCATTAACAGGTTCAAACAAGCATGGCAAAAATGCATATGGCAAACAGATCTCAGACTTAGTGAAATTAACACTTGTCTGGAATTTCAGATCAGGTAGCACTCTTCGGAGCAACAAAACTACATGCTACAGGACCTTAACATGGCCAAGTAAAGCATGGAATTGAGCTACTCAAAGAGCTTAACAAAAGTCCCTTAGTGACCTTGAGCCAAAAGGGATCAGAAAATACAATTGCAAGCATGTGAACATGGCAAAAACATAAGCAGTTTTCATACTTAGTGAAAATTGGCACATGCTGAAATATATCTCAAGTAGGCATGTTTACGAGCTCGATGCACTCACTATGGAGCAAGTCATGATAAGCTAAGCAGACACCCATCAAGAATACACAAAATGCAAGCTAGACACGGCAAGAACAATAACATAGCATGCACGGATCAACTACAACATCATCGGCAAAATTGCGAACAAGTTGACAATCTGCCCAGATTCACAAAGTAGCAAAAGTAGAGCTCGATTGACTCAAGCTAGGGTGCTCCATAATTGCAAACAAAGACAAGGATGGATAGAGCACTACAATATTAACAAAACATCCTTACTGATCATCCTCAAAAGAGGCACGTATCACTAGGAAACAACATGAACATATGGCCATATGAGATAAACAGCTCAAGGACTTAGTGGAAATGCTAAGTCCCTGAAAACAGAATTGCCAAGTGCACCATTTTGCAAGCTCGTGCTAGTCACCACACACATCACAAAAATACATGGGTTGCACCTCTGGAAGGATGGCAAAAACCCTTAACAAAACATATGTAGAACTCATGGGCATATCATGCACACAATAGTCATGGCAAAAATGACAAATATCTAAATGGAGTAGCAGATCTGACAATAATCTCAAGTAGCTCTCTTCTAACAGCATTTCGGGCATCAAGATGATCTCAAATGAAAATGATGCAATGGAATGAAATGATGTACTCTCTGATATGAACATTTTGATATACTATATGCCCAAATCAGAGCTACGGATGCGGAGTTACAGCATGAACAAGAATGCAAAAAAATATGCAGACTTAGGAACAATTCGGGGTCAACCCTAGGGTTACTGTAGCTCCGATTCCAGATCTGGCGCACGGATCGAGGATCGCCAGGGTTCAAGAACTCGCCGGAGATGGAGGGGTCGCCGGACTTGGCGAGGCACGCCGACCGAAGGAGAGGAGGACGCCGGGGAGGCGTGGTGCGGTGGCGGCGGAGGGTCTCAGCAGCGCGGGGCGACGAGGAGGGCCGGGGACGGCGCGCGGCGGCGACCTGCGGCGGCGGGGTGACGGAGATCCGGCGATGGTGTGCGGCGGCGCCGGCGGCCGGGCGCGAGGAGGCGGGCGCGCGCGTCCACGGTCGGGTGGCGATGCGGGCCGGGGGACCCGGCCTAGGCTGCGGCGGGCCCGCGCGTGTGGCGGCGCGGTGATGCGGTCCCGCGGGGCGCGGACCAATGGCGTGGCGACACGTGGCGGCGGGGTGGAGATTCGGACGTGTCCGTCGGCGGGGGTTTGTCTAGCGGGCGCGATGGGGTGGATCTAGGGTTTTTTTTGGGGGGGGGGGGAAGGAGAAGGAGATTTTCGGGGGTGTCTATTTATAGGCATAGAGGGAGCTAGGAGATTCCAAATGAGGTGCCGTTTTCGGCCACGCGATCGTGATCGAACGCTCTAGATGATGGAGAGGGTTTAGGTGGGTTTTGGGCCAAATTGGAGGGGTGTTGGGCTGCAACACACACGAGGCCTTTTCGGTCCATCGGTTAACCGTTGGAGTACCAAACGAAGTCCAAATGGTATGAAACTTGACAGGCGGTCTACCGGTAGTAAACCAAGGCCACTTGGCAAGTCTCGGTCCAATCCGGAAATGTTTAATCCCCACACACGAAAAAAAGGTAGAAATGACCACCGGAGGAGAACGAAGCGCCGAAATGCAAAACGGACAACGGGGAAAATGCTCGAATGCATGAGACGAACACATATGCAAATGCACAGCACATGATGACATGATATGAGATGCATGACAACGACAACAACACACGGAGACAAAGACCCGAACTCGAGAAAATAAAATAACTTAACGCCGGAAATAGCAAGAGTTGGAATACAAATTGGGAAAGTCACATCCGGGGTGTTACAGATGCTCTTTTCGAAGAGTTTGTAAAATGGTTCGGACATGGGAGACATGATCTTTGAGAGACTTGCTAAAAACAAGGATATCATCGAAGTAGACCACAACAAACACACCAATGTAAGGGCGAAAGACATGATTCATAATACACATAAAAGTAACATGTGCTTCCGATAGACCCATAGCCATGACTAACCACTCATACAAGCCAAACTTGGTTTTGAAAGTGGTTTTCCATTCATCACCCTGTTGTATGCGGATTTGATATTAACCACTCTTAAGATTAGTTTTGGAAAATATAGTGGCACCACTAAGTTCATCAAGCATATCATCAAGGCATGGAATGGGATACCTATAATGAACGGTGATAGCATTGATAGATCTACAATCGGCGCACATGCGAAAGCTACCGTGTCGTTTTGGCACAAGAATGAACGGGATGGCACAAGGGCTCAAACTTTCACGCACTTGTCCATGGTCTATGAGATGCTTTACTTGCCTTTGTATTTCTTAGGTTTCTTCGGGGTTGATGCGGTAGGGAGCTTTGTTCGGAAGAGGTGCTCCGGGGATGAGGTCGATGCAGTGCTCGATGCCTCGTAGTGGAGGTAGTCCCAGAGGTAGCTCATCGGGGAAAACATTGTGAAATTCTTGCAAAAGAGAAGACAACACTAGAGGAAGAGTTTGTGGTTCATTGTCCTTGCACAAAAGGACGTAGTGTAGGACACTAGATGGGTTCTCGCATACTCCTCTTATCTCACTTTTGGTGGCAAATAGGACTAAGTTCTTCTTTTATCTCATCGTGGAGGAGTTTGATTTGGGCTTGTGGCGCTCACTCTCTTTTTGGTCGTTCGCTCTCTCACTATTATCTCCACGATGGGTGGCCTTCTTGTCGATGATCACTTGACTTGGAGACATGGGACGAAGTACGTACTCCTTTCCCTTCATCTTGAAGATTTAGTGGTTCATTCGGCCATTGTGGATGACTCCTCTATCAAATTGCCATGGGCGTCCAAGGAGAAGGTGGCAAACGGTCATTGGAACGACGTCGCACTCCAAAGTATCTTCGTAGGCGCCAATTTTGAAGGAGACTTGTACTTGATGCTCGACTTGGATAGTGCCGGAGTCGCTAAGCCATTGCAATTTTTACAGATGTGGATGCTTCGTCTTGGACAATTGGATCTTGGAGAAAAGTTCTTCACTTGTGAGATTATGAAAACTCCCTCCATCGATGATGACCTTGACGGATCTTCCATTGATGTCAGCCTTGGTGTGGAATATGTGGCATCATTGGTCTTCTTCTTGGTGATGTTGGAGAGTCAAGACCTTGGAGACAACAAGAGCGGGACTTGAATCTTCATTGCAAAAGACTTGTTCCTCTTCATCGTTCACTTGCCGGTGCATGGCGACTTGCTCAGGAGCATCCATTTCTCCTTCACTCATCGAGTCGTAGGTGCCATCATCATTGAGGATCATGGTCCGCTTGTTGGTGCAATAATAGGACTTGTGGCCTTGGCCTCCGCATGTGAAGCATTTGAAGGAACTCATCTTGACGGTCTCATCGGTCGGAAGGGATGATGATGAAGCACTCGTCTTGAAGTTGCTTGTAGTAGGAGGATGACTTGGAGTTGATGAAGCTTTCTTGGAACACGACTTGTCGACGTTGCTTGTAGAAGGCTTGGTAGACGTTATTGGAGTCGTTGAAGCTTGGTTGTTGGAGAAGCCGTAGGACTTGGATGAGAACTTGTCATACTTGAAATCGTCTTGCACTTGACGTTCCAATTTTGTAGCTTGATGCACAAGCTCGATGAGGTTTGAGTATGGTTGGAAGTCGGCGATCTTCTTGATGGGATGGTTGAGTCCATTCAAGAAACGTGCCATAGTTTTCTCATCATCTTCCGTAACGTTGGCTCTTATCATGGCAATCTCCGTCTCCTTGTGGTACTCTTCAATGCTCTTTGGTTCCTTGCTTGAGTAGTTGGAGTTTCTTGAAGAGGTCGCGGTTGTAGTAGGTAGGCACGAAGCGTGCTCTCATGACATCCTTCATTTGTGCCCAAGTAGTGACAGGTGCTTCACCTCTTGCCTCTCGGCGCTCGATAACTTGTTCCCACCAAATGAGGACATAGTCTTGGAACTCAAGGGATGCCATCGCAATCTTCTTATCTTCGTCATAGTTGTGCAAACGGAAGATTTTCTCGACCTTCAACTCCCATGAAAGGTATTCTCCGGGACCGTTGCTTCCATTGAACTTGGGCATGGTGAACTTGAGCTTGCCGTAGCATTGCTCTTCAATGTGTTGGGGTCAGGGATGATGAAGTCCATGTTGTTGATGATTGTCAAGCTTGTGTTGCTCTTGGTGAGGAGGGTTGTCAACCTCATGTTGCTCTTGTCGTAGAGGATTTCCATCGTCGTCATGCTCTTGATGAACTTGATGTTCTTGGCAAGCTTGTGGAGGAGCTTGTTGAGCTCGAGGAGGAACTTGAGGAACTTGACGATGCACGCGAGCTTGAAATCTTATTTTTTGAACCTCTTCATGAAGTGCTTCCTCTTGTTCACGAGCTTGTCGACCTCGGTTGGCTACGGATCGACTTGCATCTTGGAGGTCTTGTTGCGGCTCAAGTGCTTGAGCATCTCGCAATTGTTGCTCTTGACGTTGTGCCTCGACATCTTGTGCTTCTTGGTGTAGACGCGCTCGCTCTTCCTCTTCATGTTGGCATTGTCGTTGCCGTTCTCATGCTAGCGCAAAAGCCTCTTGGGTTTGACATTGTCGGTGCTCTTGAGAGTTGGTGTCGCGTAGAGGATTGAGGCTTTCTTGACGATCGTTGCGCGCGGCACGTCGAAGAGTGTTTGATGTCGGTGTACTTGAGCCGGAGAGGGTGAAGTCGGAGTGTCGACTTGAGCGGCTCCTTGATGAAGATGAAGTGGAAGAAGAGCGTTTGAGCAACAAAGCGCGAATCTCTTCCATTCTTGCGTCATTCTCTTGCATGTGATCGTTGAGCTTGTGGTCGAAGTAGTCCCTTGTACATTGCTCGGATAGTCGCAAGTCGGCGGTGAGGTTGTCGATGCGCTTACTCATTGCTTGTTTCTCTTGATTCAAAGCACGTTGTGCATCAAAGAGGTGGCTCTTGGTGACGTAGGAGTTCATGTCGTCGTCGTGCTCAATGAAGAGTGGGTTGGTACAAGTACTTGGCTTATCTATCATTCCAAGAGAAAATGTGAGTGGTAGAAAGAGAAGAACGAATACCAAATGTACCTTGACCGAAGTTGAAAGTGGATCAATGATCACTCCAATGTGGACAAGGAAATAGCATAATTGGTACCAATTCTTGTCGGTTTCTCACACCTACACAAGTAAAAGATTATGGTGGAGCTTGGTTAGGATGGTGGCACAAAATTTGATGCAATTGTAAGTGAGCTTCAGTAATGTTGGAAAAGATTCGCAAGATTGCAATGCAACAACTAGACCAAGCAATATAAGGTACACGGAAACACACAACAAAGAGATAAGCGGGGTCGTGCACCCAAGGTGAGCCAAAATGTGGAGTCCACAAAAATGCTCTTGTTGCACAACACTAGAGAGACGCTAGCATGATTGCACAATAGGCGGATACAAAGACTTGTGCACAACCTACTAAGCAAAAATGCAACAACTTCTATCCCAAGTATGCTCTATGCAAGGTGTTTCTATGATATGATCCAAGATGATCTAATATGACAATCTTAATGTTATATGATGCTATGGTTCTTTCTTAAAAGCTCTTTGCTTGTCTTTCCCTTTTGCTTAAAAGATTATTTGGCTCTTTGATGTTTGAGATCTTTTCTCATGCAATGCTTGATGAACCAAGATAGCAATTGTGTATGCGATGACAGCCTTGTGACACAAGAGATGATACCAAGATATGCAACAAGGATGTATGTATGCTATGGGAAGTATGATCACTAATGTGCACAAGTCTCGTTGCTGGCAATACTCAAAGGCTAGTCTCGATGGGTAGGCGACGCAAAGGAGTAATGCTATGATGGCTATCAATGTAATTGTAATGCCCTCGATGCGGCTATATCTCCCACGTGTCGAAGCACGACTTAGAGGCATAACCGCATTGAAAGCAATGTCGCAAGTGAGGTAATCTTCACACAACCCATGTAATACATAAGGGAAAGAGATACATAGTTGGCTTACAATCGCCACTTCACACAAATACATGAATAAAGCATTACATCGTCCAGATACAATCAAGGCCCGACTACGGAGCCAAAATAAAAGAAGACTACCCCAAATGCTACACAGATCCCCGATCGACCCCAACTGGGCTCCACTACTGATCGACTAGAACGAAACAACACAAAGAACAAAATCTTCATCAAGCTCCTCCTTGAGCTTGGTTGCGTCACCTGCATGGTCTCATCGGCACCTGCAAACTGGTTTTGGAAGTATCCGTGAGCCACGGGGACTCAGCAATCTCACACCCTCGCGATCAAGACTATTTAAGCTTATAGGTAAGGTAAAAGGTATGAGGTGGAGCTGCAGCAAGCGACTAGCATATATGGTGGCTAACATACGCAAATGAGAGCGAGAAGAGAAGGCAAAAGCATGGTCGAACAACTATGATCAAGAAGTGATCCTAGAACAACCTACGTCAAACATAACTCCAACACCATGTTCACTTCCCGGACTCCGCCAAAAAGAGACCATCACGGTAACACACGCGGTTGATGTATTTTAATTAAGATCAACTTCAGGTTTTCTACAACCGGACATTAACAAATTCCCATCTGCCCATAACCCCGGGCACGACTTTCGATAGTTCAAATCCCTGCAGGGGTGTCCCAACTTAGCCCATCACATGCTCTCACGGTCAACGAAGGATATTCCTTCTAGCGGGAAGACCCGATCAGACTCGAAATCCAGTTTACAAGACATTTCGACAATGGTAAAACGAGACCAGCAAAGCCACCCGAATGTGCCGACAAATCCTGATAGGAGCCAGCCCAGAGTTGCCCCTGGTGGCCACCGGCGGATGACAAGGTGGACCAATACTCAGAGGAGCACTGGCCTGGGGGGGTTAAAATAATGATGACCCTCGAGAGCGTGACTCCCAACGGAAAAGAAAAGGCTAGGTGGCGAATGGTAAAACCAAGGTTGGGCCTTGCTGGAGGAGTTTTATTCAAAGCGAACTATCAAGGGGTTCCCATTATAACCCAACCGCGTAAGGAACGCAAAATTCAGGAACATAACACCGATATGACGGAAACTAGGGCGGCAAGAGTGGAACAAAACACCAGGCATAAGGCCGAGCATTCCACCCTTTACCAAGTCTATAGATGCATTAATTAAATAAGAGATATTATGATATCCCAACAAGTAAACATGTTCCAACAAGGAACAACATCTCCATGTTCCAACAAGGAACAAACTTCAATCTTCACTTGCAACTAACAACGCTATAAGAGGGGCTGAGCAAAGCGGTAACATAGCCAAACAACGGTTTGCTAGGACAAGGTGGGTTAGAGGCTAGGTTCAACAATATGGGAGGCATGCTAAGAAAGTGGTAGGTGTCACATCATAGGCATGGCAAAAGAGCGAGCATCTAGAAAGCAAAGATAGAAGTGATATCGAGGGTATGATCATCTTGCCTGAAATCCCGCAAGGAAGAAGAAACGAGTCCATGAAGAAGATAAATGGACGTAGTCGAACGGGTCCTCACAAATGCGACATTACCGGAACCAACCCGAAGAAGCAACACCGGAAAGAAGCACACAACATAGTAAACAACCAACACACGAACATGGTATGATATGCGGGATGCGGTATGCGGTGCATATGCATGACTTGCAAAGGAATGATGGAACCTGGCATCAACTTGGAAATCCAAGAGTGCCACTGGAAAGGTGAGGTGATTTTGGTTGAAATCGATATAAAGATCACCGGAATCGGAAGCACGGTTTGAAAATGGCAAGCAAAACAAATATGGCACCGGTCTGCGATAATCAGCAAGTGACCATCTAAATGCATCAAGATAAATATGTTACAGCACTCAAACATGACAACAAAATACATGGCAGGGATCCACTCATGAAGCTTAACAGAAGATGAACACTGAGCTACGGCTAATTCTCTCAATAGAAGGTTCAAACAAGCATGGCAAAAGTGCAAACGATAACATGTTTCGGACTTAGTGAAATTAACACAAGTCTGGAATTTATCATCAGGAAGCACACTTTAGAGCATGAAAACTACATGCTACGGCAACATATCATGGCAAATAAAGGCATGGCATGAAGCTACTCAAATCACTTAACAAAAGTCCCTTAGTGACCTTGAGAAAAAGGGATCATAAAATACAATTGCAAGCATGTGAACATGGCAAAAACATAAACAGATACAGACTTAGTGAAAAACTGGAGCATGCAAATCAGTTAACGAGTAGGCATGTTTACGAGCTCGATGCACTCACTATAGAGCATGGCATCACAAACTAAGCATACACCCGTCAAGAATACATGGCATAGAAGCTAGACATGTCAAGAACAACAACATAGCATGCACGGATCAATAGCAACATCCTCGGCAAAATCGCTAACAAGTCAACAATCTGCCAGGATTCACTATATAGCAAAAGTAGAGCTTGATTGACTCAAGCTAGGGTGCTCCATAAATGCAAACAAAGACATGGATGGATAGATCACCACAATGTTAACAAATCATCCTTACTGATCATCCTCAAAAGAGGCACGGATCACTAGGAAACAACATGAACATATGGCTTAACGACAAAATCAGGACAAGGACTTAGTGAAATTCTAAGTCCCTGAAATCAGCATTACCGATTATGCTACTATGCAAGCTTGTGCTAGTCACCACAAATATCACAAAAATACATGGCATACACCCCTGTAAAGATGGCATGGCATATAACAAAACACATTTAGAGCTCAGGATCATAGCATGCACACAATAATCATGGCAAAAATGACAAAAGTCTATTTGCTGAAACGGATGTGACAAATTACTCACATAGCACTCTTCCAACAGCATTTCGGTCATCAAGATTAGCTCAAATGAAAATGATGCAATGAGATGAAACGATGTACTCGTCGAGACTAACATTTTGATATGCTACACGCTCAAATCGGAGCTACAGATGCAGAGTTATGATGCGTTGAAAAATGCAAAATATACCTAGGACTTGGTGGAATTCTCACCCCGCGAGATCTAGGGTTTGCACGGTTTTCAAAGCGACGGTGGATCTGGCCGGTGTTTGCCGGAGAAGGCACGGGGAGGCGGCCGTTGTTGGAAGGAGAGGTCGCCGGTGACGGTTAGACTCGCCGGAGGAGTTGGGGGCACCGGATTTGAGGCCGGGGAGGCCGGGTCGAGCAGGTCCGGCGACGACGTGCTCTCCGCCGCGGCGGCGGCGGCGGCGAGTCTTGCGGGGCGCCGGCGAGGAGCAAGCAGCGGCGGGGCAGCGCTGCTGCGGTGGAGCAGGGCGGAGTCGGCGGCCGGCGCCTCTCCGGCGAAGGAACGGAGACGAGGCGCGCGGTCGTGGTCAGGAGCAGGCGCGTGGGGCATGGGGCAGCTCGGGCCCGGAGCGGCTCGGGCGGGCCTCCCGCGGGCTCCGCGGGCCCGGCGGCACGGTGGGGCGAAATGGGGTGGCGCAGGCGCTGAGCTGGCGGGCGCCGATTGGCCTGGAGTGGCGGCGGGATGACGTGTCGGCGTCTGATTCGCTGGAGCGAGGTGGCTGGCTAGGGTGGACGCGTCCGGCGCGGACGGACATGTCTGGCGGCGCGGAGGGAGGAGTTTGCTAGGGTTTGAACTGCGCGAAAATTCAGGGAGAGCCACATATTTATAGGTAGAGGGAGCTAGGAGAGTCCAAATGAGGTGCGGTTTTCGGCCACGCGATCGTGATCGAACGACCGAGATGATGGAAAGGGTTTAGGTGGGTTTTGGGCCACTTTGGAGGGGTGTTGGGCTGCAACATGCACGAGGCCTTTTTGGTCCCTCGGATAACCGTTGGAGTATCAAACGAAGTTCAAATGGCACGAAACTTTACAGGCAGTCTACCGGTAGTAAGCCAAGGCCGCATGACAAGTCTCGGTCCAATCCGAAAACGTTTAACACCCGCACACGAAAAGAGGTAGAACGGGACACCGGGTGACATAGGAGCGCCGGATTGCAAAACGGACAACAGGGAAAATGCTCGGATGCATGAGACGAACATGTATGCAAACGAAATGCACATGATGACATGATATGCAATGCATGACACGCAAGCAATGACAAAGAAACAACAGCGAATAACTGGAGGACACCTGGCACATCGGTCTCGAGGCGTTACAACACTCCACCACTACGAGAGGATCTCGTCCCGAGATCTAGAATGGCACCAGAGGAAAAAGAAGAGGAAGAGGTGAGGTGAAACTAAGTTGCTTCTTTGACAAACGAGTGATACCGAAGAACCTTGAAAAGGTTAATCCATTGAAAGAAAGAATTCAACAAAGAAGAACAAAGTTGAAAGCACTCCTGTAGGGAAGATGAATAAGGAAGAACAAATTCGGGCAGCACTCCGAATGAAAAGAAGGAGGATTGAGTAAGAACTTGGTAAGATGAGAAGATACTTGATGAAATCACAACACACTGCCTCTGAAACTAATAGAATGGGACAAGGGGTAAGAAAGATCTCGGACAGCACTCCGGTTGAAAAGAAATACAAGGCTTGATAAGGCGAAAAGAACTTGAGCAAAAAGGACAGAACACTCCAGTTAAATGGATAAGCCAAAGAAAGAAGCATGATCTTGACAAAACAAAATGATGGGTTGAAAAGAGCAACATCGCAATGTCTCCGGAAGAGAGAAATAGAAGATAGATCATTTAGATAAAAGAATGTAGAATAAAAAGCCAACTTCTGCTACAAAAGATCTTGAAAAGGTATCCTTAGGAGAAGGGTCGAACGGAGTTGTTGGAAAACCAACAACGAAAAGGATAAGCTTGTTGTGGGCTTATGGAAAACATCTCATAACTATGAGGTGAAATTCCGCCACTAACGGAAACAACGGATTTTGAATTGATATGAATAAGGAGGAGAGAAACTATTTCACAGGGAGGATAAAAGAACTTGGGTCATTTATAAGCACCATAAGTAGCAACAATCCTTAGGGAAGGCTTTAGTTGAAATATAACCCAAGATAACTCCAATGAAGAGATTGATGGATTTAAAATACCCCATTCTCGATAACTTGTGAAACATGAAACATGAACTCAAATGATCAAGAATGACATAATACCATCTCCAATAATATAGTAGAAAGAATTGCACTCCGGATTGCATGAAGAAGAATACTTGAGCTCCTTAGAAAAGAATGTTGATGAACACTTCGAGAACAGATTAAGTCCTTGATGAACTATCATGTAGAACCTCCATGAAGAACTCCGTTAGACAAAAGAATGATCAAACGGAAGGAAAGAGAAGATGAAAACCTAAAGTGAATCCTTGAAATGATTTAGAAGGAGCTTCGCGACGAGACAAAGTAGAAAGGCTTGGAACTCCGGAAAAGAAAGATGAGCACTTGAAACTAAGAATTTAATTATTGTGAACAACCTCTGGAAGAAAATATTAACAAATGGATGAAACAAGAATAAGAATTACATTATGCTTGTCCTTCATCAATTAAATTAATGATCAACAATGGATT
The DNA here is from genome assembly GCF_018294505.1 of Triticum aestivum. NCBI lineage: Eukaryota > Viridiplantae > Streptophyta > Magnoliopsida > Poales > Poaceae > Triticum > Triticum aestivum. The sequence continues at coordinate 176,639,936 of NC_057794.1, read as the reverse complement.
TGGCATACTACTTATTCTCGTCGAAATAACTAAGCGAGATATAGCGCAAACTTGAGAAGGTCTTCGACGAATCCACCGGTAGGATTGAAAATAGCAAATGAATTGATATGATAACAAGGTAAGAAGAATCTTGAACGAACCACCATAAGAATTGAAAATGAACGAAGAGAAGATAAAGAAACACCGGGAAGATTATAAAATGAACGAGGACGCTTGAGAGGATTTAGATACATGAGAGCGAAGAGATCACGAGCCGATTAGAGATCACTTGAACGAAGCCCCGGTAAGATTGGAGAATGATAACTGAAAGCTGAGAATGAATAAACCTGAATTGATGGACTCCAGATAGGTGAAAGGAATTCTCACAATCAAAACAATTATAAGAGGATGGCCTTGAACTAGAACCACGAATCTTGAAGAGAATGGAGCAAGATTGAGAGAAAATTCTTCTTCGGTCGTCAAAATCTGAGAATTACGATGAGAAACACCACCGTGAATTGTTGAGATACTCCGAAATGATAAATAGAAAGGTTGAACGAACGATGAAAAGGTTTTGACAGATCTTGGAGAAGATATTTGACTGATGATAATTCATTCTTACGTCAAACTTTGAAAGATTTGAGAATAGCTCCGGTAAAAATTGGAAGAGTCAGGTAAGATTCTGGGAAAAGACCTGTGGGTTAGGGCCCACTCAAAAGAAACACCGTTGAAAAGATTACTTGAAAAGAGAGGTTGCACCGGTTGAATTAAATGGCTTGAATGAGATAACATCCTCGCAAAAGCTTGAACGGATTGAGAATGGAAACGAATCTTTTGAGATATCTTGAGCACTCTAGAACAATTGAATAGCGAGAAATGACTGAATATAAGGTGCACCGGCATGAAAAACGTTTGAAACAAGGAAAAGAATGTGATCAAACACCGAAAGCTTGAATTGAATCCACCGGAGAAGAAAAGAATGAAGAATGATGAACTTGAGGCCCGTTAGAATCTTCATGAGAATCACCGGGTAAGAAGATTGAAGGGAAAAGAATGGAGAGACTTCTCATCCAAAAAAGGATACTTGAATAAGTAATCTGAGTCCTTGAAGAAAAAGGGTGGGAGGGTGGGAAAACAAAGAAAACTTGGGATGCATGAAACGAACACCATTGAGAAGAAATGATAATTGATCTTACTGATGTTGAAATGATCGGATCCACTTGAAGAGAAAACACGCTGGTTGAAAAGGGTTGACATGACAATCTCGATTACCAAGAAGGATTAGTATTCACATAGGAATATGAGAACACCACTTAGACAAGGGATGGAATCAACATTTGACTTGGAAGCAACTCGAATACCACAACTCAAAGCAAAACAAAGATTGGCTTGCGGAATAAGCCGGAACAAACATATGATAGAGATTTTGTCCGAAGTTTTTGTGGTGGGGCCTACACGGGCTCGATCGTACAACACCATCATGTACAAGGCAGTGCACATGACATACGAAGCGTCCCCGAGTCGGCATAGCCAAGGACTCTTTAAGAAACAACGAGACCACTTTAAAACCAACCGTGGATAGGCGGACCACTAGATGTCGAACCCCAATTTCATATCATACATCCGTCGGAAAGAAATCCTAGGAGCTACTTGAATTCCCACTTATAAACTCCCGAAATTTTCCGGTTATGCAATCACGTGTTAGGGATATAGGGGAAGCATAATATCTCACCCAAATCTAGCAAATCCTACATCTAGCTGTATCCATCCTTCAACACATAACCAAGAAAACTTCGGAAATCGTCTACCTCAACCTTCGAAAAGCATCTGTTATACGAGTTATGGCAATACTCTGGAACTCCCGCCCCAGTACTGGGTGGCATCGAGGTTATCTCACCAACAACTGCATAAAAGAGATTTTCGATGTCGGCAAAACTAATCTCAGGTATTCCAGAACTGGAATGATAAAATTGTGACGACAACACCTCGGAGCTCAACTCCCCAGGACACTGCCACAACCCCTAAATGACAGGAGGCACCAAGAACAATGTTCTCGTCACAAATCGATCAGAACGATTCCAAGATACACGCGTGATCCTATTTTTTTTTTGGTGAAATTTGAGAAGAGAAGATTGAAAACTCTACATCAGGATGCCTCACCAGAGCGACGAAGGGACTGGGGAGTAAAAAGAATTCCTAACTCTCCGATATATATAATCCTAAATGACTCAAAACATTTTTTTCTAGACTCAACAACGCCAGCTATTTGATCAAGCAGGGGGCTCCTAAGGTCGGGGAAGGCTCTGATTACCAACTTGTAACGCCCTCGATGCAGCTATATCTCCCACGTGTCGAAGCACGACTTAGAGGCATAACCGCATTGAAAGCAATGTCGCAAGTGAGGTAATCTTCACACAACCCATGTAATACATAAGGGAAAGAGATACATAGTTGGCTTACAATCGCCACTTCACACAAATACATGAATAAAGCATTACATCATCCAGATACAATCAGGGCCCGACTACGGAGCCAAAATAAAAGAAGACTACCCCAAATGCTACACAAATCCCCGATCGACCCCAACTAGGCTCCACTACTGATCGACTAGAACAAAACAACACAAAGAACAAGATCTTCATTGAGCTTCTCCTTGAGCTTGGTTGCGTCACCTGCACGTTCTCATCGGCACCTGCAAACTGGTTTTGGAAGTATCTGTGAGCCACGGGGACTCTGCAATCTCACACCCTCGTGATCAAGACTATTTAAGCTTATAGGTAAGGTAAAAGGTATGAGGTGGAGCTGCAGCAAGCGGCTAGCATATATGGTGGCTAACATACGCAAAAGAGAGCGAGAAGAGAAGGCAAAAGCACGGCCGAACAACTATGATCAAGAAGTGATCCTAGAACAACCTACGTCAAACATAACTCCAACACCGTGTTCACTTCCCGGACTCCACCGGAAAGAGACCATCACGGTAACACAGCAGTTGATGTATTTAATTAAGATCAACTTTAGGTTTTCTACAACCGGACATTAACAAATTCCCATCTGCCCATAACTGCGGGCACGGCTTTCGATAGTTCAAATCCCTACAGGGGTGTCACAACTTAGCCCATCACAAGCTCTCACGGTCAATGAAGGATATTCCTTCCAGCGGGAAGACCCAATCAGACTCGAAATCCCGGTTACAAGACATTTCGACAATGGTAAAACGAGACCAGCAAAGCCACCCGATTGTGCCGACAAATCCTGATAGGAGCTTCACATATATCGTTCTCAGGGCACACCGGATTGTCCAAACTTCCGGTAGGCCAGCCCAGAGTTGCCCCAGGTGGCCACCGGCGGCTGACAAGGTGGACCAACACTCAGAGGAGCACCGGCCCAGGGGGGGTTAAAATAATGATGACCCTCGAGAGCGCGACTCCCAAGGGAAAAGAAAAGGCTAGGTGGGGGTGCCTCGGCAACTGCCTGACTTCACAAGTCCATGCGACATACAAGGGAAGCCATCATTACCTGTGATCATGGGGGTGCTTGTCGGCCTTCTCGTGCTATAAATGGGGAGGGGGCAGAGCCCCCGTCGCTCATCTTATCCCATTCCACTCTCTTCTTCTTCCTCTGCTCTGCCATCGACTCTAGTGGCGCCGTCGAAGAGGTTCTCTGCCGCGGAGAAAGGAAAGGCCCTTCGCGAAGGGCCCGGCTCTCCGGCGCCTAAACGGGGACGTGGTCGCCCCCACAAGCACACCTCAACTCCCGCCGTAGCCCCCTACTCCCAAGGTGGCGCCGCTGCATGTGGCAGGGGTTGATCCAGTCGTGGTAGCCCCGTCGATGAGGGGAGACGTGTCGTGGTCGCACGGCCTCCCCGACCATGCTTCCACTCAGCAGAGGTGATGCCGGAGTTCGTTGTCTGGTCGGTGGATCCGGCCTGCAACTGGCTCCACCTTCTTCGCTTCTTTGTCAACAAGCTGCCGTGTAACACCCCGGACATAATTTACCTTATATGTATCCCAACTCTTGCCGTTTCCGGCACTAAGTTATTTTATTTTTTCTTGGGTTCGGGTTTTTGTCTCCGTGTGTTGTTGCCTTTGTCATGCATCTCATATCATGTCATCATGTGCATTGCATTTGCATACGTGTTCGTCTCATGCATCCGAGCATTTTCCCCGTTGTCCGTTTTGCATTCCAACGCTCCTATCTCCTCCAATGGTCCTTTCTACCTCTTTTCGTGTGTGGGGGTTAAACATTTCCGGATTGGACCGAGACTTGCCAAGCTGCCTTGGTTTACTACCGGTAGACCGCCTGTCAAGTTTCGTGCCATTTGGACTTCGTTTGATACTCCAACGGTTAACCGAGGGACCGAGAAGGCCTCGTTTGTGTTGCAACCCAACACCCTTCCAATTTGGCCCAAAACCCACCAAAACCTCTCCCATCGTCTAGAGCGTTCGATCATGATCGCGTGGCCGCAAACAGCACTCAATTTGGAGCTTCCTAGCTCTTCCTACCTATAAAACTAGGTCTCCTCCAAAAATTCGCGGATCATTTCGCACCCTAACCCTAAAATCCGCTCCTCCGCCGCCGGACATGTCTACCTCCTAGCCGGACGTCGCCGCTGACCACTCCCATGACGCCACGTGGCGCCCCCGAGCCCACATCGCCGCCACTCCCCCGCGCGGCCCGGCGAGCCTGCGGGAGGCCCGCCCGAGCCGCCCACCGGGCCAGTGGACCGCGACACCGCCGCCCTTTAACCTCCCGAGGCGCGCCGCCCTCTCCTCGCCGGCGCTCGACGCCGACCGGCCGCCGCTGCCTCACCTCGCCTCCGCCGCCCCGGCACCATCGCGCGCTGCCTGAGGCCACCTCGTCGTTCGAGCCCGCCGTCACCGCCTCCTCGCCGCCCCTCGTCGCCGGCAAGCGCCGCCCCGGCCTCCTCTTCTTCAACTCCGGCGATTCTCCGGCGTCTATAGTGCTTTCGGCAAACCTCGGGTTCCGTGCAGATCTGGATCCAGATCTGAGATCTTATTCTACTCGGTTGACTTTTCCCCAGAGAACCCTAATTTTTTGCATTTTTGCACATGCTATAACTCCACATCCGTAGCTCCGATTTGCGCGTGTAGCATATCAAAATGTTAGTCTCAACGAGTACATCATTTCATCTCATTGCATCATTTTCATTTGAGCTCATTTTGATGCCCTAAATGCTGTTGGAAGACGGCTATGTGATAAAATGGTCAGATCTGTTTCATCAAATAGATATTTGTCATTTTTGCCATGATTAATGTGTGCATAATATGCTCCCGAGCTCTACATGAGTTTTGTTATATGCCATGCCATCTTTACAGATGTGCTTACCGTGTATTTTTGTGATATGTGTAGTGACTAGCACAAGATGGCAAAGTAGCGTAATCGGTAATGCTGATTTTAGGGACTTAGAATTTCACGAAGTCCTTGTCCTGATTTTGTCAGTATGCCATATGTTTATGTTGTTTCCAAGTGATCCGTGCCTCTTTTGAGGACGTTCAGTAAGGATGATTTGTTAACATTGTGGTGCTCTATCCATCTATGTCTTTTTTTGCAATTATGGAGCAACCTAGCTTGAGTCAATCGAGTTCTACTTTTGCTATTTCATGAATCCTGGCAGATTGTTGACTTGTTAGCGATTTTGTCGAGGATGTTGCTATTGATCCGTGCATGCTATGTTGTTGTTGTTGCCATGTATAGCTTCTATGATATGTATTCTTGATGGGTGTATTCTTAGTTTGTCATGCCATGCTCTGTAGTGAGTGCATCCAGCTCGTGAACATGCCTACTCGTTAACTGTTTTGCATGCTCCAGTTTTTCACCAAGTCTGAGATCTGTTTATGTTTTTGCCATGTTCACATGCTTGCAATTGTATTTTATGATCCCTTTTGGCTCAAGGTCACTAAGGTACTTTTGTTAAGTTCTTTGAGTAGCTTCATGACATGTCTTGCTTTGCCATGTTAAGTTCCAGTAGCATGTAGTTTTCATGCTCTAAAGTGGGCTACCTGATGTTAAATTCCAGACTTGTGTTAATTTCACTAAGTCTGAAACCTGTTATCGTTTGCAGTTTTGCCATGCTTCTTTGAACCTGTTAATGGATGAATTAGCCGTAGCTCAGTGTTCATCTTTTGTCAAGCATCATGAGTTGATCCCTTCCATGTATTTTGTTGTCATGTTTGAGTGCTGTAGCATAAATATCTTGATGATTTTAGATGGCTACTTGTTGATTACCGCAGACCAGTGCCATATTTGTTTTGCTTGCCATTTCTAAACCGTGCATCTGAATCCGGTGATCTTTATATCGTTTTCAACCAAAATCACCTCACCTTTTTAGTGGAACTCTTGGATTTCCAAGTTGAGGCCGGGTTCAATCATTCCTTGTCAAATCTTGCATATGCATCACATATTGCATCCCGCATAGCATACCATGTTTGCATGATGTTGTTCGAGCATTGCACGTGGTTGATTATGTTCCTTTTGCTTGTTTGTCTTGTTTGGGTAGAGCCGAGAGACGAGTTCACTAATGAGGAGTCCGTTGAGTTCGCTTAAGAGGATAAAGTCAACTCTGACAACTTTGCAGGCAAGATGATCATACCCTCGAAATCACTTCTATCTTTGCTTGCTAGATGCTCGCTCTTTGGTTATGCCTATGCTACGATGCCTACCACTTGCTTATCATGCCTCCCAAATTGCCATGTCAAACCTCTAACCCACCATGTCCTAGCAAACCATTGATTGGCTATGTTACCGCTTTGCTCAGCCCCTCTTATAGCGTTGCTTGTTGCAGGTGAAGATTGGAGATCGTTCCTTGTTGGAACATTGCTTATTGTTGTAATATCACCATATTATCTTGTTATATTAATGCATCTATATACTTGGTAAAGGATGGAAGGCTTGGCCTTTTGCCTAGTGTTTTGTTCCACTCTTGCCGCCCTAGTTTCCGTCATATCGGTGTTATGTTACCGGATTTTGCGTTCCTTACGCGGTTGGGTTATAATGGGAACCCCTTGACAGTTCGCCTTGAATAAAACTCCTGCAGCAATGCCCAACCTTGGTTTTACCATTTTCCACCTAGCCTCTTTTTCCCTTGGGTTTCCGGAGCCCAAGGGTCATCTTTATTTAATCCCCCTGGGCCAGTGCTCCTCTGAGTGTTGGTCCGACCGACTAGATTGCGGGGCCACCTCGGGCAACCTGAGGGTTGGTTTTACTCGTAGGATGTCTCATCTGAGTGTGCCCTGAGAATGAGATATGTGCAGCTCCTATCGGGATTTGTCGGCACATTCGGGCGGTGTTGCTGGACTTGTTTTACCATTGTCAAGGATGTCTGGTAAAACCGGGATGCCGAGTCTGATCGGAATGTCTTGGGAGAAGGAATATCCTTCGTTGACCGTGAGAGCTTGTGATGGGCTAAGTAGGGACACCCCTGTAGGGTTTTGAACTTTCGAAAGTCGTGCCCGCAGTTATGGGCAGATGGGAATTTGTTAATGTCGGTTGCAGATAACATGAAACTTAACTTAATTAAAATGAATCAACCGCGTGTGTAACCGTGATGGTCTCTTCTCGGCGGAGTCCGGGAAGTGAACACGGTGTTGGAGTAATGCTTGACGTAGGTTGTTCTAGGATCACTTCTTGATCATAGTTCTTCGTCCGTGCTTTGCCTTCTCTTCTCGCTCTCTTTTGCGAATAGGTTAGCCCCCATATATGCTAGTCGCTTGCTGCAGCTCCACATATTACCTTGCCTTACCTATAAGCTTAAATAGTCTTGATCGCGAGGGTGCGAGATTGCTGAGTCCCCGTGACTCATAGTTTAATTCCAAAACCAGATGCAGGGACCGATGATACCGTTCCAGACGATGCGCTTGAGCTCAAGTGGGAGTTCGATGAAGACTCTCGTCATTACTATGTGTCTTTCCTAGATGATCAGTACTGGTGCCCAGTTGGGGCGATCGGGGACCGTGTCGCATGTTGGGGTTGGTCTTTTATTTTGGTACCGTAGTCGGACCATGAGTGTATTGGATGATTGTAATGTTATTCATGTATTTGTGTGACATGGCGAGTGTAAGCCAACTATGTATCCTTTCCCCTTTTTATATATATTTACATGGGTTGTTGTGAAGATTACCTTACTTGCGACATTGCTTTCAATGCGGTTATGCCTCTAAGTCATGCTTCGACACATAGGAGATATAGCCGCATCGAGGGCGTTACATGCCGGCCCCCGGTCCAGGCGAGCTCTGGCTGCAGGCGGACGGTTGCTGCAGTAGGGCCTCCTGGGTCGCGGTTGAAGTCTCCGCCACGGGCAACATAGCTCTGGCTCGCGGTTGGCAGACATTCGCCCGCGCGTGCGGCCTGGGAAAGCGGTGCACCCTCCACTTCAGGTATGATGGTGACGCGACCCTCTACGTGAGGGCATTTGGGGAAGATGGTCGCCGCGCCGGGTGCTACCCCGAGACGAACGACGGCAAGGAGGTGCTCGGTCTCAGCGATGGCCGTGACGAGGGTGTGCCCGCCGGCCGCGCCTCGTCCAGCTACGGTGGCTCTTCTCTTGGCGAAAGCTCCCGCAGTGGTGGCTATGACCAGCCGCCCCACCATCGCGCCTGCTTCGAAGGTGGTAGCGGGTCATCTCTTCGCCACGCCTCCGTGAAGCATGAGGAGGGGTCCAGCTGAGCTCGGGACGTCACCGGAGGCCTGCCCCGTGGTTTCTTGCAACGTCGCTTTTGCTTGGTTCCTCTTTTCTTTCCTGCATCAAAATGAAACCAGTATGGGCCCGGAGGAGCGTGTATCAAACTGTGATTCCTCAATTAGTACACTATGCCTATTATTTATATGTTGTGTTGTTATTTTGTGCGGAGATATCTTAGCTTGGCGCGTTCGGGGTAACCTCTTCTTCGCGAGGCACTTATCTCCTCGTACCTGTCTTGGCTTAGTGGTTGCTCAGGAACTTCAAAAAACATGTTAGGAAGCTTGCTAGGAGACTTACCATTCACTCGAGCCTTGACCCAGCGCTTCATATCGCGATGCCCAGGGGGCACGGATTAGGAGAGATGTGCCAGTGGCGGGCTCGAACAAGGGTGCCTCGCGAGAAGGCAGACCGAAGGCAGAAAGGAGGACCAACTCAAGGAGAAGAAACCCTCACGAAGGCACCGGCCTGGTCCCTTCGCGAGGTATGCGAGAGAGAGAGTACAAGCGAACTAAATTCAGAAAAGGCAGCAAAAGGTGGCGAAACCAAATCAGCAAGGGGCACCAGAAGGAAACTTCGATTAAGAGAAAACGAGCCAACTACGGAAAGCAAATAAAAAGCCGCGTCCGGAACCTAGTCTAGTCTTCGATGTCTTCTCACAAGCGCGGAGCAAGGTGCTGCCACTAGGCGTGGGAGTGAGCCCCCGAGGCCCGAGGGTGGATCTCCAGAGACTTCGGGGCGTGTACAGCCCCACTCATTCTTACATGAGAGTGTCATGGGCGACGATTCTTCACAGGCACCCGGCCTTGCTTCACAGGCACTGGGCGTTGCTTCACAGGCACCGGGCCTTCTTCACAGGCACTGGGCCTTGCTTCACAGGCACCGGGCCTTGCTTCATGGGCAGAACTTCCGGAGGTGCTGGATGTTCCAGGCGTTCTGGACGGGCACCCCGTCCTGCATCTCCAGGCGCGCGGCGCCAGGCCTGGAGATGTGGACGACCCTGAATGGGCCCTCCCACATGGGTGCAAGGTAGTCAGAATCCCGACTCGACTCCTAGAATCCTACGACTTCACGACCCTACGGAACCATGTCGATCCAAGTCCCACTATGAATCCGGATCAGGTAGAATCCATGTTGAGTCGCGATCCAAATCATAGAATCATGTACAAAACTGTAGAATCCCGACTATGTATGGACTATGTACAATTCTACTAATTTATCTAAGCCGTTTGTTTAGTTGTAGCAGAATAGTATGCCATCATCCATACCATTTTCACATGCCTCATGGCCCTTTATTCCCCTCCCAAGCCCAAATGCTCAGGCGCCGACACCTTTGATCTGGCTCTCAAAACCTAGATGAAAATTGAGGATCATACTTGTCGACAAATGGAATTTGTGTGGGAAGGAGGATGCATCAAGATTAATCTGAGAAGGAGAGCAAGACATTTCAAGGATAAGCAATACAGGGTGGATATACAAGTGATCGGCTATTCACGTATTCTAAAAAACTTGTAAGTAAATTTCGTGCATCGAAGATTTCAATGTTCTATATATTTGCCTCTCATATATGTTACATGCATCCAAGCTAATAGTAGGTTAGCCATAAAAAGAAGTATAGTAGAACTAGCATTGATGTGTACGTCTTTGCTCTATATTTAGTGTTGAAACTCTATAGAACCCATATAAATTTCTTCCGTGGATACAAAATATCTTATTTGAGTAAATCTAGTAGAATCCTCGATTCCACGGCTCGATACTATGACTCTATTCTATCTAAGGAAAATCGATCCAACTCTGAATCCCGACTCTGACTACCTTGCATGGGTGAGAGCTTGTGCAACCCTTCCATGGAGAGGACCCGCCTCAGGACAAGGTCGCTTACCTCGACCATCCTGGAGCGGATGTTGCGGCAGTGGTACCGCCGCAGCGCCTGATGGTACCTTGCCTCCCTCAGTGCTGCTTCGCGGCGTCGTTCCTCCCCTAGTACGAGGTCCAACCCCCGCGTGGCGTCTTGCTGCGTTTCATCAAACGCCAGGACCCGTGCGGAGCGATGCTTGACCTCGTGAGGAAGGACCGCTTCAGCTCTGTAGACAAGGAAGAATGGGGTCCCACCCATCGGCTTCATGGAGGTGGTGCGGATGGACCACAACACAGACTGGAGCTCGCCGTCCTAGCCCCTGCCATAGGCCTCGAGCTTCTTCTTGAGCCTGACCATTGCTCCTCGTGTGCGCCACCAAAGCATAGCAGATCTGCGTTCCACGGTTAGCACAATATGTTTTGAAGAGGTTAGTGGTGAACTGCGAGCCGTTGTCGGTGATGATGTGGTTGGGGACCCCGAAACGGCTCACGAGTCCCTTCATGAATTTAACCGTGGAACCGGCTGGGATGGTGCGGACGGCTTCCACTTCCGCCCACTTGGTGAACTTGTCAATGGCGACATAGAGGTAGTGGTAGCCCCCAGGCACTCGAGGGAATGGGCCCAATATATCCAGCCCCCATACCGCAAACGGCCACGTGAGTGGTATAGTTTGGAGGCCCTGAGCGGGCTGATGGATCTGCTTGGCGTGGAACTGGCAAGCTTCGCAGGACCTCACCAGCTCAGCCGCGTCGTTGAGCGCCGTGGGCCAGTAGAATCCACTGCGGAACACCTTGCCGACAAGAGTCCGTGACGATGAGTGATGTCCGCAATCCTCGCCGTGTATGTCAATCAGCAACTTCTTCCCCTGGTCCCTAGAAATGCCACGCAACGAAACATCATTTGGTCGCTTCCTGTACAACTTACCGTCCTGGATGCAGTACGCCGTGGATTTTCGGGCTACGTGCTCTGCGTCATCCTCCTTCTCTGGTAGCGCCCCTTGCATGAAATATTCCTTGAATTCCTTGGTCCAACAACCCTCTTGAGGCTCGAGCACCAAGAGCAAGCGAGCCCCCGAGGTTGGGCCACAAGCTGGGGCTCCTGTGGCTGGCGATTGTGGGAGCTCCTCCCAAGGCCGTGTCGTGCTTGAAAGCGGTGGCGTCGCTAACGGCTTGAAGAGCCGCTCCTCGAAGACGCCAGGCTCTTGGGGCTGCCACTTGGATGCCCTCCTGGCAATGTCGTCGGCTTCCTTATTGGTGCCACGGGGCACATGCTGCACCTTCATGCCTAGGAACTGCTTCTCCATTTTACGTACTTCCGCGAGGTACGCCTCCATGTGCTCATCCTTTGGCTCGTACACTTTGTTGGAGAAGTTGACGAGGAGCTGTGAGTCACCCCTAACTGTGAGGCGCTTCACCCCTAGAGCTGCCGCGGCCTTTAGGCCAGCTATGAGGCCTTCGTATTCCGTGATGTTGTTGGAGACCTTCTCGCCCTGCTGAAAGCAAAGCTGCACAGCGTAATAGAGCTTATCCTGCGTGGGTGAGATGAGCACTGCTCCAGCCCCCGCGCCCTGGTGCACGAAGGCACCATCGAAATACATGACCCATCCTTCTAGCACCTTACTTCCTGGCGAGGTGGACCGATCCTTGCCTGCTTCCAGCATTGGGGCATCCGTCCATTCTGCCACGAAGTCAGCGAGTGCGGCTCCCTTGATGACCCTGGTGGTGCTGAACTCCAACTGAAATGCCTATAGCTCGATGTTCCACTCGGCGACCCTTCCAATAGATTTGGGGCTCCTGAGCACCCTCTCCAATGGGTAGGCCAAGATGACCTTGATGGGGTGGCCCTGGAAGTAGTGTCGTAGGTTACGTGAGGCCATCAGGAGCATGAGCAGGAGCTTCTGAGGCATGGGATAACATGCCCTTGCATCCCGTAGCATCGTGCTGACGAAGTACACTGGGTGCTCGACCAGAACCGGCGTGTTGGCGAGGCTTGTATCTTGCGCAAGCTGGGGTGCCTCCTGAGGTGGTGGCACCTCCGGCGCCTGGTCACTTGCGGGGGTCTCTTCGGTGTCATCCGGCCGATATTGGTCTTCTATTGCCGCCGCTACAGCTCTTGCCGCGCCTTCCTGACCTTGTGTCATCTCAGCTGGTGATGTAGCTTAGCGCGGCGCACTCTTGGCCTAGCGCTCCTCCCGAACCGCCACTAGCGCAACGCTGGCGGAGTATGGGGTGGCGGCAAGATAGAGCACCAAGGGCTTGAGAGGTCGTGTGTGATGCCCAGAGACCGATGCGCCAGGTGTCTTCCAGTTATTCGCCGTTGTTGCCATGTCATTCGCTTGCGTGTTGCATCCTGTCATGTCATCATGTGCATTGCATCATCATGTTTTCAAAACTTGCATTCGTCCCGGTCTCCTCGTTCTCTCCGTTGTCCATTCTGAGCCCGGACACACTTGCACGCGCCCGCGGCACCTCCGAAATATTATTTTATAAGTGGCCAGAAAATGTCCTCGTAATGGGATGAAAGTTGGCTTGCGGTGTGGTTTTGTTGTTAGTAGGTCGCCTGCCAAGTTTCATCGCATTCGTAGCTCGTTCGATAGCCCAACCGTTAAACATATAGCGGCATTATAGCAGGTCATACGTCGGACGTTTTCGGTCTCTGGAAGCTGCTACCGGGCCTCCCTCTCTCCTCTCTTCTCAGCCCATCTCTCTCTAGCACAGCCCACTAGCCCACCTATCTAACCCCCCTCTGCTCCGGATCTTCCGATCGAGATTGAACGGCTCCGAAACGGCCTCAAACCCCCTAAACCTAGCCCCCTTGCGTTATATAGACCCCTCCCATTTTTGGGCATCCCTAGCCCTCCACCTACCTCTATCCCCCTCCCTCTCAATTTCAGCGCCAAGCCCCTCCCTGGCCTCCACTTGTCACTGCCGCCACTTGGTCTATTCCTGCACCGCCACCTCACCGTCGCCACATGGCGCGCTCATTGTGGCCAGCAGCCAACGCGCAGTCGCCCGCAGCCAATAGGACGAAGCCACGTAGCCCCTACCTCCTCCCACCACCGCGAGGCCCGCCGCAGCCCGTGGGAGGCCCGCCCAGGCCCGCACGACCGAGTCGCTCGGTCGCTGGCCCACGCTCCCTGCTCCCTCGCTCTCGATCTGGAATGAGGGGAGGAGCCCCTCGACCCCGACCTCGCCGTTCCGCTCCTTCCCGCCGACTCCCCGGAGTCGCTGCCGGCGACCAACTCCGTTCAGGTCGCGCCGCCCCCTTCCTCTCCTCCTTCCTTCCCTGTGCTATCCCCTCTCCCTCACGATCGCTCTCTCTCCCACAGGATCCCTCCGCCAGGGACTACCGCCGCCCGGAGCTCCCCGTCCTAGCTGTCGTCGGAAATGGAACCTCGGGGCCAGATCTGGCCTCCTCCACTCCGGATCCGTCGGCTCTGCGTCCGTTCCGGCCAAAGCCCACCATGCCGCCGCGCTGGAACACCGTCCCGTCGCCGATCTTTGCCGCCGCCAGCCTCTGCGTCGATGTGATGACCCTGTCATCGCGCATTGACCCAACGCTCTGGTGGGCCGCGCCAGACACGCCAGCAAGGCCGGCCCAGCGCGCCCCTGCCGACCTCTCCCTCTCCACCGAATTGGGCTTGGCCTAGTGGTGAGCAGCCGGCCACCTCCCCCTATGTAGTTGGGCCTGCCAGTTTCGGCCCGGGATGTATTTTTTTCCTTGCCTGTGATTTTAGACATTATCCAGAGTTACCAGATTTACATAAAACCCCTTGCACAACATGCATATAATAACTCACAAACGGTTCATCGGATTAAAACAAACTTTATATGTAAAATGCTTAGAATTGTGTCTAGTTTCGCAATATCCAACTTTCGTGCATGTTGGAGATGTTTAACTTGATGTTTTCTTTAATTTGCTCATATACCATGTTAAATTGATTTAATTCATAACTAATTAACCGTAGCTCCGAACTTAACAAACTTTATATGTCAATCAGGTGGAAAATTGCCTAGTTTAACATGGTCGCATTGCTTTGCATGTTTAACAACTCTAAAATATGCTTTAGGGCAGAACAGTACCAATTCTAATATATCCTCATGAGGATTTCTCAGGACTTGTTATTTGTTGTTCCGGCCTCATTTAAACTTGCCTAGATAGGTAGATTTCATTTTCTTCACCTCTTGCCATGTTAATCAACATTTAATATTGTTGGCTACGTAAACGAAATCGAACTAAATAACTTGAATGTGGCATTCCGTCAAAATGCAACTCGTTGCATATTGAGCTGCACTTAATTTGTAGGATTGTTTGTGCATATTGCCATGCCATGCCTCTTTAATCAGGACATGCATCATACTTGGTTGTGCATCATGCCATGTTTATGTGATGGTTGTTTACTATGTTTTTTGCTTCTTTCTGGTGTTGCTTCTTATGTTAGTTCCGATAACGTCACGTTTGTGAGGATCCATTCGACTACGTCCATTTGTCTTCTTCATGGACTCGTTCTTCTTCCTTGCGGGATCTCAGGCAAGATGACCATACCCTCGAAATCACTTATAACTTTGCTTGCTAGTTGCTTGCTCTATTGCTATGTTACGATACCTACCACTTGCTATTTCATGCCTCCTATATTGCCATGTCAAGCCTCTAACCCACCTTACCCAGCAAACCGTTGTGTGGCTATGCTCAGCCCCTCTTATAGCGTTGCTAGTTGCAGGTGAAGATGGAGTTTGTTCCATGTTTTGGAACATGGATATGTTGGGATATCACAATATCTCTTATTTTAATTAATGCATATATATAATTGGTAAAGGTTGGAAGGCTCGGCCTTATGCCTGGTGTTTTGTTCCACTCTTGCCGCCCTAGTTTCCATCATACCGGTGTTATGTTCCTTGATTTTGCGTTCCTTACACGGAAGGGTGTTATGGGGATCCCTTGACAGTTCGCCTTGAATAAAACTCCTCCAGCAAGGCCCAACCTCAATTTTACATTTGCCTAACAACCTAAACTTTTCCCTTGGGAGTAATTAACTCGAGGGTCATCTTATTTTGACCCCCCCGGGCCAGTGCTTCTCTAAGTGTTGGTCCGAACCGAGTAAACTGCGGGGCCACCTCGGGGAAACTTGAGGTTTGGTTTTACTCGTAGGATGTCTCATCAGGAGTGCCCTGAGAACGAGATGTGTGCATATCCTATCGGGATTTGTCGGCACATTCGGGCGACTTTGCTGGTCTTGTTTTACCATTGTCGAAATGTCTTGTAACCAGTATTCCAAGTCTGATCGGGTCGTCTTGGGAGAAGGAATATCCTTCATTGACCATGAGAGATTGTGATGGGGTAAGTTGGGACACCCCTACAGGGTTTTGAACTTTCGAAAGCCATGCCCGCGGTTATGGGCAGATGGGAATTTGTTAATATCCGGTTGTAAAGAAGTTGAAACTTAACTTAATTAAATTGCATCAATCGCGTGTGTAGCCGTGATGGTCTCTTTCCGGTGGAGTCTGGGAAGTGAACACGGTTCTTGTGTTATGCATGAATGTAAGTAGTTTTAGGATCACTTCTTGATCACTTCTAGTTCACAACCGTTGTATCTCTTCTCTTCTCGCTCTTATTTGCGTAAGTTAGCCACCATATAAGCTTAGTGCTTGCGGCAGCTCCACCTCACTACCCCTTTCCTACCCATAAGCTTAAATAGTCTTGATCTCGTGGGTGTGAGATTGCTGAGTCCTCGTGACTCACAAATACTTCCAAACAGTTTGCAGGTGCCGATGATACCAGTGCAGGTGACGCAACCGAGCTCAAGAGGGAGCTCGATGAAGACCTTTTCGTTGTTGTGTTTCGTTTCCTTTTGATCAGTAGTGGAGCCCAGTTGGGGAGACCAGGAACCTATGCATTTGGGGTGGTCTTTTCCTTTTATGTTGGTTCCGTAGTCGGACCTTGATTGTATCTGGATGATGTAATGCTATATTTATGTATTGTGTGAAGTGGCGATTATAAGCCAACTTTTTATCCCTTTCTTATTCAGTACGTGGGATGTGTAAAGATTACTCCTCTTGCGACATGCCTACTATGCGGTTATGCCTCTAAGTCGTGCTCCAACATGTGGGAGATATAGCCGCATCGTGGGTGTTACAAGTTGGTAATCAGAGCCTTCCCCGACTTAGGAGCCCCCTGCTTGATCGAATCGCTGACGTTGTTGGGTCTAGAAAAATGTTTTGAGTCTTATAGGATTATATATATCGGAGACTAGGATTCTTTTTACTCCTCAGTCCCTTCGTCGCTCTGGTGAGGCCTCCTGACGTAGAGTTTTGACTGTTCTCTCCTCAAATTTCACAAAAAAAATTTAGGATCACGCGAGTATCTTGGTATCGCTCCGATGGTTTTGTGACGAGAACATTGTTCTTGGTGCCTCCTGACATTCAGGGGTTGTGGCAGTGTCCGGAGGAGTTGAGCTCCGTGGTGTTGTCGTCACAATTTTGTCGTTGCAGTTTCTGGAATACCTGAGTTCGCCGACTGGTGATATAACCTCGACGCCACCTAGTACTGGGGCGGGAGTTCGGGAGTATTGCCATAGCTCGTATAACGGATGCTTTTCGAAGGTTGAGGTAAATGATTTCCGAAGGTTTTCTTGGTTATGTGTTGAAGGATGGATACAGCTCGATGTAGGATTTGTTAGTTTTGGGTGAGATATTATGCTTCCCCTGTATTCCCAACACCCGATTGCATAACCAGAAATTTTCGGGAGTTTATTAGTGGGAATTCAAGTAGCTCCTAGGATATCTTTCCGACAGATGCATGATATGAGATTGGGGTTCAACGTCTAGTGGTCCACCCATCCACGGTTGATTTACAGTGGTCTCATTGTGTCTTAAAGAGTCCTTGGCTATGCTGACTCAGGGACGCTTCGTATGTCATGTGCACTGCCTTGTACATGATGGTGCTATACGATCGATCCCGTGTGGGCCCCATCAGGAAAACTTCGGACGAAATCTCTATCATATGTTTGTTCCATCTTATTATGCAAGCCAATCCTTTGTTTTGTTTTGGTTTGTGGTATTTGAGTTGCTTCGAAGTCAAATGTGGATTACATACCCTTTCTAAGCAGTGTTCTCATATTTCTTTGGGAATACTAATCCTTCTTGATCATTGAGCTTGTCATCTCAATTTCTTCTCAACCGGTGTGCTCTTCTTCAAGTGGATCTGATCATTTGAAACATCCGCAAGATCAACTCTATGTTTTTCCCAATGGTATCCTTTCCATCTGCCCAAGTTTCCTTTGTTTTCCCGCCCTCCCACCCGTTTTCTTCAAGGACTCAAATATCTTAATCAAGTATCCATCTTATTGATGCAAAGTCTCTTCATTCTTTTCAATCAAAGTTCTTACCCGGTGATTCTCATGAATATGCTCTACAAGTTCATTATTGTTCGTTCTTTTTCTTCTCTGGTGGATTCAAGTAAAGCTTTGTCGATCATATCCTTTCCTCGTTTCAAATGCTTTCTCATGCCGGTGCACCTCTTAATCATCCACCTCTTGCTATTCATGTTATTAGGAGTGCTGAAGATATCTGAGAAGACTCGTCTTTTCATTCAAGATCTGTTCAACCTATTTCGACGTTGTTATCTCATTCAAGCCATTTAATTCAACCGGTGCGATCTCTCTTCAAAATCATTCCAAAGGTGTATCTTTTGAGTGGGCCCTAATCCACAGGTCTTTTCCCAGGATCTTACCAGACTCTTCAAATTCTTTCCAAAGTTATTCTCAAATTCTTTTCCAAGTTGACGTAAGAATGAATTATCATCAGTCAAATGTCTTCCTCCAAGATCTTTCAAATTCTTTTCGTTGTTGATTCAACCTTTATATTCTTCATTATTCCGGAGTGTCTCAACAATTCATGGTTCTAGCTTGATGCCATCCTATCATAATTATTTTCCGATTGTGAGAATTTTTTTGACCCATATGGAACAATTCAAGAGTCTTTTCAGTTTGATTCTTCGAAGACCATCATTGCAGGTTTATTCATTCTCAGCTTTCAGCTCGCATTCTCCAAATCTTACCGGTGCATCATTCAAGTATTCTTTAATCATCTCGTGATCTCTTCGTTCTTATGTATCTAAATTCTCTCAAGTATTTTCGTTCGTTCTCTAATTCTTCCCAGTGTTTCTTTATCTTTGATTCGTTCATTTTCAATTCTTATGGTGGTTCGTTCAAGAGTTCTCTTCCTTGGTAATCATATCAATTCATTCCTTGTTTCCAAATCCTACCGGTGGTTCATTGAAGAATTTCTCAAGTTTGCGCTATATCTATCTTAATTCTTTCAATGAGAATAATTAGTATGCCAAATCCGTTGCTTGTCATCAATTTAAATTGGTGAATGATATGCATAATGTAATTCTTATTCTTGTTTCATCCAAGTGATTAATTCCTTATTCCGGAGATTCATCAAAATTCTTGTTTTCATTTGTTCATCTTTCTTTTCCCGGAGTTCCATGCTCTCTCTATTATATCATCACAAAGATCCATCTAAATCTTTGCAAGGATTCACCCTATGTTTTCAACTTCTCTTTCCTTCTATCATCCTTTGTTACCGGAGTTATTCATGGAGGCTCTACATGTTGGTTCATCAAGGACTTAATTCCTTCTCGAAGTGTTCATCAAGATTCTTTTCAAAGGAGCTCAAGCATTCTTCATCTTGCAATCCGGAGTGCAATTGTTCTCCCTTATCTTTTGGGATGGTGATATGCCATTCTTAACAATTTTCTTTCATGTTTTTCATGATTCACAAGTTGTTAAGAATGAGATATTTTAAAACCCATCATTTTCAATTTGTTCATGAGATCCTTTGCAACCAATCAATCTCCTCATTGGAGTTATCTTGGGTTATTTTTCACCTAAAGCTTTTCCCTAAGGATTGTTGCTAATTATGGTGCTTATAAATGACCCAAGTTCTTCATTTATCCTCCCGGTGAAATAAGCTTCTCGTCTTCTTGTTGATATCAATCCAATCTTTTGATTCCGTAGTGGCAGAATTTAGCCTCAATTTTGAGAAGTTTTCCATAAGCCCACTACAAGTTTATTCGTTTTGTTTTTGGTTTTTCCAACAACTCCGTTATAACCTTCTTGGAAGGGTGCTCTCCAAAATCATTTGTGGCAGAAGTTGGCATTTCCTTCTCCATTCTTTTATTTCGATGATCTATCTTCTATTATTTCTTCTAGAGGCATTGTGATGTTGCTCTTTTCACTCATCATCTCGAATTGCAAATATCATGTTCTATCCTTTTGCTTATCCATTCAGTTGGAGTGCTGTCCAAATTATATCATTCTTTTTCCTTCTCTATCTTGTTTTAACCGGAGTGTTGTGAATATCATTCCTATTCTAACTGGAGTCTCATCCATGTGCTTTCATTTTTGCCAAGTTCATAGTCTTTACCTTCCATTTCCAACCGGAGTGTTGTCATAGTTGGTCTTTATCGTCCCTTGTACATCTTGTTTCAACCGGAGTGCTTGCATATACTTCTTGACCATTGTAACCCATTTCTTATGTCTTTCAACCTACAAGATTCTAGTAATGTTCCTTGTTCCTCTTATCTAACGGAGTGTTTTCAACTTCTTTCATCTTCGTTGCAATCTTTTTTTTTCAATTTGTTCAACCTCTCAAGGTTCTTTGGTTTCACTCGTTTGTCAAAGAAGCAACTTAGTTTTACCTTTTCTCTTCCTCTTCCATTTCTCTCCGGTGCCATTCTAGATCTCGGGACAAGATCCTCTCGTAGTGGTGGAGTGTTGTGACGCCCCGAGCCGATGCGCTAGCTGTCTTCCAATTATTCGCCGTCGTTGCCATGCCATTTGCTTGCCTATTGCATCCTGTCATGTCATCATGTGCATTGCATCATCATGTTTTCAAAACTTGCATTCGTCCCTATCTCCTCATTCTCTCCGTTGTCCGTTCTAAGCCTGGACAGACTTGCACGTGCCCGAGGCACCTCCGAAATATTATCTTATAAGTGGCCGGAAAATGTCCTCGGAATGGAATAAAAGTTGGCTTGTGGTGTTGTTTTGTTGTTAGTAGGTCGCCTGCCAAGTTTCATCGCATTCGGAGCTTGTTTGATAGCCCAACCGTTAAACATATAGCGACATTATAGCCGGTCATACGTCGGACGTTTTCGGTCTCCGGAAGCTACTGCCGGGCCTCTCTCTCTCCTCTCTTATCAGCCCATCTCTCTCTAGCACACCCCACTAGCCCACCTATCTAACCCCCTCCGCTCCGGATCATCGGATCGATATCTCACGGCTCCGAAACGGCCTCAAACCCCCTAACCCTAGCCCCCTTGCCTTATATAGACCCCCTCCATGCCATTTTTCGGCATCCCTAGCCCTCCACCTACCGCTAGCCCCCTCCCCATCAATTTCAGCGCCGAGCCCCTCCCTGGCCTCCACTTGTCGCCGCCGCCACTTGGTCTCTTCCCGCACCGCCACCTCGCCGTCGCCACATGGCACGCTCCAAGTGGCCATCCGCCACCACGCAGCCGCCACCGTGCAGTCGCCCGCAGCCAAAGGGACGACGCCACATAGCCCCTGCCTCCTCCCACCACCGCGAGGCCTGCTGCAGCCCACGGGAGGCCCGCACGGCCGAGCCGCTCGGTCGTTGGCCCATGCTCCTTGCTCCCTCGCTCTCGATCTCGATCGAGGGGAGGAGCCCCTCGACCCCGACCTCGCCGTTCCGCTCCTTCCCGCCGACTCGCCGGAGTTGCTGCCGGCGACCAACTCCGGTCAGGTCGCGCCACCCCTACCTCTCCTTCTTCCTTCCCTGTGCTATCCCCTCTCCCTCACGACCGCTCTCTCTCCCGCAGGATCCCTAAGCCAGGGACTGCCGCCGCCCGGAGCTCCCCGTCCTCGCCGTGGTCGAAAATGGAACCCCGAGACCAGATCTGGCCTCCTCCGCTCCGGATCCGCCGGCTCCGCGTCCGTTCCGTCCAAAGCCCGCCGTGCCGCCGCGCCGGACCACTGTCCCGTCGCCGATCTTTGCCGCCGCCAGCCACTGCCTCAACATGATGACCCTGTCGTCGCGCGTTGACCCAGCGCTCTGGTGGGCCGCGCCAGGCACGCTAGCAAGGTCGGCCCAGTGTTCCCCTGTCGGCATCTCCCTCTCCACTGAATTGGGCTTGGCCCAGTGGTGAGCAGCCGCCGACCTCCCCCCGTGCAGTTGGGCCTGCCAGTTTCGGCCCGGGATGTGTTTTTTTCCTTGCCTGCGATTTTAGACATTATCCAGAGTTACCAGATTTACAGAAAACCCCTTGCACAACATGCATATAATAACTCACAAATGGTGCATCGGATTAAAAACAAACTTTATATGTAAAATGCTTAGAATTGTGTCTAGTTTCACAATATCTAACTTTCGTGCTTGTTGGAGATGTTTAACTTGCTGTTTGCTTTAATTTCCTCATATGCCATGTTAAGTTGATTTAATTCATAACTAATAAACAGTAGCTCTGAACTTAACAAACTTTATATGTAAATCGGGTGGAAAATTGCCTAGTTTAACATGGTGGCATTGCTTTGCATGTTTAACAACTCTAAAATATGCTTTAGGGAATAACAGTACCAAATCTAATATATGCTCATGAGGATTTCTCCGGACTTGTTCTTTGTTGTTCCGACCTCATTTAAACTTGCCTAGATAGGTAGTTTTCATTTGCTTCACCTATTTCCATGTTAATCAACATTTAATATTGTTGGGTACATAAACAAGATCGAACTAAATAACGTATATGTGGCGTTCCGTCAAAATGCAACTCGTTGCATATTGAGCTCCACTTAATTTGTAGGATTGTTTGTGCATATTGCCATGCCATGCCTCTTTAATCCGGACATGCGTCATACTTGGTTGTGCATCATGCCATGTTTATGTGATGGTTGTTTACTATGTTGTTTGCTTCTTTCTGGTGTTGCTTCTCGGGTTAGTTCCGATAATGTCGCATTTGTGAGGATCTGTTTGACTACGTCCGTTTGTCTTCTTCATGGACTCGTTCTTCTTCCTTGCAGGATCTCAGTCAAGATGAACATACCCTCGTCACTTCTATCTTTGCTTGCTAGTTTCTCGCTCTATTGCTATGCTGCGATACCTACCACTCGCTATTTCATGCCTCCCATATTGCCATGTCAAGCCTCTAACCCACCTTACCCAGCAAACCGTTGTTTGGCTATGCTCATCCCCTCTTATAGCGTTGCTAGTTGCAGGTGAAGATGGAGTTTGTTCCATGTTTTGGAACATGGTTATGTTTGGATATCACAATATCTCTTATTTCAATTAATGCATCTAGATACTTGGTAAAGGGTGGAAGGCTCGGCCTTATGCCTAGTGTTTTGTTCGACTCTTTGCCTCCCTAGTTTCCATCATACCGGTGTTATGTTCCTTGATTTTGCGTTCCTTACATGGTTGGTTGTTATCGGGACCCCTTGACAGTTAGCGTTGCATAAAACTCCTCGAGCAAGGCCCAACCTCGGTTTTACATTTGTTCTATCCTTTTGCTTATCCATTCAGTCGGAGTGCTGTCCAAATTATATCATTCTTTTGCCTTCTCTATCTTGTTTTAACCGGAGTGTTGTGAATATCATTCCTCTTCTAACCGGAGTCTCATCCAAGTGCTCTCATTTTTGGCAAGTTCATAGTCTTTACCTTCCATTTCCAACCGGAGTGTTGTCATATTTGGTCCTTATCGTCCCTTGTACATCTCGTTTCAACCGGAGTGCTTGCATATACTTCTCGACCATTGTAACCCATTTCTTATGTCTTTCAACGTACAAGATTCTAGTAATGTTCCTTGTTCCTCTCATCTAACGGAGTGTTTTCAACTTCGTTCATCTTCGTTGCATTGTTTTTTTTTCAATTTGTTCAACTTCTCAAGGTTCTTTTGTTTCACTCGTTTGTCAAAGAAGCAACTTAGTTTTACCTCTTCTCTTCCTCTTTCGTTTCTCTCCGGTGCCATTCTAGATCTCGGGACGAGATCCTCTCGTAGTGGTGGAGTGTTGTGACGCCCCGAGCCGATGCGCTAGGTGTCTTCCAGTTATTCGCCATCGTTGCCATGTTATTTGCTTGCCTATTGCATCTTGTCGTGTCATCATGTGCACTGCATCATCATGTTTTCAAAACATGCAGTCGTCCCTGTCTCCTCATTCTCTCCGTTGTCCGTTCTGAGCCTAGACACACTTGCACGTGCCCGCGGCACCTCCGAAATATTATTTTATAAGTGGCCGGAAAATGTCCTCGGAATGTGATGAAAGTTGGCTTGTGGTGTTGTTTTGTTGTTAGTAGGTCGCCTGCCAAGTTTCATCGCGTTCGGAGCTCGTTTGATAGCCCAACCGTTAAACATATAGTGGCATTATAGCCGGTCATATGTCGGACGTTTTCGGTCTCCGGAAGCTACTGCCGGGCCTCTCTCTCTCTCCTCTCTTATCAGCCCATCTCTCTCTAGCACAGCCCCCTAGCCCACCTATCTAACCCCCCTCCACTCCGGATCATCCGATCAAGATCGAACGGCTCCAAAACGGCCTCAAACCCCCTAACCCTAGCCCTCTTGCCTTATATAGACCCCCTCCATGCCATTTTTGGGCATCCCTAGCCCTCCACCTACCTCTCGCCCCCTCCCCCTCAATTTCAGCGCCGAGCCCCTCCCTGGCCTCCACTTGTCGCTGCCGCCACTTGGTCTCTTCCCGCACCGCCACCTCGCCGTCGCCACATGGCACACTCCTAGTGGCCAGCCGCCACCGCGCAGTCGCCTGCAGCCAATGGGACGACGCCACGTAGCCCCTGCCTCCTCCCACCACCGCGAGGCCCGCTGCAGCCTGCGGGAGGCCCGCCCAGGCCCG
This sequence comes from Triticum aestivum, assembly GCF_018294505.1. Lineage (NCBI taxonomy): Eukaryota > Viridiplantae > Streptophyta > Magnoliopsida > Poales > Poaceae > Triticum > Triticum aestivum. The sequence goes on along the minus strand of NC_057794.1, from coordinate 176,615,540 downwards.
CACGGCTGAGCCGCTCGGTCGTTGGCCCACGCTCCTTGCTCCCTCGCTCTCGATCTCGATCAAGGGGAGGAGCCCCTCGACCCTGACCTCGCCGTTCCGCTCCTTCCCGCCGACTCGCCAGAGTCGCTGTCGGCGACCAACTCTGGTTAGGTCGCGCCACCCCCTACCTCTCCTCCTTCCTTCCCTGTGCTATCCCCTCTCCCTCACGATTGCTCTCTCTCCCGCAGGATCCCTCCGCCAGGGACTGCCGCCGCCCGTAGCTCCCCATCCTCGCCGTAGTCGAAAATGGAACCCCGGGACCAGATCTGGCCTCCTCCACTCCGGATCCGTCGGCTCTGCGTCCGTTCCGGCCAAAGCCCGTCGTGCCGCCGCGCTGGAACACTGTCCCGTCGCCGATCTTTGCCGCTGCCAGCCTCTACCTCGACGTGATGACCCTGTCGTCGCGCGTTGACCCAGCGCTCTGGTGGGCCGCGCCAGGCACGCTAGCAAGGCCGGCCCAGTGTTCCCCTACCGGCATCTCCATCTCCACTGAATTGGGCTTGGCCCAGTGGTGAGCTGCCGCCCACCTCCCCCGGTGCAGTTGGGCCCGCCAGTTTCGGCCCGAGATGTGTTTTTTTCCTTGCCTGCGATTTTAGACATTATCCAGAGTTACCAGATTTACAGAAAACCCCTTGCACAACATGCATATAATAACTCACAAACGGTGCATCGGATTAAACAAACTTTATATGTGAAATTCTTAGAATTGTGTCTAGTTTCACAATGTCTAACTTTCGTGCTTGTTGGAGATGTTTAACTTGCTGTTTGCTTTAATTTCCTCATATGCCATGTTAAGTTGATTTAATTCATAACTAATTAACCGTAGCTCCGAAATTAACAAACTTTATATGTAAATCGGGTGGAAAATTGCCTTGTTTAACATGGTGGCATTGCTTTGCATGTTTAACAACTCTAAAATACGCTTTAGGGAATAACAGTACCAAATCTAATATATGCTCATGAGGATTTCTCCGGACATGTTATTTGTTGTTCCGACCTCATTTAAACTTGCCTAGATAGGTAGTTTTCATTTGCTTCACCTATTACCATGTTAATCAACATTTAATATTGTTGGGTACATAAACGAGATCGAACTAAATAACTTGAATGTGGCGTTCCGTCAAAATGCAACTCGTTGCATATTGAGCTCCACTTAATTTGTAGGATTGTTTGTGCATATTGCCATGCCATGCCTCTTTAATCCAGAGATGCATCATAATTGGTTGTGCATCATGCCATGTTTATGTGATGGTTGTTTACTATGGTGTTTGCTTCTTTCCGGTGTTGCTTCTCGGGTTAGTTCCGATAACGTCGCGTTTGTGAGGATCCGTCGACTAAGTCCGTTTGTCTTCTTCATGGACTCGTTCTTCTTCCTTGCAGGATCTCAGGCAAGATGAACATACCCTCGAAATCACTTCTATCTTTGCTTGCTAGTTGCTCGCTCTATTGCTATGCTGCGATACCTACCACTCGCTATTTCATGCCTCCCATATTGCCATGTCAAGCCTCTAACCCACCTTACCCAGCAAACCGTTGTTTGGCTATGCTCATCCCCTCTTATAGCGTTGCTAGTTGCAGGTGAAGATGGACTTTGTTCCATGTTTTGGAACATGGATATGTTTGGATATCACAATATCTCTTATTTTAATTAATGCAGCTAGATACTTGGTAAAGGGTGGAACGCTCGGCCTTATGCCTAGTGTTTTGTTCGACTCTTTGCCTCCCTAGTTTCCATCATACCGGTGTTATGTTCCTTGATTTTGCGTTCCTTACATGGTTGGGTGTTATGGGGACCCCTTGACAGTTAGCCTTGAATAAAACTCCTCTAGCAAGGCCCAACCTCGGTTTTACATTTGTTCTATCCTTTTGCTTATCCATTCAGTCGGAGTGCTGTCCAAATTATATCATTCTTTTGCCTTCTCTATCTTGTTTTAATCGGAGTGTTGTGAATATCATTCCTCTTCTAACCGGAGTCTCATCCAAGTGCTCTCATTTTTGCCAAGTTCATAGTCTTTACCTTCCATTTCCAACCGGAGTGTTGTCATAGTTGGTCTTTATCGTCCCTTGTACATCTAGTTTCAACCGAGTGCTTGCATATACTTCTTGACCATTGTAACCCATTTCTTATGTCTTTAAACCTACAAGATTCTAGTAATGTTCCTTGTTCCTCTTATCTAACGGAGTGTTTTCAACTTCGTTCATCTTTGTTGCATTCTTTTTTTAAATTTGTTCAACCTCCCAAGGTTCTTTGGTTTCACTCGTTTGTCAAAGAAGCAACTTAGTTTTACCTCTTCTCTTCCTCTTCCGTTTCTCTCCGGTGCCATTCTAGATCTCGGGACGAGATCCTCTCGTAGTGGTGGAGTGTTGTGACGCCCCGAGCCGATGCGCTAGGTATCTTCTAGTTATTCGCCGTCGTTGCCATGTCATTTTCTTGCCTATTGCATCCTGTCATGTCATCATGTGCATTGCATCAGCATGTTTTCAAAACATGCATTCGTCCCTGTCTCCTCATTCTCTCCGTTGTCCGTTCGAGCCTAGACACACTTGCACGTGCCCGCGGCACCTTCGAAATATTATTTTATAAGTGGCCAGAAAATGTCCTCGGAATGGGATGAAAGTTGGCTTGTGGTGTTGTTTTGTTGTTAGTAGGTCGCCTGCCTAGTTTCATCGCGTTCGGAGCTCGTTTGATAGCCCAACCGTTAAACATATAGTGGCATTATAGCCGGTCATACGTCGGACGTTTTCGGTCTCCGGAAGCTACTGCCGGGCCTCTCTCTCTCCTCTCTTACCAGCCCATCTCTCTCTAGCACAGACCACTAGCCCACCTATCTAACCCCTCTCCGCTCCGAATCATCCAATCGAGATCGAACGGCTCCAAAACGGCCTCAAACCCCCTAACCCTAGCCCTCTTGCCTTATATAGACCCCCTCCATGCCATTTTTGGGCATCCCTAGCCCTCCACCTACCTCTAGCCCCCTCCCCCTCAATTTCAGCGTCGAGCCCCTCCCTGGCCTCCACTTGTCCCTGCCGCCACTTGGTCTCTTCCTACACCGCCACCTCGCCGTCGCCACATGGCGCGCTCCTAGTGGCCAGCCGCCACCGCGGAGTCACCTGCAGCCAATGGGACGACGCCACGTAGCCCTTGCCTCCTCCCACCACCGCGAGGCCCGCTGCAGCCCATGGGAGGCCCGCCCAGGCCCGCACGGCCGAGCCGCTCGGTCGTTGGCCCACGCTCCTTGCTCCCTCGCTCTCCATCTCGATCGAGGGGAGGAGCCCCTCGACCCCGACCTCGCCGTTCCGCTCCTTCCTGCCGACTCGTCGGACTCGCTGCTGGCGACCAACTCCGGTCAGGTCGCGCCACCCCCTGCCTCTCCTCCTTCCTTCCCTGTGCTATCCCCTCTCCCTCACGATCGCTCTCTCTCTCGCAGGATCCCTCCGCCAGGGACTGCCGCTGCCCGGAGCTCCCCGTCCTCGCCGTCGTCAAAAATGGAACCCCGGGGCCAGATCTGGCCTCCTCCACTCCGGATCCGTCGGCTCCGCGTCCGTTCCGGCCAAAGCCAGCCGTGCCGCCGCACCGGAACACTGTCCCGTCGCCGATCTTTGCCGCCGCCAGCCTCTGCCTCGACGTGATGACCCTGTCATCGCGCATTGACCCAGCGCTCTGGTGGGCCATGCTAGGCACGCTAGCAAGGCCGGCCCAGTGTTCCCCTGCCGGCCTCTCCCTCTCCACTGAATTGGGCTTGGCCCAGTGGTGAGCAGCCGCGCACCTCCCCCTGTGTAGTTGGGCCTGCCAGTTTCGGCCCGGGATGTGTTTATTTCCTTGCCTGCGATTTTAGACATTATTCAGAGTTACCAGATTTATAGAAAACCCCTTGCACAACATGCATATAATAACTCACAAACGATGCATCGGATTAAAACAAACTTCATATGTAAAATGCTTAGAATTGTGTCTAGTTTCACAATATCTAACTTTCGTGCTTGTTGGAGATGTTTAACTTGCTGTTTGCTTTAATTTCCTCATATGCCATGTTAAGTTGATTTAATTCATAACTAATTAACCGTAGCTCCGAACTTAACAAACTTTATATGTAAATCAGGTGGAAAATTGCCTAGTTTAACATGGTGGTATTGCTTTGCATGTTTAACAACTCTAAAATATGCTTTAGGGAATAACAGTACCAAATCTAATATATGCTCATGACGATTTCTCCGGACTTGTTGTTTGTTGTTCTGACCTCATTTAAACTTGCCTAGATAGGTAGTTTTCATTTGCTTCACCTATTTCCATGTTAATCAACATTTAATATTGTTGGGTACATAAACAAGATCGAACTAAATAACGTATATGTGGCGTTCCGTCAAAATGCAGCTCGTTGCATATTGAGCTCCACTTAATTTGTAGGATTGTTTGTGCATATTGCCATGCCATGCCTCTTTAATCCGGACATGCATCATACTTGGTTGTGCATCATGCCATGTTTATGTGATGGTTGTTTACTATGTTGTTTGCTTCTTTCCGGTGTTGCTTCTCGGGTTAGTTCCAATAATGTCGAGTTTGTGAGGATCCGTTCGACTACGTCCGTTTGTCTTCTTCATGGACTCGTTCTTCTTCCTTGCAGGATCTCAGGCAAGATGACCATACCCTCGAAATCACTTCTATCTTTGCTTGCTAGTTGCTCGCTCTATTGCTATGCTCCGATACCTACCACTCGCTATTTCATGCCTCCCATATTGCCATGTCAAGCCTCTAACCCACCTTACCCAGCAAACCGTTATTTGGCTATGCTCGTCCTCTCTTATAATGTTGCTAGTTGCAGGTGAAGATGGAGTTTGTTCCATGTTTTGGAACATGGATATGTTTGGATATCACAATATCTCTTATTTTAATTAATGCATCTAGATACTTGGTAAAGGGTGGAAGGCTCGGCCTTATGCCTAGTGTTTTGTTCGACTCTTTGCCTCCCTAGTTTCCATCATACCGTTGTTACGTTCCTTGATTTTGCGTTCCTTATATGGTTGGGTGTTATGGGGACCCCTTGACAGTTAGCCTTGAATAAAACTCCTCCAGCAAGGCCCAACCTCGGTTTTACATTTGCCTAACAACCTAAACTTTTCCCTTGGGAGTAATTAACCCGAGGGTCATCTTATTTTAACCCCCCCGGGCCAGTGCTTCTCTAAGTGTTGGTCCGAACCGAGTAGACTGCGGGGCCACCTCGGGGAAACTTGAGGTTTGGTTTTACTCATAGGATATCTCATCCGGTGTGCCCTCAGAACGAGATATGTGCAGCTCCTATCAGGATTTGTCAGCACATTCGGGCGGCTTTGCTGGTCTTGTTTTACCATTGTCGAAATGTCTTGTAACCGGGATTCCGAGTCTGATCGGGTCTTCTTGGGAGAAGGAATATCCCCTACAGGGTTTTGAACTTTCGAATGTCATGCCCGCGGTTATGGGCATATGGGAATTTGTTAATATCCGGTTGTATAGAACTTGAAACTTAACTTAATTAAAATGCATCAACCGCGTGTATAGCCGTGATGGTCCCTTTCCGGCGGAGTCCGGGAAGTGAACACGGTACTTGTGTTATGCTTGAATGTAAGTAGTTTCAGGATCACTTCTCGTTCACGACCATTGCATCGCTTCTCTTCTCGCTCTTATTTGTGTAAGTTAGCCACCATATATGCTTAGTGCTTGCTGCAGCTCCACCTCACTACCCCTTTCCTACCCATAAGCTCAAATAGTCTTGGTCTCGCAGGTGTGAGATTGCAGAGTCCTCTTGACTCACAGATACTTCCAAACAGTTTGCAGGTGCCGATGTTACCAGTGCTAGTGACGCAACCGAGCTCAAGCGGGAGCTCGATGAAGACCTTTTCGTTGTTGTTTTTCGTTTCCTTTTGATCAGTAGTGGAGCCCAATTGGGGCGATCGGGGACCTCGACGTTTGGGGTGGTCTTTTCTTTTTAGTTTGGTTCCGTAGTCGGACCTTGATTGTATCTGGAAGATGTAATGCTATATTTATGTATTGTGTGAAGTGGCGGTTGTAGGCCAACTTTTTATCCCTTTCTTATTCAGTACATGGGATGTGTAAAGATTACCCCTCTTGCGACATGCCTACTATGCGGTTATGCCTCTAAGTCGTGCTCTGACACGTGGGAGATATAGCGCATCATGGGTGTTACAAGTTGGTAATCAGAGCCTTCCCCGACTTAGGAAGCCCCTGCTTGATCGAATCGCTGACGTTATTGGGTCTAGAAAACTGTTTTGAGTCTTATAGGATTATATATATCGGAGAGTAGGATTCTTTTTACTCCTCAGTCCCTTCGTCTCTCTGGTGGGGCCTCCTGACATAGAGTTTTGACTATTCTCTCCTCAAATTTCACGAATTTTTTCACGATCACGCGGGTATCTTGGAATCGCTCCGATGGTTTTGTGACGAGAACATTGTTCTTGGTGCCTCCTGACATTTAGGGGTTGTGGCAGTGTCTGGAGGAGTTGAGCTCCGAGGTATTGTCGTCACAATTTTACCATTGAAGTGCTGGAATACCTGAGTTCGCCGACATGGAAAATCTCTTTTATGCAGTTGTTGGTCAGATAACCTCGACGCCACCTAGTACTGGGGCGGGAGTTCGGGAGTATTGCCATAGCTTGTATAACGGATGCTTTTCGAAGGTTGAGGTAAATGATTTCCTAAGGTTTTCTTGGTTATGTGTTGAAGGATGGATACACCTGGATGTAGGATTTGTTAGTTTTGGGTGAGATATTATGCTTCCCCTGTATCCCCAACACCTGATTGCATAACCAGAAAGTTTTGGGAGTTTATAAGTTGGAATTCAAGTAGCTCCTAGGATATCTTTCCGACAGATGCATGATATGAGATTGGGGTTCAACGTCTAGTGGTCCACCCATCCACGGTTGGTTTTAAAGTGGTCTCATTGTGTCTTAAAGGCTCCTTGGCTATGCTGACTCGGGGACACTTCGTATGTCATGTGCACTGCCTTGTACATGATGGTGTTGTACGATCGAGCCCGTGCGGGCTCCACCACAAAAACTTCGGACGAAATCTCTATCATATGTTTGTTCCGGCTTATTCTGCAAGCCAGTCCTTTGTTCTGTAGTTTCTGGTATTCGACTTGCTTCGAAGTCGAATGTGGATTCCATACCCTTTCTAAGTGGTGTTCTCATATTTCTTTGGGAATACTAATCCTTCTTGATCATTGAGCTTGTTATCTCAATTTCTTCTCAACCGGTGTGCTCTTCTTCAAGTGGATCTGATCATTTGCAACATCCGCAAGATCAACTCTATGTTTTTCTCAACGGTATCCTTTCCATCTTCCCAAGTTTCCTTTGTTTTCCTGCCCTCCCATCCTTTTTCTTCAAGGACTCAGATATCTTAATCAAGTATCCATCTTATTGATGCAAAGTCTCTTCATTCTTTTCAATCAAAGTTCTTACCCGGTGATTCTCATCAAGATGCTCCACAAGTTCATCATTCTTCGTTCTTTTTCTTCTCCGGTGGATTCAAGTAAAGCTTTGTCGATCATATCCTTTCCTCGTTTCAAAAGCTTTCTCATGTCGATGCACCTCTTAATCATCCAGCTCTTGCTATTCATGTTATCTGGAGTGCTGAAGATATCTCAGAAGACTCGTCTTTTCATTCAAGATCCATTCAACCTATTTCAAGGTTGTTATCTCATTCAAGCCATTTAATTAAACCGGTGCGATCTCTCTTCAAAATCATTCCAAAGGTGTATCTTTTGAGTGGGCCCTAACCCACAGGTCTTTTCCCAGGATCTTACCTGACTCTTCTAATTCTTTCCAAAGTTATTCTCAAATTCTTTTCCAACTTGACGTAAGAATGAATTATCATCAGTTAAATGTCTTCCTCCAAGATCTTTCAAATTCTTTTCGTTGTTGATTCAACCTTTATATTCTTCATTATTCCGGAGTGTCTCAACAATTCATGATTTCCTAAGGTTTTCTTGGTTATGTGTTGAAGGATGGATACAGCTCGATGTAGGATTTGTTAGTTTTGGGTGAGATATTATGCTTCCCCTGTATCCCCAACACCCGATTGCATAACCAGAAAATTTCGGGAGTTTATAAGTGGGAATTCAAGTAGCTCCTAGGATATCTTTTCGACAGATGCATGATATGAGATTGGGGTTCAACGTCTAGTGGTCCACCCATCCACGGTTGGTTTAAAGTGGTCTCGTTGTGTCTTAAAGAGTCCTTGGCTATGCTGACTCGGGGACGCTTCGTATGTCATGTGCACTGCCTTGTACATGATGGTGCTGTACGATCGAGCCCGTGTGGGCCCCACCACGAAAACTTCGGACGAAATCTCTATCATATGTTTGTTCCATCTTATTATGCAAGCCAATCCTTTGTTTTGTTTTGGTTTGTGGTATTCGAGTTGCTTCGAAGTCAAATGTGGATTCCATACCCTTTCTAAGCGGTGTTCTCATATTTCTTTGGGAATACTAATCCTTCTTGATCATTGAGCTTGTCATCTCAATTTCTTCTCAACCGGTGTGCTCTTCTTCAAGTGGATCTGATCATTTGAAACATCCGCAAGATCAACTCTATGTTTTTCCCAACGGTATCCTTTCCATCTGCCCAAGTTTCCTTTGTTTTCCCGCCCTCGCACCCGTTTTCTTCAAGGACTCAAATATCTTAATCAAGTATCGATCTTATTGATGTGAAGTCTCTTCATTCTTTTCAATCAAAGTTCTTACCCGGTGATTCTCATGAATATGCTCTACATGTTCATTATTGTTCGTTCTTTTTCTTCTCCGGTGGATTCAAGTAAAGCTTTGTTGATCATATCGTTTCCTCGTTTCAAATGCTTTCTCATGCCGGTGCACCTCTTAATCATCCACCTCTTGCTATTCATGTTATTTGGAGTGCTGAAGATATCTGAGAAGACTCGTCTTTTCATTCAAGATCTGTTCAACCTATTTCGAGGTTGTTATCTCATTCAAGCCATTTAATTCAACCGGTGCGATCTCTCTTCAAAATCATTCCAAAGGTGTATCTTTTGAGTGGGCCCTAACCCACAGGTCTTTTCCCAGGATCTTACCAGACTCTTCTAATTCTTTCCAAAGTTATTCTCAAATTCTTTTCCAAGTTAACGTAAGAATGAATTATCATCGGTCAAATGTCTTCCTCCAAGATCTTTCAAATTCTTTTCGTTGTTGATTCAAGCTTTATATTCTTCATTATTCCGGAGTGTCTCAACAGTTCATGGTTCTAGATTGATGCCATCCTATCATAATTATTTTCCAATTGTGAGAATTTTTTTTTGACCCATATGGAACAATTCAGGAGTCTTTTCAGTTTGATTCTCCGAAGACCATCATTGCAGGTTTATTTATTCTTAGCTTTCAGCTCTCATTCTCCAAATCTTACCGGTGCATCATTCAAGTATTCCCTAATCAGCTCGTGATCTCTTCGTTCTTATGTATCTAAATTCTCTCAAGTATTTTCGTTCGTTCTCTAATTCTTCCCGGTGTTTCTTTATCTTTTATTCGTTCATTTTCAATTCTTACGGTGGTTCGTTCAAGAGTTCTCTTCCTTGGTTATCATATCAATTCATTCGTTGTTTCCAAATCCTACCAGTGGTTCATTGAACACTTTCTCAAGTTTGCACTATATCTATCTTAATTCTTTCAACGAGACTAAGTAGTATGCCAAATCTGTTGCTTGTCATCAATTTAAATTGGTGAATGATACGCATAATGTAATTCTTATTGTTGTTTCATCGAAGTGATTAATTCCTTATTCCGGAGGTTCATCAAAATTCTTGTTTTCATTTGTTCATCTTTCTTTTCCCGGAGTTCCAAGCTCTCTCTATTATATCATCACGAAGATCCATCTAAATCTTTGCAAGGATTCACCCTATGTTTTCAACTTCTCTTTCCTTCCATCATCCTTTGTTACTGGAGTTATTCATGGAGGCTCTGCATGTTGGTTCATCAAGGACTTAATTCCTTCTCGAAGTGTTCATGAAGATTCTTTTCAAAGGAGCTCAAGCATTCTTCATCTTGCAATCCGGAGTGCAATTGTTCTCCCTAATCTTTTGGGATGGTGATATGCCATTCTTACCAATTTTCTTTCATGTTTCTCATGATTCACAAGTTGTTAAGAATGAGATATTTTAAAACCCATTGTCGGATTTCGGGTTCTGGCAGACCCTTGAGGTTCGAACACTGGGGTGCGCGCGGAGATTTCGCCTCCTACCTACCTGCACCCCTCCGCCTCGCTAAGGTCTAAGCTATGGAAAGAACAACACAAGAGACACAGGGTTTATACTGGTTCGGGCCACCGTCGTGGTGTAATAACCTACTCCAGTGTGTGGTGTGGTGGATTGCCTCTTGGGCTGGTGATGATGAACAATACAAGGAAGAACAGCCTCGCGAGGGTCTATTCTTGGCTGGGGGGATGAACTGCTGGGAGGAGCTCAGTTACCCTCTCTCTCTCTCTCTCCTCGATTGTCCCCTCTCTAAACCCTAACCTCTCAGCCCCCTGATCCTTCGATTCCCAATTTTTTTGGGCGGCTGGTCCTATTTATAGAGGCCCTTGACCTCTTCCCAAATATCGAGCGAGAAGGGAGCCAACAATGGCGGGCTAATTTGAAAGGGGACAGCTAGTACCAGCTATCCTGACAAAAGTAGTCTTCGCCTACACAAAGCTCTGGTGGTGACGTCGTCTTGGGCTCCACGATGACCTCCATCTTGCAGTCCTCCTGGTCTTGGTCTTGTTGCACCGAAATGGCAACCTTTGCCTGAAGCCTCGGTACTCAGTGGCTGCGCTTGCCCCCTTTGCACCAAAGGGAAAAGGAGGACACTGCGCGGGCTGGCACCCGCCTGGCGCCCTTGGTTGTCATGGCTTGCCTCACGGGCACCTCATGAGGTACCCCGCCTTGATCTCTCCGCCTCCTCGTGAGCCGGCCTGATGAGGGCGTGCCTGAGGAAGCTTCGCGTCGTCCGCCCCGCGAGGCTTGGCCCCTCGCGAGGGTCTTGGGTTTGTGTTGGTGAAGATGGGCCGCGCTGGGCCTCCTTTTGAGCCACGCCGCAGGCCGCAGGTAGGCAAGTCTGAGGACCCCCATTCCCAGAACGCTGACAGTAGCCCCAGGGCCCAAGGCGTGCCCGGACTTGGCCGTGCAGGGAGGCGGAAGGGCAAGAGCGGAGCGCCACGGGCCCTAACAGCCTCCGGCCTTGGGCACCGCGTGGCGGTTGATTGGACGTGGGCGGCACTGTTCCCCCACGCCCTCCTTATTTTGCCCCATGCTAGTCGTACACAGCCGTTCCCCTTTCTGTTGCTCGAGCGCCCTCTGTCCTTCCTTCGCTCGAACTCCGGCTTCTGTTTTCAACCCAATCTCGAACCTTCCCCCCCCCCCATCGCCATGGCTCCGACGAAGAAGGGAAGAGGGAAGAAACCCGTGTCTCCTCCTTGCCCGCCACCGTTGGCGGTCCCTGCCGAGGGCTTGGGCAAGGTCAGCTCGGCTCTGGCCACTATCTTCAACGAGTGCGGGAGGACGACGGCCTGGCCCGCGTCCCACTTCTCCATCGACAGGATAGTCACCGAGGTCCTGTATTTTGCCGACGCACTGTGGGCGGGTCTGGTTCCTCCCATTTCTGACTTCTTCAATGTCGTGCTTTCCCACTATCAGATCAACATGATGCACCTGGGTCCTGAATCCATCACCCTCCTTTCGGTCTTCGCCTTTGTTTGCGAGGCTATGGTGGGCATCCTTCCTTCGGTTGCCTTGCTGCGCCACTTCTTCTAGCTGCGCCTTGTCGACCCTACCCAATGCTGGGCATGCGTGAGCTTCGTTGTCGCGTCTGAGACAGCAGCCTCTGGGATTGACTTCAAGCTCCCCCCGCCCACGGCTGGGTTCCGCGAGCGGTGGCTGTATGTGGACGCAGGGGTGCCCAGCCCCCTGCTATCAGAGCCAACTTCGCCTGCTGTCCCCAATTCGGGCTGGGGCCAGGAGACGCTTGAGAGCCCCCGGCACGTCTTCGTCTGGCACCGCTTCACTATCTTGAGGTCGCTTGGCGTGACAGCGCCCAAGGTGGTGAAGGAGTTCCTGCTACGCCGCGTTGCTCCTCTCCAACGCCACTCCCGCCGGATGTGGGCTCTCAGCGGGCGCGATGATCGTATGAGGCTCCAGGAAGAGGACCTGACTCCTGAAGTGCTGAGGACAACGCTCTTGACCCTGACTGGGGACCCCAACCCTGGCAGCATTCAGCAGGGAGGGGCCTTGCTGTACCTCTGCCAGAGCAGGGGCGATTTTGTGAAGCAGATGCCTATCTTTGATGAGTGGGGGCCCCACACCGTCGGCCTCCAGGGGCCTCGCGAGAACCTAGTGATGGTGACTGCCCTTCCAGTCGGCCAAGGCGACTCTTCCTCAAGCGGCGGAGCAGGGAGGCATGAGGTGCCAGAGGCTGAGGGGGCTCCCGGCGGGGTGACAGCGCCGGGCGATGCTCATGAGGGAGCAGTTCTTGGGGCCCATGCCGCTGAGGCTGAGGGTGACGAGCAGCTGCCCTCTGCGCCTGTGACCGAGGCCCCTGAGGCTCCGGCTGCTTCTCCTGGCGAGGCGATTGGCAGCGCACATCATGCAGGCGCCCCTGACGCAGGTCGCTTTGATGCTCCATCTTCGTCGCTGGTTGATCCCTGCGCCCAACTCTTAGGCCGCTTCCGCGTGGACTTTGAGGCCCTCCGGAAGAGAAGGGAGGCCCTGGGCGACGATTACCCTTGTCGTTTGCTGAAGCGTAGGAAGTACTTCGCCACTGATGAGTAAGCCTTCTCCTTTCCCAACTCCCGATCCTTCTGTTGCTTTTACTGACCCTTGGTCTGCAGGCCCCTTCTAGCCGAGATTGCGGAGACGGCTCCTTGGCTTCGCCCCCTCCACCGTCCTCAAGCGCTCCGAGCAGCGGAGCCCTTGTGCTGAGGGCGATCGAAGAGGCGAATCGTCCCGAGGCGTATCGTGGCCCTGTGCACCTCGCGATCCTCCCTCGCGAGCCTTCTCGTGGCATAGCCAGCCTGCCATGGGCTTCTCGCTTGGTCGTGGACTACGATTGGCTGAGGTGCTCCCTGCGCTCTTTGCCTGGGGACGGACTGGCTCCAGGCCAGGTTTCTGGCGCGGCGTGCCCGGCCGTCGTGAGGGTGCCAGCCCCCAGCCCCCTGTCCGGAGGGGGAGTGCTGATTCGTGGCCCCCGGCGCTTGCTTGGGGCAGATGATGGTGTGGAGGACGTGCTCGAGCACGCTCGGAAGCGTCGCGCTCTCCGCCAAGGATTCCTTCGAAGGGCGGCTGACGTGGTGAGCCTACTTGGTGAGGAGCTGGCTGATGAAGACGTGCGCCTTGAGGCCGATGGCCTGCGCCTGGCTGCGGAGAGGCGCGCGCTGGAGGGTGCCATCGCCCTTGCGCGCCGTCAGCGCGATCTTGACGACGCAGAGGCCAAGGCGTCGCTGGTGGCCTCTCGAGAGGCCCGATCTTGGGCCGCTGAGGAGGCACGGGAAGTTGACCGGCGGCGAAAGGCGACGGAGGAGCGGGCTCGGGAGCTCCTGGCGTGGTGCCACTCATTGGAGGAGCAGGTGGAGCTGCGTGAGGCAGCCCTCGCGTCGATGAAGGTGGCCTCTGGCGACTCAGCAGAGCTCCAGAAGCGTGAGGAGGCGCTGACGCTGGAAGCCGCCGAACGTACCCGCGAGTACGAGCGCCTGGAGACGAGGGAGCGCTTGGTGACACAGGCGGAGGATGATGTCGCTGCACAGGAAGCCCGTGTCCTGGAGGAGGTTGGACGTCGGGTGGCGATGGCGCATTTGAACCTCGAGCACAAGTTCAAAGAGAAGCGGGGGTTGATCCGGGCCGAAGCTGAAGGCGGGACTGCTGCCTTGAGGGCCAAGCTGGAGGAGGCGACGCGGCAGGCCGATGCTTTCCGGGCCGCCCTTGAGGTGGCGCAAGGTGAGTTAACCACCTCCTAGGCCGAGGTGCTCCTTCTTCGCCAGCGGGTGGAGGAGGCTGAGGCCGTCGTGCGCCAGAATGCGGACGAGATACGTCAGCGGCGGATCCTGGAGCATGAGCACGGCCCCAAGCTCACCACGCTCCGAGAGAGATCCAACACAGCCTTGGGCAACAACTACGAGGCGGCTGTTGGCGAGCCGCACGCAGTCAACTACGCCGGCAATCTTCAGTTCTTCACTAACATGGTGACGCAGCTGGAGGCGCGGTCGGTCAGGGCTGACAGGCTGGTGGAGGAGAGGAGCCGCGCCCTGCTCGGGCGCGCCTTTTCTCGCGTCTTCAGCCATCTCCGGAACATGGATCCCCACTTCGATTTCGACGCCGCCATCGCCCCAGTCCCCCAGGCCATCCGAGGCGACCTGGTGCACTGGGTGGAAGACAATGTGGATGCTCTTATCAGGGCCTTCGCTTCAGACGACGACGGCGTGATCGTGGCCGCCGACAAGGGCGGCGTGGTGAACGGCCCTGACGCCACTGGTGGTGACGTGGACAGCGATGGCGAGTTCAGCGACGCCAGCAATGGCTCGGGTGGTGCTCCTGAGGACGCATTGGGGGATTTATCCGACTGATTGTGTATCGTTCCTACTTCCTTACCCTGCATGAATAGAACTCAGGTTTTGGCCTGATGGCAGTGAGAGCATTTTGGAGGGGGAGCCCCTTATGTAAAACTTGTGTTGATCGTGTTAGTAGACGCTATACTGCCCATGCGCCCGCGCCAAGTGGTTGGCTTAAGCGACGCGCTGGTCGGTTAGTTTACCTTTGTCCCATGCTGGCCCTGAGGTAGCCCGTGGGAGGCTGTGGTGTCCTGAGTGTTCCCTGATTGAATCCGTTGGATCTGCAGTAAAACACCCTCCTGAGAGGACGCGGCGGCGGCAGTCTGGGCTGCGCGCAAGCTAAGCCTGACCCGGCTCGCGAAGGGCTCGCGAGGGGAGGCAGCTGAGGCGAAGTGGTAACCAAAACGCGAGAAATTTCTCGAACGAGACTAAGCACCCCTTCCCCAAACACATGCAAATCTCAAATTCGAATCCAACTTGAATCCAGCGGGGGAAAGTGACAACCAAAGGGAAAAGCAACGAAAGCAGACAAAAGGCCGCGTCCGGCGCCTAATCTAGTCTTGGACGTCTTCTCACCAGCGCGGAGCTAAGTGCTGCCACTGGGCGTGGGAGGGAGCCCCAGGGCCTGAGGCCGGCACCCCTGAGACTCCGGGGCATGTACAGCCCCACTCATTATTACGTGAGAGTGTCACGGGGCGGCGAGCTTCACAGGCACTGGGCCTTCTTCACAAGTACCGGCCTTGCTTCATATCGCCAGATGAGGGCCCTGCCTTGCGCCTCACTCTAGTGCCATCAACAATGACCGGAAACCAGGACGCCGCCGATGGGGTAGAGCGGTCGCCGGCGGTTCCCCCGACGACCACGGGTTCTCCACCGGGGGCAGGCCTTGAGGCACCTCCCCAGCGGAGGGCCTACCTCCTGAGAACGCCTTGCTCCGAACGCCATGGTGGTGATGTCGGATCCCGTCCCCTCTCCTACAGCCCCCTGCGCCCTCCTCCCGAGGGGTAGGAGACCATGGGAGCGGGGCAGCTGCTCGCTGTGGCGACCTGCACCTCCTGTGATCCATGGTTAGCGTATGCCTGCTCCTGAAGAATTAGCGGTACCCGATAATCGTTGCCTCCAGCGTGGCCAGTGGGGCCGTCCCGGGGCTCCTGGAAAGGCTCAGCTTCTGGTGCCTCGTCCCCCCAGCTTGGGCTGTGGAGCGAGCCTTGTGCGCTCTCGTGTGGGTGTCCTTGGTCCATCATGAGGGGCATGTATTCCTCTGGCGCCGTCATCCCGAATGCCACGTCGTAATGCTCCGCATGCCACGCGGTCCTGCCTGACGCACCCACCTTGGGGTGGCAGCGCGGCTGTCCACTGGGGCCGCGGGTCGCGTCGAGTCCTTCTTCGCGGACCGGGAGTGGGGGCAGCGCCGCCGCCGGTCCCGTGCTGATAGCTTCGCTGGCATTGGAGTAGCCTTGGAGCCCGCGGGCACGCGCGGAGCCCCCGCGCGGGCCGCCCTGGGCTTGACATGGGAGATGGGTGCAGAAGGGGTGAGCCCCCGAGGCGGCGAAGCCCAGGAGCTCTGCCACTCGCTCCAGCAGCACATCGCGGCCGCCCTCCAGCAGCCTGCACTGCAGCAGCTCTCGGGCCACTGTGAGCGCGGCCCTCGACTTCGCCTGCTCCCTGCGGGTGTACGGTGTCGTGGTCGCGGCGTGATTGGAGGCCCTTGCTGCCGACCGCGCCTGCCATGGTGTGAGAGCTGTCGAAGCCTGTCCACGTCGCCCGCGGCCCGCAGCGCCCTGCGGACCGCGAGCTACCTAGGGCACGGGGTCGCCCGAGGCAAGCGGCTCTGCACGGGCGGGCCACGCCGCCCACAGATCTGGTTTGCCCGCCTGGTCGCCAGACAAGGTGATGACGATGCGACGGGGCACGAAGCGGTAGAAGGTGGATTCCGGCGCACCCCTACCTGGCGCGCCAAATGTCGGATTTCGGGTTCCGGCAGACCCTTGAGGTTCGAACACTGGGGTGCGCGCGGAGATTTCGCCTCCTACCTACCTGCACCCCTCCGCCTCGCTAAGGTCTAAGCTATGGAAAGAACAACACAAGAGACACAGGGTTTATACTGGTTCAAGCCACCTTCGTGGTGTAATACCCTACTCCAGTGTGTGGTGTGGTGGATTGCCTCTTGGGATGGTGGTGATGAACAATACAAGGAAGAATAGCATCGCGAGGGTCTGTTCTTGGCTGGGGGGATGAACTGCTGGGAGGAGTTCAGTTACCCTTCTCTCTCTCTCTCTCTCTCTCTCTCTCTCTCTCTCTCTCTCTCTCTCTCTCTCTCTCTCTTCTCGATTGTCCCCTCTCTAAACCCTAACCTCTCAGCCGCCTGATCCTTCGATTCCCCTTTTCCTTTGGGCGGCTGGTCCTATTTATAGAGGCCCTGGTCCTCTTCCCAAATATCGAGCGTGAAGGGAGCCAACAATGGCGGGCTAATTTGAAAGGGGACAACTAGTACCAGCTATCCTGACAAAAGTAGTCTTCGCCTGCACAAAGCTCTGGTGGTGACGCCGTCTTGGGCTCCACGATGACCTCCGTCTTGCAGTCCTCCTGGTCTTGGTCTTGTTGCACCGAAATGGCAACCTTTGCCTGATGCCTCGGTACTCCGCGGCTGCACTTGCCCCCTTTGCACCAAAGGGGAAAGGAGGACACTGCGTGGGCTGGCACCCGCCCGGCTCCCTTGGTCGTCATGGCTTGCGTCACGGGCACCTCGTGAGGTACCCCGCCTTGATCTCTCCGCCTCCTCGCGAGCCGGCCTGATGAGGCCATGCCTGAGGAAGCTCCGTGTCGTCCGCCCCGCGAGGCTTGGCCACTCGCGAGGGTCTTGGGTTTGTGTTGGTGAAGATGGGTCGCGCTGGGCCTCCTTTTGAGCCACGCCGCAGGCTGCAGGCAGGCAAGTCTGGGGACCCCCGTTCCCAGAACGCCGACACCCATCATTTTCAATTCGTTCATGAGATACTTTGCAACCAATCAATCTCCTCATTGGAGTTATCATGGGTTATTTTTCACCTAAAGCTTTTCCTTAAGGATTGTTGCTAATTATGGTGCTTATAAATGACCCAAGTTCTTCATTTATCCTCCCGGTGAAATAAGCTTCTCGTCTTCTTGTTGATATCAATCCAATCTTTTGTTTCCGTAGTGGCAGAATTTTTCCTCAATTTTGAGAAGTTTTCCATAAGCCCACTACAATTTATTCGTTTCGTTTTTGGTTTTTCCAACAACTCCGTTATAACCTTCTTGGAAGGGTGCTCTCCAAACTCATTTGTGGTAGAAGTTGGCATTTTCTTCTCCATTCTTTTATTTCAATGATCTATCTTCTATTATTTCTTCTGGAGGCATTGTGATATTGCTCTTTTCACTCATCATCTCTAATTGTGAAGATCATGTTCTATCCTTTTGCTTATCCATTCAGTTGGAGTGTTGTCCAAATTATATTATTCTTTTTTCCTTCTCTATCTTGTTTTAACCGGAGTGTTGTGAATATCATTCCTCTTCTGACCGGAGTCTCATCCAAGTGCTTTAATTTTTGCCAAGTTGATAGTCTTTACCTTCCATGTCCAACCGGAGTGTTGTCATAATTGGTCTTTTTTCCTTCTCTATCTCGTTTCAACCGGAGTGCTTGCATATACTTCTTGTCCATTGTAACCCTTTTCTTATGTCTTTCAACCTACAAGATTCTAGTAATATTCCTTGTTCCTCTTATCTAACGGAGTGTTTTCAACTTCGTTCATCTTCGTTGCATTCTTTTTTTTCAATTTGTTCAACCTCTGAAGGTTCTTTGGTTTCACTCGTTTGTCAAAGAAGTAACTTAGTTTTACCTCTTCTCTTCCTCTTCCGTTTCTCTCTCGTGCCATTCTAGATCTCGGGACGAGATCCTCTCGTAGTGGTGGAGTGTTGTGACGCCCCGAGACCGATGCTCCAGGTGTCTTCTAGTTATTCACCGTCGTTGCCATGTCATTCGCTTGCCTATTGCATCCTGTCATGTCATCATGTGCATTGCATCATCATGTTTTCAAAACTTGCATTCGTCCCGGTCTCCTCGTTCTCTCCGTTATCCGTTTTGAGCCCAGACACACTTGCACGCGCCCGCGGCACCTCCGAAATATTATTTTATAAGTGGCCGGAAAATGTCCTCCGAATAGGATGAAAGTTGGCTTGTGTTGTGGTTTTGTTGTTACTAGGTCGCCCGCCAAGTTTCATCGCATTTGGAGCTTGTTTGATAGCCCAACCGTTAAACATATAGCGGCATTATAGTCGGTCATACGTCGGATGTTTTCACTTTCTGGAAGCTGCTGCCGGGCTTCTCTCTCTCCTCTCTTCTCAGCCCATCTCTCTCTAGCACAGCCCACTAGCCCACCTATCTAACCCCCCTCCGCTCCGGATCATTCGATTGAGATCGAACGGCTCCGAAACTGCCTCAAACCCCCTAACCCTAGCCCCCTTGCCTTATATAGACCCCCTCCATGCCATTTTTGGGCATTCCTAGCCCTCCACCTACCTCTAGCCCCCTCTCCCTCAATTTCAGCGCCGAGCCCCTCCCTAGCCTCCACTTGTCGCCATTGCCACTTGGTCTCTTCCCGCACCGCCACCTCACCGTCGCCAGATGGCGCGCTCCTAGTGGCCAGCCGCCACCGCGCAGTCGCCCGCAACCAACGGGACGACGCCATGTAGCCCCTGCCTCCTCCCACCACCAAGCCCGCACGCGGGAGGCCCGCCCAGGCCCGCACGGCCGAGCCACTCGGTCGTTGTCCCATGCTCCCTGCTCCCTTGCTCTCGATCTCGATCGAGGGGAGGAGCCCCTCGACCCCGACCTTGCCGTTCCGCTCCTTCCCGCCGACTCACCGGAGTCGCTGTCGGCGACCAACTCCGGTCAGGTCGCGCCACCCCCTGCCTCTCCTCCTTCCTTCCCTGTGCTATACCCTCTCCCTCACGATCGCTCTCTCTCCCGCAGGATCCCTCCGCCAGGGACTGCCGCCGCCCGGAGCTCCCCGTCCTCGCCGTCGTCGAAAATGGAACCCCGGGGCCAGATCCGGCCTCCTCCACTCCGGATCGGTCGGGTCCGCGTCCATTCCGGCCAAAGCCCGCCATGCCGCCCCGCCAGAACACCGTCCCGTCGCCGATCTTTGCTGCCGCCAGCCTCTGCCTCGACGTGATGACCCCGTCATCGCGCGTTGACCCAGCGCTTTGGTGGGCCGCGCCAGGCACGCCAGCAAGGCCAGCCCAGTGTGCCCCTACCGGCCTCTCCCTCTCCACTGAATTGGGCTTGGCCCAGTGGTGAGAAGCCGCCCACCTCCCGCTGTGCAGTTGGGCCTACCAGTTTCGGCCCGGGATGAGTTTTTTTCCTTGCCTGCGATTTTAGACATTATCCAGAGTTACCAGATTGACAGAAAACCCCTTGCACAATATGCATATAATAACTCACAAACGGTGCATCAGATTAAAACAAACTTTATATGTAAAATGGTTAGAATTGTGTCTACTTTCACAATATCCAACTTTCGTGCTTGTTGGAGATGTTTAACTTGTTGGTTGCTTTAATTTCCTCATATGCCATGTTATGTTGATTTAATTCATAACTAATTAACCGTAGCTCCGAACTTAACAAACTTTATATGTAAATCAGGTGGAAAATTGCCTAGTTTAACATGGTGGCATTGCTTTGCATGTTTAACAACTCTAAAATATGCTTTAGGGAAAAATAGTACCAAATGTAATATATGCTAATGAGGATTTCTCCTGACTTGTTGTTTGTTGTTCCGACCTCATTTAAACTTGCCTAGATAGGTAGTTTTCATTTGCTTCACCTCTTGCCATGTTAATCAACATTTAATATTGTTGGGTACATAAACGAGATCGAACTAAATAACTTGAATGTGGCGTTCCATCAAAATGCAACTCGTTGCATATTGAGCTCCACTTAATTTGTAGGATTGTTTGTGCATATTGCCATGCCATGCCTCTTTAATCCGGAGATGCATCATACTTGGTTGTGCATCATGCCATGTTTATATGATGGTTGTTTACTATGTTGCTTGCTTCTTTCCGGTGTTGCTTCTCGGGTTAGTTCTGATAACGTCGCATTTGTGAGGATCCGTTCAACTATGTCCGTTTGTCTTCTTCATGGACTTGTTCTTCTTCCTTGCGGGATCTCAAGCAAGATGACCATACCCTCGAAATCACTTCTATCTTTGCTTGCTAGTTGCTCACTCTATTGCTATGCTGCGATACCTACCACTTGCTATTTCATGCCTCCCATATTGCCATGTCAAGCCTCTAACCCACCTTACCCAGCAAACCGTTGTTTGTCTATGCTCAGCCCCTCTTATAGCGTTGCTAGTTGCAGGTGAAGATGGAGTTTGTTCCATGTTTTGGAACATGGATATGTTCGGATATCACAATATCTCTTATTTTAATTAATGCATCTAGATACTTGGTAAAGGGTGGAAGGCTCGGCCTTATGCCTGGTGTTTTGTTCGACTCTTTGCCGTCCTAGTTTCCGTCATACCGGTGTTATGTTCCTTGATTTTGCATTCCTTACATGGTTGGGTGTTATGGGGACCCATTGACAATTAGCCTTGAATAAAACTCCTCCAGCAAGGCCCAACCTTGGTTTTACATTTGCCTAACAACCTAAACTTTTCCCTTGGGAGTAATTAACCCGAGGGTCATCTTATTTTAACCCCCTCAGGCCAGTGCTTCTCTAAGTGTTGGTCCGAACCGAGTAGACTGCGGGGCCAACTCGGGGAAACTTGAGGTTTCGTTTTACTCGTAGGATGTCTCATCCGGTGTGCCATGAGAACGAGATATGTGCAGCTCCTATCGGGATTTGTCGGCACATTCGGGCGGCTTTGCTGGTCTTGTTTTACCATTGTCGAAATGTCTTGTAACCGGGATTCCGAGTCTGATCGGGTCATCTTGGGAGAAGGAATATCCTTTGTTGACCATGAGAGCTTGTGATGGGCTAAGTTACGACACCCCTGCAGGGTTTTGAACTTTCGAAAGCCGTGCCCGCGGTTATGGGCAGATGGGAATTTGTTAATATCCGGTTGTATAGAACTTGAAACTTAACTTAATTAAAATGCATCAACCGCGAGTATAGCCGTGGTGGTCCCGTTCCGGCGTAGTCTGGGAAGTGAACACGGTTCTTGTGTTATGCTTGAACATAAGTAGTTTCAGGATCACTTCTTGATCACTTCTAGTTCACGACCATTACATCGCTTCTCTTCTCGCTCTTATTTATGTAAGTTAGCCACCATATATGCTTAGTGCTTGCTGCAGCTCCACCTCACTACCCCTTTCCTACCCATAAGCTTAAATAGTCTTGATCTCGCGGGTGTGAGATTACTGAGTCCTCGTGACTCACATATACTTCCAAACAGTTTGCAGGTGCCGATGATACAAGTGCAGGTGACGCAACCGAGCTCAAGCGAGAGCTCGATGAGACCTTTTCGTTGTTGTGTTTTGTTTCCTTTTGATCAGTAGTGGAGCCTAGTTGGGGCGATTGGGGACCTATGGGTGGTCTTTTCTTTTTATGTTGGTTCCGTAGTCGGACCTTGATTGTATCTGGATGATGTAATGCTATATTTATTTGTTGTGTGAAGTGGCGATTGTAAGCCATCTTTTTATCCCTTTCTTATTCAGTACATGGGATGTGTAAAGATTACCCCTCTTGCGACATGCCTACTATGTGGTTATGCCTCTAAGTCGTGCTCCGACACGTGGGAGATATAGCCGCATCATGGGTGTTACACTGTGGCGCCACCAATACCGGTGGGCTGGTCAGGTATCTCTTGAAGTCTTGGAAGGCCCAGTCGGCCTCCGGAGTCTACTCGAACGGTCCCTTCTTCATCATCATCTTAAAAAAGGGTAATGCATGCTCTCCTAGCTTGGAGATGAAGCACCCTAATGCGGTCACCCGACCAGCCGGCTTCTGCATTTCCTTGAGGGTCTGTGGTGGGCTCATGCCTTCAATGGCCTTGATCTTTTCCGGATTCTCCTCGATCCCTCTGTGCGACACGAGGAACCCCAGTAGCTTGCCCGAAGGAACACCAAACACACATTTCCCTGGGTTAAGCCACAGGTTCACCTGGCGCAGGCTCTCGAATGTCTCCTCCAGGTCTTGGATCAAGGTTCCCGCCTCCCGAGATTCACCACAATGTCATCAACGTAGGCCTCCGTGTTCCTCTGGAGCTGTTGCCCTAAAGCGATGTGCATCAGCCACTGAAAGGTTGCTCCTGCGTTGCGCGGTCCGAAGGGCATACATGTGTAGCAGTACACCCCACATGGGATCAGGAAGGCTATCTTCTCTACATGTTCCAACACCATCTTGATTTGGTGATACCCTGAGAACGCTTCTAGGAAGCACAGTAGGTCGCACTCAGCGGTGGAGTCGATGATCTGGTCGATGCGCGGGAGAGGGACCGGATCCTGAGGGCACGCCTTGTTGAGGTTGGTGAAGTCGTCACACATTTGCTCCTTCCCGCCTTTCTTTGGCACCACGACTGGGTTTGCTAGCCACATGGGGTACCTGACCTCACGAATGGCGGTCCTCTAACTTGAGGGTCTCTTGGACGATGAAGGCCTGCTTCATCGTGGACTGCCGCCTTGCTCGCTGCTTCACAGGGCACGCATTGGGGCACACCTTCAGGTGGTGCTGAATTACTTCCCTCGGGACCCCCACCAGTTGATTGGGCTCCCATGCGAACATGTCCTTGTTTGCACGCAAGAACTTTACCAATGCTTCCTCTTGGTTGGGGTTAAGGCCGGCACCTATGGTGAAGGTGGCTCCTGAAGAGCCGTCCTCGTCGACCGACACCTGCTTTGTCTCTGCATTGTCTTGGGTGAACAACTTCTTCTTCTTGGTCGGCGCAGCCTCCTTGGCCTCAGGGGTACCGGTGCCGACGGGTCGTGCCACTGCAGCGATCTTGAAGGCAAGTTAGAGCACCGCCACGGCCTCCTTAGTGTCCCCTTTGATGGTGAGGACACCCTTGCTCCCTGGCATTTTCATGAGATTGTAGGCTAGATGAGTCGCCACCATGAACTGCGCAAGGGCTGGGTACCCGAGGATGGCATTGTATGGGAGGCCGATGCGGGTGATGCCGAAGTTGACTAGCTCGGTGCGGTAGTTGTCGCACATGCCAAAGGTGACGGGAAGGCGGATCTGCCCCAGGGAGCGGGCAGTGCCACCACCAACTCCTGAGAAAGGCTTGCTGAGGCTGAGTCGTTCGAGCGACACGTGAAGCAGGCTGAAGGCCTCCATGGAGAGCAAGTTGAGGCCTGCGCCGCTGATGACCCACAAGTATAGGGAATCTATCGTAGTCCTTTCGATAAGTAAGAGTGTCGAACCCAACGAGGAGCAGAAGGAAATGATAAGCGGTTTTCAGCAAGGTATTCTCTGCAAGCACTGAAATTATAGGTAATAGATAGTTTTGTGATAAGATAATTCGTAAATAAAGTGCAGCAAGGTGGCCCAATACTTTTTGTAGCAAAGGACAAGCCTAGACAAACTCTTATATAACGAAAAGCGCTCCCAAGGACACATGGGAATTATTGTCAAGCTAGTTTTCATCACGTTCATATGATTCACGTTCGGTACTTTGATAATTTGGTATGTGGGTGGACCGGTGCTTGGGTACTATCCTTACTTGGACAAGCATCCCACTTATGATTAACCTCTATTGCAAGCATCCGCAACTACAACAAAAGTATTAAGGTAAACCTAACCATAACATGAAACATATGGATCCAAATCAGCCCCTTACGAAGCAATGCATAAACTAGGGTTTAAGCTTCTGTCACTCTGGCAACCCATCATCTACTTATTACTTCCCAATGCCTTCCTCTAGGCCCAAATAATGGTGAAGTGTCATGTAGTCGACGTTCACATAACACCACTAGAGGAGAGACAACATACATCTCATCAAAATATCGAACGAATACCAAATTCACATGACTACTAATAGCAAGACTTCTCCCATGTCCTCAGGAACAAACATAACTACTCGCAAAGCATATTCATGTTCATAATCAGAGGGGTATTAATGTGCATATAGGATCTGAACATACGATCTTCCACCAAGTAAACCAACTAGCATCAACTATAAGGAGTAATCAACACTACTAGCAACCTACAGGTACCAATCCCAGACATAGAGACAAGAATTGGATACAAGAGATGAACTAGGGTTTGAGAGGAGATGGTGCTGGTGAAGATGTTGATGGAGATTGGCCCCCTCCCGATGAGAGGAGCATCGGTGATGACGATGGTGATGATTTCCCCCTCCTGGAGGGAAGTTTCCCCGGCAGAACAGCTCCACCAGAACCCTAGATTTGTTCCGCCAAGGTTCCGCCTCGTGGAGGCGGAGTCTCATCCCGAAAGCTTGCTTATGATTTTTTTCCTCAACGAAAGACTCCATATAGCAGAAGATGGGCATCGGAGGTCCACCAGGGGGCCCACGAGGCAGGGGGCGCGCCCCCCACCCTCGTGGCTGGTGAGTGGCCCCCCTCTGGCACTTCTTGCGCACAGTATTTTTTATATATTTTGAATATAACTTCCATGATGTCTCAGGATTTTCGGAGCTGTGCAGAATAGGTCTCTAATATTTCCTCCTTTTCTAGCCCAGAATCCCAGTTGCCGGCGTTCTCCCTCTTTATGCAAACCTTGTAAAATAAGAGAGAATAGGCATAAGTATTGTGACATAATGTGTAATAACAGCCCATAATGCAATAAATATCGATATAAAAACATGATGCAAAATGGACGTATCAACTCCCCCAAGCTTAGACCTCGCTTGTCCTCAGTCGAAAGCCGAAATCGAAAAATATCTCCACATGTTTAGAGATAGAGGTGTCGATAAAAATAAAATACGGACATGAGGGCATTGTGATCATTCTTAGAACAACACACACACACACACACACACACACACACATATATATATATATATATATATATATATTGTCATATGATCTCTTATGCTAGAGTAACAATTCAATCACAATTTCAAGTATGAATCATAAAATTCATTGAAAACTAACAAACTATAATCTCAGTCATTAAAGCAATTGCAATTTATCCTAACATAGGAAAGAGTCAATATAAGAGCTTTTAAGCAAGTCCTCATACTCAACCATCATATAGTCTTTCACAATTGCTAACACTCACGCAATACTAGTGGGTATGGAGTTTTAATCGGACATAGAGAAAGATATGGTCTTATAGTTTTGCCTCCCAACGTTTTACCTCAAGGGTAATGTCAACAATAATAGTTCATAAAAACTCACATCCAATTAGTCATATATATCAGGATCTTTCCAACATATTGTGCTTGCCAAAAGATATGTAAAAAGGAAAGGTGAGGATCACCATGACTCTTATGTAAGGTGGGAGATAAAAGTAAAAGATAGGCCCTTCGCAGAGGGAAGCAGAGGTTGTCATGCGCTTTTATGGTTGGATGCACAAAATCTTAATGCGAAAGAACGTCACTTTATATTGCCACTTGTGATATGGACCTTTATTATGCAGTCAGTCGCTTTTATTTCTTCCATATCACAAGATCGTATAAAGCTTATTTTCTCCCACACTAATAAGTCATACATATTTAGAGATCAATTTTTATTCCTTGCACCGATGGCAACTTACTTGAAGGATCTTACTCAATCCATAGGTAGATACGGTGGACTCTCATGGCAAAACTGGGTTTAGGGATATTTGGAAGCACAAGTAGTATCTCTACTTGGTGCAAAGAATTGGCTAGCATGAGAGGGAATGACAAGCTCAATCATGTTGGGTGATCCATGACAATATAATTTACCTCAGATGTAAGAAAGCATAACCCATTATGTTGTCTTCCTTGTCCAATGTCAACTCTTTAGCATGTCATATTTTAATGAGTGCTCACAATCATAAAAGATGTCCAAGATAGTGTATTTATATGTGAAGACCTCTCTTTCTTTATTACTTCTTATTAATTGCAATGATGACGAAAACTATGTTTGTCAACTCTCAACAACTTTTAATCATCATACTCTTTATATGTAAGCTCATTACTCTCCATAAGATCCATATGATCTCTTTTATTTCTTTTTATTCTTTCTCTTTTATTTTATTCACTCAAGATCATGGCAAAATAGTCAAGACCTTGACTCAATAATAATCTTTATTGTATAGCTCACAGACTCGATTACATAGGAAGATCATAAAGCAAAACTCACAACTAGATCATACTGACACTTTATTCTACTAGCTCAAAATATTATCAAAAGGATCGAACTAAGAAAAACGGTAAAGATGAAAGTGATGGTGATACGATATCGGGGAACCTCCCCCAAGCTTGGCAGTTGCCAAGGTGAGTGCCCATACCTGAGGCTCAGATCTTCTTTGTTAGTGAAGAAGGTGGAGTTGTCGATGATGGATAGTCGCACATCGAGCGTAGGAGGTCCTCCAACTTGCGGATAATGCCCTTGAGTGCGATGATGTGCTCTTGGTCCTCCGTGGTCTTCTTGATCCCTTCATCCTTGTTGATCTCCATAGGTTCTTCCCTCTTCAACTCTATCTTCATTAGCCAAGCATCGTTGTCACCATTGTTGGAGGGAGACGACATAATGCCTGTCCTTGACAACCCTGACAGAAAATAGCTCGAAACAAAGACAAGAGATATTTGCGTGATACGGTGGTCAAAACCTCCGGGAGGTTGTATAATGAATTTTTACCGACTGAAATATGTAACGTGCAAGAAAACGGAGTCCAGAGAGCGCACGAGGTGCCCACGAGGTAGGGTGCGCGCCCAGGGGGGTAGGGTGCTCCCTCCACCCTCATGGAGCCCTCGTGTCCTTTCCGTACTGCTTCTTATTTTTCTATTTTTCTAAATATTCCAAAATGGAGAAAAATTGCCATTAGAACTGTTTTGGAGTCGGTTTACATACCGTACCACATACCTATTCCTTTTAGGAGTCTGAAACGTTCCGGAAAGTGTCCCTTATGTATTCTTCCGGAGTTATGGTTTCAACAAAATTGGTTTCGCTTTCAATAACATTGGTTTCAACAATTCCCTAGGCTCTTTTCTTATGTTAAGGACCCCTGGATCACTGTTAAAGAGTTTTTGGACTCTCAGGACATGTTCCAGCACTTCCACCTTCCTATGTCCAATCAGGCTTTTGATGACCTGATTACTCTTCAATCATTGTTGGATGGCCATAATAGAGTAACTGGGTCTAAGGACATTTGGTTTTGGAGTGGCACTACCAAGGGATACTCACCAAAGTTGTTTTACTCACACACTTTTGTATCACAGTCCTTCAACCCTTTGACAGCTTGGATCTGGAAGTCCTCGTGTACAATGAAAATAAAAGTATTTGCTTGGATGCTTATTATGGATAGGTTGAATACCAAGGACATGGTGGAAAGGAGGCATTGGCATTTGGAGGATGGAGTAAATTGTGTTCTTTGCCCTTTGCAGACTAGGGAAACAAGAGATCATCTGTTCTTTAATTACAATTTTAGTGTCAAAGTTTGGAACTACTTGCAAATTGATTGGTCATCTGGTGACTCTATGGCTGAGTTGGTTATCAATGCTAGCAGGAGCTTTAGGAAACCCTTCTTTACCAAAGTGGTCTTTATAGCATGCTAGAATATCTGGATTGTCAGGAATGCTAAGGTCTTCAGGCATGAGAGAGCTGGATTCAATAAATGGAGAAGAGCATTCATCCATGATATTACTTTAATGCAATATAGGGTCAAGTCTGCTTATAAGGATGATCTCCTTAGATGGATCTCATTTCTGCCACCTTGAGGCTTGTAATTTAACCTTCTTTCTTCCCTAGAATAGCTTGATTACCTCTTGTAATCCCCCTTTGTACTTGTTCTTGCTCTCCCTTTTAATAAAGATTTGCTATGCTGTGGGGGTTTTCCCCTACAGTTCCCAGTCAAAAAAAACATTGGTTTCAACATTTATAGGATTACCTGAGATATAATGTTTGATTCTTTGAACGTTCACCACCTTTGGATTTGTGCTTTCAAAGTTGTTGATTTTTATGGCACCGGACGATAGACCTCCTCGATAACGTAAGGAACTTTCCATTTAGAGAGAAGCTTTCCTGCAAAAAATCTTAAATGAGAGTTGTATAGCAATACATAATCACCTACATTAAACTCACGTTTTTGTATTCTTTTGTCATGCCATCTTTTAACTTTTTCTTTAAACAATTTGGCATTCTCATAGGATTGGGTTTTCCATTCATCAAGTGAGCTAATGTCAAATAACCTTTTCTCACTGGCAAGTTTGAAATCATAGTTGAGCTCTTTAATAGCCCAATAAGCCTTATGTTCTAGTTCGAGAGGTAAGTGACATGCTTTTCCATAAACCATTTTATACGGAGACATACCCATAGGATTTTTATATGCAGTTCTATAGGCCAATAATGCATCATCAAGTTTCTTGGACCAATTCTTTCTAGATCTATTAACAGTCTTTTGCCAAATTAATTTGAGTTCTCTATTACTTAATTCTACTTGAACACTAGACTGTGGGTGATAAGGAGATGCAATTCTATGATTAACATCATAGTTAGCAAGCATTTTACGGAAAGCACCATGAATAAAATGTGAACCACCATCAGCCATTAAATATCTAGGGACTCCAAACCTCGGAAAAATAACTTCTTTAAGCATCTTAATAGAGGTGTTATGATCAGCACCACTAGTTGGAATAGCTTCTACCCACTTAGTAACTTAATCAACAACAACTAAAATATGTGTATATCCATTAGAGGCAGGAAAAGGTCCCATATAATCAAATCCCCAAACATCAAATGGTTCAATAACAAGTGAATAATTCATAGGCATTTCTTGACGTCTACTAATATTACCAATTCTTAGAGATTCATCACAAGATAAGACAAACTTACGGGCATCCTTGAAGAGAGTAGGCCAATAAAACTGGATTGCAATACCTTATGTGCAGTTCTATCTCCAGAGTGGTGTCCCCCATAAGCTTCGGAGTGACACTTGCGTCGGATCTGTTCCTGTTCATGCTCAGGTACACAACGTCTAATAATACCATCTACTCATTCTTTGTAAAGATGTGGGTCAACCCAAAAGTAATGTCTCAAATCATAGAAGACTTTTTCTTTTGCTGGTATGGGAAACTAGGTGGTATAAATTTAGCAACAATATAATTAGCATAATCAGCATACCATGGAGCAGTTCGAGAAGCATTTATGACATTTAATTGTTCATCAGGAAAGCTATCATCAATAGGTAGTGGGTCATCAAGAACATTTTCTAACCTAGACAAGTTATCTGCAACGGGGTTCTCAACTCCCTTTCTATCAATAATATGCAAATCAAATTCTTGTAGCAAGAGAACCCATCTAATAAGTCTAGGTTTAGCATCTTTCTTTTCCATAAGATATTTAATAGCAGCATGATTTGTGTGAATAGTTACTTTAGAATCAACAATATAAGGTCTAAACTTATCACAAGCAAATACAACTGCTAAGAATTCCTTTTCAGTAGTAGCATAATTTCTCTGGGCATTGTCTAGAGTTTTAATAGCATATTGAATGACATCTAAGTTCTTATCAACTCTTTACCCTAGAATAGCACCTACTGTATAATCACTAGCATCACACATAATTTTAAAAGGTAAATTCTAGTCACGTGGCTGAACAATAGGTGTAGAGATCAATGCTTTCTTAAGTGTTTCAAATACTTCTACACAGTCATCATCAAAGACGAATGGTATATCTTTTTGTAATAAATTAGTCAGAGGCCGCGAAATTTTTCAGAAGTCCTTAATGAACCTCCTATAAAATCCGGCATGACCAAGGAAAGTTCTTATACCTTTGATGTCCTTGGGACACGACATCTTTTCAATAGCATCAACTTTAGCTTTATCAACTTCAATGCCCCTTTCAGAAATTTTGTGCCCCAAGACAATACCTTCATTAACCATGAAGTGGCATTTCTCCCAATTCAAGACAAGGTTAGTTTCTTCACATCTCTGCAAAACTTGATCAAGGTTGCTTAAGCAATCATCAAAAGAGGATCCATAAACGGAGAAATCATCCATGAATACCTCACATATCTTTTCACAAAAATCAGAAAATATAGCCATCATGCATCTTTGAAAGGTAGCAGGTGCATTACATAAACCAAAAGGCATACATCTATAAGCAAAAGTACCAAAAGGACAAGTAAAAGTGGCCTTAGATTGATCATCGGGTGATACAGGTATTTGAGAGAAACCAGAATAACCATCTAGAAAGCAAAAATGTGTATGTTTGGATAATCTTTCTAGCATTTGATCAATAAAAGGTAAGGGGCAATGATATTTTTGAGGAGCCTTATTTAATTTGTGGAAATCAATTACCATCCTATAACCTGTAATAATTCTTTGCGGAATCAATTCATCTTTATCATTAGGAACGACAGTAATACCTCCCTTCTTAGGAACACAATGGACAGGACTTACCCACTGACTATCAGCAATGGGATAAATTATACCTGCCTCACGGAGCTTTAGTATTTCTTTTCTTACCACATCTTTCATCTTAGGATTCAGCCGTCGTTGGTGATCAATAACTGGTTTGGCATCTTTCTCCAAATTTATTTTGTGTTGACATAGAGTGGGACTAATGCCCTTAAGATCATCAAGAGTATATCCAATAGCAGCACGGCGCTTCTTCAGAGTTTTCAATAATTTTTCTTTCTCCTTCTCTGAAAGGTTAGCACTAATAATAGCAGGATATATCTTCTTTTCATCAAGATAAGCATATTTAAAGAGTATCAGGCAATGGTTTAAGCTCAAACATGGGATCACCCTTGGGTGGAGGAGGATCCCTTAAGATTTCAACAGGCAAGTTGTGTTTCAGAATAGGTCCCTGTTTAGAGAACACCTCATCTATTTCCCTTCTTTCATTCATAAACATATCATTTTCATGGTCTAGCAAATATTGTTCTAAAGGATCACTAGGAGGTATGGCAATAGAAGAAAGACCAATAATTTCATCTTTACTAGGCAATTCCTCTTCACGGTGTTGTCTACAAAATTTAGAAAAGTTGAGCTCATGAGACATATCACCTAAACCAATAGTAACAACATCCTTTTTGCAGTCTATCCTAGTATTAACAGTGTTTAAGAAGGGTCTACCAAATATAATGGGACAAAAGCTATCTTGTGGGGAACCAAGAACAAGAAAAACAGCAGGATATTTAGTTTTCCCACACAAGACTTCAACATCTCTAACAATCCCAATTGGTGAAATAGTATCCCTATTGGCAAGTTTAATTGTGACATCAATATCTTCTAACTCAGCAGGTGCAATATCATGCATAATTTCTTTGTATAAGTCAATAGGTATTGCACTAGCACTAGCACCCATATCACACAAGCCATGATAACAATGATCTCCTATTTTAACAGAAATAACAGGCATGCCTACCACAGGTCTATGTTTACCTTTAGCACAAGGTTCAGCAATTCTAGCAGTTTCATCACAGAAATAAATAACATGCCCACCAATATTTTCCGCCAAGAGATCCTTAACAATAGCAATATTAGGTTCAACTTTAACTTTCTCAGGAGGTGTATTGGTTCTAATATTGCTTTTACGAACCACAGTTGAAGCTTTAGCATGATCTTTTATCCTAACAGGAAAAGGTGGTTTCTCAACATAAGCAGTAGGAATAATAGGATCATTACAAGTGATAGTCTTTTCTTCAACTTTAATAGGTGCAGCTACTTTTACTTCTATGGGAGGATGATATTTAAACCACTTCTCCTTAGGGAGATCAACATGAGTAGAAAAAGATTCACAGAAAAAAGCTACTATCTCAGAGTCAAGTCCATATTTAGTGCTAAATTTACGGAAAACATCGGTATCCATAAAAGATTTAACACAATCACAATCAAACTTATGTGTCATACCTGACTCCATACCTTCGTCGAGATCCCAATCTTCAGAGTTGCATTTAATTCTTTCCAATAAATCCCATTTGAATTCAATAGTCTTCATCATAAAAGAGCCAGCACAAGAAGTATCGAGCATGATGCGATTGTTATCAGAAAGCCGAGCATAAATTTTTTGGATAATCATTTCTCTTGAGACCTCATGATTGGGGCATGAATATAACATTGATTTAAGCCTCCCCTAAGCTTGAGCGATGCTTTCTCCTTCGCGAGGGCAAAAATTATATATATATATATATATAATTACGATCACGATGAACAAGATGCATAGGATAAAACTTCTGATGAAATTCCAATTTCAATCATTTGTAGTTCCATGATACCATATCATCACATAGCCTATACCATGTCAATGCATATCCCTCCAAAGATAAAGGGAAGACCTTCTTCTTGATAACATCATTGGGCATATGAAAGCACAAGTGCTCCCTGGGTGATTTTGATAATTAATGACAACATATCTCTTGTTGGACTAATACTTTTACCTAGTATGTTTCAGACAAGTTCAACAAATTAAGTGGCATGGACTAAAGGATGTGGAACCCCTTCAAGATGCTAAGGACAAAGGATTAGCTCAAGCTTCAAGATCAAGACTCTACATTTTATATTTTAGTGATCCAACATCACATTGAGTCTATAGGAAAAGCCAATACTATCAAGGAGGGATGAGGTGTTGCTTGATGAGGTTCTTGCTTCATAGTGCTTAGTGATATGCTCCAAAACCCTCAACTACCTTCCCACATCCACATATGACCTAAAACCAAAGTCAAACTTGGCCCCACCGATTCTTTCTATCCGGCGCAACCGAGTTCAGATGTCATAGCCACTGCCACAAAACCTAGGCAAATCGGTTTCACCGATAGGGATCTCGGTCTCACCGAGATGGGATTGTAATCTCTCTGTGTATGTCCATTACCAAAATCGGTCCCACCGAGATTGAGCAATCGGTACTACCGAGATTACAATGCAAACTTTCTGGTTAGCTTATTACCAAAATCAGTCCCACCGAGTTTGTGTAATCGGTCTCACCAAGTTTGCCTGACCAACTCTCTGGTTAGCTTATTACCAAATTTTGTCCCACCGAGTTTGTCTAATTAGTCTCACCGAGATTACGTTATGCCCTAACCCTAAACATGTCGGTCTTACCGAGTTGCATCTCAGTCCCACCGAGAATACTAACAGTCACTAGGTTTGCTAGATCGGTCCGACCGAGTTTCTCAATTCGGTCTCACCGAGATTGGTAAATTGTGTGTAACGATTAGTTTTTGTATGGAGGCTATATATACCCCTCCACCCACTCTTCATTCGTTGAGAGAGCCATCAGAACATACCTACACTTCCAATACACATTTTCTGAGAGAGAACCACCTACTCATGTGTTGAGGCCAAG
The DNA here is from genome assembly GCF_018294505.1 of Triticum aestivum. Classification (NCBI taxonomy): domain Eukaryota; kingdom Viridiplantae; phylum Streptophyta; class Magnoliopsida; order Poales; family Poaceae; genus Triticum; species Triticum aestivum. The sequence goes on along the minus strand of NC_057794.1, from coordinate 176,581,532 downwards.
ATATTCCATTCCCACCATATGAAACTTGATCTCTAGCCTTCCCCAAGTTGCTTTCCACTCAAATCTTCTTTCCACCAAATCCAAATCCTGTGGGAGAGAGTTGAGTGTTGGGGAGACTATCATTTGAAGCACAAGAGCAAGGAGTTCATCATCAACACACCATTTGTTACTTCTTGGAGAGTGGTGTCTCCTAGATTGTCTAGGTGTCACTTGGGAGCCTCCGACAAGATTGTGGAGTTGAACCAAGGAGTTTTTAAGGGCAAGGAGATCGCCTACTTCGTGAAGATCTACCGCTAGTGAGGCAAGTCCTTCGTGGGCGATGGCCATGATGGGATAGACAAGGTTGCTTCTTCATGGACCCTTTGTGGGTGGAGCCCTCCGTGGACTCGCGTAACCGTTACCCTTCGTGGGTTGAAGTCTCCATCAACGTGGATGTACGATAGCACCACCTATCGGAACCACGACAAAAACATCCGTGTCTCCAATTGCGTTTGAATTCTCCAAACCCTTCCCCTTACATTCTTGCAAGTTGCATGCTTTACTTTCCGCTGCTCATATACTCTTTGCATGCTTGCTTGATATGTATTGTGTTTGTTAAACTTGTGCCAAAACTCCACTTCAACTTAAAGAAATTAAAAACCGCAACTTTTGGTACTTAGTGTCTAATCACCCCCCCCCTCTAGACACCTCTTCTCGATCCTTTCAATTGCTATCAGAGCCTTGGTCTCCATTGCTTTGGTTTAAACACCTTTGAAGGAAGATGGATGTGTCTACTTTGGGGAGTCTTAGACATAGAGTGCCTATTCTTGATGGAGAATATTTTCATGAGTGGAAAAATGAAATGCTTGAGATTTTCAATGAATATCACTTGAACAAGTACATTGCTAGCCCTTATGCACCTCATATTGATCCCTTGCATCCCACACCCGAAGAGGATCTTGACATGATTCAGAATCTTAGAACCATCAATCTTATCATAAGAGGATTGCCTATACTATATGGAAATTTCTTGAGGAACGATTTCTAGATTATTCCTTGAAAAATTTAGACGAAATTCTCCATAAGTCTATTGCTTTGAGTAAGATGAATTCTAGTGATCCTAGCTTTGGTGATTGTCTATTTGAGCTTACTGATCTCATGCGTGCCATAGGAAATGTTGGGATCATTAACGATATCATATCCGAAGCTATTAGAATTCATAAAGGTGACCATTGTGATGATCATTTGTCTAATGAATTACCCTCTCTAGGAATTGTTCAATCACAAAATGATGTTGAACATGGATACTATGATGTGGATGATGATAGTGACTATGATCTCGATGATGCGATGAGACACTTTGGTCTTATGGCAAATCTTCTTGGCTACATAGCTGGAGGAAAGGAATGGGTCCTTGATAGTGGATGTACTGATCATATGACCAGAGATAAAGACATGTTTCGTGAGCTTGCTGGAAACGACGGCCCTCGAAAGTATGTCACTTTTGGTGATAATTCAAAGGGTAAGGTGGTTGGCCTTGGTAAGGTGGCCATCTCACATGATAGCTCCATACAAAATGTCACGCTCATTGAATCTCTTGGCTACAACTTACTTTCAGTATCTAGACTTGCTGATTTCGGTTTCAATGTCCTATTTACTGAAGTAGACTGCCAAGTGTTTCATAGAGATAATCATAAAATGGTCTTTACCGGTATACGTAGAGGAGATCTTTACATTGTTGATTTCACTAAAAAGGCTCAACCTAGAACTTGCTTAATTGCTAAATCTTCTAAAGGCTGGTTGTGGCATAGAAGGCTAGGCCATGTGGGCATGCGAAACCTTGACAAACTCATTAAAGGAAATCATATCCTTGGCGTTAACGATGTCATATTTGACAAGGATAGACTTTGTAGTGCTTGTCAAGCAGGGAAACAAGTTGGAGGAAGTCATCGTGATAAGAACATCATGACCACAAGAAGACCACTCGAGCTACTTCACATGGATCTCTTTGGTCCAAATGCCTACAAGAGTCTCGGTGGTAACTCATTTGGTCTAGTCATAGTTGACGATTTTTCAAGATTTACGTGGGTGTTCTTTCTTGATGACAAATTGCAGGTCCAAAAGATCTTCAAAAACTTTGCTAGGAAGGCCCAAAATCAATTTGACGTGAAGATCAAGAAGGTTCGGAGCGACAACAGAACGGAGTTCAAGAACGCAAATGTAGACACCTTTCTTGACGAAGAAGGGATTGCACTTGAGTTCTTGGCTACGTACACACCTCAACAAAATGGAGTCATTGAGAGGAAAAACCAGACTCTTATCGAGATGGCAAGAACGATGCTTGATGAGTACAAGATGCCAAAACACTTTTGGGCGGAAGCAGTTGAGACAGCTTGTCATGCAACAAATCGCTTGTATCTTCACAAGCTACTCGGCAATATGGCATACGAGCTCCTCACCGGTAACAAACCCCAAGTTGGATACTTTTGAGTATTCGTCTCAAAGTGCTACATTCTTGATAAGCATCGTCGTTCTAAATTTGCTCCTAAGTCTCATGAAGGTTTCCTACTTGGTTATGGCTCAAACTCTCACACATACCGTGTCTACAACAATTTCACCCGAAAGGTTGAAGAAACGGTAGATGTGAAGTTTGATGAATCTAACGGCTTGCAAGTAGAGCAATTGCCAATTGATGTAGGAGACAAAGATCCCTCGGAAGCAATCTAATACTTGTCTATTGGCAAGATTCGTCCAACGGAGATGAAGGAGAGTACCTCGTCTGTCCAAGTGGAAGCTTCTACCTCATGACAAGGTGAACCAAGAGTTGATACGGAAGCATCCACGAGTGGGACACACCAAGATGAAGAAAATGAGGAAGTGCACCAAGACGAACGTCAACAACCTCCTTCTCCACCACGACAAGAGAACGACAACGCTAACAATGAAGAAGAACAAGATGAAGAAGATGTTCAACCAAGACCCAAGCAAAAGCTTTCACAAGTTCGAGCAAGAATTGCTAAAGATCATCCCGTGGAGCAAATCTACAATGATATCCAAACCGGGAGAATCACTCGCTCTAAAACTCGTTTGGCTAACTTTTGTGAACATTGCTCATTCATCTCTAGCATTGAACCTATGAAGGTTGAAGAAGCATTGGAGGATCCGTACTGGATAAACGCTATGCATGAAGAGCTACACAACTTTGAGAGAAATCAAGTGTGGACATTAGTCGAGAAGCTCGACAACAACCACAACATCATCGGTACCAAATGGGTGTTTCACAACAAGCAAGATGAAGATGGACAAGTGGTTCACAACAAAGCACGTCTTGTCGCCCAAGCCTACACACAAGTCGAAGGTATGGACTATGGTGAGAAATATGCTCCCGTTGCTAGACTTGAGTCCATTCACATCTTACTTGCTTATGCTAATCACCATGATATCACTTTGTACCAAACGGACATTAAAAGTGCTTTTCTAAATGGTGAAATTGAGGAGGAAGTTTATGTTAAGCAACCTCCCAGCGTTGTCAATACTAAGAAACCTAATCATGTCTACAAACTTCAGAAAGCCCTTTATGGTCTTAAACAAGCTCCTAGAGCATGGTATAAATGCTTGACCAAGTTCCTTATTGAAAAAGGCTTTGAAATTGGAAAAATAGATTCTACTCTTTTTACTAAAAGAATTAATGGAGAACTATTTGTATGCCAAATTTATGTCGATGATATTATATTTGGATCGACTAACCGTCATTTTAGTGAAAAGTTTGGGAAGCTAATGTCAGAGAAGTTTGAGATGTCTATTATGAGTGAACTCAAATTCTTTCTTGGTTTGCAAATCAAGCAAACTAAGGAAGGCACCTTTGTCTCTCACACGAAGTACACCAAGGACTTATTCAAGAAGTTCAATATGCAAGAATGCAAAGGTATGACTACACCCATGCCTACTAGTGGACAACTTGATTTGACCAAAGATGGTGAACCGATTGATCAAAAAGTTTACCGCTCTATGATTGGTTCATTGTTATATCTATATGCTTCACGTCCCGATATCATGCTAAGTGTGTGCATGTGTGCACATTATCAAGCTGCTCCTAAGGAATGTCATCTTAAGGCCGTGAAGAGGATAGTGAGATACTTAATACATAAACCAAATTTTGGCATTTGGTATCCAAAGAGGGCTTCCTTTGATCTTGTTAGCTACTCCGACTCGGACTATGCCGATGACAAGGTTGATAGAAAGTCCACTTCGGGTACTTGTCAATTACTTGGTATATCTCTTGTGTCTTGGTCTTCCATGAAACAAAACTCGGTATCCTTATCCACCGCCGAAGCAGAATACATTGCCGCTGGTTCATGTTGTGCTCAATTACTTTGGATGACCCAAACTCTTAAACATTATGGGATATATGTGAAACATGTTCCATTACTTTGTGACAATGAAAGTGCTACCAAGATTGCTCACAATCCCGTGCAACACTCTTGAACTAAGCATATTGAAGTTCATCATCATTTCATTCGAGATCACGTTGCTAAGGGTGACATAAGCCTTAAGCATGATTGCACCAATAAGCAATTAGCGGATATATTCACTAAACCACTTTATGAGAAAGTGTTTTGCAGGTAAAGAGGTGAATTGAACATCATTGATGCTTCAAACTTGGAGTAGGAACTCCATTGGATACATGCAAGACTTGAGCTTACGACTAATCACTTGATATTTCTCCTATGATGATTATCTTATGTCTTGAAAATTTGCATCTTGCATGTTATCTAACCCTTGTAGGTACTTGGATGAATCTAATTCTATGAGATTGCAACTCACTGACATCTTGAGCAATCTCTACATCACCAAGTCTCTACACAATGGTGGTTGATGACAAGGAAGCATGAAACCTTTCAAACATATCCTTTGACAAATTCTATGTTGAGTTTCATGATTGTCATGTTGGATACACAAGTGCTCTTCCTTGCGAAAACTAACCCATGTAGGTAGACGAACTCAAAATCCAAAGGGTGCTCCCAACTCTTGATGGGCTACATCAACCTTGAGCAACCCACACAAGTTCAACTACATGATCAAGATCAACACCGCCACCCAAGGTATGTTATTCCATCTTAGAGTAGCTTTACTCCAAGTCATGAGTAAAAGCAACTCGACAAGATGTGAATACATCAAGATACTTAAACGAAAAATGGTAACCCCATTTTGAGCTTAAACGATGAGTACGACCTATGATCAAGTGATCTCACTTGACTCCTAAGTCAATATACTCTAACATAGGTGACTTTGTCACCGCCCAACTCTAGATGAAGTTCTCTTGTGTTCTTTTCTATGTTCTTGCATTTGTCTCATGCATATTTGTTCCCCTTTTGAAAAAACTTCATCTAGATCTTTTAGTTTATTTTCTTTGCTTTTTGTTCTGCATTTTCTGCATCCAATTCATTGCAAATCTTTGTGAGATCTTATTTGTCCAGTGAGCTGAGGTGACAAGTGTTTTCTCTGTGATGAACTCGGTTCCACCGGTTTCATGTCTCCGATCTAGCCGAAGTTTTTCGGAGCAACTGAAACATACAACTTGGTGACACCGATTTCACTACAGGAAAAACATTTTGCCATTTATTCCTGCTTTATTATTGATCCAGCTCCACTCAATGAATCTTGTCCTCTGCAAGCATCACATTTACCTTAATGCTTTGTACTATGATTCAAGGACCGAACCCATTCACAACAAATTCCAGAAGGCCCTTCTTGGAAATTGATGTCAAAGGGGGAGAGAGAGATCACATCAAAGCTTAATCATATCTCTAGGGGAGAGATCTCTAGGGGGAGGGAATACTCCAGGAAAGAGTAATCTTCAAGGATCCCAGATGCTTGATGTTCAAGAGGAGAGATGCCACATGTCTTCTTGGGGGAAAGACATGTTCATATGTGCTTATTTGCATTAGCTCTGTTCATTTGTTTCTTTGATCTCTGTTTTTCTGTTCCCTATCTTCTCCCAGTATCCCATGCTAGATTCAGGGGGAGCAAGACATCCAAGGGAAAGAAATTTATTAAATTCATTGCATATCTTTCTCTTTGGGGACATGTCAATATCTATCGTGGTACTCTGTACTCACTCTACATGTCATCCCAGTCTTGGTACTCATGTGGTTTCTTTTGTTTGCTCTAGCTAGTGGGTGCATCTGTGTTATCTAACCTTGTTTACGCAGGCTCATCCCATCCTAGCCAACTCAATACCACAAGGTAAGTATATGCATCATAGTCATGTGTATGAGAAATTCTTGCTGATCTACATACTGTTTGCAAGAAGGACTCATGGGCATGAAGGTACATTTCTCATATTCGTATCTTTTGCCCTGATGCATATAGCCAAGATACATGTAACACTTTGCTACTCTATCATGGTTATGCTCTCACATGCTTCTATATTCCATATTCACATGATTGCATACATGTAGGGGGAGCCTATGCTTGTTACATGTCATTCCAAAGCTTTAGTTGCTATTCTCTATATCTTTATCTAAAGCTTTGATGTATGTTGCCATCAATTACCAAAAAGGGGGAGATTGAAAGCGAAAGTGCTCCCTGGGTGATTTTGATAATTAATGACAACATATCTCTTGTTGGACTAATACTTTTACCTAGTATGTTTCAGACAAGTTCAACAAATTAAGTGGCATGGACTAAAGGATGTGGAACCCCTTCAAGATGCTAAGGACAAAGGATTAGCTCAAGCTTCAAGATCAAGACTCTACATTTTATATTTTAGTGATCCAAGATCACATTGAGTCTATAGGAAAAGCCAATACTATCAAGGAGGGATGAGGTGTTTCTTGATGACGTTCTTGCTTCATAGTGCTTAGTGATATGCTCCAAAACCCTCAACTACCTTCCCAGATCCACATATGACCTAAACCAAAAGTCAAACTCGGCCCCACCGATTCTTTCTATCTGGTGCCACCGAGTTCAGATGTCATAGCCACTGCCACAAACCCTAGGAAAATCGGTTTCACCGATAGGGATCTCAGTTTCACCGAGATGGGATTGCAATCTCTCTATGTATGTCCATTACCAAAATTGGTCCCACCGAGATTGAGCAACCGGTACTACCGAAATCACAATGCAAACTTTCTGGTTAGCTTATTACCAAAATCGGTCCCACCGAGTTTGTGTAATCAGTCTCACCAAGTTTGCCTGACCAACTCTCTGGTTAGCTTATTACCAAAATCGGTCCCACCGAGTTTGTGTAATTGGTCTCACCGAAATTACGTTATGCCCTAACCCTAACCATATCGGTCCTACCGAGTTGCATCTTAGTCCCACCGAAAATCCTAATGGTCACTCGGTTTGCTAAATCGTCCGACCGAGTTTCTCAATTCGGTCTCACCGAGATTGGTAAATTGTGTGTAACGGTTAGTTTTTGTGTGGAGGCTATATATACCCCTCCACCCACTCTTCGCTCGTTGAGAGAGCCATCAAAACATACCTACACTTCCAATACACATTTTCTGAGAGAGAACCACCTACTCATGTGTTGAGGCCAAGATATTCCATTCCCACCATATGAATCTTGATCTCTAGCCTTCCCCAAGTTGCTTTCCACTCAAATCTTCTTTCCACCAAATCCAAATCCTGTGAGAGAGAGTTGAGTGTTGGGGAGACTATCATTTGAAGCACAAGAGCAAGGAGTTCATCATCAACACACCATTTGTTACTTCTTGGAGAGTGGTGTCTCCTAGATTGGCTAGGTGTCACTTGGGAGCCTCTGACAAGATTGTGGAGTTGAACCAAGGAGTTTGTAAGGGCAAGGAGATCGCCTACTTCGTGAAGATCTACCGCTAGTGAGGCAAGTCCTTCGTGGGTGATGGCCATGATGTGATAGACAAGGTTGCTTCTCCGTGGACCCTTCGTGAGTGGAGCCCTCCGTGGACTCGCGCAACCGTTACCCTTCGTGGGTTGAAGTCTCCATCAACGTGGATGTACAATATCACCACCTATCGGAACCACGACAAAAACATCCGTGTCTCCAATTGTGTTTGAATTCTCCAAACCCTTCCCCTTACATTCTTGCAAGTTGCATGCTTTACTTTCCGCTGCTCATATACTCTTTGCATGCTTGCTTGATATGTATTGTGTTTGTTAAACTTGTGCCAAAACTCCACTTCAACTTAAAGAAATTAAAAACTGCAACTTTTGGTACTTAGTGTCTAATCAACCCCCTCTAGACACCTCTTATCGATCCTTTCAGCATACCTTCAAGCTTACACAATCCACAAACTTCATCCACATATATTAGGTGCTCATCAGGATGTAATGTTCCATCTCCTGCAAAAGGATTAGCTAGTAGTTTTTCTATCATACCCGAAGGAATTTCAAAGTAGACATTTTCATTTTCAGTAGGTTCAGTAGGTTGAGGAGCAACTCTTTGCTCTACTAGTCCGGGTGAAGATACCATGAACAAGCCCCTCAGAGGATTACTTTCCATAGTAACAAGTGACAGTAAATTTCAGCACACTATATAAATTCTTCCTTACCAAATTCCACCTACTAAAGGCACTTCACTCCCCAGCAATGGTGCCAGAAAAGAGTCTTGATGACCCGCAAGTACAGGGGATCTATCGTAGTCCTTTTGATAAGTTAGAGTGTTGAAACCAACCAGGAGCAGAAGGAAATGATAAGCGATTTTCAGTAAGGTATTCTCTGCAAGCACTGAAATTATAGGTAATAGATAGTTTTTTGATAAGATAATTTGTAACGAGCAACAAGTAACAAAACTAAATAAAGTCCAGCAAGGTGGCCCAATCCTTTTTGTACCAAAGGACAAGCCTGGAAAAACTCTTATATATAGAAAAGCGCTCCCGAGGACACATGGGAATTATCATCAAGCTAGTTTTCATCACGTTCATATGATTCGCGTTCTGTACTTTGATAATTTGGTATGTGGGTGGACCGGTGCTTGGGTACTATCCTTACTTGGACAAGCATCCCACTTATGATTAACCTCTATTGCAAGAATCCGCAACTACAACAAAAGTATTAAGGTAAACCTAACCATAACATGAAACATATGGATCCAAATCAGCCCCTTACGAAGCAACGCATAAACTCTGGTTTAAGCTTCTGTCACTCTAGCAACCCATCACCTACTTATTACTTCCCAATGCCTTCCTCTAGGCCCAAATAATGGTGAAGTGTCATGTAGTCGATGTTCACATAACACCACTAGAGGAGAGACAACATACATCTCATGAAAATATCGAATGAATGTCAAATTCACATGACTACTAATAGCAAGACTTCTCCCATGTCCTCAGGAACAAATGTAACTACTCACAAAGCTTATTCATGTTCATAATCAGAGGGGTATTAATGTGCATATAGGATCTGAACATATGATCTTCCACCAAGTCAACCAACTAGCATCAACTACAAGGAGTAATCAACACTACTAGCAACCTACAGGTACCAATCCCAAACTTGGAGACAAGAATTTGATACAAGAGATGAACTAGGGTTCGAGAGGAGATGGTGCTGGTGAAGATGTTGATGGAGATTGGCCCCCTCCCGATGAGAGGAGCGTTGGTGATGACGATGTGATGATTTCCCCCTACTGGAGGGAAGTTTCCCCGGCAGAACAGCTCCACCAAAACCCTAGATTGGTTCTGCCAAGGTTCCACCTCGTGGCGGCGGAGTCTCGTCTCGAAAGCTTGCTTATGATTTTTTCCTCAATGAAAGACTCCATATAGCAGAAGATGGGTATCGGAGGGCCACCAGGGAGCCCACGAGGCAGGGGGCGCGCCCCCACCCTCGTGGCTGGTGAGTCGCCCCCTCTGGTACTTCTTACACTCAGTATTTTTTATATATTCTGAAAATAACTTCCGTGAAGTTTTAAGACTTTTGGAGCTGTGCAGAATAGGTCTCTAATATTTGCTCCTTTTCCAGCCGAGAATCCCAGCTGCTGGCATTCTCCCTCTTTATGTAAACCTTGTAAAATAAAAGAGAATAGGCATAAGTATTGTGACATAATGTGTAATAATAGCCCATAATGCAATAAATATCGATATAAAAGCATGATCCAAAATGGACGTATCAGCCGCCATTGATGAGGGTCTTGGTGACGGCCACGTTGCAGATGGTGGGCGTGCAAAGCATCAGAAGCATGCCCGAGCGGGTGGTGGTGACGGGGTGGTCTTCCAAGCTGAAGGTGAGGTCGGCCTCGGGCGCGGCCCAGCCCGGCGGAGCCCTGATACGTCTCTATAAGTGCATCTAGTGCCCCTTAGTGATTTTGGTGTATTGAAGACTTATAGGTTAAGGGACTAATGCATTTGTGAGTGTACACATGTCTATAAGTCTATGAGGAGTTTGATATTTACAGAGAAAGTCGACCCCTAAAAATGAAGTTCTTTGACTGAAGACTTTGGCTTTCTGAATACTTTCTGAAGACTTTGAAAGTGAAGAAATTGGTGTGACCTTGAAGACTTGGTATTCGTTCGAGGAACATGAAGCATGAAGACTTTTGTTTTCGTAGGTTCATTTTCTCTTTCTTGAGTCATAGGAAACACCATACTGTTAAAGGGGGTCGAGGAAATACTAAGGAAAAATTTCCATGTGATGCTCAACTCAAAATCCTACACCTACCAATCCTTTTGAGTGAAGCCATTGGAAATCTCATACAGTCTAGTCATATTCTTCAGTGACAGAGACGAAGTTCTTCTGGTCTCTAAGGAATTTGTTCTGACTAAGGAGTTAGGAATTCGCCAGTGCCGATTTCCTACACAGTGAGGAACATGATAGCCCTGAGGATTTTGCTACTCAAAATTCCGGCCAATGTTGTGCTATGAGCCAGCTGTCCCAAAATATCTATCCACCTAACGGTCATATTATTGAAGGGCATTTATGTCTTATCATGTCGGGCTGCTCCCTAGGCTATAAATATCCGCCCCCTACAAGCACTAGCTGGTTGGCTGCTCCGAGAGAAACTGACACTTGTCATTTGAGAGCAACCCATCCCCCGAGGACTTTGAGAGAAAATCATCAAGTGAGGAAAAACCCAAACCCAAACACCTACAAACCCCAAGTGATTGAGCATCACTAGGTAGATTGATCATGCATGGATCCGATGCTTGTTACCTTTGAAGATGGTGCTTCTTCAAGACGGTTAGGCGTCATGGTCTAGAGCATCCAAGAGGAATTGTGGATAGCCGAGTGACCAAGTTTGTGAAGGTTTGGAAGTCGCCTGAAGACTTACCATGAGTGATTGGGCGAGGTCTATGTGACCTTAGCTCAAGGAGAATACGGTGAGGACTTGGTGTCCTGAGCTGCGTGCTCAGGACTGGGTGTCCGGGACTGTGTGTCCTCGAGTTTAAATACTCAGCCACTCCAACCAGACGTACAACTGAGACAACAGTTGGAACTGGTCTACCAAATCGTTGTCTTCACCAAGCTTACTGGTTCTATTTCCTCAACTCTTTCATTTCATCATAACTGTGTTGTGTGCTTGTTCATATCTGTGTTTGAAGACATTGACTGAAGACTTTCTCAATTTCCTCAGTCCAATTTCTTCAGTCTGTTTGTCTTCATCCTGTGTTATCCTGTGCTTACGCTTCCTGTACTGTGTGCATGTCTTCATTTCATCATGATGACTATGCTTGTGTTCTGTTATGTTTACTTTTGAGTACTTATTCCGCTGCTACTAGTTCTTCGCTAAGGAATTTCCTCACCGGCAAATTCCTTAGTGAAGAATTTCACAAAAATCGCCTATTCACCCTCCTCTAGTCGATATAACGCACTTTCAGCCTCCAACGTATCTATAATTTTCGATTGCTCCATGCTATATTATCTACTGTTTTGGACATTATTGGGCTTTATTATCCACTTTTATATTATTTTTGGGACTAACCTATTAACTGGAGGCCCAGCCCAGAATTGCTGTTTTTTGTCTATTTTGGGGTTTCGAAGAAAAGGAATATCAAATGGAGTCCAAACGGAATGAAACCTTCGTAAACGTGATTTTCTCAACGAACAAGACCCGGGAGACTTGGACCCTACGTCAAGAAATAAAAGAGGAGGCCACGAGGTAGGGGGCGCGCCTACCCCCCCCCCCCTAGGCGCGCCCTCCACCCTCGTGGGCCCCCTATTGCTCCACTGACGTACTCCTTCCTCCTATATATACCAACGTACCCCCGAACGATCAGATACGGAGCCAAAACCCAAATTCCACCGCCGTAACTTTCTGTATCCACGAGATCCCATCTTGGGGCCTGTTCCGGAGCTCCGCCGGAGGGGCATCGATCACGGAGGGCTTCTACATCAACACCATAGCCCCTCCGATGAAGTGTGAGTAGTTTACCTCAGACCTACGGGTCCATAGTTAGTACCTAGATGGCTTCTTCTCTCTTTTTGGATCTCAATACAATGTTCTCCCCTCTCTTGTGGAGAACTATTCGATGTAATCTTCTTTTTGCGGTGTGTTTGTTGAGACGATGAATTCTGGGTTTATGATCAAGTCAATCTATGAACAATATTTGAATCTTCTCTGAATTCTTTTATGTATGATTGGTTATCTTTGCAAATCTCTTTGAATTATCAGTTTGGTTTGGCCTACTAGATTGATCTTTCTTGCAATGGGAGAAGTGCTTAGCTTTGGGTTCAATCTTGCGGTGTCCTTTCCCAGTGATAGTAGGTGATGTAGGGTAGAACGCTAGTGGCCCGATCTTTCACGAAAGGAGCAAATCCCACAATGAACACGAAGAACACGAGGAGGGAAACGAGGGGAAAATCACAAGGGGAACACAATAGAACACTCAAACCAACAAGTATGATCACACATGTGCTAGATCCTCGAAACACAAAGAGAGATACAAGATCCAAAGTCAACAACGGATGATACAAGAGGTAACTGGTTCTTCTCTGTGAGGAGGTCTTGAATCCACAAGGGGATCTTCCCGTGAGGGGTCTTGAATCCAAGGTGGATCTTCTCCATAGAGGGTCCGCGGTCTCTCTCGTGGAATAGATCCGATATGGATGAGCGAAGCTCTATCTCTCAAATGAGCTATCACAATTCTAACCCTAACTAGGAGGAGGTGGGGAAGTATATATAGTGCTAGCCCACGAAGGGGTAAGTGAGAGGGGGATACATGGGCCCTTGGCCCGATCTCTGCGCACAGGGAGGTGCCGGATGTCCGGGCTGGGGGCCGGATGTCCGGCGGCTCACAAAGAGCCGGATGTCTGGGCCTCTGGCCGGATGTCCGGGCTAGAGTTGCCCGATTCTTCTGCTCTCTAGTTGGAGGGTGCCGGATTTCCGGGGGCGAGGCCGGAAGTCCGGGACTTGGCGAGGCGCCGGATGTCCGGGGTTGACGCCGGATGTCCGGGGCCTGTAGCACTTGGCGGCTGGGCAGCTGTTGCTGTAGTGGTCGTCTCCAGCGGCCGGATGTTCGGGCCTGGGGCCGGATGTCCTGGTCCTGGAGCTGTCTTCGTCTTCTTCTGTCGTCGCTTCCGCACACGCTTGGCCTTGGTCCTTGGGTTCTCCATGGTCTCCTCGGGTGTACCTGAGTATGCACAAGGTCCGCGCTTGAAGTAGCATCCATGTCTTACATGCGGAAAGGGAAGATTCGGGAAGGAGCGAGTTCACCTTAGGCCCAAAGGCGTATGCTTGAGTGTACATGGGGATGATCGTAGGATGCTTCGCATCATCTCCCCTCCCTTGGGAAAGATCCGACCTCGGATCGTGATCCTCATCCCCATGGAAACGGTTGTCGTGGACAGACTTGTAGTTGGATGAAGTGGAAGACATGGTGCCATCCAAGTATCCCAAGGTGTCTCCGGAGTGGTACACATGCAAAAAGAGCAAACACAAACGACACTCGGAAATACAATGGTTAGCGCACACAAAGTGTCCATCATGTAAGAATGAGTTCGTGCGACAAGAGTGAGCATGACAAGGTGCATGAAGCTTATCCAAAAGATATGGAATGGTATGCAAAGCATTCATGGGAGCAAAAACATTCATTCTGCACACAAATGTGTTGTGAATATGATCAATGCAACCACGGTGCAAAATGATGTCATAGTGAGACGGTTTATCAATAGCATGAATATGGTAATGGATGCTCAATGTGATATGATCATGCAATTGATGGTAGGAAATAAGATCATGATGTATGAATATGCCATCAAGGTATATCACAACAAATTTGCTAATGAAATACACAAGCTCATATATCATGGATGACATAGAAAGACAAGATGCAACAAGGCAATCGTAATATGAGTCAATCCATGCATAAGATGCAAATTTGTCATGTGTATGATATGTCCATCGAGCATGACATGTGTGGGCACAATCAACAAGTATGGAGGTGTTGGTGTACCAATGCTCAATGTCGTGGCATGAGTGGAGGTTCGAAGGTGCGTCGAATAAGTACGAGCGCTCCTCAACATGAAGGTCCATAGAGCCAATCTCCCATGTAGCTCCTCCATAAGCGAGATGTAACATGTAGACAACAAGAAGGAGACAACAATGAAAGAGTGACCCATCCAATATGCGTAATTGAGGATGGCTCAAAGGGAAGGAGTTCACCTTTAGGAGATCCTTGCAAATGTTGGTGTTGCACATCGTGTATGCCTTCACATGACCAAATTGTCTCATGACGGTATCGCCTTGTGAATCCTTCAACATGAAAGAACATGACAAACACTCGGAAAAATAAATGAGATTAGCAAAGATGAAGAACCTATCATTCGTGTGGTAAAATACCCAACAAGTGTATGCATCATGCTCATCATAAGAAAGGACAAGGGAGCATTTCATGGTATGGAGGCATATGATGCGAGAACAACCAAATACAATAGGCTCAATCAAGCAAGCATGAATCAGAATTTAAAGATGTATTGCAGAATTGTAAGGAAGGGAGAACTTAGAACAAATTCATTCTCAATGATGGATTTGTGTTTCTTGCTAACAAGTTATGCATTCCAGTTAGCTCCGTTCGTCTTTTGTTGTTGCAGGAGGCGCATGCAGGAGGATTAATGTGGCACTTTGGCGTCAAGAAGACAGAGGATATACTTGCTACACATTTCTTTTGGCAAAGGATGAGACTAGATGTTGAGCATTTTGTTGCTCGCTGCACTCCATGTCAAAAAGCTAAGTCACGACTCAATCCTCATGGTTTATATATGCCTTTGCCTATACCTAGTGTTCCTTGGGAGGATATATCTATGGACTTTGTTTTAGGTTTACCTCGAACAAAGAAGGGGAGGGATAGCATATTTGTTGTCGTGGATAGGTTCTCGAAAATGGCACACTTCATACCATGTCATAAAAGCGATGATGCTGTTAATGTTGCTGATTTGTTCTTTCGTGAAATTCTTCGCTTGCGTGGTGTGCCAAATACTATTGTTTCAGATCGGTATACTAAATTTCTTAGACACTTTTGGAGATGTTTATGGGCTAAGTTGGGGACTAAACTGCTTTTTAGTACTACTTGTCACCCCCAAACTGATGGACAAACTGAAGTACTCAATAGAACATTGTCTATTATGCTTATGGCTGTTTTGAAGAATAATAAGAAAATGTGGGAAGAATGCTTGCCTCATATTGAATTTGCTTATAATCTTCCATTGCATTCTACTACTAAGATGTGCCCTTTTGAAATTGTGTATGGTTTCCTACCTCGTGCACCTATTGATTTGTTGCCTCTTCCATCTTCGGAGAAGCTTAATTTTGATGCTAAAGAACGTGCTGAATTGATTTTAAAAATGCATGAGTTAACTAAGGAAAACATTGATCGTACGAATGCTAAATATAAACTTGCTGGAGATAAGGGTAGAAAACATGTTGTGTTTGCACCTGGAGATCTTGTTTGGTTACATTTGTGTAAGGACAGATTTCCTAATTTGCGCAAATCAAAGCTAATGCCACGTGCTGCTGGTCCTTTTAAGGTGTTAGAGAAAATAAACGATAATGCATATAAACATGAGCTGCCTATAGATTTTGGGGTTAGTCCCACTTTTAACATTGCAGATTTGAAGCCTTATTTGGGTGAGGAAGATGAGCTTTCGTCGAGGACAACTTCATTCCAAGGAGGGGAGGATGATGAGGACATCAATACCATTGTTACACCCACAACCCCTGTTCCTATACATACTGGACCAATTACTAGAGCTCGCACACACCAATTGAATTATCAGGTACTTTCGTTTCTTGGGAACGATTCTAATGTTCATGAGAATATGATGCTGCCTAAATTGGATACATTTGTTTTGCTTACAAATGAAGGGCCTAGCTTGGACAAGAAAGATGAACCTTGGAGCAAGTTAAAGCATGGAGATGATGGCATGCGCAAGGGGATCAAGAACGGAGTTACAAGTGATGATTTTAGGACATTGAAGCCTTGGACGAAATATACAAGATGCCACTTCATAAATTTCGTCTAGAGGCTATTCTACGTGCTGCGTCACCTTATTATAGGGCCATGCCCATGTATTTTTGAAGTACTTAGGTATAGGCTATTTTTAGAGTCCGTATGTGTTGGGAAACAAGAGTTAGGGTTGGTTTTGGACCCCTCCTCCAAGGGCCACAAAATTCCCCCCTCTTCCTCCATATATACAGCCCTTAGGGCGTCGTTTAGACTTTGGGTTTTGTTTAGATTAAAGTTCGCCATAGCTGCAACTTCGCGTACTTTGTTTGTGTTCAACGACCAGACAAAGGCGTCACAGAAACCCACCTTTGATCAATAAAGCTTTCCTCTTATATTCACAATATCCAGATTGCAATCTTAGTTTCTTGCTTGTTCTTTGTTTTCCTGCAGGAAATAGACCTTCATGGTCAGGTTGATCGTGCTTCGGCATGGTCAATAACCTCTCGGAGTTGGTTTGGCGATGGCTAAGGCGCGACGTCCTCACACGTTCGTAGATGGATCGTCAAAGTCGACTTCCTCCATAACGATAGCCACCATATCATCAAAAGACGGGACACCTTTGCCTCTATCAGGACCTCCGGTGCCTGAAGCCCCAGCCGAGCTACAGCGAGCGGACGTCCGGCCAGGACCGGACGACCGGTGCCCTTGCACCCGAGCCAAAACGAGCGGAAGTCCAACGCCACCGGATGTCCGGCGACCAAACGACCGGCCTCTTCAGGAAATCCACTACACTAGCATCCGAGCCAGAATGAGTGGACGACCGGCGACCACCGGACGTCCGGTCTCCCATGAGACACCGAATGACCGGTCCCCAGAGGACGTCCCGTACCTGGCTGTGTCCAGTTTCAAGCCC